>NC_139143.1:145025993-145652017 GCF_964270905.1 Leucopleurus acutus | reverse complement strand
AACCGAATGCTACAATTAAGGTGAAATCTGCATATGCAAACTTAACGATTTTTTGGCATTTCCCATTCATCTTAGAACATTTTGGCTGAAAACAGATGAGTGCCCTGCTCCCACCCCAACACACGCACACACACCCTCACATGCACTCACACACACACACACACACCCTCACATGCACTCACACACACGCACACACCCCCTCACATGCACTCACACACACGCACACACCACCTCACATGCACTCACACATTTAGTCACAGAGGCAGGAATGATCCCAGTTGACTTAGCTTCTCTCTTGATTCTAGCCTGTGACTCTCCTTCCATTCACTTGATTTTGCTTTCTTTGTCCCTGGAAATGATATTCATTCTCTGAGCTAAGGCATAATAAACAGAGAACTGGACTTGGAGCCAGAAGACCCAGGCCTTAGTTCTGATATAACGCTTAGTCGTTGTGTGACCAGACCAAAAACGATCTCAGGTTTTAAAGTTGGACAGATTATAAATCCCTGACTCTTGAGACTCACCGCTGTGCGACTGCAGGCAAATTACTTAACTACTCTGAAACTCAGTATTCTCACCTCCAAAACAGCACTATTATTACTGTCTTGCAAGATCACTAAGAAGATTAAAAACATTAAAAAATGTTTTTAAAAAGCACAAAAAGTGGCAGGTACAAGGCCTAGTACCCTATGTCTCTAACTTCTGTTTTCCACCATAATCACTGTCTCTGACTCAGAATTCTCTTCAGAATAATTGTATTTATCTCACAAGATTATTCTGAGGATTAAATGAGAAAATATACCTGAAAATATTACGAAATTGTGAAGTATTTTTAGTCCTTTGCTCATTCACGCAATCAACCAATATTTCTTAGTAAAGATTCAGTGGTAAGTGATATGGGTGATAATAAAGAAGAATCAGACATAGAATTTACCCTCAAGAAACCTTCATTCTTGAGATATACCCCACCGCACTGGAAGAACATAATATGAGGCAAAATTGAAAAATGCTGGTAATGTATTTGTAAGGTTCAAGGGTAACAAGGAGACACCCTCCAGATGAGGCCATCAGCCGAGGCTCCTTGACGGACCTGCTATTTGAGAAAACACTTGGCACAAGGGTAGCAGATAACGGATAAAGGTTGTTCGGGTCCAGCATGAACAAGATCACAGCAGTGAGAAAGTGTGCGGAAGGTAAGGGGAACCTAGCCTACAGTATGGGGGATTATTGGAGGGTTGTGGCTGATAAGGTTGCAAAGATGGGTTGGGACCCATTTCTGGAGGAATTTGGACTTCTAATCTTTTTTTTTTTTTTTTTTTTTCTTTTCTGCAGTACGCGGGCCTCTCATTGTTGTGGCCTCTCCCGCTGCGGAGCACAGGCTCCGGACGCGCAGGCTCAGCGGCCATGGCTCACGGGCCCAGCCGCTCCGTGGCATGTGGGATCTTCCCGGACCGGGGCACGAACCCGTGTCCCCTGCATCGGCAGGCGGACTCTCAACCACTGCGCCACCAGGGAAGCCCTTGGACTTCTAATCTTATAGAATATGGAGGATCCGTGGAACATCTTTGAGCAGGAGAGTGATATTTTCAGAGCCAGCTTTCCTGGCGATGAATCCAGCTGTAATGTACAGGGAGGTTTGGAGTGAGGACAAACAGAGGCTCCCTAGGAGTCCGTTAGGAGAGCTTCGGAGAGAGCCGAGGCCTTGAAATGGATCAAAGGGTGCGGATGAAGGCGGGAAGCTTGGAGGGAAAATATTACAGAGGAAAAATGATAGAATTTAAGGGATCAAGTTGTGGGTGTGGAGGGTAAGAGGGGTCCTGAGTGCCACTGAAGTCTTGGGTGAGGAGAAAAGGCATCAGAGAAATCTCAAGAAGGAACTGGTCTAAGGAGGAAGATAATATTGCCTATATGTAAGAAGAAAAATAATTCATCAGAATTCCAGGGGTCAGGGAAAGGCAGACCAGCCTTTTGGTGGTGTTTCCCAACCTTGGCACTATTGACATTTGGAGCCAGAGAATTCCTTGTTTGGGGAGCTGTCCTGTGCATCGTAGGACATTTAGCACCCACTAGATGCCAGCAACACAACCCCCAAAGTTGTGAGAACTTTGTGATACACGTCCCAGGAAATTTTCAAATGTCCCCTGAGAGGCAGAATCATCCCCACTTGAGATCCCTGTTGTAGCGAGAAGTCTGCTCCCCGTGAGAAACACTGTCGAAGTGCTGAAGAGAAACCTGAGGCACACTCCCCAGGGGGCCGATAGACCTGTGTCAGGAACTTGGACTTTGGATGGAACGAGGAGGGAGAAGGGAGGCGGCTAGGGAGCTGGTGGAAAGAAGTGGGTTCCAGATGTGCCACCCTGAGCTGCCCCACGGGTGTCCAGACATAAACCCCCCCCCCCGTCACACCCACAATTCAATAAAAGCACTGTGAGTTACTGGATTACTTGTGGATAAAGGAAAAAGGACAGTTTTCCAAATGGGTCAGAAGGATTGTAAAACTGCAGCCAAGAGGACCCAGGAGTCAAAACAAAGAGAGGGAGGGAGGAGGAGACACACAGAAATCAGGGGCTGGTGGGGCCCCTGGAATGGGTGTTCACTTTTGTCAAATTTTACCTAAATCTCTGAAGAAATGGAGACAATAACAAATGAGTGCCTTATTTAAATCGCCATAATTAAACCGGGTACACATTCCTTACACAGGCAAGTTATTCGGTACATTTTTTTTCATAACTTTGAGATTAATAAATATAGTACTGGCCAATCCTGCTAATGAGAGAATTTAAGTATTGCCAAGGACATCAAGATAGCTGTCCATTCCTGAGCAACTTAGTTAATTTTTCTGGACCTTCATTTCTTCAACTGCAAAATGAATTGAATCATTTTCATCTCATAGACTTGTGGTGAGGATTAAGTAAAATAAGACGAATGAAATGCCTGCCACATGTTCAATTATTATCTGTCTTTCTATCTATCCAACTCTCTTTAATTCATTTATGACTATGTCGTAATTTATGACTATCCATTATGACTAAGAGAATGTATGTAGATATGGGTGTGGTTGTTATTACAATTCTAGAGGATGCTTCTGGAGATGTCCATTTAAGGCATGTGGTTCCCTGAAGACACAAATATGCTAGATGGTAATGATACCCAACGTCTGGACGAGAAGTGGAACGTTCATTCACTTACCCCCATCTCTCGGGCTCCAGATGTTTGACAATACATTGGAGAACTTCCCCATGTAACTATTAGCATTTCCTATATTTTGCTGGCTGTTTACGGCAGAGCTGAAACACCAGTATGAGCCTCGTTTCAGTCTTGCAAAACAAATTGATCTAACCTCAGAAGTTCCAAGAGCTACTCCAAAGACCATGAATCCTGGAGCTATACCTTGGTTTGGCTTTTGCCTCGTTCTGAAAATACGATCCCTTTGCTTAGCTGAAATTGGTTCAATATCCTCCTTTCCTCAACCATATGGATATTTTGCTTTTCCAAAGGTCTGAAGGACAGTGGCCTTTGGTGTCTGGGATTTTAGGGCGTTTGGCTAATCAATACCCCGGTAAGTAATTAACCACATCTGAATGAGAATCGAGGGAGTTCTGTTCATTTCAAACATTAGGTAGATCTTACAGATCCCAGCCCGTAGATTCTTTTACTCCAACTCCCTGAAGAGTCTTATTCCTCTCTAGGTAATACAGGGTGGTGGCTTCTGGATGAGATGTTTGCTGTTGCTTTTTTCCTCTTGTCTTTGATGACTTGTCAGCCTGGGGTAGCCATACAGGAGAAGGTGAACTGGTGAGTTGGCCAAAAGTTTCTGCAAAATTTGCAGTGAGGGGTTACTTGGTGGGGAACTGAGACACTCTCATGTTTGCAACAGGATGTTTTAGGATGGAATGTGACCTCTCTCCACATTATTACTAATTCAGTGAAGGAGTCCAGGCCAGTGACAAGAGCGTTCACTTGGTGTCAGAGGGACCTGTGTGCAAATCTCAGCTCCAAGACTTAGGAGCTGGGTGATCTGCAGTAAATCAGCTAATCGCTTTGTGCTTGCTTCCCGATCTGTAAAATGAGAATAATAATGCCTCTTCTATAAGAGTTAATGAACATGAAATAAAATCTTGGATATAAAGTATACTCAACTTAGTAAATAATAGTTCTCTTGAGTTATATTGGACAATTAACCTCTGCTTATCCATTTGTGTGTAAGAATACCCATCTCATAGTGTTTTGGGAAGGATAAAATTAGGTAATGTATATAAAATTATCTTGGGAAAAGCAAGAGACTGTAAAGATGCTGAGTCATTTCATTCTAGAAAAGACGTAACCTTTTGCTATGGAATAACGAATAGAAGTGATATTTTCATATGTACATTGCATTTTACCCATTCCATTTCCTTGAATATCCCAAACTGGCTTCACGGTCGTCTTTTTTTAAAATCTTAACACTAAGTATTTTGTGGTGCTTAAACAGCCTCTTATTTTGCCTTTGTGATAGCTTTAAAGAAGTCCCTCTCTCCGAAACATTGAAGATTTTAAGTAGAGTTATTTTATTCAAATTCTTGTTGGATGATTCAATTTTGAATCATTATTGCTTTTAAATGCTAGACGAGAGATTTCCTTTAAGTAACAGTTAAGAAGGGGGAAAGGCATTTTTCTAAGCAGTTAATTTGCAACTTGTATTTAAAGCGAATACAATTTTGAAAAATCAGAAAATCCATCTCTAATAATTAGAAGATAAAGGCAAGAGAACTGTGGCAAAGGAAATCTCTGCTGAGATACTCTTAATTATAAAAGCTTATCATCGTAATCCTTTTTGAAAATGAACAAAGAGTCTTGATGTTTGAACTTATCAAATAAGAAAGACCAGTGAAGAGGCAAATTTGAAGTCAGGGCAAAAGAGAACCAATTAAATACGTTACAAAGTGCTGAAGTAGGAAGTCACAAGGTCTTTTTGTCTAATGCCAGCTTGCCTGACCCTGGCTTTGCAAATGCTAAAGTACATGGTGAAATAACTTTACTGGGTTCAGATTCTGGCACTGGCATTTCCTATTTGTGTAATCTTAGGCAAGTTATTTAAGTCTTCTGGTCTGTAAAGTGGGAGGCAAGTAAGAGGAAGAATTAAATGCATAAAAAGTATTTAGAACAATGCCTGGTACTTAGTAAGTTTTTAATGAAAGCTGTTGCCAGTAGTGGTGTGTGATTGTCATGGTCATTTTTGGGGTATTTTTCATCTCTCTGATGGTTGATAAAAACTAGAATAAATTTGTAATGTGCCTACACATTATTGATACAATGTATAAAATAGACAACTGATGGGAACATACTGTATAGCACAGGGAACTCTACCTAATGCACTGTGGTAACCTAAATGGGAGGGAAGTCCAAAAGGGTGGGGATATCTGTATGTGTATGGCTGATTCATTTTGTTGTGCAGTGGAAGCTAAAACAACATTGTAAAGCAACCAGACTCCAATAAAAATTAATTTAAAAAACTAAAATAAAATTTAACAACGAAAAAAAATTGCAATGTGCCAGTTAGTATGGATCTTTTGGAGTAGTCTCACTTCAAACTTTAAAAAGTTTAACAATGGCAAAATAACTAACAATTTATTTTTCTCAAATAAAATATAAACACTAACATTGAAAACAGATGATATACATTTACATTTTTAATGGTATACATTTATTTTTATAAGCTCATATTTACCATTATTATAAAGTATATTGCCTGTGTGTTATTATACCATTACTATAAGTTCTTAGAAAAGTGTGGTTGTTTGAGAAAAGTATTTTAAGACGATGTTGATGAAAAGACGTTATATTCAGCCTCAAAAAGCAATGACTCTCTCTTATGTGTTTTATACAAATAATGCATTTTAGCATGTGTGTTGCTTTAAAAAGTTAAAAAAATTTCAATCCTTTTAATTATTGAGATTTGTTTTATGACAAAGAATATATCTTAGTGAATGTCACAGGCACTTCAAAGTGTGTATTCGTCTGTTGTGTGTAGTTCTAAGTCATTAAGTTGGTTATTAATGCTGCTCAAGTTTTCACCTCCTTGTCTATCAAATACTGAGGGAGGAATGTTGCATCCCCAAGTATATTTGTGGATTTGTCTATTTCTCCTTTCAGTTCTATCAGTTTTTGTTTCATGTATTTTGAAGCTGTTATTATCTGTTTATCTACTTGTCTTTCTATGTCTATCTATCTATCTAGCTACATACAGGTTTGTAGATGATCTGCCCCTTTATCATTATTGAAAGGCTTTCATTATCCCTGGGTTTGCATGGTGAATTTTTTCCCCCAATATTTTATTTTAACCTATCTGACTCTTTATATTTTAAAGTATGCCTCATATAGATAGCATATAGACGGGTCTTACTTTATTACCTAGTCTAATAATCTCTGTCTTTTAATCATAGTATTTATACAACTTATATAAGATGTAATTACTGATATGCATGGGTTTGGGTTTGCCATCCTTCTATTTGTCCCATCTGTTCTTTGTTTCTGTTTTTCTCTTTTTTTAGGTCATCTTTTACATTTCATATTTTTTCTAATTCCAAATAATTTGTTAGCAATTCTACTTTGTTTATTTATTTATTTTGGTTGTTACTCTAAGCTTTGCAACATTCATCATTAACTTATCACAGCCTACCTTCAAATCATACCACTTCTGATCCCATTTTTATTCTTTTTATTCTTCAAATCATACCACTTCTGACACCATTTTTATTCTTCCTGAGTAACTTCTTTTGACCTTTCTTATAGTGCAGAATGAATTTTGGTGAGGGAGTTATCCATTTTTGTTAGTCTGAAGAACTCTTTATTTTGCCTTTATTTTGAAGGGTATCTTTGATGAATATAAAATTCTAAGTGGAAAGCTTCCTTTTTTCCTCCCACATCACTTTGCAGGCATTAATATCATTCCATTATCTTCAGCTTGTATAATCTTTGAGGAGAGATCCACTTTGCTATGGACTCCTTTACTATTTTATCATTGATTTCTAGCAGTTTGATTATGATGTACCTAGGTGTGCTTCTGTGGATTTATAGTTCTCATCAAATTTGGGGGAAAAAATTTTGCCACTATTAATTCAAACATGTTTTCTGCCACATACTTTCTCCTCTGCTTCTTATCGCAGGTATGCCCGACTCCCTGCTATTATTCCACAGGTCACTGAGGCTCTGTTCTTTTTTTATTGTTTTTGGCAGTATTTTTTCTCTGTTTCATTTTGGATAGTTTCTATATCTTTAAGTTTACTGGTCTTTTCTTTTGCAGTAGTTAATCTGTTTCTTAGCCCATCCAATGGATCTTTCATATTGGTTTTTATAATTTTTCAGCTTCAAAACTTTCATCTGGTACTTTTTTATATCTTTCACTTCTCATCATGTCCATGATTGCCCTTACTTTAATGTACTTAAAATAACTCAAAATCCTTGTTTGCTACTTCCATCACTTTTATTTCATAGGTCTTTAGAATTAGGAAGGACTTTGACATCTAATTTAATCCACTCATGTTACAGATAAGGAAATTGAGTCCCAGAAAGAGAAGGGGAATATTAAATAACAACTAGACCACTCCTCTAGGCATTTTATGAATATTGACCAATGTAAACCTCATTATGTCCCTCTAAGACTGTTGTAATCATTATCCCCTCCAGTTGAGAGCCAGAGAGGAAACAAAGCAATTTGATATGTCAGTCACCCAGTTTCCTAGTTGTACAGTCAGGCCTTCTAATCCCCAGATCAGTGTTATTACACCATTACTGCTACCCTCACCCACCAGAAAAAAAAAAAATCTTTTCAAAACTGAGCATCCATTTTGATAAGCACTATTTACAACAGCCAGGACATGGAAGCAACCAAAATGTCCATCAATGGCTAGAGGAATGGCTAAAGGAATGGCTAAAGAAGATATGGTACATATATACAATGGAATATTACCCAGCCATAAAAAAGAATGGAATCATGCTATTTGCAGCAACATGGATGCAGCTAGAGATTATCATACTGAGTGAAGTAAGTCAGACAAAGGCAAATACCATATGATATCGCTTATATATGGAATCCAAAAAAATGGTACAAATGAACTTATTTATAAAACAGAAATAGAGTCCCAGATGTAGAAAACAAACTTATGGTTACCAGGTGGGTAAGGGGGAGGAGGGTAAATTGGGAGATTGGGGTTGACATATACACACTACTATATATAAAATAGATAACTAATAATGACCTACTGTATAGCACAGGGAACTTACGCAATACTCTGTAATGACCTATATGGGAAAAGAATCTAAAAAAGAGTGGATATATGTATATGCATAACTAACTGATTCACTTTACTGTATACCTGAAACTAACAAAACATTGTAAATCAACTATACTCCAATAAATTTGTTTTTTAAAAAAGCAAAACAAATATTTAATTTGGAATTAGGACACCCAAACGTTTTGTGGGTTTTTTGTTGTTGTTGTTGTTGTTGTTTTTTGCGGTATGTGGGCCTCTCACTGCTGTGGCCTCTCCCGTTGCGGAGCACAGGCTCCGGTCTCGCAGGCCCAGCAGCCATGGCTCACAGGTCCAGCCGCTCCGCGGCATGTGGGATCTTCCCGGACCAGGGCACGAACCCGTGTCCCCTGCATCGGCAGGCGGACTCTCAACCACTGCGCCACCAGGGAAGCCCCCCTAAAGGTTTTTATAACATTTCCAACCCAACATTTCCACTGATGAAGAATGAACAAAATACCTTAGGGGGGATTAAAGAAATATGAGTAAAGACCTCAAACGTAGAAGATAATCACAGGGATCTGTTTGCTTCTTTAAATAGGTCATACAGGCAGTGGATCCTAAGGAAATTTAAATCACTATCTTCTTTTGTATTTTATTGTTTCATGGGCATCAGAGTGTTCACCAAAGTAACCCAGGCCAGGGCCGTGCGAATATTTTCTATAGCTGTCCAGATGACTGGAAATGAACATGAATTCAGGCTGCATGAAATTTTAGCTAATATAAACAATTAGAGTAGTGGATGTGACTTTGAGTGAGTCTCATGACTATGGACACTTTTTTTTTCGGGGTAACTAATCTTTAGCTATACTTCAAGCAGCATTGGGTGTGGGCTTTGATGTGAGATCAAGCTGGGTTTAAATCCTGTCTTCACCACTTAGTGGCTATGGAACTTGGGTAAGTTACTTAAACTCTCTAAGGCTTAACTTTCTCATCTATAAAACAGAGACAATACATATTTCATAGAGTGCTTGTCAGGAGTTAAGACAGTTAATATAAAGCAATGAGCATAGAAACTGGCACATGGTAAGCTTTTAGAAAATTACTTTTATTACTCTATTTCCCTTTTGTCAGAAATCCTTCATAGTATTTCTTGGAATGTGTTTTTATTTTTTATTTTATTTTATTTTTTTGCGGTACGCGGGCCTCTCACTGCTATGGCGGAGCACAGGCTCCGGACGCGCAGGCTCAGCGGCCACGGCTCACGGGCCCAGCCGCTCCGCGGCATGTGGGATCCTCCCGGACCGGGGCACGAACCCGTGTCCCCTGCATCGGCAGGCGGACTCTCAACCACTGCGCCACCAGGGAAGCCCCTTGAATTCTTGCTTTACCTCTTACTGTCTATATAACCTTAACCACATTATTTCATCTTCCTCTGAATCTGTTTTACTTATCTATAAAATAGGTATAATAATTCCTACTCCACAGGGGTCTAGTAAAATTTAAATTATATAACATAAGATCAAATGAGATAATATATTCATACAAAAGTTTTTATTGAGTTCCCACTGTATGCCAGGTACTGTGCTCACGGGACCGTGGTGGTCAGCAGAGTCATGACCCCTGCCTTGCAGAACTTGGAGTCTAAGGGTGGGAATAAAGTGTAGGAGGCTCTACATACGTGGCATTTGTTAGCATAGGGCAAGGCAAACCATCTGGAGGACATGAGACTTAACTGAACTGGGAAGGTCTGACCAGATGGATGAGGTGTGATTATTCAGTGTGGAGGAAAGAGCATTATGCATATATTGCAGGAGAGCCTGGAACATGCTTAGAACCAGAAGTTCTGTGTGGAATTCTATGTGTACCTGGAACACAGTAGACACTTTTTTTTCATTTGTTCATTCATTCATTCATTCCTTTTGTTCATTCATTCAATACATATTCCAGGTATGCTACGTGATGAGCAAAACAGATAATGTCCTTACCCTCCTGGAATTTACAGTGTAGTGATGGAATCAGTCACTAAACATGTAAACCAAACATTTCGGTAAAAATTGTGATAAATTGTATGAAGGAAGCAAACAGGGTCCTTTGATAGAGGCTATCGAGCAATCTAAAAATAGGCAGGTTGGGGCGTTCTCTACGGAGGTGGATTTAAGCTGAGATACGAAGGATGGTGTGAGGAGAAACCAAGTGAAGAGTAGGGAGAGTGGAGAGGTCAGCACATGCTAAGATCCCCCTGCAGGAAATGGCTCATCACATTTGAGGACCTGCAGGATGGGAGCAGCGTGAGACCAGGGGATCGAGTCCTGAGAGGATGTCAGAAAGGTGGGCAGGGGCCAGACCACAGAGGACCTTGGGCACCATGGTGAGGAATTTTGATTTTAGTCTATGTGTAGTAAAACAAACAAACAAACAAAAATAACTGGAGGATCTTATACAGGAGGGATATTATCTGATTTCTAATTTTAAAAAATCATCCTGGTGTCTGTGCAGAGAAGGGATTGGAGGAAATTGAAGTGGAATATCTTGGACCATAGGAGGCCATAGCAATTATCTGGGTGAGAGATAACGGTGCCTTAAATTAGGACGGGGGCAGCTGAGGCAGGCACAAGGGAAGATATTTGAGATATATCTTGAAAGCAAAATTGACAGAAATTTCCAAAGGACTGGATATGGGGGTGAGGGCAAGGAAGGAATTAAAGACCACTGTCAGGTATCTGGCTTAAGCAGCTGTGTGTTAGGGTAGTTCCACTTACTGATGTGGATAAAATTGAGAGAGGAACAGTTAAAAGGAGAAAATTAAGAGTTTCGATTCAGAGCCATTAAGTTTGCCATGCCTGACAGGCACCTAGTGGAGATATAAAATGGGGCAGTTGGATAAACAAAACAGGATTTCTGAGCAGTGGTCCAGGTTGAAGATCTAAATCTAGGAGGCATTAGCATAGGTGGTATGTGAAACCCAGGAAATGGATATCACCTTCTTAAGAGTGAGAAAAGCAAAAAAAGAAAGGCAAGACTACACCCTGAGGAATTCTAGTTTTCAGACACATCAAAGAGAACTGGCCACAGAGGTAGGAAGGGGGCAAGGAAGTGTGGAACTGAAGAAGTCCAAGCGAGGAAAGATTTCAAGAAGGAACAATGGTTAACAGAGGGCAATTAAGACCAAGCTGGAAAACTTTCCACTGGATTTAGCAACATGGAGGTCACTAGAGACTCAGCACTTTCAAGGTCAAATTTTAAATATGTTTCATGATGTCCTTCCCATGCAACTGAATGGGAGTAGCTCCAGGTTATATAATTAGTGACAATCAGTCTTGAATATAAGCTGAGTCTATTTATTAGGATGACCCACTGGAAATAATCAGTGTTGGGCCTTCTGACCTAGCCTGAGATGGGTAGCTAATTAATTATTTTGTGATCTAAATTGCTGAGGTGGCCACATTCTATGGTCAAGCATTTGACTCACAGGTTACATGTTCAAGTCTAGGTTTTAGGCCATTTGAGGCCTTTTGCCCCAAATGCCACCCTATCTAAAAAGGCAGATGGAAAGCATCTCACTAGTCCCCAGCCCTCCACAGCACAGGCATTCAATATGTTTTTGATGAAGATGGAGAGGTTTAATGCGCATGTCTGGGGTTGAGAAGGTTAGAGAGAAGAAACTAACATGTATGTCAGGCTGATGCTTGGGGCTTTCCATGCTTTGCATATGTAATCTCACTCCATATTCAAAACAGTCTCACAAGTTATTATTATCTCTGTTTTTTAGCTATAAATAGCAGAAACTGGATTTAAATGCATGTTTGGTAGACTCGAAAGCCCTTTCTGTTACATCAGTGCTTCTTCAACTGTATTAAATAGTCTTACAGATATTACATGAAAGAAAAAAATGACCTATAGTCACAAATTGGGTAAATGCTCTGTTAAGTAAATTAAAATGCAGAACTTTTCAGAGCCTTAATGTGTTGTTGGGCATTTTAAATCTCCAAGAGCAGTATGTTGTATACAAGTTATCCAAATGTATGTGACCAGGTAACTTTACTTCTTTTCCTCCTCACCTCTGGTGTGTATCTCAGGAACTAGTACTCCACAGAGCATACTTTGGGAACCCTGCACATAGCACTATATTCCCTTGTGGTGATTCTACAGATGAAAAACTTAATAGCCAGACAGTTAAAGAAACTTGCTCATAGTGGCACAGCAAGGTAGATGCCAACTAAAGACTAGAATCAAAGACTCCTGAATCTTACTGCTCTACGTTAACTCTCTCCCTGCTTGAGTAAATTTTCAGTAGCCGGAAGATGCTTTCAAACTATTTGCCAAGATTTACTAGGCCACAGATTTATTAAATGTTCCTGAAGTAATTGAAAAATTGATGCGGTTCTTTTGGAAAGCCATTTGGCCGTATGTGTCATAAGCTTTGAAACCATTTGTATCCTTCAACCCAGCCATCCTATTCTACAGGAAGTATCTTCAGTAAGTAACTTAGAATACAGAAAAACTGGGTGCTCAGTACTCTAATTGTTTAATGTTAGTGGAATGGAACAATGTGCAGTCATCATAAAAAGTTTACATTTCTCTGATAATATTAAATGGAAAAATAAAGATATAAAAATGTAATAGTATGACCTCAACTATGTTATAAAAATTAAGAATGAAAGGAAATATAACAAAGTATTAATGGTGGTGGAATGTGGGGCAATTTTTTTCTTTTATAATCTTTTCGATGTTCTCTTTAGGAGAACGTATGACTTTTATAATCAACAAAAAATAAACTACCTTAAAAAATGCATTGGAACGATAAGAGAAGATGCCCGTCATACGGATATTGGCTAAAAGGTTGGAGCCCTGTAATGACTTAATGAATGGTCCTTGTGTACCTTCTGTAGCCTTGCTTCAGTGATAGCATGACTGTGTGTTCCTCTGTCTAGACATCACGTCACAAAGCTTTTAAAACTACAGCAACACAGCGCTGCTCTAAGCTTTTGCTTCCATCTATTAACACTGTTTCCTTCCATTTTGACATCATAATGCAGTCTCTATGGGCTTACAATGATATTATCTTGACAATTCTACAGTGAGACGCAGAACTAACACTAGAGTCATTTTCTGCTCCCAAACCTCCTCCCTGTAACTTCTCTCCCACGTTTTAGTGATCAGAACTCTTGTTTTTCTCCGTGTTTCTATGCTTCACACTTTTATTATTAGGACAATCTATCAGAAAAATGACATATGGACCAAACCTTGAGCCATCTGAATGTCTAGACACCAGGATCATTTAATTAGATTCTAACTGGAAATTAGGTTCAAATGAATTTCTAAACAATGTCATTCTATTTCCCATACATTGGTTTCATTCCTTCTATCCTCTTTTTATCCTTTCTTCCTTCCTTCGTTCCTTCCTTCCTCCCTTCCTTCCTTCCCCCCTCTCCCTCCCTCACTTTCTCCCTTATTTTCTTTCCTCTCCTAAATATTTACTGACCACCTTCCTTGGGTCTGGCACCATGATAAGTGCCAGGAGTTCAGTAGCAAACATATGAACAGTACAAGTACCTGCCTCCATAGAGATTATGATCTGGTGGAGAAGGCAGAAATTATACAAACATTATAAGTATGAAAATTAAGTGTTGAGAAGAAGATGTGCAGAGATTGACAAATCATATGAAGGGAGATATCTATCAGTCTGGGTGTTGAGAAATGTTTTCCTAAGGAACCGATGTTTATGATGAGACTGAAAGATACCTAGGAGTCGCCCAGGAGAAAGGTAGTTGGATTCTTTCACGATTGGGTTTTACAGGTAGTTGTGATCAAGGGAACAGTGGGGTCCAGGAATTCAGGACATAAGTAAAATTTTAAAATGATGGATCATGAAATCAAAACTGATTATAAAGGAAAATGAAGATAGGAGAGGTCTTACTGATAGAGAGAAAGCTTAGGTGTCAATGGAGGCCACAATGAGGTCCAAGAAAAGTGCATGGGAATCCTTGAGCATATAGATATAGAAGGAGATGAGGCTGTGGAGCCCCAGATAACTATTTGCAGGTGACTCATGAATTAGTGATTTGGAGGAGAAGCTGTTTCAGAGAGTAAGAAAGTCCAGGATGAAAACATGGAAGATAATAGAGTGAAGAAAAGGGTCATTGGAGAGGAAGAAAAGGAGCAACTGAGAGTGCAGAGCATTGGATGGTTCATTTATAGGGATGCTGAGGTCTCCCAGCATGATGAGAGGAACTGGAGTAGAGAGGAAGATGGTGAGCTGAGCACTGAAGTTTTTTTGAAGGGATAATAGGGCTGGCGCTCTATACTAGCATCATTTTATAGATCAGATTTTCTCAAAGTGTGGTCTACAGACTCCAGGGAGTCCCCAAGATCTTTTCAGCGTGATGCCTGAGTGTTCAAAACAATTTTACAATAATACTAAGACATTATTCGCTCTTTTCACTGTGTTTATGTTTGCACTGACAGTGTAAAAGTAATGGTGGACCAGTCCCTCCCATCAGGAAACTTGCACAAGCCTCTTAGATAGCCTCATCCACCAGAGGGCAGACAGCAGAAGCAAGAACTCCAATCCTGCAGCCTGTAGTACAAAAGCCACATTCACAGAAAGACAGACAAGAAGAAAAGGCAGAGGGCTATGTACCAGATGAAGGAACAAGATAAAACCCCAGAAAACAACTAAATGAAGTGGAGACAGGCAACCTTCCAGGAAAAGAATTCAGAATAATGATAGTGAAGATGATCCAGGACCTTGGAAAATGAATGGAGGCAAAGATCGAGAAGATGCAAGAAATGTTTAACAAAGACCTAGAAGAATTAAAGTACAAACAAACAGAGATGAACAATACAATAACTGAAATGAAAACTACACTAGAAGGAAACAATAGCAGAATAACTGAGGCAGATGAACGGATAAGTGACCTGGAAGACAGAATGGTGGAATTCACTGCCACAGAACAGAAGAAAAAAGAATGAAAAGAAATGAAGACAGCCTAAGAGACCCCTGGGACAACATTAAACGCAACAACATTCACATTATAGGGGTCCCAGAAGAAGAAGAGAGAGAGAAAGGACCCGAGAAAATATTTGAAGAGATTATAGTCGAAAACTTCCCTAACACGGGAAAGGAAATAGCCACTCAAGTTCAGGAAGCGCAGTGAGTCCCATAGACGATAAACCCAAGGAGAAACACACCAAGACATATAGTAATCAAACTGGCAAAAATTAAAGACAAAAATTATTGAAAGCAGCAAGGGAAAACTGACAAATAACATAAAAGGGAGCTCCCATAAGGTTAAGAGCTGATTTCTCAGCAGAAACTCTACAAGCCAGAAGGGAGTGGCATGATATACTTAAAGTGATGAAAGAGAAGAACCTACAACTAAGATTACTCTACCCAGCAAGGATCTCAGATTCGATGGAGAAATCAAAAGCCTTACAGACAAGCAAAAGCTAAGAGAATTCAGCACTACCAAACCAGCTCTACAACAAATGCTGAAGAAACTTCTCTAAGTGGGAAACACAAGAGAAGAAAAGGACCTAAAAAAAAAAACCCAAAACAATTAAGAAAATGGTCATAGGAACAAACATATCGATAATTACCTTCAACGTGAATGGATTAAATGCTCCAACCAAAAGACACAGGCTTGCTGAATGGCTACAAAAACAAGACCCATATATATGCTGTCTACAAGAGACCCACTTCAGACTTAGGGACACAACAGACTGAAAGTGAGGGGATGGAAAAAGATATTCCATGCAAATGGAAATCAAAAGAAAGCTGCAGCAGCAATACTCATATCAGATAAAATAGACTTTAAAATAAAGAATGTTACAAGAGACAAGGAAAGACACTACATAATGATCAAGGGATCAATCCAAGAAGAAGATATAACAATTATAAATATATATGCACCCAACATAGGAGCACCTCAATACATAAGGCAATTGCTAACAGCTATAAAAGAGGAAATCGACAGTAACACAATAATAGTCGGGGACTTTAACACCTCACTTACACCAATGGACAGATCATCCAAAATGAAAATAAATAAGGAAACAGAAGCTTTAAATGACACAATAGACCAGATAGATTTAACTGATAATTATAGGACATTCCATCCAAAAACAACAGATTACACATTCTTCTCAGGTGCGCACAGAATATTCTCCAGGAGAGATCATATCTTGGGTCACAAATCAAGCCTCAGTAAATTTAAGAAAATTGAAATCATATCAAGCATCTTTTCTGACCACAACGCTATGAGATTAGAAACGAATTACAGGGAAAAAAATGTAAAAAACACAAACACATGGAGGCTAAACAATACGTTACTAAATAACCAAGATATCACTGAAGAAATCAAAGAGGAAATCAAAAAATACCTAGAGACAAATGACAATGAAAACACGATGCTCCAAAACCTATGGGATGCAGCAAAAGCAGTTCTAAGAGGGAAGTTTATAGCTATACAAGCCTACCTCAAGAAACAAGAAAAATCTCAAATAAACAATCTAACCTTACACTTAAAGGAACTAGAGAAAGAAGAACAAACAAAACCCAAAGTTAGTAGAAGGAAAGAAATCATAAAGATCAGAGCAGAAATAAATGAAATAGAAACAAAGGAAACAATAGCAAAGATCAATAAAACTAAAAGCTGGTTCTTTGAGAAGATAAACAAAATTGATAAACCACTAGCCAGACTCATCAAGGAAAAGAGGGAGAGAAGTCAAATCAATGAAATTAGAAATGAAAAAGGAGAAGTTACAACAGACACCATAGAAATACAAAGCATCCTAAGAGACTACTACAAGCAACTCTATGCCAATAAAATGGACAACCTGGAAGAAATGGACAAATTCTTAGAAAGGTATAACCTTCCAAGACTGAACCAGGAAGAAACAGAAAATATGAACAGACCAATTACAAGTAATGAAATTGAAACTGTGATTAAAAATCTTCCAACAAACAAAAGTCCAGGACCAGATGGCTTCACAGGTTAATTCTATCAAACACTTACAGAAAAACTAACACCCATCCTTCTCAAACTCTTCCAAAAAATTGCAGAGGAAGGAACACTCCCAAACTCATTCTACAAGGCCACCAGCACCCTGATACCAAAAGCAGACGAAGGTACTACAAAAAAAGAAAATTACAGACCAATATCACTGATGAATATAGATGCAAAATTCCTCAACAAAATACTAGCAAACAGAATCCAACAATACATTAAAAGGGTCATACACCATGATCAAGTGGGATTTATCCTAGGGATGCAAGGATTCTTCAATATATGCAAATCAATCAATGTGATACACCATATTAACAAACTGAAGAATAAAAACCATATGATCATGTCAATAGATGCAGAAAAAGCTTTTGACAAAATTCAACACCTATTTATGATAAAAACCCTCCAGAAAGTGGGCATAGAGGGAACCTACCTCAACATAATAAAGGCCATATATGACAAACCCACAGCAAACATCATTCTCAGTGGTGAAAAACTGAAAGCATTTCCTCTAAGATCAGGAACAAGACAAGGATGTCCACTCTCACCACTACTACTAAACATAGTTTTGGAAGTCCTAGCCATGGCAATCAGAGAAGGAAAAGAAATAAAAGGAATACAAATTGGAAAAGAAGAAGTAAAACTGTCACTGTTTGCAGATGACATGATACTATACATAGAGAATCCTAAAGACGCCACCAGAAAACTACTAGTGCTAATCAATGAATATGGTAAAGTTGCAGGATACAAAATTAAGGCACAGAAATCTCTTGCATTCCTATACACTAATGATGAAAAATCTGAAAGAGAAATTAAGGAAACACTCCCATTTACCACTGCAACGAAAAGAATAAAATACCTAGGAATAAACCTACCTTGGGAGACAAAAGACCTGTATGCAGAAAACTATAAGACAGTGATGAAAGACATTAAAGATGAAACGAACAGATGGAGAGATATACTGTGTTCTTGGATTGGAATAATCAATATTGTGAAAATGACTATACTACTCAAAGCAATCTAAAGATTCAGTGCAATCCCTATGAAATTACCAATGGCATGTTTTACGGAACTATAACAAAAAAATCTTAAAATTTGTATGGAGACACAAAAGACCCCTAATAGCTAAAGCAGTCTTGAGGGGAAAAAAACGGAGCTGGAGGAATCAGACTCTCTGACTTCAAACTATACTACAAAACTACAGTAATTAAGACAGTATGGTACTGGCACAAAAACAGAAACATAGATCAATGGAACAAGATAGAAAGCCCAGAGATAAACCCACGCACCTATGGTCAACTAATCTATGACAAAGGAGGCAAGGATATACAATGGAGAAAAGAAAGTCTCTTCAATAAGTGTTGCTGGGAAAACTGGACAGCTACATGTAAAAGAATGAAATTAGAACACTCCCTAACACAATACAAAAAAATAAACTCAAAATGGGTTAGAGACCTAAATGTAAGACCGGACACTCTAAAACTCTTAGAGGAAAATATAGGAAGAACACTCTTTGACATAAATCACAGCAAGATCTTTTTTCATCCACCTCCTAATGGAAATAGAAACAAAAAAACATAAATGGGACCTAATGAAACTTCAAAGCTTTTGCACAGCAAAGGAAACCATAAACAAGACGAAAAGACATCCCTCAGAATGGGAGAAAATATTTGCAAACGAATCGACGGACAAAGGATTAATCTCCTAAATATATAAACAGCTCATGCATCTCAATACTAAAAAAACAAACAACCCAATTCAATAATGGGTAGAAGACCTAAATAGACATTTTCCAAAGAAGACATACAGATGGCCAAGAGGCACATGAAAAGCTGCTCAACATCATTAATTATTAGAGAAATGCAAATCAAAACTACAATGAGGTATCACCTCACACCGGCTAAAATGGGCATCATCAGAAAATCTACAAACAACAAATGCTGGAGAGGGTGTGGAGAAAAGGGAACCCTCTTGCACTGTTGGTGGGAATGTAAATTGATACAGCTACTCTGGAGAACAGTATGGAGGTTCCTTAAAAAACTAAAAATAGAATTAACATATGATCCAGCAATCCTACCACTGGGCATATACCCAGAGAAAACCATAATTCAAAAAGAAACATGCACCCCAATGTTCATTGCAGCACTATTTACAGTAGCTAGGTCATGGAAGCAACCTAAATGCCCATCGACAGATGAATGGATAAAGAAGTTGTGGTACATATATACAATGGAATATTACTCAGTCATAAAAAGGAACGAAATTGGGTCATTTGTTGAGACGTGGATGGATCTAGAGACTGTCATACAGAGTGAAGTAAGTCAAAAAGAGAAAAACAAATATCATATATTAATACATATATGTGGAACCTAGAAGATGGCACAGATGAACTGGTTTTCACGGCAGAAATTGAGACACAGATGTAGAGAACAAACGTGTGGACACCAAGGGGGTAAAGCAGCGGGGGCAGGGGGTGGAGATGTGATGAATTGGGAGATTGGGATTGACATGTATGCACTGATGTGTATAAAATGGATGACTAATAAGAACCTGCTGTATAAAAAAATAAATTAAATAAAATTCAAAAACTAAAAAGAAAAAAAAAAAGTAATGGTGGCTAAAACTACTGTAACCTTGATGCAAATCAAGGCATTGACACCAAACTCACAGGAAAGAAATTGTTTCACTTAGAAAAGTCCTGAAAATAGTTTAAATTGTTAATTTTATTAAAACCCAATCTTTGAATACATGTTACTTAAATATTATTTGTGGCAAAATGGAAAAGGTGCATGAAGAACTTCTACTGTACCTAAGTATGAGGGTACGGTACATGTTTTTTCTTGAGAAAAAACAATTGTTTGAGTTGTAAGTCAGTGTTGATGCCTTTTTCCTGGAACACTGTTTTTACTTGACAGATTAACTGCCAAACAAACTATGGTTATTCAGGCTAAGATACTTGGCAGACACTGTCTCAAAAATGAGCAGAGGGCCTATTACTTCCAGGAAAACAAACGGCATTATTTGTTACCAATGACAAAATTTGGGCTTTCAAATGAAAATTAAAATTTTGGAAAACATATTCACTACCATGAACTTGAGATCACTGGTAATATTAATAAATTTGACTTATTAATATGTTATAGTGAAATGTGTGAGTATTTTTAAGATATGTACACTCAGAGAACCATTGTTTTGTAAATTTCCAATGTCTGATGTTATAAAAATCATGTATGGGTACCAGATACATTTAAAGGATACATAGATCAATGGGTTTTAATGTAACAGAGTATAAAAAATTCACTGATAGGATTTCAGGTTCCAAGTGCAATTAACATTTAAGAAATGACTGCTTTTCAAGATTTGGTGTAGCGTCAAAGAACATCCAAAATTATCTGAGAAGGCTATTATAACACTCCTCAACTACATAATTTTTTTCAACTACATAACTGTATGAGGCTGGAGTTTCTTCATAGATTTCAACCAAAGCAACATAAAGCAACGTATTGAATGAAGAAGCAGAAATGAGAATCTAGCTGCTTTCTACTAAACCAGACATCAAAAGAGATTTGCAAAAACATAAAACAGTAACACTCTTTTCAATAATTATGTTTCTTGGAAATGGATTTTTAAATAAACATATATGGTAACATGTAATGGTTTTGTTGTAATTTTAAATGGATAAATAAATATTTCGAAATTTCTCAGTTTTGATGTTTGGATTCTGTGACTGTCGATCGACCCAGTCCCGTTAAACAAAAGCTCTTCAGAGTCCTCAATAGTTTGTTAGAGTATAAAATGTTCCTGGGACCAAAGTCTGAGAACCAGTGATAAAGGTGAACATCACTTTCCTGATGATCCTAGAGCTTCCTGTTTGGGGTTTCAGCATAGGGGGCATCATTCATCGCGTGCAGCAGTTCACAGCATAATTAGCATGAGTTCTGAAGTACTACAGCATCATCCCTGCATACAGTAGAGGCACAATAAATTTTTATTCTTCATTTCTTTTTTTTTTTTTTTTTTTTGCGGTACGCGGGCCTCTCACTGTTGTGGCCTCTCCCATTGCGGAGCACAGGCTCTGGACGCGCAGGCTCAGCGTCCATGGCTCATGGGCCCAGCCAGATCTTCCCGGACCGGGGCACGAACCCGTGTCCCCTGCATCGGCAGGCGGACTCTCAACCACTGAGCCACCAGGGAAGCCCTATTCTTCATTTCTTAAAACTGGAAATGATCGGAGGGAAAACGTGCACAACTCTTTTGCTGTTGTTGCTTAAATTTTACATCTCAAAATTGATGCAGGGAAAGGAAAAGAGTTCTGAAGATGGAAACTGGTGATGGTTGCACAACAATATGAATGTACTTAATGCCACTGAACTGTAAGCCTCAAAATGGTTACGGTAAAATGTAAATTTTATGTTACATGTATTTTACCGCAATAAAATATTGGGGAAGAAAAGAGCATTAGGCCATCTAACTTTTGTTTTAAAAACAGCACATGCAATTCTTAAGAAGGAAGATAGAATCATTCTAGTATTAGAAGTACCCTTACAGCCCAGTGTTCCAAGTAAAAATAACTGCATTTATGGACGTTCCTCTCCTTTCCCTGCTCCATCCCCACTCCCACTTCCAGATAACTTTAAGGCTAAGGGAATATATATTGTGATATTGCTTCATGTTCTACAGCTACAGGTACCAAGATGCCCAAATCAAGGGGTAACCTTTATAAATTAAAAAATTAAGCATCCATAAAAAAAGAAAATCCTTCCATCTGTGACAACGTTAATGAACCTGGAGGACATTATGCTAAGTGAAATAAGCCAGACAGGAAAAGACAATACTGCATGATCTCACTTATATGTGGAATCTAAAAAAGTCTAACTCATAAAGCCAGATAGTAGAATAGTGGTTACAAGGGGCTTGCGGGGTCAGGAACATGGGGAGAGGCTGGTCATAGGCTATAAACTTTCTGTCATAAGCTGAAAAAGTTCTGGGGTTCTGATGCACAGCACAGTGACTATAGTTAGTAATAGTGTATTGTACACTTGGAATTTGCTAGGAGAGTAGATCTGAAGTGTTTTTACCACACACACAAAAAAAAAAGAAAGAAAGAAAAGGCAACTATGGGAGGTGATGGATGTGTTTCCCTTGGTTGTGATAATCATGTCACAATGTATATGTATGTCAAACCATCACGTTGGTCATCCTAAATATACCATACGATTGTTGTCAATTATACCTCAATAGAGCTGGAGAAAAATTCAGCACCTGTTTTCATATTATTAAGATACTGTCATGTTAAAAGACATTTTTGAATGTATAATTACAAAAATTAAAATGATCATGATAAAAAGTTTAAAAATTGAAGCAAGGGGTCTCTTCTCTCTTTAGGAGAGTCAGTCGGGCTGTTCAGAGTTCTACTCCCACAGCTGTTTCCTGCCAGCTGGGCAACTGGGGAGAGTGGACAGATTGCTTTCCATGCCAGGAGAAAAAGGTGAGACATTTATGACCAATTTTGGAGCATTTAACATTTAAATTGTGTACTAGGCATTCAAATGGAGATAAACAGTCACGTCTATAAATCTAGAGGCCTGGGGAGAAAAGGGTATTCAGAAGCCATACGCATGTGGCTGGTGGAACTTATTTCTGCCTCTTCTGATTTTGTTTGTAAGGCATTTGGATGAGGTTGCAAAAGATGTGTATGTTACGGCTTAGATGCAGAAAAGTGGTACTCCGGACCTGGGCACACTGATCCCCACTGGCCACTCTGGGTCCTGGCCTACGTATTACCTTCCAATGAGGGTCATCTGGAGGGACCAATGGCTTAGGAACAAAATGCCAAGCTGTCCATGACCTATGAGGAACTGAGATAAACCAAAGCGTGTCACACAGGGTGTTCCTGAGGATTTCACTTTCATGCACTGAAAAGGCTGACATGCCCAATGAACAGATGTGTATCTATCTTGCCCATCTAAGTGGTTTTAATTGGTCCAAGATGATCGCTAAACTCAGTGGCATAAGGGGGATGTTGAGAGCACTTGGCTCTGTCAGGGAGGAGTATTACAATTCTGTCTTTGTTCAGAATCACTGGCTCATGGTGACAATAGAAAGAAGAGTAACTTCTATTCTGTTTTCTTAGTATTTTATCTTTTTTTTTTTTTTTTTTTTTTTTTGCAGTACGCGGGCCTCTCACTGCTGTGGCCTCTCCCGTTGCGGAGCACAGGCTCTGGACGCGCAGGCTCAGCGGCCATGGCTCACGGGCCCAGCCGCTCCGCGGCATGTGGGATCTTCCCGGACCGGGGCACGAACCCGTGTCCCCTACATCGGCAGGCAGACTCTCAACCACTGCACCACCAGGGAAGCCCTGCTTTCTTAGTATTTTAAAATCTCTGCAGACGACACACGCCTTCACTGGATGCACCCAGGGTGGGTGCAGGCCAGACGTGGTACACCACTGCCGAACCTTGTCTATTAGCCTATTGCTGTCAAGCCTGTTTTTAGCTTCGATTCTGCAGCTAAGATTCTGGCTTGCACCTTATTTGCTGTGTTACTTTGGACATAATTTTTTACCTTCTCTGTGCCTCTGATTCCTAATCTATAAATGTGAGTAGAAACAGTACTTACACCATAGAGTTATTGAGAGCGTTAAATGAGTAATGCATGCAAAGTGCTTTTCATGGCATCTGGCACAAAGTAAGTGTTCAATAAATGTGAGCTGTTTCTATACTTCCTATCTGTGCCCTCCTCTCCAACCCCACTCCCACTGCCTTGAATCAAGCCCTGCTCTACTCTCACTGATAGTCCTCCTTCCTCCAGACCCCCTCCTCAGTTAAATGCAAAAGTGCCCTGTGGGGCTTCCCTGGTGGTGCGGTGGTTGGGAGTCCGCCTGCCGATGCAGGGGACATGGGTTCGTGCCCCGGTCCGGGAAGATCCCACATGCCGCGGAGCGGCTGGGTACGTGAGCCATGGCCGCTGAGCCTGCGCGTCGGAGCCTGTGCTCCGCAATGGGAGAGGCCACAACAGTGAGAGGCCTGTGTACCGCAAAAAAAAAAAAGTGCCCTGTGAAGTTTTGATGACACTGGCAGAAACACCATTTGGAGCTCGTTTATTCAACTTTGAAGGCTAAACTTTACGATTTTGCCTCTCCCATCTCTAGGATATGCCAAAGAATCTTAGACGTCCCAGTTTAAAAATATCTGGCCCCCAATTCTCATTCTGCTTTGACATCCTGGATTCGTTTTCTGAGGCTGCTGTAACAAATGCCAAAAACTGGTTGGCTCAGAACAACAGAAATGTATTCTCTCAGAGTTCTGCAATCAAGGTGTCAGCTCGGCCAGGCTCTCTCTGGAAGCTCTAGGGGAGAAGCCATTCTTTGCTCCTTCCACCTTCTGGTGGCTGCCTTGCTCCAATCTCTGCTCCTGTCTGCATCCCCCCTTCCCTTCTCTGTGTCTCCTTTATGTGTCTATGTGAAATCTCCCTCTGCTTTCCTCTTATAAGGACACTGTGATGGCATTTAGGGTCCTCCTGGATAATCCAGAGTAATTTCTCCAAATTAATGATGTCTGCAAAGATCCTTTTTCCAAATAAGATAACATTTACAACTTTCAAGGATTAGGACTTAATTTCTTTGCATGGCCTTTAGTCAACCTATTATACATTTAAACAGCATCCTAAAACTACGTTTTTCTCTTGTGCTGCAGTTTAGATAGCAGAGAGCACAGGTGAATGACTTACAGTTTAAATCAACGTTTATTACTTTCTTAGGGACTCAAAAAGACATGTGTCTTTAAAGTAATCCTTAAAATAATTAAATTCTGTTAATTTTTTAACTGAAAGGCCATCTGAGTTTCTTTCTATTAATATTTTTCTTCCTCTCAAAATCACGCAATCAATGACGTGCATTTCTGGAAAGAAACATTTTCTACTAGCTAGAAAAGAAAAAATTATGTCTTAATGATACCAACCACGGGTAATGGCATGGAGAGGTCCCTAGGGACGTATCCTTACCAACCTTTCTGCAATACAATGTCTTCCTTATTTGATAACAACCTAGAAAATAAGGAGCGGGTGGGAATGAACCTCATGTCTGCACCATCATTCCAAGTACAGAAACCACAGGAAGGATGATAATGACAATATATAGTCGCCATTATTAAATAATTTCTGTATACCAAGGACTGTGCTAATGCTTTAAATAAATCATCTTCTTATTTGACTTCCACAGCCAACAGTAGGTGACAGACACCACTCAATCCCTTTGCTTAGTTTGCCCAGTAAGAATGTGGCAGAGCCTCGATTTAAAACTCGGTCTGTCTGATTCCAAAATGCCTGCGAACCTGAGCTATATGCCTCTCCTGCCTCTCCCGGAGCTATATGGAGAGTAGTAAGTGATATTAGAGGTCACCTAATCCAATTCCCACTCAGTCATAATCCTTCCAGAGTAGCCCAACAGCTGGCTACGAGGATGATGACGACGTTGATAACTATTATTACTAAGCGCATACCAGAACCACGCAGAATGCTGATGTCTTTACCTGTGTTAATCACTAATCTTCAGAACACTCTCATCTCTCTCATCTTACAGATGAGAAAACCGAGAGGGTCAGAGACGTTAAGTAATTTACCCAGTGACACATATACCGTAAGTGGCAGAACTGAAATTCTAACCCAGCTTAAAATGGGATCATTAATAGTACTTAACCCCCTAGACTTGTGAGGATTAACTGACATAAAGAATGTAAAGGGTTTGGGCCATAGTAAGCACTCAATAACTGGTAGCTACCATCACCATCATCACCATGATGGTAACTTCAGGTCTTATAACTGATGAATGTTTTCAAGGTTGAGAAAGAATTGGCTATACATTTGTATGATGAGCTCTCTTTTATTTACTGCATTGTAGGGCAAGAGAGTGGGTAGAAAATGAAAATATCCTCCTATTCCCACACTGATCACTAATTATAATCTCTTCTCACCTAGTTTACAAATCTTTTATTGTTGTTATTAACTAAAAGTCAGGGAAGGTAAATGGGCAGGTTGGATCCTCACTTCTTTTTGCTACCTCTGCCTCTTTGCTAAGAGGCAGTTAAGTAGGTAGAAGTGTGCAAGAGGAAAGGGAGGGGAAGCTTCACACTCAGCCCTGGAAGCATCTGGAAAAGGCTGCACTGATAATGATGTGGAAACCACTTCCATTTATTGAGCACCAGTGATATGCCAGGCCCAGGGCTAGGTGTGTCCTCAGACCTTCTCTCACTTAGTTCTCACAAAACCCTTTTGAGGTAAGGTCCCATCATACCCATTTTACATACTAGACAGTGGTCGCTCAGAAAAGATAAGTGACTTGCTCATGGGCAGTTGGTCAGTGAATCCAGGATTTGGCCCTAAATTGGTCTAATCTCATGCCTGTGCTCTTTCAACTATAGGACACAGGTGAAGGAATCATAAGTAATTGTGATTAGTGAGGTCAACGAAGCCACCTCATTTTATAGATTTGGAAAGTGAGGCAGAAAGTGCCAGGCTCTGATAACTTTACCCAGCAAGTAATAAATAGATTCAGGTCAGGAACTCAATTCGCTTACTTCTCAAATCATTGCCTTCCTATTTACTTATTAACAGTTTTGAAGCTAGGGCCTATGGGCTAAGAGACAGCAGAAAATATGGTGCTGACTGACACTCCGTGTGAAGCTCTTCATACAGCATGTTTTATATTGTTATATTTTTTATCTCCTCAACCATCTCTAAGCTTCTTAAAGACAGGGATGGAACTTCAATTTCTTGGAATATCTTACTGTTCAGCTTCTTCCTGATACTCTAGTATCTAACACTGTACACCCTAGAGAAGACAGTGTCATAAAAACATTGAGCCCAAGACTGGTATGCATTTTTTATTCTTTCGCTCCTTCTTTCAGTAAGTATTTATTCATCTGCAGTCAGAGCTGGACACAGGGTCTCAGATGATGTCTTCAGAGCTCTTTTTGTCTCTCTAATTGTTGGATGGGCTCTTTCTATAATAGGCAAGATGACCACTTGATACCCACAATTCCCAGCAACTTCAGCTAAAAAGAAACTATCTTTTCCAATAGTTCTGAAAGAAACTTCCCAGAGATGACTATGATTGCCCTAAGGTTGAGTCATGAACCAATCATTGCAACTTGGCAGATGACTGGTACTCTGGTTGCCCTGCCTCGTTCACATCCACACGTCCTGTGACTGAGGGGGTGACGTCACCCCCACCTGAACCATACGAGACATGCCACAAGGAAAGAGGAAATGCCATGACCAGAAGAAATTCTTCAAAGGAAAAGTGATAAACGTCTTTTCAAAGGTGACTACCATGTAACTGACCATAGATCAAGTGCCAAGTATATGAAGCCAAATAAGACGTGGCCTCCCTTTGCTGACCCTAACCTTATGTGCAAATTGTTCCTAAACTAGTGAGAAACGTAAACAAAGAAGTGGACAATCAATCACAACCTTATATGACCAGTGCTAGGAGAGAGGGTACATAGGGAACTGAGAATATATTACTTAGTTAGGGAAGTCTGTTCCCGTGGAGGTAAACCGTGAGTCTTGAAAGATGAATAGGTACTAACTGGCTTCAGAAGGGGGAGACAGAGGTTGTTTCTAGCAAGTAGGAAGACCCTAGAAATAACTAGTCCAAACCTCTCATTTGATGTTTGGAGGTCCTACTCAATATTCCAGCTGGTGACAGTGCCACCTCTGGTTGAACACCGCCATTTATGATCACTCATCCCCGCAAAAGACAGCTTTGCAGGCAGCTCTCAATCATTAGACAGTCATTCCTTATGTTAAGCTGAGACCTGCCTGCACCAATCTCAGTTGATTGATAGACAATGAATGTGTCTGGTTCCAAATCTGATTTAGTACAGATACCGGAGCCTCCTGCAGCCTAACAAGTTCGGGGGAACCATCTGCAGTGGGACTGTCTGGGACCAAGCCAGCTGTCACAGTCCCACAGCTTGTGTGAAGCAAGCACAGTGTGGACAGGATTTCCAGTGTAAGGAGACAGGTGAGTAGCATCTCAGAAGGATAACAGCTGTGCCTGTCAAACTTAATATGCAAAACAGTTCTCCAGGAGCTTGTTAGAATGCAGGCTCTTGAGCCCTTCCCCTAGAAGTTGTCGTTCTGGGGTTTGGGATGGGACCCAGGAAGCTGAATTTTAAGCCAAGTCAGCAGCCCAAGTAAATTTGAGGCAACTTTGCTGGAACACCTGTTGAGTTGGAAAAGGTACAATTCACTCATCCATCCATTCATTGAGTAAATGCTGATTGGGTACATATGATGGCCAGACAATGTGCTACCTGCTGGTGATGCAGAGGTGAAAAGTCCTTGTGCCTGATCTCAGAGTACTCCTAGTCTCTTTGGGAGACAGACCTATAAGGAATCAATGACAGTGTCCTGTGATAGACAGTGTAATGGGTGTATGTACAGGGTCCAATGTACGGACTCTGGCAGGGGGTGCCTAAATCTGCTTTGGGCAGTCAGGGCAGGATTCAAAATGGTACTTGAGCTGAGACTTAGAAAATGAAAAAGAGTTTGCTAGGAGACAGAATGTGCAAAAACGCAGAGATTTAGGGACTCACAACGAGCCCAGAATAAGTGCTTTGGGAAGAGAGGCAGGGGATGGGCCAGGTAGGTTACCGGGGGCCAGACAGTGACATTTGGAAGCAGAGGAATGGGGAGATCCTGAAGGATGCAGAGCAAGGGATGACATGGCCAGACTGGAATTTTAGAAAGATCCCTGGGGCTGCAATGTGGAGACTGAATTAGAAAGAGCAGGCCTGGGGCAGGGTCTGAGCTGGGGGGCTACAGGTGAGAGACATGGGGGCTGGAGGGAGGGCAGAGGCAGTGAGGATGGAAGGAGGATGGAACAGGACTGGGAGGAGCGAAGGGCTATTTCAGGGGTGGAACGGACATGGTGACTATGGATGCAGGTCATGAGGGAGGGGGAGGAGTCCCGGACACTCTAGAAGCATCCACGGCTTCTCCTCAGGTCGCTGCCTGAAACGCCACCTGGTGTGTAATGGAGAAAATGACTGCCTGGATGGCTCTGATGAGGACAACTGTGAAGACATCAGGGTCTTGGAAGATGACTGCAGCCAGTATGACCCGATTCCAGGATCAGAGAGGGTGGCCTTGGGGTGAGTCGCTGCCGGCTGGCTGTCGGGAGCAGGGCACGATTTCTCTCCAATCATGAGTATTAGTTTCAGGGAAAGAAGAGGGTCTTTGGGGGGAATCTCTCTGGAGTGTATCCTGTGAGGCCGTCCTCACCATCCCTCTAAGTGGCTTCGTCCATCTGGGCTGCTCTAACAAAACACCACACACTGGGTGGCTTATCTACAACAGAAATGTGTTTCTCACAGTTCTGAGGCTGGTAGTCTGAGATCAGGGTGTTAGCCTGGTCAGGTGAGGGTGTTCTTTCAGGCCGCAGACTTCTCGTTGTGCCCTCACACGGTGGAAGGGGCTAGGGAGCTCTATGGGGTCTCCTTGATAAGAGCACTGATGTCATTCACGAGGGCTCCACTCTCATGACCTAAGCGCCTCCCAAAGGTCTCCCTCCAAATACCACCACATGAGGGGTTAGAGTTTCAACATATGAATTTTACAGGACATAGCTCATGTTTTCCCCTTTATGTCTCTGCCCAAGGGTCCTCCTTTCACCCTTTCCCACTCTACTGCTCATTCCTCTTGCCCCAATTCCATTTCCAAGGCCCTTTTAAGAGGCTACACCTTCCATGAAGGCTTCCAGTATCCCCAAAAGACAGCACTTCTCTGGCCCAAGTGCACTTTCCAGTAGCCCTGTTCTTACTCTGCTTTGCACTGTGGTTGCTGATATAACCAAGGCTTTAGGGTGAGATGGGGTGGGGCTTGAATCTCCACTTTGCCATTGCTGGCTTATAACTCTCAGGCCAGTTTCTTTATCTGTTGAGATTCAATCAGCCTCAATTCTAACTTTACTTCACTGTGCACCTTATGTTCATGTTTAGTCCCTTGCACACATCATACTCTTTTCTTCTCACTTCATAAAGTTAGTTCCTTCTTTCTGAAATGTCCTTCCCTGTATTCCTAACTGGTTAACTTTTTGCCTAGTGTTGTGCCCTGAATTGTATCCCCCTAAAACTTGTATGTTGAAGCCCTAACCCCCAATATGGTCGTATTTAGAGATAGGGCCTTTACAGAGGTAATTAAGGTCAAATGAGCTCATAAGGGTGGGGCCCTAATCCAATAGGACTGGTGTCCTTGTAAGAAGAAGAAGAGACACCAGAGAGCTCTCTCTCACCTCTCACCATGTGCACAGAGAAGGGGCCATGTGATGCTATGGCGAGAAGCTGGCCATCTGCAACCCGGGAAGAGAGGCCTCACCGAAACCAACCCTGATGGCACCTTTCTCTTAGACTTCTAGCCTCCAGGACTGAGAGAACATAAATGTCTATTCTTCGAGTCATCCAGACTTGGGTATTGTATTGGGTATGGTACTTTGCTATGACAGCCCAGCTAAGACACCTAGGCATCACCTCCTCTAGCTGGTCTTTTTGACACCCCCTTCCCTCCTCTCAACACTGTCTAGGCTGGCTTAGTCCCCTCCTACTGTTCCCAGCATCCCTGTGTGTTCTACTCTCCCAGGACTTATCCAACAGGGCAGAGACATCTGTTCCCCAGGCTAAGGGGTCCTCATCATTTTCTGCTTCTCCAGCATCCAGCACAGGGCCACACTCATAGTGACACATGGTATTGTTAGTTCCCTGACACTTTGCTTTGGGCCTTGTCCCCTGACTTGAGTATAAACTCTTTGAGGGCCGAGGCTGCTCTGATTCATCTTTTTCATCTCCTCAGCCCTTATGTCAGAGCTTTCCCCATAACAGCCTCTCACTGAGTATTGATTGCAGTGAAACAAATCAATATGACCAACTGAACCTTTACAGATGAGGAAAGAGAGAGAGACAGTACTCATCACCCAGTGACCCAGCCACATGGCAGCCCACTCTGGGTCAGGTGTGGGTGCTGCAAAATGCAGCTGTCATTCATTGAGGTTTAATTACGTTCAGATCACAGTCCACAAGGTCTAAAGTATTTACTATCTGGCCCTTTGTAAAAAAAAAAATAAGATTTTAAATTAAAAAAAATAAAATAAGATTTCCTACAAGATAGGACAGAATCCTGTAAATGCATGTAGACACACACGTATGAAAAGATGATCAAATTCCTGTTTCTTTTAGACAAATAATATTAGTTTTCTTGGACTGCCATAACAAAGTGCCACAAACTAAGTGGCTTAATCAATAGAAATTTATTTTCTCAGGAGGCTAGAAGTCTCAGAATCAGGTCTCAGCAGGATTGCTTTTTCTGAGGCCTCTCTCCTTGGCTTGTGAATGGCCGTCTTCTCCCTTTGTCGTCACATGGTCTTCCCGCTGTACATGGCTGTGTCCTAACTTCCTCTTCTTAGAAGGATACCAGTCCTACTGGATTAGGGCCCTCCCTAATAACTTCATTTTAACTTAATTACCTCTTTAAGCATCCTATCACCAAAACACAGTCAAATTCTGAGGTTTTGGGAGTTAGGACTTCAACATACAAATATTGGGAGAACATATTTCAGCCTCTAACACCAATAAAAGGGGATTCTTGTTGATTTTGAAAGTGACTGTGGGATAAACAGACTACAAGCATGAAATATTGAGGTTTTGACTTGAAAAACAATTCCCTCATAATTGACAAAAATATCACAGACCATGACCCTGCTCTCATATGATTCAATCAGGAGATTTCAAAGGTACTTGCTGATTCGTGTGCTTTGCCACACCTAACACTGAAACCAGTAGAATGGGCCCAACTCCACTCCCAGCAGCTGACATTATGGTGGTTTCTTCATTCATCTCGAGATCTCAGAGGCCTTTCCTGATATCTTATTTTTTCTAATTTAGGCATTTCCCAGTTTTTAATTTTTATTTATTGTTACAGAAGTAATGCCTATTAGAGGTAAAAACTGAAATTCTTCCTTCACTATCCCTAACCTGGTCCCACCCACTCACCCTCTCTCTCTTCCCTCCCTAGAGCTGACCCCTGTTACATGATTTCACAATCATGTAAAAATGCATTGACAACATACACTGTATGGAAGGTATGCCTATCAGGTGTATTGTGCATTATAGACATAAGTGTATTTTACATAAATGTGATCAGACTACATATTGTCCATAACTTGCTTTTTTCACTTAATAATATATTTTGAAGATTTTCCTCCCATATCTTCTATTGTCTTTTTCTAGGCAGCATAGTGTTCCTTAACAGGGGTCAGCAGACTATGGCCTGAACACCAAATTCAGCCTGCTGTCTATTTTTAAATAAAGTTTTATTGAAACACAGCTTCTGCCCTACAGTGGAAGAGTTCAGTAGTTGCAACAGAAACCTATGTAGCCTACAAGGCCTAAAGTATTTACTATCTGGCCCTTTGTAAAAAATAAAATAAGATTTCCCAATTCTCCTATAGTATAACTATATAATTTATTTAACTACCTCCTACTGAAAGATAATTAGATTGTTTTCCATTTTTCTCCTATAGACAGTGCTGCAATGAACATTCTTACATACATAATTTTATACCCATGTGTGACTATTTCTAAATTCCGAAAAGTAGAATGTCTTTCTGTATTTTCACTGGGGCTTCTGCAATCACATTTTTAAAATATACATAGGCTTTACTTATGGTTAGAGGTTACATTACAATCTTAGGGCTTATTGTTCTTTAGAGTTTTTCTTTGGCCCATTAGAGGGCCTGTATTTATCAGCTATAGGCAGAAACATGTTCCACAGGGGCAAAGATAGAAACTGCAGGGTAAAGACTAAGAACCCAGATTGTAGTATCCAAAAAAATCTAGGAAAAAAATCCAGCTATGACTATAGGCAAGGTACTTAATTTTTCTGAGCTTCAATTTTTGCATTTGCAAAATTGTCATGAGGTTGAAAGTTAATGTATGCTAAATGTCTGGTATAGTGTGTATTCAATTCATCATAGCTATTATTATATCACTTCCACTAATGTGAAGAAAGAGATGGGGAAAGGAAGAGAAGAAGGAAGTGAACTTACATTGAATTTCTACTATATGCCAGGTGCTCTACAATTATCCATTTATTCCTTTGAAGTAGGTTTTATTCACAGTTTTTCCCCTGCTCGTCTGCCTTTGTGCCCTTTCACAGAGGACATAAATGAACATGACAAATGCCATGCCAGAGGCGATCACTGAATGCCATGGGAACACAGAGGAAGGACAATCGTCTGTCCAGGATAATCAAAGAAGGCAATACAGAGGACGCAACATTTGAGTTGGGTCTTAAAGGCTGAGCAGGAGTTTGAGAGGCAAAGACAAGCAATCATTTTATTATCCACAACATATGAGGCTTAGATTGTTAGGTCTTATAACTCTTAGCCAACTTTCAATGATTTGTTCGGTTAACTTTCTCTTTGTATGAGATTAAAGCAGATTTTCACCTGTTTCACATGATTTTTACCTAAATATGGTTAAACCATCCATGACCTAAAACAGAGAACTTGGGCAGATAGATTTGAAATACCCCAGAGAGGGAAGTATGGGAAATATTTCTGGAAAGGTATTGGGCTAGGGGAAAAGAAGTATTACTATCAACTGTACTTCTGTTTTATTCTGATACTCTAATTAGACTTCACAAAACCCAGGAGAGGTAGTTTTTCTATGTCTGTTTTTCAAATGAGGAAAATGAGCTTCAGGAAGTTTCTAGAATGTGTCCAAAGTCACACAGCTAGTAAATGACAGAGCTGGAAATTAAGCAGGCGTCTCCCTGACCTCCACACTGTGCCTCCTCCATGCCAAGGCCTTTCTGAGGATTAGATCCTCAGCTTACCACTATGAACTACACCCAATATTTCAAACCTATTTTTTAGCAGCAAAACCTTTTCTGAAATCATACTAACAAAAACAACAGCGACATTTATTTAACACTTCATATATGCTAAGTACTGTTACTTGTTTTAACTCATTGTTTAATTCTGTGAGGGCAGTAGTATTAGCTGCTTTTTACAAATGATTAAACTGAGGCACAGAGAGGTTAAATGATCTGCCCAAGGTCACACAACTAGATGTGGCAGAGATAGGAAACGGGTCCAGACTGTCTGGTTCCTGTGCTTGGACTCTTGATAATCATGCATATTCTTCTTCAATTTACTCAACAAATATTTAGAGGTGCCTCCCATGTGGGAGCACTGTTATAGATGCTGAACGGAGTTGTCTGGCTGATCTGGTCTAAGGGAACCTGGGGGCCCAGGGCCAGTCCACTCAGTCTCCCATTGTTGCCCAAAGTGGCCCTTAAGGTACTTCAAGGAAATCTGGGGTTCCACAGAACACAGTTTGAGAAATGCCGCTCAGCCCACCAGCTACTCATGGTCCAGAGGATATTTTGTGCTATCTCTGCTCTTCCAATGCTCTCTCCCAGAAGCTGCTTGCCTTTTCAATTTAGGTATAATGTCCTGACCCAGAAAGAAACTCAGAGCGTATACGATGTCAGGTATTATGGGGGCCAGTGTGAGACCGTATACAACGGGGAATGGAGAGAGCTTCGGTACGACCCCACCTGTGAGCGTCTCTACTATGGAGATGATGAGAAGTACTTCCGGAAACCCTACAATTTCCTGAAGTACCACTTTGAGGTAAGTCTGAACAGGGGTGCTCACAGGCCACTGGGTGGGTGCAGGGAGGGGAAGCTGTTGGTGGAGATAGCTGCCTTGCTTTGGAAGACCTTATTTCCTGTGGGGTATGCTGGTGGCTGAAGGTCCCACTGCACCTGCCCTCACGCATGCTTAGTGCTGAAGAGGCAATGGCAGGGCCAGTGAGCCGCATACTGTAAATGGGACCAGCCCCTGCTAGATCTCGGCTCCAGTCCTAAGTCAATAAAATAGATTCGGGGCCTGATTTTCTAGGCTGCTTGTCAGAAGACCTATTTCCAGGTTTTGACTCTATTAGAATAGATGTATAACAGACCTTGAGCAGCTCACTGCCCCTCCACGGGCCCAGGTTACTAAGATGTAAAGTGGGGGCAGGAGAGGAGGTGGCTGGGGGTTCTGAGAACTGTGCTCCTGCTTCACCGGGAGCTGGTCCTCACTGGTGACCTTCATCTCTTGACTTTCTGTCCATGATTTTGTTGGAAGAAAGGGTTCCGCTATTGCAAAGTGCTTGCAAACTGTTGATGATCCCTAAGAGTCTCTCTCTTTAAAATTCTGCGGTCTCCTGGTCACCCTGTAGCTCACAACAAGCTCCAGAGCCTGGCCATTCCTTTCTTCACCCCTCACCCTCTGGATAAGCCGTCTACACAGCAAACCTCACTGGAGGCTTACCATGTGTCAGCTCTTCTATTTTCACACAAATTCTCCCACCGAACCCTCATCACAAGACGATGCGTCAGATATTATTATTGGCCCATTTTAGATATTAAAAACCCCAGAGACTTAGAGGGATAAAGCGCCAGGCTCAGTAGGTAAGCCCAGACAAGATTTAAATCCAGATCCATCTGAACTAAGCCTGGCTATACATCTTTTAGAAGGGAGGCTAGATTATGCAAATTCTATCTATGAATCATCCACATTCTATCTATAGAGAGAGATGATAGGATGCCAGTACTCTGAACAGTTATCTAGTCACATCCTCCCTCCCCCAAGTTTCTCAAGAGAAAAATATTGACAGAGGATAAGGCCAGGCTTATTGAGTCTATTTTTAAGAAACTGGCTCTCACTATTCACAAGAGCCAAGACATGGAAGCAACTTAAAGGTCCATCATAAAGAAGATGTGTTGAATATATACAAAGGAATGTTGCTCAGCCATAAAAAAGAATGAAATGTTGTCATTTGTAGCAACATGGATGGACCTGGAGATTATCGCACTAAATGAAGTAAGCCAGACAAGACAAATACTATATGATATCACTTATATGTGGAACCTAAAAAAATAATACCAATCAACTTATTTACAAAACAGAAACAGACTCACAGACATAGAAAACAAACTTAGGGCTACCAAAGGGGAAAGGGGGGTGGGAGGGATAAATCAGGAGTATGGGATTAACAGATACACACAACTATATATAAAATAAACAAGAATTTACTGTATAGCACAGGGAACTATATTCAGTACTTTGTAATAACCCATAATAGAAAAGAATCTGAAGCTGTATACCTGAAACTAACACAATATTGTAAGTCAACTACAGTTTAAAAAAAAGAAATTGGCTCTCCCCACCCCACTTCCACCTCTGCCATCAGGCTCCGTCTACGAGCTGGAAGACATAGACGGTGTCATTTTTCTAAACTGGAGGACAGTCTAGGGCCTACGTGTCAGGCAAGAGAGACTAGGTTATGCTGTGGCAAAAAGGATTCTGAAATCTCAGTGCTTTAAAGCATCAATGCCCTACTTATTCTACTCATCCTTCCTAAGGTGGAAAAGAAACTCTCATCATCACAGACTCTCAGGACCCAAACTGATGGAGCCTCCAACTCAACACATGCTCTCGTGATTACAGAGCAAACCCCTCATAGGCTCCTAACCCTCATTTCCTTGGCTCACGAGACCACACCTCAGGTCAAGCTAGCAGAGAAATGCAATCCTGGAATGAAATAACCAAACACTTGTGGGTGGTCCCTAAGCATACCTCTGCTTAGAACTATCTCCACCTGCATGCCTTTGCCCCTTTCCTCCCAGGTCCACGCCTAGACATGGCTTTCTGTATCTCTCCACTGCAGAGCAACCATCTGTTCAAGAAGGATAAGCCCGCTGGAAAGAAATACATGCTCAGAACAATATAGCATTTTATCAGAATTGTGTGTGTGTGTGTGTGTGTGTGTGTGTGTGTGTTTAAATAAATATTTTAGCAGTACCACTAAATACTAAGCACTGCTGAATTTTCTGTATTTTCGTATCAATTTGGAATAGCCTTTTAAATGAGTTATTTATAATAATCTGAAACTTCGGATATTTTACAAAGCAAAGATTTAAATATTAAGTATGAACTGGAATATAATGCTAGTGCACAAGGCTAACATCTATGTGATGCTTTTCAGGCCCTGGCAGATACTACAGTCTCCTCAGAGTCCTACGATGATGCAAATGACCTTTATTCTAAAGTGAAAAATGACAAGTTTGTGTCGGCTGGAGTGACCATTGGTGTGGGCCTTGTAGGCAGCCCATTTACTGTGACTGCAGGTGTATCTGGGTCACGAGGCAGTTCGGTCTTGAATATGTTAAGCAAGTATAATCAGAAGGTATTAAAACATAATGCCCGTGTCACACAGTATTCCATAATCTATGCTGAACACGTATTACCTTAACTGCATTGAAAAGTACAGTAGTAATTGAACCTTCATTTGCTTGTGTAATTGGACATGTCTGATCAGTAGTAATCATGTTTGTTTTTCTTCTTACGCTTTCCCACGCAGAATCATCACAGAGGGAATAAAATTGCACCATAAGACTAGTACTCTTATCACTTTGCCCATCCTTTTTCATGGTTACCTGGAGCACAGAGGGAAATACTTAGAAGGGTACTGTCTTAAAGAGAAACAGCCAAGCCCTCTAAACCAGACTTGGAAGAATTCTAAAGCAAGCCCGGCTTTTCCAAGTAGATGGGAGGGCTGGCCTGCTTAATGAATCTTTCATTTCTTCATCAAACATTTACCATTAACTGCCTATTATCCGGAGAGGTCAGACAGTGCATCCTTGAGGAAGTTAGGAAGTCTGTCTAAACTGAGATCTAAAGACTAGTACCAGTTGTCCAGATGAAAGGGGGCAGAAGTTAACAGAAGGCTGCTCTAGGTCTGGGAAACAGCACGTGCAAAGGCCTGGAGACGAGAGACTGCCTCACACAAATGTGGGATTGAAAGGACTTCCGCTGGCTGAAGCGCAGGTGGGAAGGGAAAGGAGGGAGTGATGAGGATGGAGAGGTAATCAGGAGCTGGAGAAATATTCACTGAATTGATCAGAAATTTACCAAAAGCCTCAAGACACTGATACCAGAACTGGGGATTTAGTTAGGGCTCAAAACATTATTTTGGATGATGAAAATACAGTTATAAAAATTAACTTCCTCAACAAATATAAATGACAGGGCTTACCTGGTGGCGCAGTGGTTGGGAGCCCACCTGCCAATGCAGGGGTCACGGGTTTGAGCCCCGGTCCGGGAAGATCCCACATGTCGCAGGGCAACTAAGCCCGGGCGCCACAACTATTGAGCCTGTGCTCTAGAGCGTGTGAGCCACAACAACTGAGCCTGTGTGCCACAACTACTGAAGCCCGCATGCCTAGAGCCCATGCTCCACAACAAGAGAACCCACCTCAATGAGAAGCCCCGCACCTCAAAGAAGAGTAATCCCTGCTCACTGTAACTAGAGAAAGCCCATGCACAGCAACAAAGACCCAATGCACCCAAAAATAAATAATAAATTTTAAAAAATTTTACATGTATATATAAAAATTACATTCTGGAGCTTTGCCATGAATAAGCTACTGATCTGAAGGGAAAGCACTGTTCTGAGATCTGACTGTCACAGATTCATGTGGACTTTTCTAAAAGCAGGTGGCTTCTTCCAACTTTCACTATCACTTTGGATCAAGGTTTACATTCCCTGCAAATAAGGCTCGTACATGACCCCCTTCCTCTTAAACCAATCCAACCTCACCCTGGTCCTGTGATCCTGCTTTTCTTGATTACCGAACAGTACAAGACTACCACTAGAATGTAATCTCCATGAGGGCAGGGGCCTATCTCATTCAAGATCATGTCCTGTGCACCTAGCATAATGCATGTGACCGTAGGCACTGAAAGGTATTTGTTTAATAAATTAAGTGATATTGGCATTTCCTCATGTCATCAAAATATTCCTAAGCCTAATTTTTAATGGATACCTAACACTTGTGTAGCAGGTTGCATAATGCAGTGCTTTAATTAGAGCAGGGAGAAATGTGGAGGTGAGAATGGACTGGGGGCCGGACAGAGGAGAGGAGCACAATGAAACACATTGTAGTCACCAACCCAGCGAAAGTTGATGAGAACTTGACCTGGACAGGGGCAGTGGGAACAGAGATGCAGACGCGGGAGAAGAAGCCAGGCTGGTGTCTAATATGTGTTTGCAAAATGTAATAATACTCTGTTATATGTATTTATGTTCATACAGTTACATGTGAATATATTCATATTTCCCACAGGTACTAAATACTGCCCTTTTGCATGATCTCATGTAGTAAAATGTATACTCTCTTTGTTCTCTTCCTTCATTCAATGGCGGTTGTTGTTACTGGCAGAAATATAGCTTCATGAGAATTTTCACAAAGGTGCAGACTGCTCATTTTAAGATGAGGAGGGAGAATATCATGTTGGATGAAGTTATGCTGCAGTCATTACTGGAACTTCCAGAGCAGTACCATTACGGCATGTACGCCAAGTTCATCGATGACTACGGCACCCATTACATAACATCTGGAACGATGGGTGGCATTTATGAATATATCCTGGTGCTTAACGAAGAAAGAATGGAAAGAGTTGGTAAGTAGAGCGGATGCTTGATGCACGCAGTGTTCGATGCGTACGCCAGACATGGTTTGCAATTTTCTAGGCACTGACTGTCAGCCACGCATGAACTCATTTAGCCTCCATGACAACTCTATAAGGTAGCATTAGTATTATTATTTACAGGGACTTGAGGTTCAAAAGGGTGAAATGACTTGCTAGTAAGCACTACAAACAGAATTTGAACTCAGACTTGTCTGGTTCTCCAGAACCACGTGTTTTCTATTGCACCATAGTTACCTCTTCAATAATAAAGGATCTCTGGGGTTTTGCTATTTAAAATGTTAAAACATTTTAAATATAGATTCTTGGTTAATGGAACTGCCATCCAATCAGTCAGTGATGACAGAAACTTGGAGTCATCCCAGATCCCTTCTTCCCTTTCACCCCTGTAGATCTCTAAGACCCTTCAGTTCTCTCTCCTGAGCAGCTCTTGTCAACATCCCTTCTTCTGCATCCCCTCCTACAATGGTAGGCTGGGTTCCCATCTTTCACTTACTACTGCATCATCTCCTAAATAGTCTCTAAGGGAAGATTCACCCCTTCCAATCCATTCTCAACAACTGCCACTAGAAGGATCCTCTGCTTCACAGATCTTATGACATCACCTCCTTGCTTAATATCCTGACTGGCTAAACTAAAGTCTAAACTCCTTAACACTGACATCAACAATCTTCATGGTCTCACTCCAAACTGCTAGAACAGTGGTTCTCAACACGTGGACTCCAACAAACAGTATTAGTGTCACCTGGGAACGTGTTAGAAATGCAAATTCTCAGGCTCCCATCCCAAATCTGCTAAATCAGAAACTCTGGGAGTGGGCCCAGCAGTGTGTTTTGACAAGCCCTCCAGGTGATTCTGATGCTTAATACAGTTTGAGAACCACAGATCCAGTCAACGACTGAGTAGAAGGGTGAGAGGTGTATCCATATTTCAAAGCCAAGTTCAACTTCCAAGTTTCAAGAAGTCTCCCTGACTCCACCAGCCCAGGCTGGCCATTTCCTTCCTTCAACACATTCATATCAATTCCACACTGCTTAGTCTTTAAAAACAATTTTCCAAATGTTAATATTTCTCTCCTAATCTAGATAGCAAGATCCTTGAAAGCAAACATCATGTCTGACAATTTTCCACCTCTTTAGCACTCAATGCAGGGTGAGCGGACAAAACAAGACATGGAGTTTGAAAGCGGGCATTAACTTAGATTCCTGGCTAGGGTCATTCATTAACTCATCCATCTGTTCACGTATCCATTCTTTTATAATTCAAATATCTATTGGGTATCTATTATGTGTTTGTGCTAGGGATACAAAGGTGGGCAAATCTAAATACGGTCCTTAACATCTTGTAGCACAATACAAACTGCAGATTGAAACCCAACAGTAGGTCTTTTTTTTTTTGAGTGGGAGAACTTTACGGGTTTTTTTTCTTGAATTTTATTTTATTTATTTATTTTTTATATAGCAGGTTCTCATTAGTTATCTATTTCATACATATTGTGTATATATGTCAGTCCCAATCTCCCAATTCATCCCAGCACCACATCCACACCCCCTGCTTTCCCCCCTTGGTGTCCATACATTTGTTCTCTACATCTGTGTCTCTCCAATAGTAGGTCTTGATATCAATGTATGGAACACAAACATTTTGAACAACACAGAACAGAATAAAAAATATCATAGTGGGTTGTAGGGAGTGAAGATAAATTATTGCTTCAAGAAAATGTTGCCAGTTAAAGACATGTACACATGGACAGTCATGATACAAAATAAATAGTTCAGGAGAGGTCAGTGTAAAAAGAGTTTGAAAAAGTTAATTCAAGTGGATCTTTTTAGAGTCACTCAAAAACATGAGGAAGGAAAAAGAGCTAACGTTTGCTGAGTACTTACTAAGTTCCAGGACTGTTGTATACATTCTCATTTAATTTTCTTGACAACATTTGGAGGTTAGTGTAATTCTAGTTTTAGCCCCAGAAATGCTGAGGCTCCTTAGGGAAGTTAATTACTTGGCCCAGGGCTGCAGGAAGCTGGCATCAGAGCCCTGGACCTGGGGTCTTTCCACCACATGGCTGTGGTAGACCCTTTCATTTAGGCTCCGTCTTTGGTGGTGGATTACTAATTAATTGACTGGGGTATCTCGAGCCCCTCCTCTTTAAAATCTGTGAGGCAGAAATGGGCTTCCAATGTGGTTAATATTCAAAAGGAGCCCACTAACGAATTGTCCCAGGGATAATTACCTCAGCTCTGTTTATAGAAAACCATATGTCGATAATAGCACAATTTGCTATTTGGGAAGAGCTGATTTTCTATAAATCCGAAGGTTAGTGTTGCTTTTCTATAAATATGGAAATGTGCTAATCATCACCTCATCTGCTGGAGACTGCTAATAAATCAGAATGTCATTTACATATTAACCTACAAAGAACAAAAACATCTACCTTCTTTCCCTTTGACAAATAATAGAATCATGCACACCCTTCTCTCTATGTTTGATGTTTGTCTAATTTTCTCTTTGTCGCTTTTTCATCCTCTCTCTCACTCCCTTTCCCCTCTCTCTCTCTCTCTCCTCTTTTTCAATGTCTTTTTTCTCTCTGTGTATCTTTGATCTAATGACTTTAACAATATTTATATTCTATCAAGTGCTTGTTTCTAAGAAATACCCCGTGTGGTATACATTCATGTCCTCAAAGAGCTGAGCTTGGAGTGGAATGATTTAAGTGAACACATGGGCTGGTTTGCTCTGGGGGGATCCTTTGTCCTTGGGTTTGCCTCAGATTCTCTATGGGTTCATCCCAGAGGACGCACAAGGCTGTTTTCTTCTAATGTGTTCTTTAGATAAAATGCTTCTCCCCCAAAGAGAGCATGAAACCATCCATCAAAAATCAGGGGATGTCTTGGATGTTGGGGAGGTGACGTTAGACTTCAGTGGGACCCTAGACTTTCCTCAAGGGCTGCTGCTGACAGCTTTCTACCTTCTACAGGAATCAGTATGGATTGGGGCTTGAATTTCTGGATTTAGATTTTTTTTCTCCTTCATCCCTTCTTTGGATCTCCTATTATTTGTCTTTGTATAAAGATCTGACAAAGAGAATAGTGCATTCACCATCTGGCTGCTCTGGAGTCTGGCCCTATTACAGAGCTGATAATTTACCTAGGACAGGGCAAGTACTTCAGTGACACCATTCTATTCATGTACGTTTCCTGCCTTCTTTGGCACATGCTGTGCTGTCAGCCTCCAAAGCACTTTCCTGTCTTGCCAACCTGACAGATTCCAACTCATTCTTTTGAACTTGTATGGGCAGCCCCACCTCCCTGCAACCTGCCCTGATATTCCTCTGCACATTCTTCCATAGTTTTGTTCGTTCAGACATGCATTCATCAACCATGTTAACTGAGTTTGTATCATGTGCCAGGTGAACAAAATCGACATGGTTCCGGTTCTTGCAAAGCTCACAGTCTAGGGGAGGAAACTAAATAAACAGCCAGAACCCCAGATGTCATCCTTGGTTCCTCCTTTACTTCTTGCCCCTCATCAGTGAGACCTGTCATCTTTACTTCTAAAGCATACGTGGCGTCTGTCCACATCTCTATTACCATCTAACTGGTCCAAACAACTATGATCTCTCATCTGGCCACTGCTAGAATATGATGGGTTTTTTTCTTTTCTTTCTCTTTTTTCTCTTTCCTTTCTTTCTTTCTCTGTGTTCTTTTCTTGTTGTTGTCATCGTTGCTGTCCCGCTCACACTCTAACACAGCAAGCTTATTTTAGCCTACAGCCTTGGTACTAGCTATTCTCTCTGTCTGGGCTATCCTTCTCTCTGATATTTGCATAGCTGTATTCTAATCATTCAGATCTCAACTTAAATGCCCCCTCTTCAGGAAGGCCTTTTCTGACCATGTGGCAAGTCCCTCTTTGTTATAGCACCCTATTTCAATTCTCAGAACATCACTATATATTCTGTAATTACCATGCTCACATGCCTTTTTGTTTATTGTCAACCTCCTCCTTCTAGTATGCATGTTCCATGAAAGCAGGGGTCTCATATGTTTTGTTCACTGTTATATATTCATCTCCTAGAACAGTGCCTGGCCTTAATAACTTCTGTTGAGTCAGCTAATGAATAGATACATATAAAATTGCAAACTGTGATAAGAGCTGGCTAGAAAATGAACAGGTCATAGAAATAGAGAATAACTGTGAGAGGAGAAGGAGAAGACAATCACTTAGTTTAGGATTATCCGGGAAAGTGTCTGGGATTAACTGGGATAAGGTCCAAAAGATATTCAGAAGGAGACTCCAAAGACAAGAAAGAGGGAGGATGTCCTGGGCAGAGTGGACAGCCTGCCATGTTTGAGAACTGAAATAAGCAACGTGTGGCTAAAGCCCGCAGGTGAGGGGAGGATGGAGGGAGCTGAGGTTGGAAGAAGCTGCAGAGCGTCTTGCTGGTCATGGTAAGAAGTATGGACCATGTCTGCAGTGAAACGGGAAACCACTGCAGGGTTATCAGCAGGGCACTGCCATGATCTAATCTCTGTGTCAGCAGGTTGTTCCAATACTATACAGAGTACAGATTACATGCGTTGAGAGTGGACTCAGGGAGCACAGTTAGCAGACTCTTGTTGACATCCAGGCAGGGAATAAAGAATGGAGATGAAAGAATATGATTGATTAGGGACATATTTTGAAAGCAGAGTTTAGATAATTTGCAGATGGCCTGGGTGTGAATTGTGAGGTGTACTCCTTCTACATTACATTACATTATATTTACATTATATTACATTATATTACATTACATTATTTTCCTTCTACATTATATTTCTAACACACACACACACACACAGACGCACACACATTAGGGCAAGAAGAACATGATGAGTTTGCCTGGGAGGGCCAGCTTCCTGGGAGAGATGTCTCTCAACATGCAACATGAAGTAGAGTTTCTTAGCAGTTAAGGAATCTAAGTAAATCTGATAAGATACCTCCATCAGGGATGCTGTAATAGAAACCATGCATGGAATAGAGAGTAAACTAATAGCCCTCAAGGCTCTAAAAGTTCATGATTCTATAGTTTGGGGCCATATTGAAAGGGCTCTGCAAAGACCTTAACAAAACATGACTTCTATTGATGCTCTGCTGGTGAGAAGCCAGTGGCATTTCACGGCCCCATATAAAAGCCATTAGGCAACACTGTAGTAAAAAGAGTTCTTTTTACAAAGATGTCTTTGCTTTTCATGTAGGTCCTGCCATTTAAAAGCTAAAACTTTGCATCTCTGAGTCTCAGTTTTCCCATAACTAATGTGTGGATAATAAACTACTGCAAAAGGCTCTTATAGAATTGACTCTAAAAAGCACGTGATGAATAAAACACGGTCTAAACGGTAGTTACTATTATGGTTTACAGTTTTAGGTGGGATTGTAAGTAGCAAATATCATTTGATCAAGGACTGTGGAATGAAAAATTATGCCGGCAGATGGTAGCAAGGAATCCAGATTTTGGAGGCAGACACATCTGGGTGGGGATCTTGGTTCTACCAGTTAACAGTTGCATGACCTTGATCAGGGTACTTGATTTCTCTGAACCTTAGTTTTTTCAAGACCCAAATAGGAATGATAACAAGGATTTGTTTGAGAATAATTCCAAGTACATCTTGCATGATTAGTGTTTAAGCAGATAGTTTTCCCTTTAATGCAGGATATTAGGATAGCTTAGTGTTTGAAAATATGGGTTCTGTCACTTATTAGCTGTGTGATTACCAGCAGATTATTCAATCATTTTAAGTCTCAATTTTCTCACCTGTTAAGCTGGAGGTATTAATGGCATTTAACTTATAGAGTAATTGTGAGGAATAAGTGAACTTATCTACAGAAAATATTTAGTGTAATGTTCAGGCTCTAATGAGCACTCGATAAGCATCAATTGCTGAACAAGGTTCTAATTTAGATTCCTTGGGCTCAAATCTCATCTCCATCCCTTATCAACCATGTGACCCTCAGGCAAATTAACCTCTTCATGCCTCAGTTTCCTGTTTCCCTAAATGAGACAATGACAGTAATACTTCATAGGATTGTTATGAATATGAAATGAAACAATCTGTGTGATCAGGTGGCCCAGGGCCTGGCATATAGTAAGAGTTTAAAAATGGTACCTATTATTGCTGCACTACGTTGATGTTACTATTACCATATTTATTATTCCCTGCTTTCCAGTTATTAACTCTATAATGTTAACTGTCCTCTCATCTGTAAAGTGGGGACAATAAGACTACATATCTCATAGGGCTCTGCAATTGGTCAGCTCTGAAACACTGTTCAAATGGAAGGGAAATCATTATCATCATGTCCAGCCTGCAGTGGGCAATATTTCCGCTGTAGACTTGGAGACTCATCAATCCTGCCTCCTCCCCCACCTGCCCATTTTTTAAATCAACCTCATTCATTTCTTTCTCTAGAGCTTCATCCCGTTTTGGAGGGACTGCTCCTCCCATTGATCAAGGTCAATTTGAATTCTCATCACTATCTTTCAAGGTGGTAACAACTCTGCCTAAATCAGTGCCTGCATTCCATTATGCCTCCCCTTGATGGCTGCCAGATAACAGGGACGCTGGAAAAGATCCTTCTAGTGAGAGTACAGTACATTCAGCCAGTTACTAATCATTGCCCTCTAGCTGGGGTCCTTGGCCAACTGGTCTACCACCTAACACACTGGGTAGAAAAAGTCACAGCGACATGACTAAAATCTCACTAAAGCTGATATCAATTATACTTCTACATTCTCTTCCTCCATCTTCCTTTGCTCTATTTATTCATTCCTTCAGTTTTTCATTCAACATTTATTAAGCCCACATAACATGGTAAGCACTGTCTAGATACCAACATGGGTCCTCTTATCTCATATAGAAGGTAATGGGGTTTCTCTGTTATAATCATCTGATTATAGTCAGGACAACCAAATTGATTACTACCTAAAATGGATTAACAAATTATCTTTTTATTCACTGTACTTAGAATTAACTGGTTCTAATAAAATATATTTACATATAAAAACTCCTAAGGTTGGTAATATATAATCATTCACATCTGGTATTGAAGATGATCTTCATAATAGCTTATGAGGAATTATATTATTATTTTTCCCAATTTTATAGAGAGAAAGCTGAGGTCCAAAGACCCAAAGTAAATGGCTCAACATGATTCAGTTAGTTTTTAACTAAGGTCTTCTGATGTAGAGCTTGTGTATTGTCCCACACCATTTCCCCACACTTCTGTCATTCATTCTGATACTATATTCCAGGGGCTTAGACTCTAGCAGCACTGGTAAGATGGCCAACAGTTAATGAACATTTCATTATGTGGCAGACACTGAGTTAGGCACTTTAAATGCACTATCTCATTTAATCCTCAGGAAAGACTGGGGAAGAGGATACTATAATCCCCAATTTACAAATGAAGAACTGAAACTCAGCAATGTTAAATAACTTGTGCAAGGTCAAGGTCATCTTGTTATTATGGGTGGAGCCAGAAGTCCACATGAGAACCTGTGATGTAAACCAACATGCCGTAATGCCTCAGAGACGTTTTACCTAGGATTTTTCAAACTGCCGGCCACAGCCCATTAGCAGATTGTAAGAGAAATTTAGTGGGTCATGACCAGCATTCAACAAAATGAAACAGAATACACTAAGAGGGAAATCATCAGAGAGCATCACACAAAGCATGGTTAGGTATTGCAACTTATTTCAGCTGGATGTCAGTGGGCTGGGTCATGATCTAAAATGTATTGCTTACTTTTGGGGGCAGTCAAAAACGCATTAGACACACTGTCTGAACCCAGTGTGCTCCACGGACTGTGGACATGTATCTAATCACTTTAAATAAAGGGAAAATCATCAATAGCCATAATGAAGGCATTAGGAAGTATATTAGCTGGGGTTCTCCATACACTTTACATATATATGTAAAGAGATTTATTATTAAAAAAAATTAGCTCACATAACTGTGGAGCCTGACAAGTCCCAAGATCTGCATTTGGCAAGCTGTGGACCCAGGGGAGTTGATGGTTTAGTTCCAGTCTGATTTCGAAGGCCTGAGAATCAGGGGAGCTGAGGGTGTAGTCCCAGTCTGAAGGTTGGCAGGCTTGAGACCCAGAAAGAGCTGACGTTTTAGTGTGAGTCCGAAGGCAAGAAAAAAGCCAATTTTCCAGCTCAAGGCAGTCAGGCAGGAAGAATCCTCTCTTACGCGGGGGACGGTAAGATTTCTGTCTATTCAGAACTTCTACTGGTTGAATGAGGTCCACCTACTTTAGGGAGGGCAATCTGCTTTGCTCAGGTTACTGATTTAAACGTTAATCTCATCCAAAAACACCCTCACAGGAACACCCTGAATAATGTTGACCAAATATCTGGACACCCTGGCCCAGTCAAATTGACACATAAAATTAACCATCACAGGAAGGTGGTCAAGGGGGAAAGGTAGAGGCAGATGTGAGTAATAACTGCCAAGGTAGGTGTGTGAAGTCTCATGTAATGAAACAGCTTATCTAAATGAAGATGAAAAAAACAAGCATTCACTGAGTTCTAACTCTGTGGCAGGCGGTATACTGAGTTCTTACATGCATCTCATTCCATTTAAGCTTCCTGGCAATGCTTTGAGCTGTGTTTTATGGCTGTACCCATTTTACAAATGATGAAAACCAGGCACTGAAAGATCAATGACACATCCAAGGTGACACCACTGGTTAGAAGCAGAGTAAGGTTTGAAATGAGGATTTCTAATTCCAACTTCAGTGCTTCTTGTGGTACCCCTGGATATTTATTTCACTTATTTTCTTTTTTAAAAAACTATTAAACTGCTTGTGATAGCTTTGAAAGTGGATAAATCAGGTTTTAAAAATACCTAACGGAGTATTATACTCAATATTCACTCCTAAGGGCAATATTGGGTCAGCTTGACCCTTGACGGGGAATTGTCACAGAGAACTGTTAAAGGTTAAACTGACCAGCTTGTGATGGTCTGTTCCGAAGCTCAGGTACATTCACAGAGCCAAGAACAAGCATGGTGTGCTGGCACCCATGGCACTCAATAAAGCGAAACTTAAAGACCTATAGGCCAGAAAATGTATCTAAGCCACCAATGGCAGGTGGTTTCAATAGCAAATGCTACCGGGACCACTGAGTTGAGGACTGTGACACCAGATATGGGCTCAGGCGGAAAGTACTGTGATCAATTAGTGATGTCTATCCGAGGCAGAGGCTGACCCATGGTAGAGCCTCAGTATCTTTCCGGCTGGGGTAATTCAGAATCCAGGCCCATCAATCCTGGGCATCCTCTGGAGATTTCCTTACACTCTGGAGAGTCGTGGATTCCTAAAGGGTCTGAGCAGGGATTAAGGGCCCCTGAGCTACGTGTTTTCTCTTCCTTTAGTAGAATGAGACAAAGGCAGCCCAGATGATTAAGCTGTGTATGGACAGTAACTGGGATGAGATGGGTGTATAAATTAAGTCCCTCAAATTTTTCATACATTCCATCACATTTATATATTATTGATGTTGTTTGCTGACAATTCCCTTTCAGGAAGGTTCTAAGCAGAGCATTTTCCCTTCTTACCCAAAGTAGCAGGCAGGAAACAATCTCCGAGGAAAACCCTTCTCATAATCTAATCTCCACCCGTCCATCCATCCATCCACTCACCTAGTAAATACTCAGAGAGAACCTATGATTTCCAGGGACACAGGAGTGAAACACACAGATTCCCATCCTGGAGAAATGTGCAGTCAGTTGGGGGCTAAGAATAATACAATGCGATAAATGCTTGACTAGAAATAAATACAGTAGAAGCACAAAGGAGGGAGCAACCCACCCTTTCTTCCCCTCCCATTTTCTAGACTCCAGAGACATTCACACCTGATCTTCTGACGTTAGTAGGAATGGGAGCTTGCCTGGTGGAGAACGCAGCTGGAGCTTTCTAAGAGGAGAGAGTTGCATGGGAGTGGCTGAAGCAGCAAGTGGTGAGGGTCAGTAGTAGGAGATGAGTGATTCACCCAAAGGCCAGACTCTTTGTAGAGGGCTTGCCCCTGAGGCCGGTGCATACGTGAGAACAATCCAGTGGCTGGGTTATGGCAGGACGAGTGCTGATATCAGTAACCTGGAAACGGAGTCAGTGTTGGCCTCCAGGGAGCCACAGAGAGGATGACAAGCTGCAGAACGGCAAGCTGCTCGAGCCACGCAAAGGTGAACATTGAGACAGGAGGGTCCCTGCCACCGGACCAGATGCGCAGCCTTCAAAGGAGCGTGCACTGGCCCTGCTCTACCCTCCAGCCCACTGCTCACTGCGGGGCTAGGCTGTACTGAGCTAAATGCTGGTCCCTTGACTTAATCATACTCACTTTCTTCTTGCTGCTGTTCCTTCCACCTAGAACACTGCTCCCCTCTCCTCCCCACCCTCTCTTCTTCACCTGCCTAATGCTTATTCATCCTTGGTCTCTGCTTAAACAGGGTTTTCCAGGCAGTCTTTCTGTCTCCCCAGTTCCCGGTTGGGAACCTGTCTTAGGTATTGGGTCGGCCAAAAATTTCATTTGGGTTTTTCCATAACATCTTATGGAAAAACTCGAACGTACCTTTTGGCTGACCCAATACTTCCGTGTACCCAGGACACAGCTCTCTGTATATCACACTATTACAACTGCCTGTTTCCATAGTGCATCTTGTGAATGATGTGTTTCTGGAGTTTTGTCCACAGGCTGAGGCTGACTCACAGTAGAGGCTCAGTGTCTTTCTGGCAGGGCTGGTTCAGAATCTAAACCCATAGGTGCTGGGCGTCCTCTGGAGCTTCTCTTACACTCTGAAGAATCAAGGGTGGATTTCTAAACAGTCTCAGCTGGACTGAACAGTGAGGATGGTGAGGTGGGCAGGAACCTGATTGTGAAGAGTCTTATACTCATGGCTAAGTAGTCTGGGCTGGCCCAAAAGGTCTTTTGCTGTGTCTGCTAACCAACCAATCATCCTGAACAGACAGGCACTAGATTCTAACAAGCTCCAGGCTTTACCCCAGTTACCATGACAACCAGGCTTCACGACGATGGATGGTATTGAATGACTGACAGACTCCTGGTGTCTTGGCTCTGTCCCCACCCCCCTTAAGTCACTTGCATACACATGGAACTGAGACTCTCAGCACCCTCCTCCTGAATTTGTCCTGATTTTGACTTTCCACCTCTATCACTGAAAACAGCCTCAGCCTGAAAGGAGAAAAAGGTGTGATAATGTCAAAATTACTCCCAGGACCACCCTTAGCTCCCTCTCCCCAACTGATATAATGTGGCAAGAAGAAAATGGGCTTTGGACACAGACCTTGGTTCAATCCCATTCTACTATTTACTTATTGTATCGTTTTGGGCAAGTGACTGAAACTACCTAAGCCTTGATTTGCTCATCTCTAAAATGGGAATAATTGTACTTGCTGTGGAATGATGTGTGAATATTAAATAACGCCTGGAAAATCTTTGCCCAGCACATGATGTGGACATTGTTCCCTCCATCTTCTTCATTCACTCCCTCTCAGTTAATAGAACAGTTTATCCTGCAGAGAAGTTGGTTAAGAAAATTGGTGTTCACAGACTCCTCAGCCTCCCGTATTCTCCAATTTTTCCAGTTCAGAATCAGGAAACAACAGCCCAGTCTAGGGATGCTGTGGCATTTCTGGCAGCAGTAATGATAGTAATACTTGACCATTATTGCTAGTTTCAAGCCAGGGAGTATCCTAAGCACTGTACATGGCATGGATTAACTCATTTAACCCTCAGAGTCAACCCTATGAGGTAGACAGTGTTAAAATCCCCATGTCATAGATGAGATAACTGTGATACAGGGAGGTTCAGACAGTAAGTGAGCATGGAAATTTCCACCTCAGGCAGTTTCCATTTCAGAGCCTGGCCCTCAGTTATACTACTGCCTCCCATCATGACCAAAATCATCTAGCGGGTCAGAGTCCCTGAAGGTAGCCCTTTATCAGGTGGAGGGAGACCTGAGACCGCAGCCCCAGCATTGCCCATTGGGAGCATGGATTCCTTTTTCTGAGCTGCTTTGTGGAATGAGGGGTTTGGGGAGGCCACTGCTACTCATGGCCCATGATGAACAGTTTCCTGCAGAGTAAGACTGGCTTGATGAGATGGCGCGGGCCCCGAGTTTGGATACGGCGCACCTGGCATCAAACCCCGATTCCTGGCTTGTTAGTCATGGAACTTTGGGCAAGTTACCTAACAATCATAGCAACAACTAATAAGATTTGTTGAACACTTAATTGTACCAGATACCAGTTTTAGAGATTCATGTATAGAAACCATTTTCATCTCCATTTTCAAATGGGGAACATGAGGCACAAAGAGGTTTGGTCACTCATCCAAAGCCACACTCCCAGTGAAGGGTAGAACTCTGGCTCCAGAGTTCACACACTTAACCACCACAGTTCCTGCCTTCTCCAACCCCAGATTGCCTGCAAAAGGAGTAAATCCTCCCAGCCCCATTGTGAGCCTCCAACGAGATAATGCAGATGAAAGAGCTTTATAAAATATCAACTCTTAATCAAGCATGAGCTATTACAAGGATATGATTTATAGTCACCCAAAAGAAGACCTGTGACTCTCAAAACATTTTAGAGGTATTGTCTAGATGGGTTGGAATCAGCCCATCCCTGAGCACTTCTGGGGGCTTGTTACATGCCGAGCCTTGCAAACCCAAGAGATGACTTTATAAGTTTGCAGGATAATTGGAAGAACAGACAAAGAAATTGACAATTACTATAGTGTACTAAATACTGTGCTATAGGGAAGCATGCGGATACCATGAAGGACATACAGGGATACTGCGGGGACACAGATAATAGGGCCCTTGTGAGTGAGGGAATGTTTTCTAGAGCTGAGTGGGAGAAACTCAGTGAAGGAGGTAAGGGAACTTTCTAGTCAGAGGGAACAGCACACGCAAAGGCACAGAGGTACTTTTATTCTCACAGAGGTACTATTATTCTCAGGTGGTTGGGAAAAAACATGCATTTTTTAAACATTTTTATTGGAGTATAATTGCTTTACAATGTTGAGTTAGTTTCTGCTGTATAACAAAGTGAATCAGCTATATGTATACATATATCCCCATATCCCCTCCCTCTTGAATCTCCCTCCCACCCTCCCTATCCCACCCTTCTAGGTGGAGAAGCATGCGTTTTAATGGATACACAGAAGCACCTAGGGGGCAGGGAAGTTAGCCAACGCTTCCCAGCTCATCCAGTCACAGATTAAACAATCATCTTTTCCAATGTTATGGCATGAAATAGGCTATATGATTCTTCCTTTCCCTTGAGGGCAACCAACATAGCAAAGCAACATAGCACACAGATCACAGCAACCTGAATGGCATCTGTTTGCTGCACAGAGATAAATAATGCATTACACCTGCTCTTTTCCACCTGATGCTTGTCATCTGAGGAATGACAGAGACTTGCTGATTCTGGCACCTCAGAAATAAGGCTGCCTGGCTCTGCCTTAGAGCCACATGGATGCAGTATCTCCACGGAGGTGTGAAGACAGCTCTCACACCTGCACCACAGCCCAGACCAGGTGTGAAACAAGCGGTAGACATGGTGGCCAGAGACGTGTCCCCCGGGCTCCTGGCCTGCCAGGCGGGCACAACAGCTCCTCTGGGGACCAGACTAGAGTGGGAAGGACCCCAAGGGTCTCCCAGTACTTCTCTGGCTGATTTGCACCTTCTTCCTTTCCACTCTGGAGTTCAGACCATGTTGGCCTTTCTGAGCAGACTCTTGCTGCTGGGGGCACAAGGCCTTCACGCGGCCTCCCTTTGCTCTCAATGTTCTCCACTTAGTCTGGCTAATCCCTACTCATCCTTTCACACTTGCCTCTGGTATCCTTCCTCTGACCCCCTAAGGAAGACTGCCCCGAGCTTGCTGCCTTCTTTCAAAGTCCTCATCACACAGTACAACAACTATCAGCTTACCTGTCCATGTCTCCACACTTGGCTGTAAGCTCACTGACAGCAAACACTCCCTTTAGGCCTCTTCACTTCCCAGATACCTGGAACACAATAAGAAATCATTAAGGACGTAAGCAAGTGATCTCAAATGCTCCTCAAGTGTTCCGGTGTGTTTCTTAAAGTTTCAGAATCTTGGCTTTAGAGGAGCTCTTAAAAGACATCTCGTGAATTCTGCAAATGCTTCTACTCACAGGCAAACAGCTAACTTCTGCTTGGGACCCTCCAGATACGGGGAGCTCACTGCCTCCTGAAACAACTCCTATCTCCTTGGCCTCTGAGTGTTGCGGTGATTTACCTTAAGTTGAGCCTCAATCTATCTCCCTGTAGTATCTGCCCTTTTGGTCCTAGTTCTTGCCCTTGTGACCACACAAACAAGCCTAATTCCTCTTCCTCAAGACAACCCTCCGGAGGGCTGAATCTAATCCTACTGACCTCTCTTACAGAGAAACCTCTCCTTTCTTGTTCAGGTAAACATCCTGCATCCCCTCAAACATTCCCCAAAGGATTTGGCTTTACATTTCTTCACCCTCATGCTCATTCTCATTCAATCATTCCCCATTTTCTTCTTTTATTAAATTTTATTGTGGTAAAAACACTTAACATGAGATCTAATCTTGTAACAAATGTTTAAGGGTACAATACCGAATCCTTCACTATAGGGACAATATTCCGGCAGATCTCCAGAACTTACTCATCTTGCATAGTTGAGATTTTATGCCCGTTGATTAGCAATTCCTCGTCCTCCCCCAACCCCCGGCAACCACAATTCTATGCTCTGCTTCCATGAGTTCGGCTACTTTACATACTTCATATAAGTGGAATCATGCAGTATTTGACCTTCTGTGACTGGCTTCTTTCACTTAGCATGATGTCCGCCAGGTTCATCCACGTTGTTGCACGTGGCATGATTTCCTTCTTCTCAGAGGCTGGATGATGTCCAGTGAATGTTCTGTTTTCTTATTTCCTTTTAAAAGTGTGGCTCCCAGAACTCGGCACCAGGTTCCGGGTTTCTCTAACCTGCGCAGAGGGAATGAGATTATCCCCGCCTTTACTTTATTGATCATAATTTTCACCTGGCTTCATTGCCCTCCGGAGCTGAAAGTGATCTAAAACCCTTGGGCCTTTTCTCTTGTTCTCCTGCTAAGCTGGCTCTCTTCCTTACTGTGCTCATGCACTTGGTATTTTATCCCCAGGACAGGATGTTACAACTTTTCCAACTGAGTCCCATTTTGCTATGCTTGGTCTGTCTGTCCATCTGCCGTTTGAGGGCTTTTTGGACCCTGATTCTTTTTCTTCCTCTGGGTAGATACAGTGAGCGTGGCTGCTCAGTCCATATCCAAGGCATTGACAAAGGCACCGACTAGGTTAGTATGGAGGCCGGCTTTGTGACAGGCCACCAGAGGTTCTCTGTAGGACCGTGGTACTCAGTATCTCATCCCAGATGCACTGCATAGGCTTCATCTGGGATAGTTATTTAAAATACAGATTGCTGATTACTCAGAAATACAGAATCAGAATTGACAGAGGTGGGGCTCAGGAACCTGTGTTTTTAATAAGCCCTCCAGATGATCTCAATATGTAGCCAGGTTCGGCAAACATCAACTCCTGTTTACTGAGCACGAAAGTCTAAAACAAACGGCAGTTTGATCTGGTCCAAAGCTGACATCTAAGGAGCTGATGGGATGGGGCGGAGCCCTGGCAGAGCACCACCTGGTCCTATAGTCCAGGGATCCCCAACTCCTGGGCCATGGACTGGTAGCAGTCCGTGGCCCGTTAGGAACCAGGCCGCACAGCAGGAGCTGAGCGGTGGGAGAGGGACTGAAGCTTCATCTGTATTTACAGCCGTTCCCCATCACTAGCATGACTGCCTGAGCTCCGCCTCCTGTCAGCATTATGGTGAGTTGTGTAATTATTTCATTATATATTACAATGTAATAATGATAGAAATAAAGTACACAATAAAGGTAATGCGTTTGAATCATCCCGAAACCATCCCCCCACCCCATCTGTGGAAAAATTGTCTTCCACGAAATAAGCAACTCTCGGGATCCAGATCCGTCTCCATTTACTATGTTGCCCCACACCTGCTAGCTTCTCAAGGCCAGAATCTTGTACTTTAGATTTGCATCATATTCATACCAGTTTTATTCTCACAGTGTCTACCTTGTCCAACACACGGTATGCCTGGGATGGTACATAGTAGATGCTTACTAAATTTTTCAGCAGAATTTAGTCTGATGCAATAAATAGAATTAGCTAATTCTTCTAAGCAAGAAAGATGAGTTTGAATCTCAGCTCCACTGTTCTTTTTAGCTATGTGGTTTTGGGCAAGATAAGTAATCTTTATGAACCAAGGGCATCACAAGTAAACATAAGAAGTATGGGGTAGGTGACTAAGGATAATTTAGCCCTCATGCTGTATGATTCTCAGGTCACAGACCTCCCCTTGCTGGCTGGTACCCTCCTTCAGGGTCCTCGGGAGGCGATCCTTTGCAGTCAAGCCGTGCTGCTGAGATCAAGCTGGAATTCTCTTCTCCAAGCAGCGCGTGGCAGGCTGTCTGCAGACCCCTCATGAGTATAATCACTCCACAGGCATCCTCCAGCCCCCACTAATCGGCCCGGCCCGTCACTTTAATTGGGCAGCACTACACCACTCACCTAAGTAATCACTCTGGCTTCTGCCCATGAATTCCTTTCATCCACTTTTGTTTATCACGGTTGAAGCGTTTTTTAATCAAAACAATTAAATATGCTAAATCTTCCTCAATTAGTAGTGCACTAAAAATTAAAAGTACTTGAATGGAAATGGCAGAAGAAACCCTGTGCTCGGCGCTGAGTGCTGATGCTTAAAGCATCACTTCTCCCAGGCACTCTCAGCTCGGAGTTATCCAGAAGCTGCTGTGCACAGAGGCACAGAGGGCTGCAGCCGAAAGGGGACTCAGGACGAGCAAGTCCAACCCTTTCTCTCCATAAATGGGAAACTGAGGCCCAGTGAGATCATGGGCCTTTTCTAAGCTCATACAGGGTGTCAGGGACTGGGACGCGTTTTGTTGTACTTTTTAAGAAAAATAAAATGTGTATATATTTAAGGTATATAGCACAATGATTTGATACAAATAAAGTGAAATGATTATTACAGTCAAGCTAATTAACATATCTCTCGTTACGTGCGTATGACGAGAGTACCTGCAATCTACTCCCTTGGCAAATTTCCAGTATTCAGTACAATATTATTGATATTAACTGTAGACATCAAGCTGTCCATTAGATCTCTAGGCTTATTCCTCCTACGTAACTACAAGTTTGTGCAGCATCCCCCCTTTTCCCCCACCTCCTCACCCCGGGCAGCCACCGTCCTCCTCTCTGCTTCTATATATCGGACTTTTGTAGAGTTCACGTATAAGTAAGATCAGGCGTTTTTTTTTTCCTTATGGGTATGGCTTATTTCACTTAGCATAATGTCTTCAAGTTTCACCCATGTTGTCGCAAATGGCAGGATCTCTTTACGTTTTAAGGCTGAATAATTATTTTATATATAAATGGGATCTATGTGATATATATATAGGGTATATATGTGGAATATATATATAGGGTATATATGTGGGATATATAGAGAGTATATACATATATACACACAATTGTATATATAATAATTATATATTTGTTATTATATATAATTATTATATATTTTATTTATATTATATATAATAATTATGTATTAAAATTATATATAATTATATCTATAATAATTTCTTTATCCATTCATCTGAGTGACTGGGACTTAAATTCAGGATTCCTGACTTGTAAGATTCTTTCCATTAGAAGCTCTTACCAAAGGACTCTTGGCATTCATTTATTCACTCATTTTTCTCATTCATCAATCATTTACTCTGAGAATACTCACTGAGCTCCTCCCCCATGGCAGACATCGCGCTGCTAGGCTGACAAGAGAGTGGTGAATAAGATGCCAGTCCTTGACCCCATAGAGTCTGCAGTTTCATGCAAAGGCTGGCAGGTAAACTTACTGCCTGATACTCCCTTAAAAATATTGAATCTAATCCTTAGCTTAACTGAATTACAACCTAAATTATTTTTCCTTTGTGGTTGCCAGAATAAGACACTGACTGGTCATAATTATTGTATAGTTGCAGTGAAAAGTAATGACATGTTGCCAATGCAAACTCCAGTTCACAACCTTCAGAAGACTTCAGCTACTGAGGGAGCTGAACTCTGCAGCAATGGTCAATATCTTGCTCCAGTCTGCTTTTGTAGCCTTATCTTGCCAGCTGACCAAGGGTTGGAAACCTAGTTCTGTTCACCTACAGGCTGTGGGATCGGGGAAAAATGATGTTATGCCTTTGAGAATTATGTTCCTCATCTGCAAAATGCAGATTCCTCAGCAACTCCTCAGATAGAGACAGAGACAACTAATGTAGGCCTCACAGTTCTCATGGGGCCAGAAGCCAAGCAGCCTCCCCAGGGAGATCTATCCACCTTCTGACAGCACTCTGGCCTCTCTGCGGTGCAAAGAGGACCTGGGCAAAAAGAATTGGGACACATATGATCATTCAGACCTAAACAAAGCACATGGGTAGCTCTGAAGAAAGAGGGAAGTGTTCTGATCCAAAAATGCTTCATGGAAGAAACGATATTTGAATTGGAGCTTGAGTAGACTTTAGAAAGATGGTGAAAAAGGAGAGAGGAAGGGGCAGCAAATGCAAAATTGGTGCCAATCTTGGGCCAGGCACTGTGCTAGGCACAGGGGTATATGGAGATGGATGAGATAGAATCACTGTCTCAAGGAGGCTCCGTGGAGAATGTGCAAAGGAAAGGGAACAAGCACTTTTCACCAACTAGTGTGTGCAATACATATTCCTTCTCATTTCAAGAATATTTGCACTGGAACCAGACAGAAGAGAACACTGAAACTGGGTTAAAGAACTGGGATTTCAACCCAGACCTCTTAGACTGCAAAATACAAGCTAGCTTTTCCTACTGTGAGCTAGTGAGCTGTGAGCTACTACTATGAGCTGTTTGTACCATATTCACGGTCTTTCAGCATCTCAGCATTCTGTTTCTCTGCTCCCTGTTGCAGGTGTTTCTAGCAATGATATCAAGAGATGCTTTGGAGGCTCTTTTGGCATCGACTATGAGTACACAGATACAACACAAATTGGAGGACGTTTATCAGGAGAAGATTGTAAAAAATTTGGAGGTGGCAAAATAGGCAAGTATTTAGTAATGGGCTTCCCAAAAAAGAGAAGCCAGATTTTCCCTTGGACACAAAATCGGGGCATGTACGCTATTCTCCCCCCACCACCAACTGATTCCATTTCAGTCAATGGTCATTCTGCATATCTGCTGAATACCCCAAACCAATGACCTGTAGTGGGCTTATTTTGAATTCTGCATAGGCTGAGATCACCTTAGAAATACTTGACTTCGTATGGTGCACCCTCCTAGATTTCAAGCACTAGACAAAGATCTAAGTAAGAGCTGGGTTGAAAGGAATGTGCAGATGGAACTTGGTAAGTCGACTGTTGGATAAAGTCCCATCAGGTACAGTCCCGAGGGAGGAAACAAGTTTGCTGAGAGAGAAAAATGTGGTTGTCAAGTCCAAGATTAAAGAATAATTATTAGAGAAATATTATACAAGAATATTCTGTAACATCTCCCACACAGGTCACTACAAGTGTTCATGTATTCACTCATTCATTCAACCTGTATTGAGTAATTTTTTCCAGGTGGGAGACACAGAGGATGCAGGGATGACGAAATAGTTTACAGTACAGTGGATGAGTAGATGGGGTTCAAGTTACTCCCATTGCATTGGGCTACTCATGTCTCAGGGCCTTAACAAATCCTTCTTCTCTCTGATGCCCTTCCCTCCTCCTTCCAATTACCTGCCAAGACTTATCCATCCTTCTAGATAACTCACCTTTTTTCCTGACCACCTCCCCACTGCTACTATAGATCTGACCACATCTCTCTCTGCACCCCTACTGAGAGAGAAATCTGTTACAGCACTTACAATATTCGATTGCACTTATTTGGCATGTAGCAGGCACCAAGTAAACATCTGACATAAATATTTGAATGAATGAATGAATGAGCCATCATCCACTTTCCCATCTTCTCCCTCCTCCATGTTGGGTTGGGCTGTCTTCCCAGCGTCTGCTCTAATCCAAAGGATGGATCTATTTCCAAGTCTCGGTGCTTCTTTTCTGCCTTGTCCTGCTAGTTAACCGAGCAAAGTAGAAGGGTGGGAGGCAGCTCTAAGGAGAGCACTTACACTTTGTTCCAAATCTCATTAGCAGAGCTTGGCGTTTTAGGAAATGAGCTAATGTGGTTATTCTCTCGATGGCAGACGATTACAAGAAGATAGTGGGTGTGGAAGACATCATTCCTCTGGTGCAAGGTGGCAGCCCTGGCTGGGCAGGTGGCTTGACACAAGACAGGAGCATCATTACGTACCGTTCCTGGGGGAGGTCATTAAAGTATAACCCTGTTGTTATTGATTTTGAGGTAAGTCTTTTCGCAGTTGAAGAAACTCTACGTTCACGAGGAATGAAAGTGAAGCAGACCAGATCATTTCATATTTCTTATTATAAGCCCATCAGAGAACAAGATTAAATGTAACGGCACGCTGAACTGGTGGCCTTCCCCGTCTGACTACGGGGATACGTGACTCTAGACTCAGGCCACAGGAGAGCAGGGATCACAAGCTTACTATCCGGCCAGGGCCTAGATTTATACTCGTAGTCCCAGAATTTCTTTGGGATTAAGCCACCTTAGAAAAATAACAACTCACATACATAAAAGACTTTAAAAATCACATCTGTTAAGTTGGAAGTTGGCAAACTTTTTCTGTAAAGGACCAGATAGTAAATATTTTAGGCTCTGTGGGCCACATACAGTCCCTTTCATACAAGTTCTTCTTCTTCTACTTTTTTTTTTTTTTTTGCAATCTTGTAAAAATGTAAACATCATTCTTAGCTCAAAGGGCATACAGAAACAAGCCGTGGGCTGAGTATGATTTCAAGCTATAGTTTGCTGCCCCTCCCTGCTCTACATGAGCTCATCACAATGACCTCTGGCACAGATGGGATTCTCCCCATTGAAAAATTAGGAAACTGAGGCTCCAAGTCATCAAGTGAATCGTTTCAGGTCACAGAGCTCATATGTGGCAGTACCTGGATCCCAGACCTTTGGACTTAATGTCCAGTTCTCTCTTCCCTCTATCCTAGCACCTGCCTTAAAGCCATGGTTCCCAGCCACCGGGGTCAATTTTGCTCCCCTAGGAGACATTTGGCAATGTCTGAAGACATTTTTTTTTTTTTTTTTTTTTTGCGGTACGCGGGCCTCTCACTGTTGTGGCCTCTCCCGTTGCGGAGCACAGGCTCCGGACGCGCAGGCTCAGCGGCCATGGCTCACGGGCCCAGCCGCTCCGCGGCATGTGGGATCCTCCCGGACCCGGGCACGAACCCATGTCCCCTGCATCGGCAGGCGGACTCTCAACCACTACGCCACCAGGGAAGCCCTGAAGACATTTTTGATTGTCACAACTGAGAAGATGCTACTGGCATCTAGTGGGTAGAGGCCAGGGATGCTGCTAAACATCCCCTAATCCACAGGATAGCTGCCCACAGCAAAGAAATATCTGGCCCCTAGTGTCAACAGTGCCAAAGTTGAGAAAGCTTGCCTTAAATCTCTAACCCCACAAAGGAAGTAAAATGGTATTCAAACTGCAAAGGAAGTGGCTTGTTCTACCAGTATTGTCACACTATTCAATTCATATGCAAGGGCAGTTCATTAGAAAAAAGAGTTATATTTCGGGCTTTTAAATAAAATATTATTGTTTTCTTGCCCATTTTCCCTGACGTTGCTCATTTTCTATAGAGAGTTAAAAATTCCAGGTGTGGATACATTCCTTCTCTTAAAATATATACCAACAGTTAAACCTAAAAATCTATTATAACACCCTCTTCTCTATGAAGAAAGAGGTCAGATGGATTAACCCTGATTGCATTTCTTCTCCATGCATTAAGGGACCATTTTCACACACCTGTAATTCACATAGGGTCTAAAAATTGCTATCATCAAGCTATTAGTGATTTGGGCAAAACTGTAGAATTGCTATCAGGAGTAACATATAAACTTTCATGGTCAAGACGTGAGCTCTTTGTTTGCCTTGAGCAAAACTTCCAAGGGGAAGACTGACATTCGTGACTTGGAGAAGACCCAATTCTGTCTTTTGGGAGAGCCTGGGTATGAGGTGAAAAAGATATAGTTTGGCTCATGGGTTAGCCACCTTTTTGATGTGTGACCTTGGATGAGCTACTTCATTTTCTGAGCTCCCGTTTTCTGCTCTGTAATATGGGCATAATAAAATGTTACATCCCAGGGTTAGGGAGAGAGAAGTGAGTACTTAGTAAATGTCAGTTGAGGAAGCAGGTTTGTGGAGGTTGCGTTAGCTGGCCAAATCTCAGAGCCGGGAAATGGCACAAGCCCAACTGGAGCCAAGACTGACTGACGCTAACGTTCATGATCTCTTTGCAACCCATGATGCCCCCGGAAGGCTGGCTTCGAAACATGAGGCTGTTGGCAGGTCACAGAGCAGGGGAGTGACACAGATAGAGCTGTGCTTTGAAAGGAAAATGCTCACAGAGGTATGAAGGATGAAGGAGAGACAGACAGACAGACTATGGCCATGGAGAGGAAGCCAGTTAGGGAGTTATTTGGAACCTGGTGCTCGGAGTGGAGTCTTATTCATTTGCCTCTTCCAGAGCTCAGCAGTGCTTATTTATGGCAGGTGCTTAGACTGAGTGAACATAGGAATCATGCTATGTGATGATGCTGTTATGGTATATATTATTATATGTTATATGTTATGTTATAGTGTGTTGATATCACACTACTTGCCTTCTCTGAATCTTTCCTCTCATTTGTAAAATGGGAACGAGACCGTTGCCAATATCTTTTCAAGCTCTAACATTTTAAGAATCATTTCTCCATCCCTCTTCCCTCTTTAAGTTCCACAGCCCTTCCCAATCCTCTGCATGAGGATTTGGGGAAGAGAAAGGAGAGATGGGGGTCTGAGTGCTGACCTCCCCTGGAAGGTCAAAGGGAAGTTGCCCGTTGGTCCTGGCCTTCTCTGGAACTAAGAGTCATCTTTAACCGGGGCAGCCCTTTCTGTACTGATTTCCTAACAATGGGGCCAAATTCCCTGAACTTCCAGTAATGGTCTTCTCCCCTTGGCTGGGGGCCCAGCCAGTCCTGACATGAGCAGCCTGGTGACCTCAGGCACAGCCCCCTGGCCACAGGTCAAGGTTTGTTTGCCATGGGTCTTTCTGTACACATCTCCAGGAACCCATTCAAAGCATGGCGAGTGCCCTACTGACCTCTGATTCTTGAGAAGTGAGTTTGCTCCAGTGGGGCTCAGTCCCATCTCTGAATGGCTCTGTGACCTTGGCAAATCCCTCCCCTCTCAGAGCCTCAGGTTACTCTCCTGTAAAATGAGAGATCTGGAAAAGAGATTTCATTTGATGGTTATGTGTTAAAATACATAGCCTTAGAAGCATGCTGAAGACAACCATATATACATGCAATTTGAAAAATATAGGCTTTTATTTTTACTATCATCACATCTAACTAATAAAAATGGTGCTTTATTTTATACTGTTCTTCCTCTTTGCAGTGATATCTCACACTCATTACTTTTTTAGATCCTCACATGAATTCTAAGAAGTAGGTTATTATACCCATTTTATAGAAAACAGGGCTCAGGCTTGGGGGCGAAAGTTACGAGTTCTGGGCCACACAGCTGGGAAGCGAGCAGCATTGATTTAGCTTTGACTATGTGACAGGTCTTCCCCATCTCTCAACTTTAATCCTCACAGTAAACCTGGAGTGTAGGACTATTGTTCTCACTTTCCAGATGAGGGAGGAAGGCTTCATGTGTAATGGGACAGAGATCACACAGCTACAAGTTACAGAGCTGGGACCTGAAGCCAGATTTTCTAGCTGCAGAGTCAATGCTCTTTGCTACATCTACTACTTCCCAAGCAGGGGTTGACTTCCCCACACCCCCGCCCCAGGGGACATCTGGTGTCAGGAGACAGTTCTGGTTTTCATGACTGGGAGGTTCTACTGGCATCTAGTGCATAGAGGCCAGCGGTGCTGCTAAACACCCTACAATGCACAGGCCAGCCTGCCCCTGTCAACAAAGAATTGTCCAGCAGGAAATGCAATAGTGCCAAGGTTAAGAAACCCTAGACTACAGTCCTGCCTAGAATGGGCACATGTGAATGACTCCGCCACCATCATCCCCCCGACAGCCTCAAATACACACAGGCAAACACCACATTCACACCATTAGGGGCGGTGCTCAGCAGTGGCAACACAACTGCATTAAGGACTTTACTAATTCCTACAATGAAGGTTGACAATAAAAGACACACACACACACACACACACAAATATATAAATACTTTATACTCTTCCTGATTCCTAAAAGTGCTGGAGGGGGGCAGATGAGTTGGCACAGATAGCTTCTGGGCTCTTGTCTTCCTCTGGGACCACAGGTTTCAAAGTTAAGTAGGCTGGTGTTCAGCATGGTCCACTGTGTGGTCCTGAGCTGGTCACTCAAACACTCTGAGCCTCTGCTTCTTCATCCATGGGTTGGGGGATTCAGGATCCAATACAACTGGATAAAGTTGAGTGTCTGGCTCTGTGCCTGGCATGTAGCAGGCCTTCCAGAAGCTTGAGGGCCAGTTCTTGGGCTCTGGGAAGCTGGACAGAGCCCAGGGAGGGGCCCTCTGTTCTTTCTGTGCTCACAGTTGCAGCCCATCCATGAGATACTACGGCACACGAACCTGGGGCCTCTGGAGACCAAGCGTCAGAACCTGCGGCGAGCCTTGGACCAGTACCTGATGGAATTCAATGCCTGCCGCTGTGGGCCCTGCTTCAACAATGGGAAGCCCATCCTCGATGGTACCAGCTGCACATGTCAGTGCCCCCTGGGTCGCCAGGGCCTTGCCTGTGAGCAAATGGAGTCAGAGGGTAAGACCCGCACATCCTCACTCAGGTTCTAGCCTATCTCGGCTTAGAGGGGCCAGCACAGAAGGGACCTTTGGGGTTCCCAGCCTCTCTGTTCTATGCCCTCTTGCCCATTGCTCTAGGAACCCACATTCTGAGCTTTATGGCTGACCCCCTACATTTACTGGTTTTTATGCTTTCTCCTTGCCATTAGGACCCTCTCAGATGATGACTGTTTTTTACCAAGGTGTATGTGGACAACAGGATTCATTTCCGGAGGGATGTATTCGTTTCCTAGGGCTGCCATAACAAATTACCAAAAGCTGGGTGGCTTAAAGCAATGGAAATGTATTGTCTCACACTTTTGGAGATTAGAAATCCCAAATCCAGGTGTACTGGCTAGGTGGCTTTCTTCTGGAGGCTCTGTGGGAGACTCTGTTCTCTCTCCTAGCCTCTGGCATGAGTCAGCCATGCCCGGCATTCCTTGGCTTGTAGGTGCGCCATTCCAGTCTCTGCCTCTGTCTTCACATGGTGTTCTCCACTCTACGTCTCTGTTTTCTCTCTTATAAAAATACTAGTCATTGGATCAGGACCTATCCTGATCCAGCATGACATCATCTTAAGTTGAGTTTATCTACAAAGATCTTAAGTCCAAATAAGGTAACATTCACAGGTAATGGAGTTTGAACTTCAACCTATCTTTTGGGGGACACAATACAACCCATTACAAGGGATAAGTAAGTTGTCATTATAGCACAAGGAGTCATGACTAAAAACAAGGTTGGGGCAAGTAACATAAAGCTTAATATTTCAACGTTTAAACATATTAAGCTGCAGCACAAACCAACGGGTATCAGAAAAGAAGGTTCTCAAATGAGGGTTAGAAATCCATGTCCCTTAAAGATGAAGAAGTCTAGAGACCTGGGTGTGAATCTCAGCTATTTCACTAACTTACTGAGATACCAGTTAATTGTTTCTTCTTTCTGAGGCCTTTCTCATCTATGTTTCCCTTTGAGCTCCAAGAATCTCTATGCATGTTCTAATCCCTAAGCTTCCAATTTTCCATGCATACTTGGTACATAGAATGATGGCAAAAATATGGGCTACCAAATCAATGTATAAATCAATCTCATCTGGCAACTGCGATGAAGAAAATGTAAAGAAAAAAAAAGTCTGGAAAACAAACAGCTGAAGCACAGTGTAGATGGGATAGGAGGCTGATTTTAAAATGAGATGACAGTGGGTTAAAATTTTCTCATTGGGAGAGTCGTTCTAAATGGGAGGCAGGATAGCATAGCTCTGGTGTCAAATAGGCCTTCACATCCCAGTGCTGCCAATTTGCATGTTGGGTGGGCATCCCCTGTAAAATGGGGATGATATCAGTACCTCCATCACAGGTTGTGTTGAGGGTTAAACTAGCTAACTTGTGTGGCAAGCTCAATTCTAATAAGTAAGAAGATAGAGCCCTATTGGTAGAAGATCTGTCCTGGATTGGGGCCACATCTAAATCCCTCCTTTGTGAGGTGAAGGGAGTACAAATTGGGTCCCAAAAAGATGCCTGGTATCCTATAGGAGGAATTCTGAAAGGGGTGAGCCAGGATGGTGAGTGAATTCCAGAGTCCTTATGAAGGAGGATACACAGAACAAAAACCAAGCAGAACAATGACCAGGGCCAAGCCTGGTACAGTTTCCTCATGTGAATTGAAAAAAGGAACTGCCTGTTAGGTGGGTAAATTGGGAGGAACAAAGAAAACCACTCGGGGTTGATACTGCCCAGCTCCAGACCCAGGGATTTCTTGACTTTTCAAGCAGAGTTTGGACTGGGTTTCAGCCCCATTTGCCTCATTGGCCAGGCAACTTTCCAGAGGGACCAAAGGTCAATGAACAGAAAGAACAACAAATTCTGTACCAGGCACTATTGCAACACTTTATGTGCACGAACTCCTTTATTCCCCCAAGAATGTGATGAGATAAATATCAATACTATTATCTCCCCAATTCACAGATGAGGACACAGGGGCAGGAGGAAGGGGAGATAACTCGCTGAGTCATCTAGCTGGGGAGTGTCAAAGCCAGGATTTGGACCCAGGTAGTCTGATGTTAGGACCCAAGCTCTTAACTGTTACGTTCTACTAATTGACATCCTAAGAGTCTGGAAATTTGGGGAATGGGGGTAGAGGGTCTGAGATGATTGCACTGATTATCATTTTGGGGAGTGGAGAGGGAGGGTATGGCCCAGGTCCCGGTTATCGGGCTGACCTGGCTTAACGGGACAGACATGAGCTCTGCCTGGGTAATTAGAATTAGAGCATGTCAAGGGCCCTCAGAGCCAGTGACTTGCTTGGATCCCTGTTCACACAGCATAGAGTAAAGTGAACAGGGAGTGTGGACTACCTAGAGGTGCCTCTCCAATGATCCAGTGCTGGGCTTGGTGGTGGCCATGCTGAGTCATATGTACACATGATGGGCACTGGAGAAGGGGGACACAATGTCAATGATCAAGGGGGGTGGCAGGGCGCAGAGGGCTGGGTCGTCCTCACAGTCCCATTTCTCCTGCATGACTACAGTCAGCTGCAGGCAGCTCCCGGGTGTTCCATTAACCTTGTTCCATGCCCGAGGGGTATGGACCTCGGGTGGCCTTGGGACTATCAGACTAAACTTTCAGCCAGACAGAGGTCGAGCTGGCAAGGAGGTCTAAGGTGGGGGAGTCAGCCACCATGGAGACCCATTGTCGTAGGTCCCGAGGGATTTTCCCCGCAAATCTTTGCCTGTAGGGACCGAGCCACAGAGGTGGGAGAAACAGAGAACCCTTCTGTGGCTGCCCCACCAGGGAGTGTAATGACAGAGCTGGAAGGGACTTGAAGATAATCTAATCCAATGATATTCACACTGAGATCTGAGGAAGCTTGGGGTCTCCTAGGGGCTGCCCCAGAGGAGCAGGGCAAACCTGATAGACACCCAGCTTCAAATAGAACAGCTTCACTTTCATCTGACTTCCATGCTGGGGCCCACATAAGAAGATTTCATTTAAGAAAAAAAAAAACAGTAATGAAAAAAATAATGATGGAAAACCCTACTGGATCAGTCCACCCTTTTCCTTTACAGAGGCGAAAGCTCAGGCTGAGAGAGGAGATGGGATGGTCCAAAGGCACAGTCAGTAGGAGGCAGCAGCCCCAGGCTAGAGGGATTGTATAAACTGGATTTCTAGAGACAGCCCATGGTCAGTGCATGTGTTCTGATACTCTGTGCAGAGCATCTGTCACCCACCGTGGCCCCATCGCTGGAGTCTGAGTGGGGTTGATTTGCAAACCTTCATTTAAAAGCCCAGCTATCCTTTGCATAGGGGTGTCTGGCTGGCCTTTGTGAAGCTCCAGCTGGGGTGAGTTCCCTGTCTGCACACTCACCACTGGCTCAGCGTCATTCTTCCAGAGATGCGCGCCTCCCTGCCTCTGTCCGCTATCCATCTTCCGTGGAACCGCAGGTTCCAATTTCATGAGATGGGCTCCCAGCGGCCTCTTCTCACTCCATCCAGAGTTTCAAATTAAGTGCGAGGCAGTGAGCACAGAGGTCTGGGTTGGCTACACGGAGGCATTTCCCCAAGGAGAGATTGCAGACCACTCTAGGGCAGTGGGATGGGCCTCACTCAACCAGCCAAGCTGCCGCTTGTATGCTAACCTCCTTGTGCCCTGGGAAATTATCCATGCAGGAGAAAAGGCAGATGGTCACTGGGGCTGCTGGAGCTCATGGTCTGCTTGCAAATCGGGCACCCGGGAAAGGAGGAGAGAGTGTAACAATCCTGCACCCCAGAACGGAGGTACCTCGTGTCCGGGCCACAGAGTGCAAACCCAGGCATGCTGAGGGCTCTGGGCACAGGCTGCAGCTGAGGCAGTGGATGTCACTGCCTGAGCTGACCACTGGATACCGACCGACTTGACTCAGCTGACAGAAGATGCCAATCAACATGGACTTCTTTGTCCTGGACCAGGCCATGCCGTCAACAACCAACTGTTCTATTACCCACAAAACTCAGTCACAATTGGGTGTTGAGTGTTAATGGCTCATAGAGCTTTGGATCATCTAAAAAATAAATAAATAAATAAAAGAAAGAAAGAAAAGAAGAAATCTCGATTCATGTCTTAGAGGAACTTATAGGATGGTAGAGGCATAAGGCAGGCAGACGCTCTTGAAACTATCCGTAGCCAACAAAACAAAGTACTGTGAGAACGATCTCAGTTATTTGATAACAATATTTGCTCATTTGTAGAAAACGATTATTAGTTTGTAAGATAAGCAGACATACTGAAACAAGGAGAAAAATTAAAGATTGCCTTGAGTTCCTTCACTTTTCCTTCACTGGGACTCAACATATTCTCGTATTCCTTCAATTAATCTCTCTTGTTTGCTTGAGTTCTTATCACAAATATCACCGTTCTCCCAATTAAATAACTGGCACACTAATTGGCTCACAGCACACTATTCTTTTCCTTCATCGCCTTCTTCGTAATTAGCAATTACATATTGGGCCCCACACCTCCTGTGACTATTTATGACTTGTCTCCCCATGGACGGCAATCTTGAGGGCAGCGATCAGCTTCGTCTGGTTCAGCACTGCATCCCCAGAGGTGAGGGCTGTGCCTTGAATTGGAGGGAATGAACAAGCATCTGTGCGAGAAGTGAGGGAATGAACTCAAGAGTCAGTTCAAAAATGTGGTCCTTCTTAGTCAGCCTCCCAGAGTAGAATGTGGATCTGGGGGGCCGACCAGTTCATGTGCCCGGGCCCACCTGTGGGAGAGCTAGTCACATCCGCCTGCCTCAGTGTCCCCACAGCACTCCAATCAGGCCTCAAAGAGAGAATGTGTGTGTTGCACTGACTTTTCTGTTGACCCATAGGTTTCCCCTATAGATTGTGAGCTCCTTGAAGGTGGAATCTGCCGTCCCAGTTGGTATAAGAAACATATGTTGACTGATATATGTGTATCAGTCAACACTCCCTATCCTTCCAGAATCCTCAATCTTTTTTGGGTGATAATGAGACATAAACACACACACACACACACACACACACACACACACGCGCGCGCGCGCGCACACACACATGAAACAATTAGAAGCAGTTTTAGGGACACAGGAAGTGAATTGCTGAGTTAATGCCAAAATACGTGGCACACAAAGGAGGCCAGGTGGAAGAGAGATTTACCTTTCTTTGCCTGTATTAAATATACAGAATGGGGGTTGACCTAGACCTTGAGGGATTTTTGAACTAGGCAGAGAGGGAAGAGAACTTTAGATAGGAAAACAGCATGTCACAAAGTTTGAACCTCAGAAAGAATATTAGGGGTGCATGTAGGTGTATATGTGTTGGAAGAGGGAGTGGGAATAAAATAAGTTATATAAAATACTTAGCACAATACCTGTCACATGCAAAATTATTAGCATCACTCTTATTGTTACTATTATTAATTAAAGCTTATAGTTTAGAAGTTTGTTTCTGAACTCTTTAGATCTGAGAGAAGGAAAAAGGACTCCCATATTCCTTCTCATCCTGTCATTAATTTAATTTTTAATGTCCATGAATAATTAATTTCCATTCGTTATTTACTGTGGAGCAGTAGTTACATCCTAGGAAGTGATGAGAGGCAGATTGGCCAGGCCAAGTGGACAGTTTACAGAGGACATTCAAGCTTGATCTAAAAGCGGTAGTTCTCAGCCTAGGTTGAGCATGAGAATCACGTGGGCAGTTTTAAAAACACTGAGGTCCAGAGGCTGAACCCCCTACCAATTCAATCCAAATTTCTGGAGATGAGAGCCAGAGATCAGTAGTTTACTATCTTCAGTACCTTGTAATAACCTGTAATGGAAAAGAATCTGAAAAAGAATATATGTGTATGTGCGTGTGTACGTATATAAAACTGAATCACTTCGCTGCATACTTGAAACTAACACAACATTGTAAATCAACTACACTTCAATAAATAAATAAAAGCTTCCCAGGCGATTCCAATGCAGCCAAGGCTGAGAATTCCTGAGAGCTACACGTTCACGGGTGTGTAACAAAAGGGCACCACAGTAAGGTTTATCTGCGTACCTTATCTAGTCTTAACAAGGATCTCTAAGATTTGTTTTCTGAGTCCCATTTTACAGATGAGGAAACAGTCTCTGCGAGGCTCAGCCTGGTGGGTCACAGAGCTGGCAGGCTGGCCAGGGTGTGAATGCAGTCCATCAAGCACGTGCACCCCCACCTCTGCTCTGGGCTGTCAGCCAGTGGAGGGATTTTGTGTGTGGGGCGCAGAGGAGAGGGAAGAAACCAGAGGCCAGGAAGCTCATCAGGAAGTACGTGTAGTCCTTTAGACGCGAGATGAGAACGCTGGGATTAAACAATGGCCTGGATCAGCTGTGAGCCAAAACAACCAGCCGAGCAATGCCATCTTCCCATCGTCTGAGCCACAGAACCAAGGCCAGTGTCTGCCCCGCTCCTCTGAGGATGCTGCCTCCCCAGCAGCTTTAGAAATGACAACACAGCGGCAGTAGCAGTTTCCGCAGCAGCCACCCTTCACCAGATCAGCGCCTCTCCCTCTTCAAGGATGCCTGGCTCTCACCCCGCAAAAGGCATAAAACCCACCAAATGTATTCTCCCTCAGGACTTTTCAGGAGATCTATAATCCACGGTTTTATAGGTAGTGGATGTAAAAACACGGTTTAAAGATATAATCTTCAGCTTGACAAGGCGTCTTTTGAAAAGTAAATTAATGACAGAATGAAAAGCAATAAGAAGAGGCTTTTTTCTTTTTTTCTGCTTTGAGATAGAGGAAGATCTAAAGAGTTCAGCACTCAATGAATCTCTTCTGAACTGGATGGCTTTAGGGTGAAGAAAATGGACAGAAAGGGTAGCCTTCAAAACCACAGTGCAGAAATGAGAGACGGCAGAGGGAAGCCACCGGGTACTGTTTGAGGAAAGGTATGGGACATAGGTTAGCAGAAGCACGCTTCTCCGTGAAGAAAACTGGGGCTTCTATCCCCTGGCTTGGGAAATGGGTGAGCACTCTGGGAAGCCCTGTGCTGGGCCCTGGGCTGGGTGCTGGGGGGCCGGGAATGAATCAGACACAGTCCCAGCGCTGGAAGATTGCCTGGCCTGATGGAGGAGGCCTATGAACCATGCCCCAGGTCCCATACCAGCAGGAAGCCAGGCTGGGGAGAAGGAAGACAGCCTGGATAGGAGAGGAGACGAGGCCAGCAGAGTCTAGGAAATGAGTGGGAGTTTAAAAAGCAGACACAGGTGAAGAAGGGCCTGGACATCGCAGAGGAAATCGTATGTGCAGAGTCGAGAGGTGGGAAACCACGAGGCGGGTGGAAAGTAATTACTTTCCAGCTCAGCTCCTGGGGGTGGTCGCTGGTGCCCCTCAGGCTGGGGAGAGCTGGGTTTGGAGCATTGGTTTGGTCACTGGGCCTTTCCTGAGGGCAGCAGTATGTGGTCCTGGGGAGATTTCCACAGATGGTCACTTTCCACCCACGTCCCTGCTCTCCTTGGGAGCTCCTGGTGCTTCAACTCTCCACAGCCATTATTTGAAAGCACAAGAATCTTAACCTGGATTCACAAGGTTTGCTCTGGTCTGATGTCAGCGTACCACTCCATCTTTATTTCCCTCTGCAGACTTTATGAGCCAATATACTAAAAACCTGTCCCTAACAGGACAACGAAGCCCTGAATGCCTAGCTCTCACCTCTCTCTGACGTCATTTCCTTCCATTTACTCTTCCTACTGTCACGCTGCTCCAGCCATGGAAGCCTTTTTGCTATTCCTCACACATGCCAAACTCTCATGCCTCAGGACCTTTGCACCTGCTTTCTCGTCCACCTGAAATGTTCATCCTCTAAAGGAGTTCATCCAAGAATCACTCCCTTGTTTCATTCACATCTCTGCTCAAATAATACCCCTCCAAAGACCTTACCCTCATTTATTTTTTCTGGTATAGCACGTATCACTACCTGAGATTATAGATTTTTTTTCTTGGTATGCCTCCCCCCCATTAATATGCAAGCTTTTTCATGGCTTGATCCCCAGTATCTAGAACAGTATTTGGCCTTAGGAGGGGGGTTCAATAAATATTTGTTGTATGAATGAACTACTTCTAATTCAATCCCTCAAATAGGTCTTTTGTCCCCTCCAGGCCTTTGTACACACTACCTGAGAAGCACCCGCACCTGCCAGCCCCCATCTTCTCCCAGCTCTTCACCAGCACTCTGCAGGGTATGGATTAGGTATCCATTCACCCAGAAAGCCAACCCTGACCCCTCCCACTCCCCCATACTTCATCGGGTGCTACTCCCTGATACGGAGCATTGTCCATACCCTATCACTGTAGGCACCTTATTCTGTCACTATAGCCTCCCCCACCTGGTGACACCTTGCAGGGCAGATGGGGACTCAGATTTACCTCCGGAGCCTCAGTACCTAGCATAGCACTTTAAATACCTAGGAGTTTCCCAGTAAAAGGATGCTGTTCTCTCTCTGGCCCCTCCGTGCTAGAGGCAAAGGCTCTGAAACAGGCTTTGCACAGAGTACATAGGAACTCGTGAGAGACAACCCCATGGAAGACATTTTTACAGGACTCCCAGGTCCTACAACCTTCCTGGTCCATCAGAGGGCAGCCCATGCTACTCTTAGAGACTGTATACATTTAAGAGAGAGCCCACTGTTTCCACCTTAGTGAAGGAAAGCCCAGCAAATTGAGTTAAAATTTCTGCATTCGTAGCCCAGGGGTTTTCCGCACTCCTCTGGGAGAGAGAAAGGAAAATATGTTTCCCTTCTATATTAACAGCTTAAAATGTGAGCTAAATCCTCCCATCCTAACCTCTTTTTCACGAACGGACTTGGCTGTCCAGTGGCATGATACATGTCTGACGGATCTATTTCTCCATTCTATTTCTTTAGAGGTAGCAGCTAAGAAGTTTCATCTATTATTTGTCTCTCTCTCCCATTCCCATTTTCCTAACCAAGCATGTAGAGCAGGCAGCTGATGGATGGATGGTGTTTGGGATAAAAGGGGCCAGAATCAGGTAGTTTTCAGGATCTGAACAAACTGGCTTATTAACAAGGAGGCCCCTTCGGCGGGAGGTGGTGGGGGAAGGAGGGCTGGATACCAGACAATGGCCAGTGACGGATGAAGGAGCACCTGGGGTTGCAAGGTGTAGACGCGAGGTAACTGGTGGCCGCAGCCTCCGATAATGGGAGTGCCTGGGCTCCGGAGAAGCCTCCTGCACAGAGGTGAATGTCAGACCAGCCTCTTGACTTCCTTTGACAATCCTCCAAGATTCACTGCTGCAAAGGCAAGTCCTATTCCCTCTCGTCTTCCTTTCCGTAAAATACAATCTCCACGCTCAACAAGGGAGAGCTGCTAGGCAGGGTGCCAAGGGCCGGATGTCAGGCAGGGCTGGTTCAGCATCCACGCCTGGGAAGGCAGTTGAGCATCGCCATGTGCCAGGCACTCTGGGGTGAGAGCAGTTCCTCTGCGTATGCCGTGTCATTCAAGCCTCGTGCTTGGGCCATCGATTATTGGCCCTATATTCTGATGAGGACACTGAGGCATGGAGAGGATAAGGGACATCATCAAGGCTTCTCAGCTAGGAAGTGGTGGTGTGGGGTCTGATCCCTCTGTTCCTCTGCCGCAAAGCCTTCTAAACGGCTCTGCTTCTCCGCTGCAGGGACGTGCCAGACTAGAGGCCTTTCTCTCTCTTCTGTGCAAGCGGGCAGGTGGGCATGCACCCACCCTACAATGAAACTGGACCCGCTCCTGTGGCAGCAGGACGTTGGGGAGCCCCGTGGCGGCCACCCTCGAACTGAGGCAGTTCTGCCACTTTCGAGCTGGGTGGTCTTGGGCAAATTGCTCAGTCTCTCCGAGGCTCTGTCTCATCACCTGTCAAAGGCAGATAATAAATCCTTCCTCTTTCAGGCATTGAGAGGATTAAGCTGGATTAGGTATGTGAAAGTTCTTTATAACTGGTAATGCCCTCTGCAAATATTAGTTATTATGCTGTTACATTTTCCCTTAATAACCCAGAGCTTGGGCTATAAAAGCCTTCCATGTCCTTTATTAAGACACGTCCTAGGGGCTAAGCTATCTTATGTCTTTCTTGTTCTCATGTGTTATAGTGGGTTTAGTACCGAAATGTACTAAACCAGTTTAAAGCGGTCTTAAACCGCTTAGAAAACCAAACACGCCAACCATAGCTCTCGTCGATGTTTTGAGGAATCCCCAGGAGTGGTGATGTCAGTGATACTGTGGGGTGCTGACTGTCCCAGGTACTCTCCTGGGCGTGGTTAATTCACATCCTCCCGATCCCCAGGAGGACGCCGCTGTCACCGTCACCATCCCCATCTTACAGATGAGAAAATGAGGCACACAGGGGTACGGAACTTGTGCTAAGGTCACGAAGCCAGTAAGTCACGGAGCCAGGCGAGGCCACAAAGGCGGAAGCAGGGCACCAGGGCACACACGTCTAAGCACAGTACCACTCAGCCTCTCTGCATCTGTTTCCAGTTCTACCTGAGAGGTCGTGATGCTTCCCCCACCCCTGAGGTTCTGAATCCCTCATCCCTCAATATTGGAATTAACATTCCAGAAAGACAACTCAAAGAGGAAGACACCATACAGAAAAATCTGATTTCATGACAGGCACTCAATAAGGAGGGATTCTCCAAGATGTAAAGTGTACTATTCCAGTGTGCTCCCGTTAGGGTTTAGGTGGTCGTAGTAGGTTTAAAATGAATCCACAAATGAGAAAATGAGGTGAAGGTGGAATGTCGGAAGGCATTTTTTCCCCTAAGTTCGTTCTTCTTTATCCATAGCCTACCTCTACTGCACACTGGGCAGGCTTTTTTTTTTTTCTTTAAAGCTGTGGTTTTCTTTTTTTTTGAAGATGTTGGGGGTAGGAGTTTATTCATTAATTTATTTATTTTTGCTGTGTTGGGTCTTCGTTTCTGTGTGAGGGCTTTCTCTAGTTGCGGCAAGTGGGGGCCACTCTTCAACGCGGTGTGCGGGCCTCTCACTATCGCGGCCTCTCTTATTGTGGAGCACAGGCTCCAGACGCGCAGGCTCAGCAGTTGTGGTTCACGGGCCTAGTTGCTCTGCGGCATGTGGGATCCTCCCAGACCAGGGCTCGAACCCGTGTCCCCTGCATTAGCAGGCAGATTCTCAACCACTGTGCCACCAGGGAAGTCCTGGGCAGACTTTTTAACCCTCCTGAGACTTGATTTCTTCCTCAACCTATAAATATGCTTCTCAGGTTTACCCCACCAAAGGTGACAGAGTTTTCCGCTCCCTTCCTCTGTAAAGTTTCCCTGGAGATTTCTGGTGGTCCCCAGTTGGTGTCACCAAGTCCCCTAACAAGTACTGTACTTTCAGCCCCTACCTGACATCAGCTATTTTTCTGCCTCTTTTGTTTTACTCTTTTTTGCACTGCTGCCCACCACACAGGCTGAACACGCCTCGCCCAGCCAGTGCTGTGTGGCTGCCCTCATCTCAAGGTCGCTGTATCCCAAATTTCATGATGCCACCATCATGTACCACCGATTCACTAAAGTTTCTCCCTGGCCTGGGATGGCTCTGCCCTTGGCTGCACTCACCTCCCTTTTCATTAGTTCGTTAATTCATGCAACAATGATTTCTTGTTGCCTGCTCGTGCCAGGCCCTGTATTGGGCCCTGGCAGTGAGGGCAGTGGACAGACACTACCTCTGCCTTCAGGAACGCGATATTTGAGCAGGAATAGGAGACAGTAAACAAATAGATTATAATACAGTGTCCGCAGAGCCTGGAAACATTGGCAAACAGTCACACTGTCATTAAGGACATCTTCAATCTGTAAAACAAAAATATGTCCATCAAGATGCTAATCACGAAGGTCCCCAGGGAGGCCTGGCCAGAGTCCTGAGGGCTTTCTGCTCCAGCCCCACTCTCTCCAGAGGGCTTTTTATATGAGTGCCTGGGAGCAGGCCAGAGTTCTCTCCTTTAAAACAAAGATGGCATTTTCCTCTGGATTCTCTGCCAGCAGATGCTCTTCTCCCAGCCTCAGCGTCCCACCTTGATTTCCAGAGTCAGCCCATGCGTGGCAAGGACGAAGTTTCCCTTGGAAGCTTTCCCTACGTGTCACCTGCTGACTGTATTAATATCTACCCCATCAAATTCAAATAAAGATTAAATGAGATAACGCAGGTTAAAAGACTTCATAAACTGAGAAGCACTCTATAATTGGCAGCTATGACTATTACTATTGTGAAAATAATTATAATACTTATTAGAAGTTATATTATTATCCTAAGATCACACAGGAAGGGGTTGGTAGACACAGAACTCCCGGCCCAGACATCAAGCAGACGGCAGAGCTCCCAGCATTTCAGAGATTCATGCTCTCAGACACAAAACCCTCCCACACCCAGGTATCCTGCGCTGTGTTCAAGCTTCCAGGACCACTGCCAAATGACACTGCCTGGCCTGCGCCCCACGGATGCCGCAGCTCCTTCACGGGGACACCGGTGCAAGCTACAGTTGCCAAGGTTTTCCAAAAGCACAGTTTGCATTTATTTTGTTTAATTCTTACATTGTGTTTCAGCCTCCTCCTAAATGCACTTGTTTTCAAAAAGAGCCACGAGGGGACATTCAGCCCACAAATAAGAATATAATTATTACACAGTTTAGCCATGCCTGGACGTCACCCCGGTATTCACTGGTGCTTGGCAATTCAATTGTCTCTCCTTCAAGACCATATTTAATAGGATAAACAATTTCTGCTAAACGCAATAAACATGAACCTGCATTGTCATCTCCATAATCAACTTAAATTTCCCATTAGAAGCGGTGGCCGTGATTGAGATTCAGAATTTAATTTGGCGGCGCAGGCTTCGACGTGCTCGTGTCAGCTTCACGGGAGCCTCCCATCAACCCAAGACAGAACCTCTCTTCCCCATCTCTGGGGAATCTTAAAAGAAGATAGATTATAACGTAAGAAAATTATATGGCCTCGGTATAATGAAAGAGATAAAACATGATTGCATTAGCCTATTGAAATAACAGCGATGGCAAAGCAATAATATTAATACAAACAAGGGCCCGGACCCGTCTGCTCAATTGCAGGGGACAAGGAGATGAAGGAAGGAAGACAGAATCGCCACGCTGGCTGAGCAAGCCCTAAGCAGTAAAGAATCAGCTCCTTCCATGGTTGTGCTATTGACTCAATTCCAGAGAGATGGGCAGCCAGACTGGTGGGTGTTGGTGACCTGTGCTTTGGTGTCATGGATGTGTTATGGTCTTAGGTCTCAGCACCCAGCCCAGGGGCAAACTTACAGCAGATGATGTGGCCGAAAACAAATCGGTTGAAAATGCATAGGACGAATCAATTCACCTTCAACCAACTGGTTCTTTCCCCACCAGTCTGATTTCAACAAATTCACGTGAAGTTACGCAATCCGACAGGAAGTGCCCAAGAGCAAAGAAAATATTCAGGGATGTTTTAATGAGAAGGAATGAATGAGAGCAACAAAGCTTAAATGATCACTTGACTCAATCTAAAAAATAAAAATATTTTGGATTTTAGTAACGTAAAGATCAACTGCCCTCTTGTTCTCATCTTTCAGTACCTCCCTCCCCGAATGGGATTTGCACAAAAGCATGAGTGAGTGGAGCACAACGTACAGAGGTAGGGAAGGTTTACATTGCCCACTGACCCACAGCCATCAGCTTGATCATCTCCTGATATGTTTCCTCTTCCAGCCACCACAACCCCTCCTCTTTTTCTTTCTTACCTTTTAAACTGTCTCTCATTCAGTGATCAATTTCCGTGGCTCTAGTCTCCAGCTCAGCATCTCCTCTGGGCACCCACTCATGTCACAATAAGTCAGCTCTGCACCAAAACAACCACTTGCTTCCTGTGCTCAGCATCGAAAGAAGCTGAGGAACCCAGATCCACTCTCTTTGTGATGCAGTGGGTAGGGATTTGTCAATCTCTCTCTCTCACACACACACACACACACACACACACACACATACACACTACCTTCTACATTTTATGTCATAAAAAGTTCTTTGTGGATCCAAGGTCCAATTCTGAGAGGAAGGGAGCATCACAGTTAAGAGTTTAAAACCTTGGGGGCTTCCCTGGTGGTGCAGTGGTTAAGAATCCGCCTGTCAATGCAGGGGACACAGGGTTTGATCCCTGGTCCGGGAAGATCCCACATGCCACGGAGCAACTAGCCCAATGCGCCACAACTACTGAGCCTGTGCTCTGGAGCCCGCAAGCTACAACTACTGATACCACACGCCTAGAGCCCGTGCTCTGCAACAAGAGAAGCCACCGCAGTGAGAAGCCCACGCGCCGCAACAAAGAGTAGCCCCCGTTTGCAGCAACTAGAGAAAGCCTGTGCATAGCAATGAAGACCCAACGCAGCCAAAAATAAACAAACAAACAAATAAATAAAATTTTAAAAGAAAAGGGTTTAAAACCCTAGAGCTTGAGTGCCCAGGTTTGCAGCCCAGCCCCCCCACTCCTTAGCTGCGTAACTTTGGACAAGTCACTTAACGCTTCTAAGCTGATTCTCCTGCTGTTTAATAGGCTAATAAAGCATCCACCTTATAAGGTTGTCATGAGGATGGAATGAATGAATGAGTGCACTGAGAGCACTGTGGCTGGCACACCAATCATTCAATAAATATGAACTGCCCATTGCCATTGAATGAGACAGTGTGCTCCTCAAGACAGGAACAGTTTAGTATCTATTCATGGATTCATGGTTGGGCACCTACTATGCGCAGGTCAGTGGTGGATTGTGGGACTTTCACACGGACAGCTCCCAACACAGTTCCTGGCTGGCAGTAAATGTGAGTGAAATAAAATTGTAGAGATGAGCGAAGTGAAGATTACCAGGATGCCTAAGCCCTTCAGGAGACTATAATTATCGTTTAACTTATATTTGTCCGAATCAGCGTGCATTTTACAAATAATGTCTTTATTTTAAACATTCTGAATGGCGCAGCCCTCCACCTTGGGCTCCAGATGGGAGCAGGCATGGGGGTGAGCTGGCCTGATTCCTTGCTGTGTGCAGCCCACAGTAGCATCACCTGCTAGATGCTTTCCCCTCCTTAACAGTTAAGTGTTTCAGAAGCCGGGCCCAAGCAGGGGCTGCCCCTATTTTGAGGAGGTGGATTGTTGCACTGCCTTTGTCTTGTTTTATGTCCTCCAGAACATGGAGACCAGTTTGACCAGCAATTCCACTTCCCATCAATGGGGACATCTATAAGAAAGAAGGTCAATGAACATTAATTAGCCTTTATGACACTCTCGTGCCCTATAGGAGGGGTAAGGTGTATAAACCCTAGGGTTCTGAGAGTCTGAATCTCTGATCTCCCAACTCCAGTCCACTGTCCTTCCTTCAGGCCATTGGCTCACCATGCTCCCTTCTACCACAGGGCCTTTGCACACACTGTTCTCCTTGCCCTAAATACTCTTCCCTCCTCTATTCATCTGGTCAATCCTATTCACCCTTCAGATCTCAGCTTAAGTGTTATTTCTGCGAGGAAACCTTCCCTGATCCCTAACTCCCCATCACTACTCCATATTTTAAGCTCTCAGAGCATTTTGTAGCAGTTACAGTTGAAACTTTAAATGTATTTCTGGGACAAGTCAAATGATGTTGGTCTGTCTTTCTAAAGAGCAATCTCCATGATGACAGGAACTATAATCTGATTTGCTCACCACTGAACCCCAGCACCTAAACTGGCACATAGGAGTCCCTGAGTCCATATTAGTGGAATAAATGAATAGTTTCCAGCTTAGACACTTCCCAGCTATAGGATGCTGGATAGTTTACTTCTTCTCAGTGTATCAAGCGGGAGCTCTGTTATCTATGTGGCCGTTGTGCGTTTTAAATGAAGTAATAACACTGTGCTCTACCCTCCCTGACATTTGCCTTTCCCTTGAGGATTTCTGGTTGTTGATGAGACTGGCAAATAATCAATTACATCCACCATGACAGATCATGCGGCTGGCGGAGCCTCTAACTTGCGGTGTAGCTCTGGGTACATTACTTAATATCTCTGGGTCTCCCCATTGATAACATGAGATAGCTGGAGTGGGAGGTTTCCAAGGTCTCCTCCAACCAGTGGAAATCCTGTGGCTGTGCCGTTACACTCTTACTGGGCAGGTCACTGTGGGGGGCCTGGTTTAGACGTAGTAGGAGAGGGAGTGGAGACACCCTTGAGCACTTTACTGAGGAGGGGAGCAGAGCAGGCCCCAAGAGCAAAGGCTACAGAGTCAGACTCACTGGACCTGAATCTGGGTCCCTACACCTACTAACTGTGTGACCATTGGGCAAGTTAGCTAGCCACCCCCTGAACCTCAGTTTCCTCTATAAAATGGGGGTATTGACAGTTTCTACTTCATGAGGTTGTTGTGAGGATGAAAGGATTTAATATATGTGAAATATAAAGTAACACTATTTATTTTGCTCTAAAACCAACTAACCAATATTTAATTTGCTCTTACAATGGGTTAGGCATCCTTCCAAGTGCTTTATATGCCTTATGAGAAACTTAAGACAGCTCTATGAGGTAGTTAATATCATCATCTCCATTTTACAGATGAGGAAATTGAGGCACAAAGAGGTCAAGTAATTTGCTATTAAATGATGGAGATGGAATTTGAACCCACACTGAGTCCAAGCCCTCAGCAAGGTGCCTGGTGCATAGTGGACCGCTTAATAAATGTTTGGTGTTTTTATTGGACGTGCCATTTCCTTTAACAGTATCATCAAAAAAAGTCACAGAAAGGAAAAGAAAGGGGAGGAGCTGGGGGTGGGGGGAGGCAGTGCTAAGAATTCTTAGAAAATAAACCAGCTAAAGAATCTGAGAACTGGAAGAGATCTTCATCGTAGTCCAGTTGTTCAGTTATTAATTCAACTGCAGCAACTGTGTGGGAACCTGAGGACCCATAGGTAAATGGGACATGATCCCTACTCACAGACACAGGGGAGGTAGAAACACACAACCCAAAACAGAATGTGCTAAGAGCTGTAATAGATACATGTTCGAAGTCCTATGGGATCCCACAGGAGAAATTAATTCTTCTTGGATGAGAATAATTTTTACAGAAGGGGCATCTATGTTGGATTTTGAGGGCTGAATAGGAGTTCACTAAATAAACAAAAGGATAAACATTCCAGAATGATTCAAAGAGATGACTCAAAGAGGCCATGCATTAGCAGTCCTGTAACATGGAGCACTCTCAGTTGTGAAAATAATAAAATATAAAATCAGGAGTCAAGATGGATCTCAAGTGTCATAGTGTCCAGCTCCCTAGCCCACTCCCCGACTTTGCTCTTGCTCTTTTGAATTATTCTCTGGACTTCCCTAGACTTCCCTTTCCCAACCAACTCTCACAGACTCCTTACTTTTCCGGTTGGTGATCTCACAGGCAGGGCCTTGGAATCCAGCAGGACAGATGCAGTCACAGCGTGTTCCTGAGAAGATTCAGAGACAGTATGAATCATACCACGTGAAGTAAGAGCTCCTAGACTTCACCCCTCCCTCCACATCACGGCTTTTCCATTAGGTTAAAACAGGGCAAACGTTTAATTGAATGGTTTGAAATAAGAAGGTTCAGTGCCAAGAATACCCACTCCTTTCTTGAGGGTCCTTTGCTCATGAAAGGGTGTTTATTCCACCACAGGGAATGATGCCGAGTTGTTGAGGAAAATTACCCATTAGCTGACCTTTGACCTAGACATTGGTGTCGGGGGTCAGAAGCTACATTATTGAAGTCCCTGGGGCCAGTGGTCATTGATGCTCAATTTCACCACAAGTAATTGTCTAGTCTCTGCTTGAACATCTCTAGTGATGGGGAGCTCACTATCCTTAGCTATTTCATGCTACCTTAGGCCACTTCTGACATTTTGGAGGTTACTCCTTATGTTAATTTGTCACATGTCACCCTGGAGCTTCTCTCACCTGAATCACACGAACTCTCTTTACAGGACTGTCCTTTATAGGCTGCGCCCTGTCGGCATTCCAGCCTCTGGCTTCCTTTTCTCCATCACCTCCAAAGTAAAGCCTCCAGTGGGTCCCAGTCTCTAGGTCCAAGTTACACACAAGGCAAGGGGGATTTCAGCACCCCTAGATCAAAACCTGGTGCCGGTGAATGGATCCCACCTCCTGCTGAACTGACCCTCACTTACACGTCCTGGTCCTCAGGCAGAATTTCCCATTCTTAGGCTGTCACTTACATCTGCTTTGCTCATTTCCATCCCATCTGAGAAGCTAGACACACATCCCTCCATCTCAGCTGGACAGGTGGACCCTTTCTCCCTGAGAACAGATCTTCTGTCATGTCCCGTCTGTTGAGTTTGCTCCAACCATGTGAGTTCTGCCTCGAGTCCTGCTGTCTCCCTGGGCTGGGATATACACTACCCAGCTGCTCTTGATGCCCTGTTTTGGCATCATGCTGGACCGGACTCTTTCTTAGCCCATCACAACAGGAACAGAAGATCCCAGGCCCCAGCCTCTCTCACGTTTGCCCTGCCCCATGCAGTGACCCCGGATGTGACCCTCAAGTTAGCAGTCAAGTTCTAGTGGGCCATCCATGCCACCATCCCCCATCCCCCAATCATCTCACGATGTATTGGTCAGGATATGCACAAGGTGTCTCCCCTGCTCAGCCCAGGGAGGGCCTCTTCTTTGACCAGGACAGAGTCCCAGAGTCCATCCCCACTCCTTGTTACAGACCACACAGTCTCAGCCTGCTCCTGCCTTCAGTTTAATGCTGCTGTCACCCATGGGTCCCTTGTGGCTAGAAGCTAGGTATCCCGACAGCCAGAGCAGCCTGTTCTAGCTGCCTGCATTCTGACTTCCTGGGAGATAGACTAACACTGCTTCTAACACTGGTGCATTTCAGTGCAACCCTCGGGTCAAGGCTAGTTCTCCTGCTGGTCTAAAAGCTGGGCAAAATCATGGATCCTGTCTGTCAGTGAATTCAGCTGTAGAACAGCTTCCCAGCCCTCACTCGACAACGAATGATCTGCTAGGCTTTTTTTTTTTCAGAGGCCAATCCCAGTGATTCGCTTTAACTATTTCGGGCTGAGGCCCAGGGCTTCGTGTTTGTGCAAACCTCCCTGGGTGATTCTCAGGTGCAGCCTGAGAGGACATCAGGCGCCTTGCCCTAAGTAGTACCTGAGTGCAGCCATCTCCTCGGTCCGACCCTACGTCATTGTGCTCCAGGGAGGTGGTGCTCCATGGCGAGTCACAGCCCAGCCACAGATTAGAACTACCCGGAGAGAAGAGGGTTTAGCCATCCCGATGAAGTTCTCTTCTCTAGAGAGTCTCACGTAATGATTACATCTGGGGACTGAGCATCAGCCGTTCTAAAGATCTCCAGTGGTTCTAATGCCCAGTCAAGGTGGAGAAGCTCGACTTTAAGAGGCTCCAAATGGCCGGGGGCGGGGGGGCGGGGCGCTCACATTTTTTCCTCTGAGAAAAAGAAGGGAGCTTTATGACAGTCCCTGGGGCCTGAGGCAGAGGACTGGGGAATGACCTGGAAATTCCCCTGGATATACACAGGAAACCCCGACCTAGAAACACGCCTCTGGAGGGTGTGTGGGTTTGATCACGTGTTCCGGCCCCAGAGCCAGCCCCTCCAGATGACGTCTGCCACAAGCGACACTGGAAATGGTACCTTTCAGGACAGGGACTCCGTTCCCCTGGCAGGGAGCACACTGGCAGGAGCTGACTTCCTTCTGAAACTCCTCCAGGGCCCGCTTCATGTTCTGCCTCACTGTGCTGGAATAGGCGAAGTCCGTGGCTGTCACCAGTTCGTACAGAGGCTCTGCCTGGGAAGGGAGCAAAGGCGCTTATTTCAACAGAAAACATTCATCACATAGAAACATGAAGCAAGGCCCTACGGGAATGCGCAGGTTTGCTGCGTGCAGACCACAGTGGATTCATAGGCAACTGGATAGAGGCCCTTCCCTTTCTCATTCCCACCCCACCCAATATCCACAAATAAGCTCACTAGAGTTCAGGTCAACAAACACTTGCTGAATACCTTCTAAGTGTCAGGCATGAAGCATAAGTAATGAGTAAGATAAAATCCCCACTCCCAAGAAACTCAGAATCTAGAGACAGACACAAAAGTACTAACAGATACACAGGGGTTACAGGTAAGAGTGGTAACTTGTAATGGGTAGAGAGCAGCGGCTAGTTAATCTGTTTTTGGCTGGGGAGGGGTGGTGGTTTGCAAGCTACTCTTTGAAAGTATCATGGGAGCATTGTTCCAACGTCACTCTCCATCCCCACCCCCAACCAAACCTGTGAAAATCCTTCGTGGCATGCAAGGCCCACCATTAGAGAGCCATTCCCGAGCTCCAAAGAACACCTTCCCACCACGAGATGCTCAGAATACTGTCTACACTACCTCATCTGATGCAAATTCTACCTCTTCGCTCCTTTGTGGTCAGCGTCTCGGGTTGAAGTCCTTTTTCCTTCTTCTCTAATTAGATTGTAAGCTCCTGGAGACCAGACCTGTATACTGCTCAGCTGTGTCTCCGGGGTCCCGCCCAAAGCTTAGTGAGAGCCGCTAATAAAAGTGGGTGTAAGGGGCTTCCCTGGTGGCGCAGTGGTTGGGAGTCCGCCTGCCGATGCAGGGGACACGGGTTTGTGTCCCGGTCCGGGAAGATCCCACATGCCGCAAAGCGGCTGGGCCCATGAGCCATGGCCGCCGAGCCTGCGCGTCCGGAGCCTGTGCTCCGCAACGGGAGTGGCCACAACCATGAGAGGCCCACGTACCGAAAAAAAAAAAAAAAAAAGTGGGTGGAAGAATGAAACGGGGATGGGAGGCCTCATTAGGGCAACAGCAGCTGGCATGGAGGCGAGGGTGTGGCGAGCAGGGTTAGTGATGCTCTCAGTGGGCACAGCAGTGTTTGAGAGCTAGAAGCCACAGAGAGATGTGGTAGTGTTCGTGGGCTTGGAAAACCAGAGGCAAAGTCCAAAGAGGTAGTTAAACATGTTCAGAGCCTCTTGGCTCGAGTTTCAGCTCCAGGGCCATGTTCGTCTCCAGATTTTGTTTGTGATCCTGCCCTAATCTGGCCCTGGAGCGTTTAGGGTCTGTCTAAATGCAAGCAATCACGCCTAATAGAAGCCTTCAGTGGGAAGAAAACTGCTTCCATTTCTTAATGCATCCGATGCAGACCTTCACTCCAGAGGGCAAAGAAAGGCCCCTTGGTGGCCCCACTGTCTGACCGTCTTGTGGTCACTGAATTGATCCAGAGGCTGTCTGCAGAATGGCCCGGCCTGCCGGCCACACATGGGAGGGCGGGGCTCCATGGGGGATTGTTGTACACCCACGATGAGCTCCTCCAACAGCCTGCTCTCCCTGCCAGAGCACCTTGAGAGTCTGCCTTTAACCTGCCTTTAACCCCCCAAGCATTTTTCTACCAGTACCGAGATCTGCTCCAGGAAACAGAGTAGGTCAGTGGCAGAACCGGAATAAACCATCCACGTGTACTGTGTGCCGGGAGCTGTGCTGGCGACTTACTCATATGATCCCACTTCATCCTCACACAGGAGCAATTACTAGCCCCATTTCAGGTGAGCGTTAAGTAACTTGAACAAAGTCAAGGAACTCATAAAAGCGCATTGCCAGGATTCTAACCCCAAATCTGTTGGTTTTTTCCTACTAACTAACCCAAATCTGTGTTTTTTTCATCACATGATGACTGGCGATAGAAATGGCCATTATTCCCATTTCCAAGCTCTCTCCCAGGGTTCTCTACGATGGCTTGCCTTGGAACTTGGCAGTAATTCTGCAGGGTTCCCTCCACAGCTCCATTTTTAACTTAATATGGCTCATTTGTCCTTTTCTGGGTTCGCTGGTTCTTTTTTTCCTGTTTTTCTCTCTTTTGTCCTCTTCTTCTTCCCTCCCTCTCCCCCTCCTTTCCTTCCTCCTCCTTCCTTCCCCATCTTTCCCCAAAACACAAAATCCCAACTACTCACATTGATCATTGGGTCCCTAGCACACCTGACCTTGTGGAAATTTTATTGGTCATATTGCTGCACAGAGATGGTGGGTGCTGTCTGTGAAACTCCATGCAGTTCTCTATAATGGACCCTGGTGACTGCTGTTCTTAACGATAACAAATAATTATTGCCATAGCTACCATTTATTAGGTGCTGAACCAAATACGTATGTTATCTCACTTAATCTTCACAACAATCTTATGAGTCAGGTAGACTTCTGTATCCCCACTTTACAGATGGCAAAGCTGAGGCACAGAAAAGTTAATGAGGTTGGCCAGAGTCACACTGAGTAAGCGGAGGGCGGAAGATCTGAATTGTTACCATCGTGGTTTGTATCCTTTCAGTATATATTTTTGGATAGGTAGATGGACAGATATTTACACCAAATTGGTGGCATAAGAAAAGTGAAGTTTTACATTCCACTTTTTTCACTTAACATCGTATATTATCGAATGGCATTTTCCCATTCCATTCAATAATCCTTGATAAAATGATTTTCTGTGGCTACTGAGTATCCTGTTGTATTGGTGAACTACAGTGTATTCAACTCTACCCCTGTTATTGAATCTTTAGGTTGTTGCCATTTTCCTTTTTCCTTTTGCTACGACAAATATGGTTGTCCTCCTTTATCAGCTGGGATACTTTCCAAAACCACCAGTGAATGCCCAAAACCATGAATAGTACCAAACTCAACATAGACTATGTTTTTTCCCATACACATATACTATGATAAAGTTTAATTTATAAATTAGGCATAGTAAGAGATTAACAACGATAACTAAAAATAAAATAGAACAATTATAACAATACACTGTAATAAAAGTTATGTGAATGTGCTCTCTCTCTGTCTCTGTCTCTCTGTTTCTCTCTCTCTCTCAAAATATCTGATTGTACTATACTTACCCTTCTACTTGTGATGACGTGAGAGCATAAAGTGCTTAGGTGATGAGATGAAGTGAGGTGAATGATGTAGGATTTGTGACATAGTGTTAGGCTACTGTTGATGTATCATCAAAAGGATCATCTGCTTTGGGTGGTGCTAGATCACTGAACCACGATCATGTCAATGGTTGGATGTCAGAAGCAGATGATGTTGACGGTTGGGGATCCCAGGTGGGGATGGAGCAGGACAGTGTGACATTTCATCACGCTACTCAGAATGGCATGCAATTAAAAACGTAAGTTGTTTCTTTCTGGAGGTTTCCATTTAATATTTTCAGACCGCAGTTGACCATGAGTAACTGAAACTTCAGATAAGGATTACAGTAACATAGAATGAGGCATGTCTTTATAGATACATCTTTACCAACTTTTTAAATGATTTCTTTAGTCGGTTCTTCCATTTAGGGATATTGGATCAAAAGCTATAAACATTTTTAATGTGTTGGATATATACAGTTAAATTCTTTTCCTAAAGGGTTGTACCAATTTATATTCCCGTTGCATCATATAAAAGTTCCCATCTCATCGCTCCCAAGGACACTGAGTATTACAGATTTTAATCATCATTAATTTGACAGGTAAAAAAGAATACTGGGGACTTCCCTGGTGGCGCAGTGGTTAAGAATCCGCCTGCCAAGAGTGGAGAGTGACATGGACATATATACACTACCAAATGTAAAATAGATAGCTAGTGGGAAGCAGCTGCATAGCACAGGGAGATCAGCTTGGTGCTTTGTGACCACCTAGAGGGGTGGGATAGGGAGGGTGGGAGGGAGACGCAAGAGGGAGGGGATATGGGGATATATGTATATGTATAGCTGATTCACTTTATTATAAAGCAGAAACTAACACACCATTGTAAAGCAATTATACCCCAATAAAGATGTTAAAAAAAAAAAAGAATCCGCCTGCCAATGCAGGGGACACGGGTTCGAGCCCTGGTCCAGGAAGATCCCATGTGCTGCAGAGCAGCTAAGCCTGTGCACCACAACTACTGAGCCTGTGCTCTAGAGCCCACGAGCCACAACTACTGAGCCCGTGTACCATAATTACTGAAGCCCATGTGCCTAGAGCCCGTGCTCCGCAACAAGAGAAGCCACCACAATGAGAAGCCCACGCACTGCAACCAAGAGTAGCCCCTGCTCGCCACAACTAGAGGAAGCCCGCGTGCAGCAACGAAGACCCAACACAGCCAAATAAATAAATAAATTTTTAAAAAATTAAAAAAAACGAATACCGTATTTTTACTTTAATTTTCCTTTTCCTAGAGAAGTTAAAATTTTGCATATTTATCATCTGAGTTCTTCTGAGAGTTGTCTATTTCCTTTAAGATATGTTTCTTATAAATTGTATCATTCCTTACACATGAAAGATTTCATGTGTGGCAAAATTGTTTTGTTGTTGTGTTATTTCCATTTAATTACACTTATGGGTTTCCTTATATAGAATTCAGAATTTATTTTTTCCAGTGATATCTGACAGTCTAAGTCTGACATTATCTTACCAGGTCATGCTACCAAAGCATCTGCATTATAACTGAATCACTCTGCTGTACACCTGAAACTAATACAACATTGTTAATCCACCATACTCCAATATAAAATAAAAAGTTAAAGAAAAACACAAAACCTTCTCTTAATCAGAGTAATTTGCTTTTAGGGAATCTTTAAATAAGTTGCTTTAGTAAGGTGTGATGGTCATTATCACTGTTTACCAAATATATCAGCTTCTTTTCCTTCTGGGCACTCGGCAGGGCTGTTTTTCCCTGAACCATCCTTAAGGGCAGGTTTGCAATGCGACTTTTTCTGAGCAGTGAAAGGTGAACAGAGGGAATGCCCCTTCCAGGTTGAAGCTCTGGGAACAGAGTGTGGTGACTTTTCCCATTCCCTTACCACTGCTCTGGTGCTCTTGGGAGCACAGGACAAGACAAAGCCTCCATCACCTGGATCCCTGAGAGACATTCAGAAGAGGCCCCTCACCAATACACTCTGGACATGATGTGTGATTGACCAATAAACTTTTGTTGAACTAAGTCATTGAGATTTGGGGGTGTTTCACTGCTGCATAACCTAGGCTCTCCTGACCTCTAGGTGAATCACTCACTACTGTATTTTCCCTTCTATGCTTAACCATGCCAAGCTCCTTACCATGGCTTCTCCATCAGCCTGAATCCCAGACCGCAACCCAGCACCTCGACCACTATAGAAATGTACATGGAAGGTAGGCTTTGTGACTAGGGTTGCCAGTCAAATACAGAACGCCCAGTTAAAATGGAATTTCAGATAAACAACAAATAATTTTTTAGTATATATCCCATGAAATATCTGAAAGATGCTTATCCTAAAAAAAATATTCCTTATCTGTCTGAAGTTCAGAATTAACTGGACATCCTGCATTTTCGAGTGCTAAATCTGGCGATCCTCTATGTGACTCCTTTAATATCTCAGAATGTCTTGGGGACTTTTTCATCCCTTAATGACCATTTCACTGGGCCACAAGCTTTTTCCTTCAAGATCTTGTGGTTGTCACTCCATAATCTTTAGGCATTTAGCACTGCGAAGAATTCTAAGCCCAGTGCGACTTTTATTTTTGTAGGATCTATTTGTTCCTCCAAGTCAAAAATTTCACCCCCATGTGTCTCAGTATTGTTTTATCTTCAGTACTTTTACCTCCTTTTCAATGAGCTGTTCATTTTGCATTATCAGCTCAGGGAAGTTTCCCTTACTATGTGCTTGATTAATGCATCTTCACATGTAATCCTGGATCTTTCTCAGGAAGAAGTCTTTGGTTTTTAGATTTCCACTTCTGTACTCTCTGTCCATCATATTTCTTTTATATCATTGTTTTAATCTCTTTGCCTTTTGCTTCTGCATTAAAGAAACATTTTTATAGCACCTTCTACATCACTGACTCAATTTCCGGCAGCGTCAATTCTGTTCTTTATAGTTTCCAATGTAGTTTCTGATTCTACTACTGTGCTTTTGGCTGCCTACATTCAGCCATTTCCCCTTTCATCTGATTAGTGTCTACACACCTCAGCTTCTATTTTTTATTTCATAAATTCCTTATTTTCCTTAATTGTATTATAACCACAGAGCAAATATATTCTAAAATTGACTTCTATTTTTAGATGTATGCTTGTCTTGATCTTTTTAAAATTAAGAAAAAGTTTTTATTCTATTTATTTATTTTTGGCTGCGTTTGGTCTTCATTGCTGCGCGCAGGCTTTCTCTAGTTGCGTTGAGCAGGGGCTACTCTTTGTTGCGGTGCGTGGGCTTCTCACTGTGGTGGCTGCTCTTGTTGTGGAGCATGGGCTTTAGACACACGGGCTTCAGTAGTTGTGGCACACGGGCTCAGTAGTTGTGGCTCACAGGCTCTAGAGCGCAGGCTCAGTAGTTGTGTGCATGGGCTTAGTTGTTCCGCGGCATGTGGGATCTTCCCGGACCGATCGAACCCATGTCCCCTGCATTGGCAGGCGGATTCTTAACCACTGCGCCACCAGGGAAGTCCCTCGTCTTCTTTATCTTGAATGTAATTTCAATCTTTTGTGTTCAAAGTTCTCTTTATATATGTCCATTGCTTTCTCTACCTCTTCGTTGAACAAAGAGCCGTCTCTCTGTAACCAAAGTTCACCACTAAACACTGTGAATGGGCTCTTCTGTGGTCTCCCTTTCTGCCTACCTGGCTCCTATAGGAACTGTGTTTTCAGATCTTGATCTTCAAGACTCGTGGCCAACACTCTGTGTCTAGGAATTCCTTATCGAGTGGTCTCTGCCCTCCTGGAAGGCAACTGCTGCTCCAACTACCTGGTAAGCTCACTCTGCCGAGAATTATTTTGAGATAATGTTAAGTCATATGCAGTTTTCTCTTGCCAGAAAGAGTCCATGCCCACAATAGATGTTTCCACCTCAGGTTACCGATGTACAGAAGAGGTGCATAAAACCTTCAACAAATTCACCTCCTCCACCGCTGGAAACATCTCTCATTCTCTAATCTCTTTCCTCTTTAGATTCTCTAATCTCTTTCCCCTTTCAGCCTCCACAGCCCTTCACAACACTACACTGATAGCGGATGTGACACTTTCCAGGGCATCACATACATGCTGGGAAGCCTCTCTGTGCCTTCAGTAAAGTGCTATATCTCTGAGAATGGTGGCATGTCTGTTTGAGATGCTTAGCACGCTAACATGTGTGTGCTCTCTCTCTCTCCCTCTCCCTCCCTCTCTCCCTCCCTCCTTCTCTCTCTCTCTCACACACACACATACAAACACACACGTACACACAAAACACACATCCCATATCATATCACATGCTGCTGCACTTCCAACCTATTTAGATAGGTAACCAGGGCAATCGATTAACTGTAAGTTTAAAAAAAGATTCAGGTAAGATACAAGTAAAAAGCAAAGACCAGGGATCTATTTTCTCATGAACTCTGTTCTCTCCCATTTTCTCATGAATCCTGTTCTCTCCCATGCCCGTCTGTGATACCAACCAATGTCACCGTGCCATCAGCCAATCCCAGATTTCTCTGGAGCTGCCTGCAAGCTATGGCTGACTTTGTCCTTCCCGATGCTTGCCAGCAACTGTACCCTAAGTGTCACTACTGAATAAGTGGCAGAGGAAAGGAATGAATGGCAGCCTTCTTGTTCTGCAGAAGCTGTGCATTTGTCATATAAATAAAGATATTGGAAAACTGCCAGGGTTGGTAACTGCGGAGCCCCTCATCAGAGCTCCAGCCTCTTAACTCCTCTCCTTGGCTGCAAGAGTAAATCTCTGGGAGGGTGGACGTTGGACCATCAATGACTGTACAGACAAGGGCAAGAAGAGGACAGTGTAAGATGTGACATGGACACCGTGCTGAAGTCCCCACAGGCAAGGACCTACCACTGCTGATTTGTATGACAGTCTTGTTCTAGCAAACGTCTTTTTAGTTTAAGGCTGCAAAACTGCTGTTGTTTGGGTGACAGGTGGTTGGGATCATTATCTTCTATTTACCAAACCCACAGGAGGGGAGGGAAGAGGTAAAATTCTCAGGTCTGGACCTAATAGAGACTCGAGCAGTCACAGATGGATGCAACCTCTGTGACCTTGATTTTTATCAGCCACAAAATTAAGCATACTTAATTTGCAGACTCATGAGAATTAGATGAAATAACATTCCTGACGTCCTTGGCAGAAGTATCATGAACATAGTAGGTGCCCAAACACGTTAGTGATTACCATGAAGTATTATGCTGTCCTGTAAGATAACAATGCACGCAAGCACCTTACTGTTCAGCACAGACTGTATTTTTCATCCTTGCACCCTCCTCTGTTTTCCTCCAGTGCCTTAGTTCCTATCACATCACAGGAGCTTAGCTACAATTTGTTGGTTGCGTGAATGAATGTTTAAATGAACAAATAACTGAATGAGTGATTCCCAGATGAAATGGAAACAATCTTGATTTAAGAATGCTGTCATTAGAAGCTGATGGTTAATTTCCTTTAGCAACTTGGGGGCCCAAGTGAGAGGGAGTCAGCGTTCTCTAGCTGGTGTTGAGCATTGTATTACGATTGGTTCACTCCAGATATATTTTCCAGTATAATGTATGTGCCTCAAGATTAGGGCTTGGGTCTTATTGAGCTCTGTATTCCATACCCTGGCTCAGAGCAATCCTTCAGAAGCTGTCTTCTGAACAGAGAGAAGGATGGGTAGGGCAGTCGCACGTACCTTAATTTTGACGATGGCCGGGTTGTACTGCACCGCCTCTCCCCATTCCTGCATCAGCTCTGCTGTCGGCAGCTCACTGTATGCCAGGGCAGTGATGTACTCACTTGCCCCTCCTCGCACAAGGACAACCAAGTCATCCACCATGGTGTTTCTCTTGTTTCTCTCTGGAATGGACATGGGGACCTGGCATGTCAGGGGATCCATTCTCACACCTTGGAATTTACTGCAACCTAACTGACAACCTGGTTACCATGATATTTATGGAGCTTGCCTAGGAGATGTAGGTGGACAGTGTGAATCCCTGCCAGCAAGGGAGTCACAGTGCAAGGGGCAAAAGGGCAGTTCAATCATATATGACACAAGCTGGGGATAGGACAAGAAAGGGACATTTATTTTTAGCATCTGTAAGTGCCAGTTGCTAAATGAGTCTATGGAAGACAGATGGCTGATAGATACATACATACATACATACATAGGGACAGATGAACAGATCATAGGTAAATAGATTGGTAGGTAGAGAGATAGATTATTAATCATTTACATGTCATTCACTAATCTAACGTTGTACGTGTATGAACTCAACTAATCTTCACTATGAAATAGGAACTATATAATCCTTACTTTGCAGATAAGAAATCTTAGGCACTAGGGTGAAGGAATTTACCCACATAACCCTGTGCAAGCTCTAAGTGAAATCATTTCTTTGTATCAGATGACAAAGGTGAGAAAATTTGTGAAGGGTGAGCATGGGATGTAACAGATACTCACTAAACAGTGTCTACCATTATTATTCTGACTTCTCATGGAGTTTGCCAGAAAGCCCCCAATCCTATCAGTGAGTCATTCCTATTCTAATTTTTCCATGTGTCCAATGCCAAAGGAACTGATGGAAAGTGACTATTCCATTCCACTCTGAGTTTGCAACACCTGAGCATCATAAAAAGGGGGTCTTGTATACTACTGGGCGGACTGTAAATTGATATAACCATTTCAGAAGAACTCGGCATTACCTAGTCTGGAAGAAGTACATACTCTACAACCAGACAATTTCACTCCTGGGTATATTCCCTGGAGAACCCCTAGCACATGTGCACCAGATGACTGTGTGAGAATGTTCACAGCAGCATTGATTATAATTACTTGGCACAGGAAATAACCCCAATTTAACAACAGGATGAACAAAGAGTTATATTCACACAATAAAATACTATGCAGCAGTGGAAATGAACTATAGTTATATATAAAAACAGGGTGTTGAATGAAAAAAAAAAGAACTGAAAAGATTACATTCCATTCACACAAAGTTCAAAAACAAGCAGCTCTAAGCCATATTGGTTAGCAATACATGTAAGTGGTAAAACTATCATGAAAGGAAGGAGGTGTTTAACATGGAAGTCAGGATGGTGTTATCTCCAAAGGGAGGGAGGAGTTGTAATTGTCAAGGGTCTTGGGGCGCTGGGCAGTGCTCTATCTAGTAACTTGGATGGGGGCGTTACTTTACAAGTTTCCTTTAAAGAGCACCTATGTTTTCTGCGTGCCTCCCTATGTAAGATGCGTGCTCCAACCCAGCCCCACCAAAATAACCAACAGTATCCACCATGTATCAGTCACAAGAAAGTGTTCTAGACCTGCAGGTCATTTCGTTGTTGTTTCATTTTGTTTTGCCTTGGCTGTGGAACTCTTTCTTCACGTATGATCACACATACAGGGATAAGCTTAGTAAGTACAGCAGGTGAAGGAGAGCTGCTCGGGGCGCAGAAGGGGTCAGGATTGGAGCTCTGCTGACCAGCCTCTCTTTCCTACTCCACTCGCTGTGTCGATTCCCAACTCCCTTGTGTGGTCTCCAAATTCTCTGCTCCCAGACACCTGGTTCTACACACTGGCTTCAGCACTCACGTCCTGGTCTAACCCACCATGTGGACTCTGCTCCATGATTTGTGGCTTAGCCTGTCCGTCTAGTTTCCATCTCCCCCATTGTTTCAGGTAAGGACTAGCTGCCTCACCTGTCTCCCCCACTGCCTCCACCTGGCTCCTACCCCTCCAGCCTAGAGCATCCTTTCTCTAGCCAGGCCAACTCCTGGCCCCCAGAGAAAATTTTCATTGTTAGATTTTTTTCTTGCCTGGAAACAACCTCAAGTTGCAATTCAAATGATCCCTACCCTAGGAAGCCTGTCCTGGCGCTCCAGACCGGGTTCGGTGCTTATCACTGCCTTGTCCTTGCTTCTTTGTTTGCCTAGTTCACGTGAGTACCATGAGGCCAGGAAGACCATCTCGTTCATTTCTGTACACCCAACACATAGGAGGCGCTAGGTAGATTTTTATTGAATGAATGATTATTTTAATTGAAATGCCTTGGAACACCCAGTCTTTAGCTTAAAGAGCGACTGGCTCTGGGGTTCCAGAGAGGGAAGGATGATAAGCAGAGAAGTCACATGCCCTTGCTACTCACCTTTTATCTCATTGAGAATGCCTTTGCACGTGCCCACCGACACACCCAGGTTGATGTGGACCTCTTTTATGGCACCGCCAAGTTTAAAATCATGTTTGGCACAGGCCTGGACATCCTTAAGAGAATAATCTGAAGGAAGCAAGCAAAGAGGCGCATGACCTAGAAGGTAATTTGTCCTGTGCCTTTTCCTGTGATTGATTCCAGAGGCCTAACCCTTCCTGGAGGCCCACAGGGACTCAGGTGTAAATTAATGGGTGGCCAGCCTGATGGCAAGAAATGCAGGCAGCTCCTAGCACCAGGGTAGAGACCTCATTAGAGATCAGCATCGACGTCCCCTTTCAGCCTCTTCAAAGACTCTGAGGGTTTTTGCTGCTCTCCAAAGACAGGACATGCTCAGAGTCACTTTCTAAAAATGTGGCTCCTTATCAAACTTCTAGGGACGAATCCAGTGAGTAGAGGCTGCTGCAGGCTGTCCCCCTTCCCCTGACCCTTCCCACTCTACTCTTTGATATAGTAGAAAGAATTTGTTAATTGATTAGTTGAGTTAATGCTTACGAAGTGTCGGGTATAGTGCCTGGCAAAGAAAAGGAGCTGATTTCCCTTATTTCTTCTCCATTTTTGGACCATTGCCCATCTGTTCCTTTCTAATTCTCCCCAAGGCATCTTCCTATCCTGGGCTTGCTGAAGTCTTCGGTATGATTTGTAAACACCTTTCTGTAGCACTGTGAGGTCAGGGAAAGGAGAGGAGAACAGCTTTGGTACCTGGGATTGTCTAGAAATGTTGGTGCAGATCAGTTTTCCCCAAAGCATGTTCCTTGAAACATGAATTCCATGATGATATCTCTTATAATTCTTGTAACAGTAAGAATGACAAGAAACCGGGCTTTTGCAGTCAAGACAGTGTGACAAATGTTGTATCAAAAGAGGTGGAGTGGTCACTTGATTTCAGCACACCTGTGAAACTCTAAAAGTGGGATCTATTATATGTTTATCCAAGTTGATCACAGAACCTTTCTGTAGGAAGCAATCTGAGGAACTATGAAAAGTGCTTTTGAAACCTCTGGTATGGAGGACAGATCTTGGCAAGACTGAGGCCACACTGATCTAGATTTACCTTGTACACCATGTGTCCTCTTGCAAGTACACTGGACCCGTAACCGAGCCCTGGCGCTGCCACTGTAAACTGTGTGACCTAGGGTAGGTCACTTAACCTGACAAATGCCATGTTGGAGGAAAGAATACTGGATTGGGAGGAAGAAGTCATACCTTGGACTTGAAGTTGATTGCAAGTGGGAAGACCTATAATATCTGCACGGAGAATGGATTGTAGAAAGGGAATGGGAGCTGAGTATTAGTTTGGAGGCTCTGATAATAATCTGGAACATTGCTGCTCAAAGCGTGGTCTAGGGACCAACGGCACTGATATTACCTCAAAGCTGGTTAGAAATGCAGAATCTTGGGTCTCAACTCAAACTTACTGAATGAGAATCTACCTCCTACAAGATTTACAGATAATTCACATTCATATTAAATTTTGAGAAACACTGGTCTTGGCGTGAGCATAAGGTGGTAACAGTCAAGATAGAAAGAGAAGATAATTTGGGGGGTAGAGCTGATGGGACTTACTAATAGATTGGGAAGAAAGAAAAATAATCAAGGTTGACGCCTAGGTTTTTGCCTTGAGCCACTGACTGAATGGTGGAACCATTCTGAGATGCGGATGACTGCAAAGAAACGTATGCAAAAGTTCTCTTTGGGGCATGTTAAGTTTCTGATGGTCATTAGACATTCAAATGAAGATATCTCAGAGGCATTTCCACATGAGCTCTTGGGTGCACAGAAGAGATTCAGGATAGACATATGCATTGGGAATAATCTGCATGTTCAAGGCATTTAAAGCCAGGAGATTGGATGCTATTGTCTAGAGGGAGTTATGTAGAAAAGAGGACTGCCCAGAGAGAGGGCTGGCAAAGGAGGACCAACATCAACCAATTCAAAAAACGACGAGGGGGGCTTCCCTGGTGGCGCAGTGGTTGAGAGTCTGCCTGCCGATGCAGGGGACACGGGTTCGTGCCCCGGTCCGGGAAGATCCCACATGCCGCGGAGCGGCTGGGCCCGTGAGCCATGGCCGCTGAGCCTGCGCGTCCGGAGCCTGTGCTCCGCAACGGGAGGGGCCACAGCAGTGAGAGGCCCGCGTAACACAAAAAAAAAAAAAAAAGAAAGAAAAGAAACGATGAGGAATCTGTCAATGAAACTGTGAAAGTACAGCCAGGGAGGGATGAGGAAAACTCAGAGCATAATTCCTAACGCCTCCCCCAACAAGGAATAGGAGCCTCTCCCTGTTAACTCACACTTCCATGTGCCCCATCAGTAAAGCCATGGTCCTTGGGCAGCGTACCTGCTCTCTCCATGGCCTCTTTGTTCATGATGAGCGTGTATTCATAAATGCCCCCGAGCACGGCCTCTGTGATGTAGTGGGTCCCGAAATCACGAAAGAGATCTCTGTACTCCCCATAGCTGTACTCCAGGGGCAGCCGCTTGACTCTCTGAAGGAATTCGTAATGCAGCATGAGGTTCCTGGGTTTCAGCTTGTAACGCGCTACTTCAAGGTCAGAGCGTGCATGCAGAAATGCGCTTTTCTAAATGAAAGACCAACAAGGGAAAAGCAGACCTTTAAAGTCAGGAATCTGGAACAAGAAGATGAACTTTCCAAATACCATCCCATGTTCTTGGCCAGGAGTCATCACTCATGATTCCTTTAGGAGACTTGAGGGAAGATGGCCTCTTTGACAAGCCTTCATTTCTCAGAAATATTCTGATGTACTTTTCAGCTTGGAAGAGCTTGTTCTTCGCTCACTTCCTTACAGTAGCAAATAAGGACCAAGGAGAAAGGGAAGCAGAAGCAGACGAGGCAGGGAGCAGCAGGTGCCCGTGGACCACTGAGGGGAGACGAGGTTTGCGGACCTGCAAAGGCAACTTCTTGGTTGACGCTTTTTTTTTTTTTTTTTTTTTTAAAGAGAAAGAAGGTTTATTCAGGGAGATACACACTCCACAGCCAGAGTGTGGGCCATCTTGGAAGGCAAGAGAGGCCAGTTGATGCTTTTTAAACTCTGAAGAAAAGGCACTCAAGAAAGAGTAGAAGTGGTGCTTTAGGAAGGCTGGACACCGTAGCACATGGCAACGGTCAGCAAACCTCAGCCTGCACTCAGGATCCGGTGCTTGGTTTTGTAAATCCAGTTTTTTGCAGTGCAGCCATGCCTACTTGTTTATCCATTTTCTATCACTGCTGTCACCCTATGATGGCAGAGCTCAGCGGTTGCCACAGAGACCCTATGGCCTCGCAAAGCCTGAAATATTTACTCTCTGGCCCTTTACAGAAAAAGTTTCGTGACCCCTGGTGTGTGGGAAAGACTGAAACATGGTAATGCTAGATGAAGGTCAAGCATCCAGGAATGTTACTGTAACCCAAAGCGAGAGGTTCCTACACTGCAGTGAAGGCTGAGGAAAAGGTGAATGCGTGGGAAGTACACATTCTCCCCTCATCTTAAAACTCTCAGCCAGCTTGACCCGTCAGCTCTATAAGCCATGCCACCTCTGCTCCCTGCCCTGCTCTCCCCCACCCTAGTCCTGCCCCAGTGACTCATGACTCCCTTCTTCCATCCTTCCAACCTAAGCAGTCGCTAGGTGCTCTGTTCATGACTTTTCTAAATATTTTAGCCTTCTTCCTCTGCCTGGGTTACGATAAAAGCTTCCCCATTGATTTCCTTTCTCCCTCTGGCTGCCCTCAATGCTCCAGTCAGAGTTGACGTCCTAAAACTGTTATTACAATGCTCTTCTGAGCTTAAAACAAAACCCTGCGTTGGCTCTCTACTGCCTGCAGAATAAAATCAACTCCCTTACTCTGAATGTAAGAACTTCACAATCTGTCCCCCAGTAGCCTCCTGGCTTCATCTTCTACAACCCTGAAGTTTTCCCCACCCTACCCCGCATACCTTACTATTCTCCACTGCCCACACCGTACCTCAGCATCCGTTTAACGTTTCACTCTTCCCCACATCTCTTTCATAATATAATTTTGCACATGTTTTGCCTTCTGCCAGAAATGCTCTTCCCTCCCTTTTCTGCCTGACACACACCGACTTATATTTTAAATCCCTGCTTACCTGTTGCTGCCTATGTGATGCCATCCCTGAATTTCCCTGACACACACTCCATCTCCCAGGATTGCACTGCGTGTTGCTCCTATTTCCTTTGTAGTATAGACCATGCTGTATTACAACTGATAGCAAAATCAGGACTAGGTTATCTGCAAACGTGTTTACCTCTCCTACTAGACTGTGAGCTTGAAGGCAAGAATCGTGTTATATTTGTCTCTAGGTCCCAGGTGTCTAGTTTAGTGCCTAGCACGATGTAACCATTCTATAACTGGCTGTTTCAATCAGGGAGGTGGGAGGGAGGGAGGGAGAGAGAGAAGGTGCAAAGGATGGTATCCCTCTCTTTCTCTCCTAACAAGGCAAGGTCCTTTTAATCATCCTGTCCTTCATCACTATATTTTCGTCTTGAGCACCTACCGAGCGCCATCCTGGATCTAAAGATGAAAGAAACAGCCTCTGTCCCCAAGTTGTTCACAGCCGAGAAGATGAAGGAAAATAAGCAGAGACAGTTACAGTCTAGTTCACGTTTACGACTCATTTTCTGCTGGTTAATATTTTGGCAGCAGAGAACTTTCTGAGCCCCTCACCACTCCCTTTTTCTCACATAAATCGCTGTAGACTTTTAATTTCCTCCACGCTCCTCTCAGATTAGTTTGCTACCACATCATGCTCATGTTGCAAACTCTCAGCGACCAGAGAATAAATGCACCTCGTTCACTCTGGAATCCAAGATTCTTCAAGTCCACCTGCCTGTCACCTTACTTCACACTCCAGTTGCTCCTCTTCCACTAAGTCATGGGCTTTGATCTTCACCTTATGGGCAACAGGGAGCAGCTGATACGATTAGATTAGTATCATAAAAACATTTTTCTGGAAGCACATAAATTTGAAGGGGCAAGTTGGAAGACAGGAGACCCATTAGGAGGGCTGAAGCCAGAGATGAAAGGGCCTGGGCTAGTGAAGATGTAATCAGAGTTTGATTAAGAAATACTGGATGGTCAAGATATGGAAACAACCTAAATGTCCATTGACAGACGAATGGATAGAGAAGATGTGGTATATATATACGATGGAATATTACTCAGCCATGAAAAGAATGAAGTAAGGCCATTTGCAGCAACATGGAGGCAACTAGAGATTATCATACTAAGTGAAGTAAGTCAGACAGAGAAAGACAAATACCATATGACATCACTTATATGTGGAATTTAAAATATGACACAAATGAATTTATCTATGAAACAGAAACAGACTCACAGACATAGAGAACAGACTTGTGGGTGCCAAGGCCAGGACAGGGGGAGGGATGGAGTGGGAGTTTGGGGTTAGCAGATGCAAACTATTATGCATAGAACGGATAACCAACAAGGTCCTACCGTACAGCATAGGGAACTATATTCACAATGGAAAATAACACAAAAAGGAATGTATATATTTATGTATACCTGAACCACTTTTCTGTAGAGCAGAAGTTAACGCAACATTGTAAATCAACCATACTTTAATTTAAAAAAAAACGAAGAAATACTGGAGAGTGAACCTAAAGGATTTGGTGGCCAACAAATGTGGGAATGAAGAGAAAAGAGAGCCAAATATGATTCTGACATTCCTAGCCTGGAAAGGCAGAAGGAAAAGAATGCTATTTAACACAGACAGCTTGGCGGGAAGCACTTGCTTTGGAGTGTCCATAAGGCATCTAAGTAGTGATAACCAGAGGAATGGATGGTGCGGGTCTGAGCTTCACAGAAAGGGGAGAAGCGGTGGTGAAGGCTCATGCTTGCCCTGGGAGAGGAGGGGGGTGAACAGAAGAGTCACCTGCAGCAGCTGTAGAGTAAGAAGGGAAGAGGGCCACAAATGAAAATAGAGAACAGGTGGGGCTATTAGAACCCAGGAAGGAAAGTAACTGATACGGACCAGAAAGCAAGCAGGAGAAACAGGCATGTGACCACAACAACACCCCCAAGAAGTTGGAGGTGACCCCCGAAGAGGTCTTGGGTGACAATCTGGAGAGGAATTTCATCTGAATATTTGGAACAGAAGTCAAATTGCTGGGAGTCGAAAAGTCTCCAGAGATGATTTAGTCTTGCAAAGCTATGTTCTTAGCTTAATGAAAACCAAGGGAAAAGCTCATTAGAAAACGAGAGTACACAGAGAACTATATTCAATAACCTATGATAAACCATAATGGAAAAGAATATTAAAAAAAGAATGTCTTTATAGGTATACATGAATCACTTTGCTGTACAGCAGAAATGAACACACTGTGAATCAATTATACTTCAATAAAAAAATTAAAACTGAGAAAATAACATTGTAAATCAACTATACTCCAATAAACTTAAAATAGTAAAAAAAGACAAAAACAAAAACAATGCCATACTAAAAAAAAAAAAAAAGAAAGTAAATAATTATAGAAGGCCACCCCTGTCTGGCCTTTCTGAAAAGTAAGTTAATGTAAGGCCAAGGTATTTTTTGTGAAAAGTTTTTTAAGATAGCAAATATAATTGGCTGCCATTACTAGTAGCAATACAGAATACAGACACATCTGTGGGCATGAAAATTCAAATGAATACACAGAAATGGAAGAGCACCCGAAGGGTACTTACCGTATGAGAGAATCGTTTGGTCCTGCTAATAAAACGTTTGCCGTTATCACTTGCACTGCTAATGCCAAGTTCAAATATCCCAGGTATTTTAAAACCAAAGCTGAAACTAGACTTGCTAATTGTTGTCCTTGAGACATTATGTTCGAAATCTGAGTATGATTCATATGCTGTCAGTGCAAATTCATATTTGCCTTGGGTCTGAAGGAAGAAAAAAGAAAATGTTCCTTATGTCATTTGACTTACATCAGTTCAATTCAAGTCAACAGATACCCACTGTACTCTTACTATGTTCCAGGTACTAGACTAAGTGCTCCGGACACAAAATACTCAGAGGCGCCCACATCTCCACCCCCAGGGCTCTTGATCCAGCAGGAGAAACAGATGTGTCCAAGCTGATACTCAGAGGTGGGCGCTTGATTTGGACGTCAACTGACAGAAACATAGGAGAACATTCTGGGCTGTAGGCAGAGACGCGGGGGTGGGCAAGGGCAGGGTGTGGTCCAGAAACTGTAGGGCTGCTAGTGCAGTTGTATCAGAAGATACAAGGGTGAGGGGAAGACAAAGGTGCTATGAGAGGGTGTGCTGGCATCCAGACGCTGAGGCTCTGAATGACCTGTCAAAATGTGAGCTCAATCCAAGAACGAGCCAACCGAGGAAGCAGCTGAGCATCAGGAAGTTCGTAACGGGATGGAAGAGCGGCTGGGTTGGAAGGGGTGAATCTGGGGTCAGAGAGACAAGCCAATGCGGAGGCCGTAAGACGAGCTCAGTGAAGAAAGGCAGTGCAGGAGCGATGCAGGGACAGGGCAGCCAAGCGCCTTTGAGAACTTAGAGGAGCTGTTTGCTCGAAAATCAGTGCTCGTGGTGCTGTGCACAGGGAACTAAGGGCGCTGCCTCGGTGGCCTCCGAGTGACCAGCCCCAAAGCGTCTCCGCCCACACCCCACCGGCTTCTGGATACTTGCAGTCGCCATAACACCTCAGCTTCCGAGGAAGAAAAGCAGTTGTGATTCCGAGCGTGGCGGGGAGAAAGGCACCCAAGGTGGGAGGCACCATTTTCTCGTTGGGTAACCCTGGACATTGGCCTTAACCTCTCTGTGCCCCGGTTTCTTCATGTGTAAAATGGATATGATAACGGGTCCTTCATTGGGCTTGTTCTGAGGGTTGAGTTTATGTGGGTGAGACACTGTACAGTGCCTGGCACAGGGCTCAAAACACAGCTATGGAGAGAGGAAGCTCTATATCCTGCCTGGGCCAGGAGCTGTCTTTACCAGGAGGATAAACGGCTACTCTGAGATCCTCCCTTGAAAGCGGAGGCCACAGGGATGGAGCTGGACACCACGGGGGAGGGTGTGTTTGTCCCAAGGTGCATTTTGTCTTTTTCAGCCAATAACTATGAGTGGGGAGGGGAGCAGGAAAGGAGAGGGAGGAGGGGTAGCAGTCTAACCTCAGGACTGCACAATTTTAGACGTGAAAACTACCATCCACGTCATCCAGTCCAGCCCCTCCTTTTACAGATGAGGAAACTGAGGCACAGAGAAGAGCAGGAACTTAGCCTAAAGAACAACTGGGACCTGTGACAGAGCCAGGCCTGGCACCCAAGTCTCTCCCTCAGTCTCAGGTGTGTGTGTCACACTGTAACACAGTCTATTCTAAACCCCACTTCCTGTGAGATTGCTTTTAAGTCTGCTTGTTAATAACACAGGCTTATCTTGGTAGAGCATTTTATAACTTAAAAAAATGCTTAGAACAAAGCCTGGTTCTAATAGGCAAGGACTTGATAATAAGAGTTAACACTTCCTGTCATCTGGCTGTCTCTGGACACTAGGATTCTTGCATGTCTGTCACGATGATTCTAGTATCACCTGGCATCTGAAACATCTATCTCTTTGCCACTCAATTGACTACATTTATTCAAACCACTGACTCATGATTCCAGTCACAAGGTTAAGTCGCTTGTGTCACTTCCTACCCCACTGACCGTTTGCTCTTCCATCACTGATATAATTCTTTGTCTGTAATGTCTATATAAACTCTGGAAGTCTAGGTAGGGTGTCCCAGCTGTCATACCAATGTTTATATGTGAAAGTCTGTGAAATTTTCCAAAGGCAAAATAAAGTATGGACCTTACAGTATCTGTATTTGCTTTTGGTACAAATATGAAACTGAAGCTACCAGTCTTCTCTATCTATGGCTATAAATAAAAAACAAAAATAGCCTTTTTATCATCCCCCCCAAAAAAGAAGAGTTAGCACTTCCTGAGACTCACCAATTAAACCAGGTATTGTGTGTGCTAAGCATTTACACTCACTAATCACCTCACTAATCCTCTGCGTGCAGGTAGAAGCTTTATAACTCCCATTTTAAAGACAGGAAAACGGAGGCGCAGAGCCTTTAAGATGATACAGATGGTAAGTTGCAAAGGCATCTGTGAGACTCCAAATCCTAAGCTATGCCCGTCTCTTCACGGGAGCTTTTGTTATTACTGTTAGTATGATTATGGCTACTCCATCTCTGTACTGCCTTTACTATACATGGCATGTCAGCCTCACCACTGTGTCCAGAGGAAGGGACCACCCATTTTACGTATGAAGAATTGAAGCTCAGAGAGAAAAAGCGATGCATCGGCGCTCGCCCAGCAGGCAGGCTGTAGGCCGGGTCTGGATCCATGCTACTGGCTGCTCTGCCAGTGTCCCTGCCATGGCCCTGTGGTGGCTTCCTGGCCGGCACATACCTGTGGGATGAAGTTTTCCACATTGTATGGCTTCCGAAACCTCGTGTTGAGTATGTAATGGGGGGAGCAGGCACCGGCGTAATACCTGTGATCGAGAACTGGGCCCTCCAAGTTGTTTGTGAACAAATTTATCCTGCAGGGAAGAGGCGGAGAAGGGTAAGAGGTGAGGGTGTAATCCCAACTGGTAGACCTACTAAAGGACAGCCAAATTCCTTGGTACGGCACTCAAGGCCCTCAATATCTGGATGAAACCAGCTTTCCGGCTTCATCTCTGGACACTCCCAGCCACACTCACAAAGCCAGTCCCTTACTACTTGGGGGTGTTCTTCCTCCAGTCTGCTTTGCTCCTCTCCTGTGTAAGGGCTGTTCCCTACGCCTAAATGCCCTTCCAGCCATTCACTGTTTTATCTCTCACTTATCTCTCAAGAATGGGTTCCGTCGTTGTCTGTCGTGGGCAGCCTTCACTGACACTTGTACCAAGCTGCGTGCATTAGAGGTCCTCATTAGACCCCGTGCTTGCCCCATTCATGTATTTATTGTTCTGCACCCACTGCAGGTGCCTTCTAAGAATGGTCTAGCATGGGAGGCAAGAACATGGACTCTGCAGCCAGATGCCTGGGGTCAAATTCCTGCTCTGCCATTTACGAGTTCTGTAACCTTGGGTACACCAGTTAACCTCTCTGTACCTCAGTCTCCTCATTCGTAAAATGGGAACAAAGAAAATCTTATCTCTTGGAGTGGTTGTGAGGATTACACGTGTCCATATTTGTTAAGTGCTTAGAACACTACTTGGTCTGTGATAAAGGCTTGTTATTATTTACGTGTCTGTTGTCTCCCCTAGATTCTGTGCTCCTTGGGGATGGTGGTTTTCTTCTTAATTTCTGTATGACCCCCATCACAAGACACTAAATTAATTCCCATTTACTGAGGGTCTAACTGGAAACAGACACAGTCACAGATGGCTCAGGGCATCACCTTACTCAATGTCCCTGAAGTCCTGGATGCTATTATGTCCATTTAGAAAGAATGAAAATACTGTCTCTAATTTGACATTCTTTCTCACCGCCTCCTAAGAAGCCTCCATTCCTGGAGGCTTGTTCTTGCCGACCATGCTAGACCATTCTTGGAAGTCTGCTTTGACTACTACCGACAGCCATTTTTTTGTTCAAAGGAGCTCTGTCTCCTTTTAGCTTCTGCCTGTTGGCCTGTTCTGCTCTACCAGAATTGTCTTAGGCTCTCCTGTGACAGAGTTTCTTGTAGCATAATAATGTATATTCTTTTTTTTTTTTTTGTGGTACGTGGGCCTCTCACTGTTTTGGCCTCTCCCGTTGCGGAGCATAGGCTCTGGACGTGCAGGCTCAGCGGCCATGGCTCACGGGCCCAGCCGCTCCGCGGCATGTGGGATCCTCCCGGACCGGGGCACGAACCCACGCCCCCTGCATCGGCAGGCGGACTCCCAACCACCGCGCCACCAGAGAAGCCCCATTTATTTTTTTAATACTGTAATAATCAATTACACATATTGGCTCACTGAATCCATGGGTATTATTATTATACCCATTTAACAGATGAGGAAAGTGAGGCACAGAGAGGGCAACCGAACTGCCCAGCAGCTGGCAGGGCCAGGACTCAAAGTCTGAGTGTCTTAAGTCAAGGGCAGAGTCTGCTTTCTTCCCACCACACGCATGCCTGCTGTCTCTTGTGTATTAGTTTATTACCACGGCATTAGCTTATGCATCCCTCACAGATTGGAAAGAAGGGTATTACTAACTTCCGTCTACAAATGACAAAACTAAGGCACCGCACAGACAAGTGCCTCAGCCAGGGTCCCGTGGCCTGTGAGCCGTATTTCTGCCCCTCCTGCAGGGTCCAGTCAGCCTCTGCTACTGGCTCTGAATGTCCACTCTGTCACCCTCTTTGCCGTGTGACTCCTGAGAACTCTCTTAACTTTCCAGGCCTCAGTTTCCTTATCGAGGAGATGGGACTTATAGTCACTAGTTTCTAAGGAGGTCCTGAGAGGAGGTTTTCCCCACCTGAGGCGTCTGTATCTCTAATGACAACCTTTCAGGATGGAGGTCTGACGTTCATTTAGGAAGAGGGAGAACCCCATCCAGGGCCACTCTGCTCCCCACACTGCGTCACACACGCTGATTTGTGAGGCGTCTGAAGGGAGGCCCTCCTCCTCCCCTGGAGGCTGAGAGGCTGCAGAGCACAGCAGGAGAGGAGGGTGGGCACCAGGGCAGTCTGGTCCCTTCTGACCCCTCACCTCCCCGGAGGATTTAACCGACTCAGAGGCCCCCAGATTGGCTGCACACAGAGTGGCTGCAGAGCCGTGCTGGAAATGCACGCCTTCACCGGCTAATTGCTTAGCAGCTTCTCCTCTGGGCCAGCCCGATGAGAAACAGATAAACCTCCCTCGCAGCTGTCAAGGGGATTCAAAGGTAATGCTTCCCGCTAGCTATCTATTTTACCTTTGGTAGTGTATATATGTCCATGCCACTCTCTCGCTTTGTCACAGCTTACCCTTCCCACTCCCTGTATCCTCAAGTCCATTCTCTAGTAGGTCTGTGTCTTTATTCCTGTCTTACCTCTACTTTGTTATAAAGCAGAAACTAACACACCATTGTAAAGCAATTATACTCCAATAAAGATGTTAAAAAAAAAAAAAAAGGTAATGCTTAGAAAGTACCTAACACAGTCACAGAGCAGGTGTCAAATAACCCTTCCCCCAGCCCTCGCGTGGAGCCTCCGCGGCCCCAACACACAGCTCTGCCCTCCATGCTCCCTCCCTGCAGCCGCGTAGGTCCATCTCTCTGTGGGATGTGCTCCCGGAGGCCCTGGGTCTGTCCTCAGGGAGCAGCGCAAGCATCCACGTACACCCCTGCCTTTTTCAGAAAGGAAAACGGAGCCACTCTTTACAGGTCCATCCCTGGTTCTTCTCCAGAATCACATTTAACTGTGTGCCCTTCCAGCTCTACAACAGAAGGCGGTAACTTACCCACTGGCCAGGCTGCCAATGGCCCAGTATTGGTCCATTTCCTGCTGACATTTTTTATAAATCCTTCTACAGTTCCCCTCATCTGACTGGTCTCCACAGTCGTTGTCCCCGTTACAAAGAAGTCTGCGGTTTACACACCTCCCTGGAATGGAGAAAGGGGGTTACCCACGGTCCGAGGCCAGTAAGATGCGGGGGGACTCACATGGTTTGAGACCCACTGTGGGCCGGACACTTTGCTGCGCCTTTAATGCTCTGTTTGCATTAGTCCTCATGTATACGGGTGGGTGGGTAATGGAATCCACAGTTTAACCCCCCAAAGAAGCCAGTGTTATATTTCTGAAAGTACTTGAGGGCAGATCCACTAGGCAGGGGTCGAGTGGCCAGACAGGAAGGAAGGCTGGACTCCTCTGCTTGGCACTGGTGAGAGGTGGTGGGTTCGGTGGGCCCTATAATAGTACTAGTCGTGGGACCTTCCAAATGTTACCTGACCCCACCCCCCGCCTCAATGTACTCATCTGTAAAATAGAGACTCCATCATACCTACCCCCTAGGGTTGCTGGGGATTTAAATGAATGAAACAGTACTGGCTCATGGTAAGTGCTGGATGTGTGTTGTTATTACTATTATTAGTGTTTGGATGGTCCAAATGCACATTGCTGGTAAGTACTGGCAGGAGGATTGGAACCTATAGTTTTCTTATCACAAACTCTCCCCACTAAACCACACTGCCTTCAATACCAGAGCCATTCGGACTACTTTTATTTTTTTTTGCGGTACGCGGGCCTCTCACCGCCGTGGCCTCTCCCGTTGCGGAGCACAGGCTCCGGACGCGCAGGCTCAGCGGCCATGGCTCACGGGCCCAGCCGCTCCACGGCATGTGGGATCCTCCCGGACCGGGGCATGAACCCGTGTCCCCTGCAGCAGCAGGCGGACTCTCAATCACTGCGCCACCAGGGAAGCGCCGGACTACTTTTAGATGATAAAATTATTTGGACTGTATGTTTAAAATTATTTGCTTCCTTGAAACTCTTTTCCCCATTGACTTGACTTCCTTTCTTATTTGTATATTCTTGCGGGATAAAGCCCATAAGACAGGTAACCTTTTTTCCTCAGATGTGTCTGGTCATTTTTAACCAATGTTTTGGGGTATTAAAGGCAGAAGAGTAACAATCTGGTTTTCATATGTTCCTTACAAGGCATTGAAACTAAAGCCTGCCCTAATAACCATTGTGGCTTTGGTCAGAATCATGGAACTCTGGTCATAATTAGTCTATGGACACCCTGTAAAAGTCTTTCAGATTTATTGGATGGAGTTTCGCCTTTGCAATAAGCCCTAGAAATTGCTCTAATTCTTTCTGAGAAGATCCCTAAGCACAGTCCACATGGTTACAGAGAATGTAGAGAGGTGCAACTCCCATCTAGATAATTTGGGTCAAAACACTCTGATTTTTGCTGGAGCCTTGGAGAAACAGAGGCATACGTTTGCCTGAATGAGCTAGAGGAATGAATTGGAAAGACAAGTGTTTACTTAGCTCTGCCACTGATGATTATTCATTTGTGCGCGCCTTCCTCCCTTCCTTCCCTCTGTCTGCCCGTTCATCTGTCTTTTCTTTTTTTCCCTTGCTTCCTTTAATCGAAAATGTTTTATGACTATCTCATGGGTTAAGGGTTATGCTGTACTTGGCGATACAGAAGTGCAGGGACCACCTCACCAAAGAGCTTTCAGAGATAAATGATGCTACCCACCCTATTTTTTTTTTTTTTTTTTGCGGTACGCGGGCCTCTTACTGCTGTGGCCTCTCCCGTTGCGGAGCACAGGCTCCGGACGCGCAGGCTCAGCGGCCATGGCTCACGGGCCCAGCCGCTCCGCGGCATGTGGGATCTTCCCGGACCGGGGCACGAACCCGTGTCCCCTGCATCGGCAGGCGGACTCTCAACCACTGCGCCACCAGGGAAGCCCTACCCACACTATTTAACTGTTGCAGGTGGCTTTGCTACATTGCATTTAGCCTCAAACCTCTGAGAAAGCCAGCAGAACTCAGGGTCTGCAAAGAGCTTTCACATCCATTGTGTCACTTGATGTTTATGGCAAACTTGTAAGGTATTAACATCACTTCTGATTTTCTCTTTAGAGAACCAACAAGTGAGAAGGTTAAGTGATTTCTCTAAATTACAAAGTCAAAGTAAGATTTAACTCGGGAGCTCTTATTCTAGCACACATAATTTTGGCGTCCATAATGTCAGTGAATGTAATTTGAATTCCCCGATTCCTAATTGTACCTCCTCCACTTACCTGCTATATGATGTTGCGTGAGTAACTTCTCCAAGTCTCAATTTCTCAATTTGTAAAATGGGGGTAATATTAACACCTACAGCGTAGGGTTGTTTTTATGAAATAATACGTGTAAAAAGAGGTCAAGGAGGCCTCCTGACCTGACACAGGACCGTGATCTTGAGCACCAGGCAATGGCCAGTCCTCCCACCATCATGTGCCATTGGCTCACTGGATAGCTTGCCCCTCCCGCTCCTGCGTCCCTTTATACCTGTCTGCGCACACACAAAGCCTTCACAGCGCACTTGACTTCTGCATGGCCTGTTGGAAACACAGTCTTCAACTTCCTTGTCAGAGAAGGTGCACGGTTCCCCATGGAACTGAGAGGGCTGGAGCAAGTCGGCATGTCTGTACTGTAGCAGAGAGGAGCATGGTGAGCCAAGGGCGGAGCCTTGGAGACCTGGGGAGCTAAGGGGTACACTTAGGGATCTATATTGCCATTGGCCGGTTGTCTATTTCAGATAGACTGGGAGCCCTCTGAGGGCAGGGACCTTATCTTCAGTTTCTGCATCCACAGTGATCAGTAAAGATTTGCTACATGTGGGGAAAGCGTGGGCTTTGGACTCAAAGGTAGTAAGTGCCTTGATGCAGCCAGTTCAGTCTTTCAGCTTGATTAATCCAATGGGTTGATTCAAGTATTCTCATTTACTAAGTAGCTTATAACACAAAAGCATGCACTTTGGAGCCACTGACTCTGATACTTTTTAGTTACGTGATATCAGGTAAGCTACTGAAGCATTGTGATCTCAATTTACTCATCTATAAAATGGGGATAATGAATTACCTAAATATACAGTTATGGAGTTTCAATTATATGTGTGAGATATATATGAAACCTCATGTTGTCTGGTACACAGGAGGCACTCAATTGCTTGTGCTCATTTTTCTTTTTAATTCTTAATAATTTTTAGCGGTCAATATTTCTCTATCTCTAGATTGTTTATTCCAGAAATAGGGATTGGATTTCCAAACTTTTGATTGAGCCACCCAATGTTAGGTGCTACTTATGCTTGTTTGGTTTTGATCATAATCATGCCCTCTGGGCTGCCCTCGAGGAGGCTGCAGATGGTGGTGGTGGTGATGATGGTCAACACCAGGCAGTGACAACACAGTGCGACGGGTGCCACGAGAGGGGCCGTACCGAGCGCTCTGTAAACGCAGAGGGGAATCCGCAGTGCAGTCTTAGGAGACAGTGAAGCGACATCTAAGCTAAGCCCCAGAGGGTGAGTAGACACGTCAGGCAAACACGGAGAGCTGGCTGAGGAGGAGAGAGAAGGGCAATCTGGGTGGAGGGAACCGCTGTGCCAAAGCTGAGAGACTAGACAGTATGCACCTTGTTCCAGGAAACAAGAAGAAATCCATCACAGCTGGAGTGAAGAGTGAAGGAGGGAGAGTGGCAAGAGATGGAGGGAGACATAGCCAGGAGCAGGCGAGGCAGGGCCTCCCAGGCCTCAGGAAGGCTGGATTTAGTACTTCATTATGGGGAAATGAGAAACCACTGCAGAGGAAGGAAATGATCAGATTTGGGTGGCGTCCGAATGGTAGCTGCAGTCAAGATTTTGGTACCACCAAAGGGGGCAAAGCAGGACAGCAGCCCCTTTACAGACTGACATGTTAAGCAGCCACACTTATCACGCGCATGGTATCTGGAAATCTAGAAAAGAAACACAGACAAGCATCCACCCATGGTCCTTTGCTTTCCCAGAGTCTTGCTTCCTGGAAGGCAGAGGCTAGCAGGACAGGGATAAGGTCTGCAAAGAAGATGCTAGAAGACTAGCCCCAGGCACCAGAGACAAAATGGGTTTGAGGAGTGTGGAGATGACGGAGGAAAGACACCTCCCAATTCCAGTCGAAAGGTTTTGATGAACTCCCAGCCACTGACCCGGCAGACAGCAGTGATGTACACTGAGGGACCATGTGTGGCAAAGTCTGAGTGCAGAGCTCTGTCTGGCTGAGTGCGTGGATGGATGGACGGCTCATGCTGGGTCTTCCTGGTTTATGGTGCAGATGAAGCAATTATCCAGATAACTGGATCCATGTTGATCACATCAGCAATAATGCCTACTTTGGGAACTGGATAAGCCTACAGGGCTCTCCACATGGATCCAATTAAGCGTGCAATTGTCCTGGGCCTACTTCCACAGCCTCTTTAGAGTCCCAGCCCATGGCTGGCTCAGTTTCCCAAGGAGCCGGGGAAATGAGAACCGTTCCCTTTTCTCTGACACATCCTGTTCTTAGAGCTGGCTCCTGGGTCAGCCCTCCCGTGACAACGAAGATCGAAGAACAAATACTGCAGAGACTGTGTGTTTTGACTGGTAGAATGCTAGACAAGGAGGCCAGCGGCCTGAGTTCAAGGTCTGTTTTTTGCTACTGGGTGAACCCAAGAAATCACTTACCTGCTCTGGGTCTCTATGTATCTGCCTAACAGAAAGTGTAACAGTTATCCTCCCTTCCTTATAGAGATGTCAAGAAATATGATGAGATCAGACAACACATGTTCATGGAGCACCTCCTACATGCCAGACATTGGCCTATACACTGAAGATACAGTATTGAATACGTTTTTAAGCACTCACCATTTAATGGAAAGACCAATAATAAAAGAAAAGTAAATGATAAGTCTTAGGATACAGGAGGAATAAGGAGCTATTGTAGTTCATAAAAGGGTATCTATCTAAGGGCAAGGAGGGCTGAGAAGTCAGGGAAAGCTTCTCAAAAGAGGCGGCCGCTAAGCAGTTTCAAATCATGAGTAGGTGTTAGCTGGTGAAGGAGGGGGAAAGGTCACTCCAGCCTAAGAAAGCGGCATGAATAAGGGAACAGACAGAGTGTGAAATGTGCAGGAAAATACACGTGTCCTGTGTGCTGGCATGGGGGCTGTTCTATGGAGACGTAGGCCCGGACTAAGGCATGGGGGGCCTTGAACACCATGAGTCTGGACTTGATCCTAAGGGCCATGCATAGACTTTGGATGTCCAAGCTGGGGACAGACTGGCCAGACTTTCGTTTTCAATAGCTCCCCTGGCTGCACCATGAAAGATGGATTGAAAGAGCAAGGTTGGAGGTAGGAAGTCTAATTAAGAAGCTGCTAATGGGAGCAAGGACAGATATGCTTGGAAAAAATCTGAAAGATCGAAGAAAGGATCTGACTGCTCCTTGGAAACTCAGAGGAATAAAATCCATTAATTAAATCAGCCAACATTTACCCAGGTCCCACTATGATGCAGGCACTGTCAGTAATGCCTCAGACGATCTTGCTGAGAATTAGGGCTCCTGGAAGCTCAGAGGTCTCCCAAGGCCTGGGTACCTACCCTTTTCTTCTGACAAGGATCACACGTGGTCCAGGAGGACCAGCCGGACAGTTCGCAATCAATAGGCATTGAGGTGACATCCACACTCCGCGTCTGTCTAGTCCTGGCGAGGCTCTCGTTGACTGCATTTGACTCAAGAGAGGGTGGCCTTTCACCCCTAAAAGGTCATCATAGAGAAGAGAGTCAAGTATCAGAAGGGAATTAAATATACCTCCAACCACCTGTCTGTCCATTCAATAAATATATATTTGCTCATTTGTGCAAGGCTATTCCTTTATCAGTCAAGTGGAGGTTAATTCACTCAACAAGTGTTTTTGAACCCCCAGTTACTGCCTGACATTACGGCTAGCTAGGTTCAGAAGAGTGCTGAACTCTGATCAGAAGACAGTCCATCAGGAGCTGGATAATCTTGGTCTGGTTTTTCAACCTCTGTGAGCTTCCCTTTTCTCACCTATATGATATAATGAGAGAATCATACCTAGCTCATTAGGCTATTTGTAGGATTAAATAAGAAAGTATATGTGAAAGCACTTTATCAACGCTAAAGTGCTTTAGATATGCAGGGATTACAACCACAGCTAGATGTATGACCTCAAGCAATACCCTCCCCATCTTGGGGCCTCTGTTTTATCCCCTGGAAAATGAGAAGTTTGGACGAGGTGGTCTTTAAGTTGCCCTCTCACATTAAGAGTCTACAAAATTTGGTCTGAGAACAAACAATGTTCAGGATACCATGCTAAAGAGGATACAGAGAATTATAAGACACAGGTTTTTCCTTCTGGAACTCACAGTTTCGCTTAGGATAGGAAAAGAGAAACATGCCTCACGCCTTAGCTCTTCCGGACTTTATCCGGTAGGCAAGGTTTTTAAGCATGCAGGCTCCACGGTCAGAGCTGAGCTTTAGGACATCACTGTGGCTGCAGTATGGAGGCTGGGTGGAGGTGGGAAGAGCCCTGAGGCAGGAAATGCAGGTAGGAGGCTCGAGCAGTGGTACCAATGAGTGATGTGAGGCTGTACCATTGCAGCATCCAGGGGAGACAGAATGGGGAAGACAGACTTACTAGAGATTCTCCAGTGGAATGGATAGAGTGATGGGTAATAGGATGGGGGGTGTGGGTTAGAGAGAGGAACAGGTTTAGGTTGATGCTGGTTTCTAGTTTGAGTGGGTGGGTGAGTGGGGAACTCAGGAGCAAAGGAATCTGTCGAGGATGATGGAGTTGGGACAAACGGAGTTCCAGGTGTCTGTGGAACACCTACGTAGAGTCATTTGATAAATAGTCCCTACATAGTTTTGGAACTCAGGAGAGGGATTTGTACTAGGGATACAGATCTGATCATGAAAAGCTTTGGGAGAGGATAAGACTGTTCTTGAGAGACGCCGGCCAAGGACAAGACCGTGGGAAACATAAGCACAACCAGCAGACAAGGAGAGACTGGTGTCTGCCAGGCCAGGGCGAGGACAGTACATAGGGGTGGGTAGGGGATGGGGTGAGGCCAGTGGGGCGGGGGGATGGGAGAGGCAGATGGTGTCACATCTGCAGAGCCGTCAAGCAATACGAGATCTGAAATCTGTCTAGAAGATAAGGCAACACTTTTTGTTGAGTTCCTGGCAGTCTTGGGACATCGAGTAAAAGAGGGAATGAACGGGCATGTTATTTAATCTGCCTAGGCATCTGGTTTCCCCATGTGTAATACGATGGGTATAGTATGGTTTCTCTTTTTCTTCCATCTGAAGGAATGTATAACACTGCAAGATTCTTTGTAATTTGCGTTTCTTTTCAAGGTAAAAAGGGACAAGAGAAGAGAAAGAGAATTAAGATTTGCTGAGCGCCCAGGACATGTCAGATCCTGCCTGAGATGTTTCACCCATGCCATCTCATCTAATCCTGACAGCAATGCTAGAAGGCAGCAACCTTCCAGAGAGATGAGGGAAATGGCCGAGAGCCATGCAGCTGGTATGTGGTCATGCTGGGGTCTGAGCCGAGGTCTGCTCAACTCTAGTCTCTGTTAGGTCCATTTCTCTATGCTGCCCGTAGGGGAAGCAGGCCAGCATCCACTCTGCCAGTCCCCTATCTCCACGCAAGGGCTCTTGCATCCCTGTGTCCAAGATTCATTCATTACAGAGCATCACATAGTTTCCACTGTCTCGAAATTTTAACATATCACTCCAGACAAGGTCATTAACCATACGTTCTCACTTGGCAACAGTCCTAAAAAAGAGGATGATATTAACTACAGTGAAATGTATCTCCATGACCACCCGAGATCAGCAAAAATCAATTGCCTAGTAAAGCTGGATCTTTAATGAAAGGTCAAAGACTAGTGGGAACCACAGGTGTAGAGTCTTTAAAATGGTTACTCGAGGCAGGATGCTGCCCAGCGGCTGGGGGCTTCAGAACGTGCTCTTATCTACTAATCTGCCAGGTTTGACAAAACAATATTGTCTGTGATTTGTCTTCTCCTAAGTACGAATTTGACAGCTCTGCAGGGTATCCTCTTTCTGTTGCCACTAAGAAATAGTTACATTGTGTTTTTAGCAACTTTCCACCCAATTCAGGCCACAGTGGAGACTAAGTAGATAAATAATGTGCACACTTGCCATTAAGAGTCACAATTATTTTCCCCTCTGAGATGTGAAAGCCTGTTAATGGGCAAGATGATCACTTACAGAAGGAACTTGGTAAAAAGTGGTAACAACCACCAGATCTCTTTTCATTATGGAGGTGGCAATACAATGACGTGATCAGCTGAATAAACAGCATGTTTGTAAATTACATTGGATAAATGTGTGTGGTTTATTAGTACTATAAAATGCAAATCGGAAAGCAAGGCTAGCATTAAATTGCATCTTTAATTCCTGGGACTAGCATGGACCCAACAGAGGACAGGGGCAGTCAGGACCTCTGTGTATGGTTATTATAACATGTGCCTTCACGCTGTGAATTTACAGAGATGAACCAGATGGACGTTCTGACCAACTGCCTTGACTTCTGTCATTCAAAATTCTCTGTGTATTTTTAATGTTGAAAAATTAAACATGCCCAGAGAAGTACAGAAAACAAAATAATAAATACTCAGGTATTCACAAAACAGCATTGGCAATTGTTAACATTTTGGTACACTTCCTTCAAGTCTTTTTTTTTACATAAAAAATAACCTTATAAATTTGACGTCTGTGGTTTTACACCAGCCCCAGTTCACTTTCCTCTCTTCTTCAGAGGATACTACTGTCATGAATTTGCTGTACATCCTTCCAGTTTTTTAAATGTTTACATACATACACACACAACACATAGCGTTGCTTTTGTGGGCTGCACTCATACTGGACATAGTATTCTATAACTTGCTTTTGTCAATCAACATTGTATTTCTGGCCTATCCATGTTGATTCATAAAGAGGTCTTGTTTCTTTCTTTTATCGACATGTTCCATCATAAGACATACACTGCATTCAACTTATTCTTTTTGAGGGATGTTTATATATTTTTTTCATGTTTTGCAATTGCAAACAATGCTACAGCAAACACCCTTCTACAAGTCCTTGGAACGTATCCTCTACGTAAGGACTGGCAAGGAGGTACCTGCCATTCCTCGAGGTGCATGGAATGCAGCTGCCAGCAGGAGGACATATTTCACTTGGTTCCTGTCTCCTACTCTCTTTCTAACAGGAGTCTCTGATCAAAATAAAGATGGACCCATCACGTACGGCAGGATTAGGTCAGCAGTAAATTGCGAGCCATAAGCTTACATAGACAGGGTGCATCAATACATTTTGGCTTTCTGTAGAAATGCCCTGACACAACAACTTTCTTGTCACACACAATTTGTTAGGCAGCTGCATCCTTTGCAAATAGCATCCTTCCTCTTTGCTGGAAGGGGCAGCTTCTGGGTGGTGGATTTTCAATTTCTCTTCTCTGTGTCATTTGCTATTGTAGAAATGAAATTTAAAGCAAACTCTCAAGGTAACAAACGTGTGGTCCAGAGATAGAGAAATGGCCTGGGAGTCCAGAAAGTCAGATCCACAATGCAGGTGGAGAAGAGATAATGCATTAGCAAGAGGCAGAAAGATACAGGGGCTCTGGAACCAGAAAAAAAACAGATATGAATCCATATTCTGTTATATTGATACACTAGGTGAGGAACCTAGAGATAGTTCTCTCTCCAAATCTCAGTCTCCCTCTCTGTAAACTATAAACAATAGCACTTATCTCAAATAGCTTTGAGAATTAGACTTAATATACCTCAGTGCCTGGCACAGAGTGGCAATAAGCAAACATAAGTCTTAAGATGACATGATGAGTATTTCATTTGACTTGATTACAAGAGTAACTAAAAACAGAAACCTTTCTTAGCTAGTACAAAGGAGGTCTCAGCATTTCCTGTTGCAGAACTGAAGGCTATTCCTCCACTTCGTGTATGGAATTCAAACACATGCCACGTTCAAGACTGCTCCATGGAATCGTGGGTAGAGGCCAGAGCACTAAACCTGGATTCAGGTAAGGGTTTGAGACTCATGAGATATGAATGAATCTCTTCTCTTCTCTGAGGACCCGTTTGCTCTTCTACATAGTGAGTAAGGATAACACCCCATCTCATGACATCGCTGGATGATTAAGCAAGGTTTCCCAACCTGTTGTCTATACTCACCCACTCACATCTCCACTTCCTACCTCTGGGTGAACTTCCTATATATAAGTCTGACTGTGTCGATCGATCCTTTGCTTAAAACCCTTCCATGGCTCCCCATTGCCTAGAGGATAAGGTTCAAGCTCCTTGGCTGGTGTACAGGCACCAACCCCTGCCCCAGCTCCACCCAGGATCTGACTCCTGCTGACTCTTCCTTGGTCCCATCTCTGGCAGCTCCCCACTTTGACCTGTGCTCAAGGCTTACTGAAGTAGATGTGTGGCTTCAGGAACAAGCCAGGCTCTCTCATCTCCCTTTGATAATCATAATGCCTATTATTCATTGAGTGCCCAATGGGTAGCAAACACTCATCACCCTAGTCTCGGGGTGGTGCCCAATGGGGGCTGAGTGCTCAACAGAGCTGACACCAGGGGGTGCGTACGGGTACCAGGTGCTCCCCCCGTGGGAGACTGTGCGCACACAGCTTTTATGGAATGAGTAAGAGGAATGGCATTAACAGTCCTTCTTCCCACGGATGGCTCACAAGGAGCCTAGGACAGCTGACAGCTTAGCCTCTGATGGTAGCGGCTTCTCCTGTACCAGAAGGATCCCCCAATTGCCATGTCACTGGTGCTCCTTTCAGTGGAGCCCACGTTTGAACTTTCACTCAGATTAAGTTTGAGCTTTCAACTCAGATATTTGTTTTTAGTCTGTTTTGCAGCCTATTAACAAATACCAAAAAAAGTATGAAATAAATTAGCTAGCATTTAACTGCGGCGAACATCTGGAATGTGCGCGTGTATGTGTGAGAAAGAGAGAGGGAGAGCGAGACCGAGAGAGAGAGAGAGAGAGAGAGAGAGAGAGAGAGAGAGAGAGAGAGAATGCAGGAGCCTGAGAACAAAGAGTTTAGGTTGACGAGCAGGTAGGGTAGGTCACTCTCATATTAAAATCATTGTTATGAACTGGCTTTTTTCCCCATACATAACAATCCTTTTGCATAAAGAATCATGCCAAGAATGAATACAGAACAAGTATTCTCAGCATGACAAAATACATTTAAACATGTCAGTTTCCTACAAGAACTTTTGTTGAAGTTGGTCGCTGGGTTCCACAACAATTTGAAGAGTTGTTGATATTATTTTATCAGACGCATGCAAATTGCTTCAGGAGATGTTCCTTATTTAATAGGCATGTGACAAGGAGAGGGTCACTATGATGTTGCTTTATGTTCCCCGTCATAGTAGTGATCAGGGAATCATTTGGAACCATCACTTACCTGGAACCCGGCAAACCGAGACATGCCAGGGCAGCACAGAGGAGAAACAGCTCTGCCGGTGCCCTCCAAGCCCACACCCTGGATGTCTTCATTTTCTCTATGCGACAGGAGATCTGACTGAGGCTCCTGGATCCATGAAGAGCCTGCCCAGGGAGTGCTACTGTCAGCTTCTGTCCCCAGAGAGCAAACAGTCGGGCAAAGTAAACAGAACGCCACCAGTAACCAGAAATGCCTTAGACTTTGCACGGACAGAAGACTTATCTGTGACTCCAGAAACCAATGAGAATGATGGGAAAATGTGCTGCAGCTTGGTTTTTATTCATGTGTAACAGACTCTGGGGTAAGCAGCTGAGAGGACAGACAGTTAGTGAGGCGAAAAGGACTGGGCTCTAGGTCCGGACTGCCTGGGTTCAAATCCTTTCTCTGCCACAGCTTTGGGACCTTGGGCAAGTCACTTTACTCCTATGCCTCAGTTTCCTCACTTGGAAAGTGGTGAGGATCAAATAAGTGCATACAAATAAAGCGCTTAGAACAGGCCTGTGCTGGGCACTCAGACAAGTGAGCTGTTGTTACTAAGTAAATACAGGGTCTGGAGTCAGACAGGCCAGGCTTCGAATTCCGGTTTGCCTCTTTCTAGGCAAGTCAACTGATTTTGAGCAAGTCAGTAAGAGGCTGTAGAGCTTTAGAGCCCATCTAACTGAGTTCAAATTCTCTCTGTATCTTTCAACAGCTGTGGACCCAGGGCAAATTATGAACCTCTCTGGGCCCAAATGTCTTCATCTACAAAACAGGGATAAAATAGTACCCACCTCACAGGATTGTGGTGAATATTAGATAAATTGAAAGTTTTAAAGCACTTTGAACAGTGCCGGCACATACTATGTTCTCTCTCTATAAGTGAGATGATATATATATCATATATATCATATATATATGATCATCTCAATCTATAAGTGAGATGATATATATATATCATATATATATATATATATATCTTTTTGAGCTGACATTTTTATTGACTCTCTTTGATTCTGTTTCCTCATACGTATATAAACTGGGAGGGCTCTGCCTACCTATCACTTAGGGTCAGGAGGGTTCAGATGAGATGCTAAGTGTGAAAATGTTTCACAAATAGGCATCATAAAAATGATAACTGTATGAGGCTAGTTAACCAAATACGTGTTGTTCTCATTGTATAACTTCTGCAGGACTTTATTATATTTAGGGAGAAATAGATGGCTGCCCTGACCTTGTTGGGAAGTGAAGTATAGTAGATGATCGGTATCAGATTTAACATTTGTCTCCAGTATTTGCTGATAACCCTGAGAGCCATGGTGATAGTCGCACATGGAAAAAACTCAAACACCTTCACCCTTCACCTATCACTTCTCCCACATTCAAAGTCAGAGGACTTTCCTTAGGGGTGAGCACGGCAAAGGCAGGTACCACTCATGTAGGGTGGGTCAGACTTGTTTTATTTGAGACTGGGGAAGTGCTTTCCCTTCATCTTTTCATCATTCTGAATAGCACGCTGATTGCCTTGTCGTTTCAATGTAGCCTCACCATTAAACTGGATGAAAGAAAAATGTGACTCTAAGGGGCTCTTGAAATGGCATAATTCAAGCAAATGTTCACTTCGATAACTCTAGAAATTCCTAGAAATGACTCCCAGGTTGCCTGTGACCAGACGTGGGGTGGGTGTCTTCACATTTTCAGTTCCACTGCCGACATAGTGTCAGCCCCGAATCCCAACCTGGAGATGGCACCAACCCTGCCTCTGGTGGGGAGCACGGAAGTGCAGTGTAAAAGAGGCCTGGTGCAAACTCGAAGGCCATGTACAAATGGCCTGGGCTCTCAGATGTACCCCCATCACTGACTCCTTAGAAGCAACAAGTTAAAGTACAGACTGCACTGACCCGGCATTTACAAAACTCATCTGCAGCCCACGAAGAGATGGAGGAACGTGGTCGATGACCGTCTTGTCTCTGTTGATCTGGCAGGTGTAGGTGAGCGACCTTGGAGGGGAGAGGCAGCGGGCAACTTGAGGGTGGGCTGGTAGGAGGAACACAGCCTGGATGTGATTTCCTTGAACAAGCCACCTAACTTCTCTGAGACTGTTTTCTTCATCTGGAAAATGGGGACCATAATTCATTATTACCTACTTCATAAGGTTATTTTAAGGCTTGACTATATAAAACATGAAGCCCTTAACTTACTTTCTGATGCAGGCTGGACGCGCCAGCCTGCTCCCATCCTGACCTGTCTGCTGACGTAGCTGGGCTGCGGTTGGGAGTGCAAATAAGAAAGAGTAGCAAGGGGATGAATGGAAAGCCACAGAAGGCGGAAGACCCTTCGCATTAACTGTGCCCAGAACACAGAACACAAGTTCTGCTCTCAGGCCATCCTGTGTGCATTCCAGTTATTATTATCCCAAGCACAAGGCATTTTCTCATCGCTGTCCCAAAGGATGCAGTGACCTGAACTTTGACACAATGGATTGTGGTGGTTAATCATTTGTAAAGAAGCAGAAAATTGCATTTCAAGGAAGATCCACGTCCTTTCTCGTGTCTGCCTGCATTTAAGAGAAGCCACATCCTTACAAGATAGGGTTCTTTTTTCACCTCCTAAACCTAAGGGACTCATGGAGGAAGGCACAGATTTTAGAGAGGGCAAGTTACACGAATGAATCGTGTGCTCGCTCATCTCCAGATTTTCTGTGCATGCTGTTCTCTCTGCCCAGAATATGTGCCACGTGGCTAAATAGGACTCATTCTTTATGTTCCATATTAATGTCACTTTCTCAAGAAAGCCTTCCCAATGGACTCTCCTGGGTTTGACTCCAGGCTCCAATGGGTTTCCTGGAATTCCCACCTCATAGCGCCCCCTGGTGGCATTAGGTGCCGCTCACCTGAGGTCATGCCAGGAGGATGGCAGCCTCGGGCTGTGCTGATAATACACATATTTTTCATGGACAGTTCTTAGCAATTTAACAGTTTTCCCCATATATCATCTTGTTTGATCTTGACAATAAAAACAAAGTATCGTCTTCCATGCCTCCGAGATGAGGTTCCACAATTGGTTCTACAGTTGCTAAGTAGTCAATCTATGACTAGAGTCAAGTTTTTTCTGACTCCTAACCTCTTCTTTTTGTAATTTCAAGGCTTTACCCTCTTCTTAGGAATTTCCAGGACTGATGAAGGTCTAGCACAATTATCACACCTCACCATTCTCTGGCCAGAGCTCTCTTCTCTGGCCAGGAAAGAGTTTTTGAAAACAATCATGTGCCTTCAGGCTTTTAAATTATATGTAGGAATTCATAGCTCTAGGTCTATGGATCCACTGACAGTGTTGTTCTTACAGACTTTGAAAACTAATTTTCTAGCCTCCAGTTCCATAATCAATGCTACACGTTTTAGGGTTTTTTTATAGCAGCACTCTGGTACCTATTTTTGTAGTAGTTAGCTTTCGCTGCATAACAAATAATCCTCAAATTCAGTCGCTTAAAATAATAGTCATTTATTAGCTCAAAACTTCTTTGGGTCATCAAGTAAGTCTGGGCTAAGCTGGGCAGTTCTGCTGGTCTTGCCTGGGTTCACTCATGCAACCTCAGCCAGCTAAGATGTTCAGCAGGGGGCTGGCTGATACAGGATGGCCTTACTCACCTGCTTGAGGATTTATTCTGTTGGTCTGTAGGTGCTGGCTATTGGCCGACGTGATGGGGTAACTAAGCCGCATGTCTCCAAAAAGACTAAGGTTTTTTCGTGGTGATCTCACGGTTCCAAAGAGCAGCAAGAAAGCAGAGACTCCAATGCACAAGTGCTTTTAAAGCCTCTGACTGCAGTATGTTTCTTAATGTCCCATTGGCCAGAGAAATGGCCAAGCCCACATTCAAGAGACAGAGACAGATAATACCTGTTGATAGGAGGAAAAGCAGAGTCACTTTGTAAAGGGGTGTGCATACAACGTGGGAAGGAATTTGTGGACATCTTGCAATTTAACCCAGACATGTGCCACTTTCATGCTGAAGCAGTGAAAAGCCTGTGTACCTTTTCTATTTCTCTCTTCTTCTGTCCTGATGATTTGAAAGCATGTGTTGAGATAACAGTGTCTTATGATGGAGGGAGCCTACAGCCCTGACACACTAGTTGAGGAGAGTCCCTGCTGACCCATAAAGAACTTTCTATGAGTGAGAATTAAACTTTGATTGTGCTATTTCATTGAGATTTTGTGGTCTATATGTTACTGCAGTAACAGCTACCTTAGCCTGGCTAATACACTCTTCTTTTACATACAAAATTTGGTGTGTATGTGCATTTTTCTGGAGAAAAAGTCCATAGCCTTCCTCAGATTCTCAAAAGGATCTGAGATTCAAAAGAAGTAAAAACAAAATGAAATAAGAAGGAAGAATTCCTTTAAGAGATAGAACTTTTTCAGCTCACAAAGTTATCTGTGGTCTCTTTGAAGGCAGTGCGGAGTACTCTGAAGTGTTTGGGACATCAGATGGACCTAGATTGGCATTTCATTTCTCTCATTTATTAGTTTATATGCTGGACAAATCCCTTAAGCCCTCTGAGCACTGGTTTCCCTAGTTTCAAATGTAGGCTGGTGAATTAATGCTTCAATAATCATTTATTGAGAGCTACTAGATACCAGGTCCAATGCTAGGTGCCTGGATATAAAGATGAATATGTAATAGACCTTCCTGTAAGAGCTGACACCCTGGTGAGAGGGACAGACATAGTAATACAGCAGGGCAGTACCGTGTGATGAGTGCAGTGCTGGAGACATGCATTAGTATGGTTTGGATGTAGCCAGATGTGCACGTGTGTGCGTGTGCCTGTGGTCACTGAGAAACATTTCTCAAAAGTGATGCTTGAGCTGGCCCCTAAGGGTTGAGGAGGAGGTAGCAAACCAAGCACCAAAGGGAGGGCGCGTGGCAGTACAGGGAGAGGCCAGAAAGATCAAGATGCAAAGGTAAGAAATCGCACAGGCTTTGTGCGGAACCAAAGCCACTCAGTGTTGCTGGAGTCTGGAGTTCAGCTTGAGCGGTGGAAAGAAATGAAACCAGAGAGGCAGGCAGGAGGGGCCTGATGGGCAGGGTTAATGATATGGATTTTATCCTAAGTGCAATGCGGAGCTCTTGATGGGTTTCAGGAGGGAAGGAAGGGAGCAGCTTTCTTTGTGAGAGAGACTACTCGGCTGCAGTGTACAGAATGGATTAGAGGGAGGCAAATTGGAGCAGAGAGACGGTTAGGAGGCTGTTATAATAGTCTGCCGAGAGATGATGAGGGCCTGAATTAGGGCAGTGGTGGCACAGAAGGAGAAGAAGGCATAAACGTAATATCTGTCTCCTGTCGTTGATAGAAGCCCTTTGTGAAGGGCTTTGTAAACAATGCAGCTGTGCACAGAGGTGGGGTTATTATGACGGAGATTACGGTTCTCTGTTAAGGAAGGTATATTAAGTCCCCAGGGCTGAGCTTGGCAGGTGTTCCGAGCAGCCCCCCTCACGTTTCCTTCTTGGTTACCTGGTCCTGTGGACTGATGTGCCCAGGCTTGTCTCTCTTAAGTTGAGTTCCTGGTTTTCTAGGCTCACCTTCCCTGGATCCCGGAGGGAACGCATTATGCCCCTCTTATTGTTTGAGTCCTAATCAGTGTCTGTGAGCCCCTCGTCTCCAAGGTTTCTGCTGTTGATTTGTCCTTGAGTCCTGGAGAACCTGATTTAAAAGAGCCCTTGGCAGACCACTGTGATAACCGCATCACCAGAAGTGGTGATGCACATTGGAACTCCTCATCCACGGCAGGGGTGTTATCACCAGGGTGGTGCAAAATGGGGCCAGAAAGAAGTGTGCATGGACCGAGTGGGCAGCGAGATCTTTGGAGGACTAGTTGGCAAAACAATAACCCACAGGAGAAAAGGAAATGGATCTATTATGAACTAGAAAAATGAGAAGGGGGAAAAAAAAGATAGCCAGGAAAATGAATGAAGAGTCCCATCTTTTCATGGAGAAGAGACTAGCTGTTCACGGAACCCCATCCTCTTCCCCTGAGGCAGTCAGTTACACTACATTTCCCAGCGCACCCACAATTCGACTTGGCCCTGTGACTAAAGTCACGTGGAATGCAGGGAGAAGCGATGCGTGCCATCTTACCCTCCCTTGTGCCACTCCACACTCTTTTCCCTCATCAGCCTGCGAAATGCGGATACCCAGGGTGACCCTGGAAGCCAATGTTGGAGAGGGTGGAACCTCTGGCAGCCTCGATCCCTGCACGACTGAGTGGAGCAGAATCCTCCCCACTCCCTGTTGACTAGTCTATGCCTGAGTAAGAAAGAAACTTCTATTGTGTTGAGCTAGTGAGATTATATACAATGGAATGCTACTCAGCCGAAAAAGAAATGACATTTTGCCATTCACAGCAACAAGGATAGACTTGGAGGGCATTATGCTCAGTGAAAGAAATCAGACAGAGAAAGATAAATACTGTATGCTATCCCTTATATGTGGAATCTAAAATGTACAACAAACTAGTGAATATAACAAAAAAGAAGCAGACTCACAGATATAGAGAACAAACTAGTGGTCACCAGTGGGGAGAGGGAGGGGGGAGGGGCAGTACAGGGGTCAGGGAGTGGGAGCTGTAAGATAGGCTCAAGGATGTATTGTACAACATGAGGAATAGAGCCTATATTTTGTTATAACTGTAAGTGGAAAGTAACCTTTAAAAATTGTATAAAAAATTTTTAAATTAAAAACAATTTTAGTTAAAAAACTAAAAATTAAAAATAAAGAAATGCAAATTTAAAAAAAAAAGAAAGAAATTTCTATTGTGTTGAGCTGCTGAGATTTCAGGGGTTTTCTGTTGTGGCTACCATTACTTAAACTAATACACCCTCGTCCTACAATTCCCATTCCCCACTTCATGGAATAGGCAAGCATCCCTTGGAAAGGAGTCATGGGTTCACAGCAGTGATCTCAGTAGCCAATGTCTATGACACAGCTCTGGTGGTGGCAGAAAAGCAGCGTCTGCTTAGCAGAGGAGGCCCCCTATCTATGCCATGGTTTGGTTTGCCTTTTGTGTTGAATTCTGTGTCCTCGACTATGTATATCTCTGTATATAAGTTTGGATGTGTGTTTCTCTATGGAATACATAGGTGCCCTGTTTCTTCTATTGTAGATGGTCCATAAAGGGTAGATACCTATTTCTCTCTGGTTGTAAGTAGAAAGGAATAGCTATAGGACACTGGGCATACGCCAGACAGTTCAGGAAAACAGAGTAGGTGCGCCAAGAATAGGGGATCAACCCCGATGGGGGTGGTCAGCACTGTAAAGACCAGGTAGATGGGAGAGGCCAGCAGTGGGCTCCAAGGTGAGGGCTGGCCAGAGTGCTGAGGGAAGAGGCAGCTGTGCAGGCTCTGCCTCCATCATCTGGGATGTACTTGCCGAATGCAATTGGGAAGATCGGGAAAGCCCTCTAGGTACGAATGGATTTGATGCTAGTGATTCGGGGCTGGAGAGGGCACACTGCTCGGCTCCTGGTCATTGGCAAGGGTGCTGATCAGAGAGGACTCTACAGTATATGTGAGGAGAAGAGGTACAGAAGAAACACTAGAAGACAGGTGGGCCATGACAGTGGTGAAAATCATACTTTTAACGCAGTCCCTAAACTGGAGAAAACTTTTAGACGTAGATCGTGAAGCAGCAGTGTGTCCGGGATTCACACGTGGGCAAGGTGGATGATTCATAGGTCACCCAGTGGTTCTCAGAGTCTATACATAATTGTATGTTTAATACTGGAGCATAGTACATCATATTTTCTATTAAACACATTTTTGGTTCCCAAACTCTGAGGATATTTCACTGACCCCATAAAGCCCATTGACATTACTGGCATTGGCAATGAAACATCTCGAGTTCAACCCAGAGCAACAAGTTTTTGTAAATGTTTTTAGATTAAAGTACAGGCAATTGCTCAAAAATAAAATATTGAGTACTCATTTTCTATTTCAGATATTTCCAGGAATGCTGGAAATGTGTAAGGAGGGGAAATGGGATTCCACCTGGCAATGTGCCAGGAAACTAATTACCTGGGGTACTTGAACTGACTCAGTGAATTATGTAGTTACATTGATTTTGTGGATTGACTGTGGCAAATGGTGAAATTTAAGCTACCCTGTTCATCTGTTCATTCACTCACTAGTGGATCAAGTTCAAACTTTACTTAGCCTGGCAAATGAATAATTTCTCAATCTTTGCCTTAGCTACTCTGACCTTCATACCAATCTGAACTTTGCACCAATGTATTTATTCATTCAAATATTTAGATATTTTTGATGTCTACTGTGCAGGGAGCCCTGTGCTAAACTGGGGGCTGCAGCAGTAAATATCACCCTTGCTCCATGCCCACAGGGACCTCCCAGGTTCCTAGAGGAAATAAACTCGAGTAATCGCACACATCTACAATGATGACCCGAGTAAGTGTAAAGAGTAGAATCATATACTTTCCTGATGTCATCGGGGTGGCGGCTTGGGGCAGGCAAGGAACTCTGGGAAACCTCACCTGTGCTTGGAAACCCCAAACCAAAGAGTGAAGTGGTTGAATGGTCAGATTTATGAATTACTGATGCAATTACTGATGTTACATTGTATGACCCAGAGTTTCTGTTATCTGGTGTTTCCACGAAGAATCATCCCAATGAACCCTCCTACGCTGTTGGTGGAAATGTAAATTGGTACAGCCACTATGGAAAACAGTATGGAGGTTCCTCAAAAAAACTAAAAATAGAGTTGCCATATGACCCAGCAATCCCACTACTGGGCATATATCCAGAGAAAACCATAATTCGAAAAGATACATGCACCCCAGTGTTCATTGCAGCACTATTCACAATAGCCAGGATATGAAAAAAACCTAAATGTCCACTGACAGATGAATGGATAAAGAAGATGTGGCACATATATACAATGGAATACTACTCAGCTGTAAAAAGAATGAAACAATGCCATTTGCAGCAACATGGATGGACCTAGAAATTACCATACTAAGTGAAGTAAGTCAGAAAGAGAAAGACAAAAACCGTCTAATATCACTTATATGTGGAATATAAAATACAACACAAATGAACTTATCTATAGAAATAGACTCACAGACATAGAGAACAGACCTGTGGTTGCCAAGGGAGTGGGGGAGGGATGGATTAGGAGTTTGGGATTAGCAGATGCAAACTATTACATATAGAGTGGATTACAACAAGGTCCTACTGTATAGCACAGGGAACTATATACAATATCCTGTGATAAACCATAATGGAAAAGAATATATAGAGATGTATAACTGAATCACTTTGCTGTACAGCAGAAATTAACACAATATTGTAAGTCAACTATACTTCAATAAAATAAATTTTAAAAAATTCATCCCTTCCGGAGCCTGTGCTCCGCGACGGGAGAGGCCACAACAGTGAGAGGCCCCGCGTACAGCAAAAAAAAAAAAAAAAAAAAAAAAAAAATCATCCCCAAACTGAGTGGTTTAAAACATCAATTATTTTATTATAACTCACAATTCTGAAGGTCAAGAATTTGAACAGTGCCCAGCAGGAGTGGCCATCTCTGTTCCATATGACGTCTGCTGGGACTGGAACATTCCAAATGGCTTCTCCACTCAGATGTTTGTTGACCTGGTTGGGAAGCTGGACAGCTCAGGATTGGCAGGAATGGCTTGACTGGGGCCTCTGACCTCCTCGGGGCCTCTGTCCTCCTTGGGGCCTCTTTCTCAGGTGGCCACTCCACAGGGGCTTTTTACATGGCAGCTCAGGGCTCCAAGAAGCTGCCAGACCAAGGCTTTAGCCTGGAACTGCTGCTACCTTGCTTCTATCTCATTGTATTGGTTAAAGTGAGTCACAGGGCCAGCCCTTGTGGGAGGGAGCAACACAAGGGTGTGAATACAGGGAGGTGTGATTCATTGGGAACCAGCTTTGGAGACCAGCTACCACATTCAGGAAGTAGCATTGTTGAATGAAGTTGTTGCTGTTTTTAAATGTAAGTCTTAATCAGGAAGAGCCTCTTTCTCCCCCCAAAGAGTCTACAAATACCTTTCTTTAGCCACTGCTTCTAGAAAATATGGCTCACAGAGGGGGGTAGAGGTTTTCGATTAGAGAGCTAGGTATGCCACTGTCCCGCCACCAGGGGGAAACATCATCTCCAGACTCACAGGCGAAGCAGCAATTCTCTGATCAGGACTCAAGACTTAACTCCGACTTTGAGAAATGGCAGGTGTAAAGACCAAGGTCTTCCTCCAAAGGATTTAAAGCCTCCTGATACATGGAAGTGACACAATCCAGAGAGAGAGAGAAGTGCAGGGACACTCAGAAGAGGATCAACAGACCTTACAAGCAAAACAAAGCAGGAGGCATGGTCCAACCTGGACAGAGGCTATACCCTTAGCTGAAGAAGACGTCAACATCAGGACCCCATAGTGTACTCTACGTATTTCTGCTTAACTGGCTCATGAATCAGACATATGACACTAGGCTTGCCTTGCATACAGGTTAAGAGAACATTCTCTGAGGTCAGCATGTCTGGTTGTAAAGCCTGCCTCTTCCACTCACTGGATGAGTGGCCCTGGGTCAAGTTACTTGAGTTTTTTGTTCAGGCTGGTGAAGGCACTTGGCACAGTACCAGGTATACCAAGATTTCAAGAAACTTTAACAATGTCATTATTGATATTGTCTTGATGGTTAATTTCATAATTTCCAATGTATATGTCCCTCCAGCTGGATACCTGATTTGGATGGGCTCCTGTATCTGTCTACTGATGTGAGAATTGTAGCTCCCAGGGTGGGCAAAAGCAGAATGATAGCCCTCTCGGCACAGGGAACATTAATGTCTGTCTAAGTGCAGCCGGTACCCAACCCTGCAGCATGTGCTGGGGAGGAAAGCCATCGGCCTTGCAAGCCTGACTCCTGCACAGGGTCGATAAACAGCAGAGTTAATATCCAGGCCGAATCACCTGGGTACCTAAATCATACTGACTCATCAGCCCAAGAAAGATTTTTTTAAAAATTGCTTGATGTACAAACCAAGTTATTTTAGGAGTCTTATGTGGATTTAAATATGGTTTTGATTTGTATGCAAAATATTAGTTCACTAGTTTCTATTTATCCTGAATATACTATTCTATTGATTCTGGACCCACGTTTGAAGAACTGCATTTGTCAAAGTGTACCATTGCTCTTCCTCAGAGGCTCTCTTCACCTTGGAAATTGACACCACAGTCTCTGTACATGAGCCAGACATGGAGAAATTCCCTGTCTCCTGAGAGGGTAATATGGGACCGTGGGTATGCACAGACTCTGTAGCCCTGCTGCAGGGTGCAAAAGTGGGTGTCTTTGTCTATCTGGGCTGCTATCACAAAACACCAGACTGGGTGGCTAATAAACAACCAGACATTTATTTCTCACAGTTCTAGAGGTCGGAAGTCCAAGATCACTGTGCCAACAGATTCAATGTCTGGCGAGAAGGGATGAGGGAGCTCTCTGGGGGTCTCTTTTATAAGGGCACTAATCCCATTTATGATGACTCTGCCCTCATGACCTAATCACCTCCCAAAGGCTCCATCTCCAAATACCATCACATTGGGGATTAGGTTTCAACATACGAACTTTGGGGGGACACAAACATTCAGTCTATAGCAGGGGACTTCTGCACTTACTAGCTATGCTTCTTACCTTCAGTTTTCCTGTCTGGAAAATGGGGTTAATTGTACCCACCTCACAGGGCTCTTGTGAAGGTTAACAAGTTAACATTACATAAAATATTTAGAACAATTCATGGCACGTGATGAATATACTTCGTAAGTATCGGCCATTATTATCCAGCTTCTATATCAAGCGTGGAGGTTTATTCCTGTCCTCAGGCTTCCCCTGTATGGACCTGGCTCTCAACTCCAAGGACTTCCTTGAACAAGCATGAAAAGGGGCAGAGAGATGCCCTTTTCCAGAGGTAGAGTTCTGCCTGACACCTAGCACCTGGCCTGGGCTTTGAGATTCTTCTAAGAGGCAGAAAAGAATGGGAGGGAAAGTTCTGGGTTCACACAAGAGAACAGAGTGTGAGACCCATTCATGCCACCTGCATACCATCTGCATGTGTCTTTGGGAAAGGCACACCTCACACAGTAAGACACTCCCTGTGGACAGGGTAGCCAGGCATTTCAGATCCAGGCAGACTCACTGAGAACGGGCAAGCCTGTGTGTCCTGTGTTCCAGCCAGAGTCACCTGAATTTCTTTAGGGACCAGAAAGCAGATGACGGCTGCAGCCAGCCTCCTGGAAATGGGCACAAGGACCCAAAGAGGCTGGCTCCTGGCTGGCTTGTGTTCAGATGCTTGCAGAGTGAGTGGCTCTCTTCTACCCCCAAATCTGACAACCTGTGTCCTCAGAGGCTGAAAGAAAGCCAGCCTGTGAGTGCGTTCTGTGGGCTACTAAATGGCCCCCTGAGTCTGCTGTGTCCTTCCCAGGCAGGCCTTGCTGGCAGGGCTTCTCTCCAAACCTTCTAGAATCAGCTCAGGCCTCTCCAGTAGCTCTGACCCTCCGCTCCTTTTTGGTACCATTTCCTCTTACTTCCACCACCCTGGGGTTCATCTATTTGGTTTTCTCTTTGGTGGGAGGGCAGCTCTGCCCTTCATCAACAGCCCAGACACAGTGTTTACTTCTGTTTTGAGGATTTACACTTTCGAGAGGGAGTTGCCAAGAAGCGGGCAGTGTGGACACTGGAGGAGCAATGGGCTGAGTTTGAATCTCAATTCTGATCCTTACTAACTCTGTGACTTTGGGCAAGTTTCTCTGCTTCTCTGATCCTCTACACTATAAAGTAGAGAGGATAGTACTTAGTATGAAGTATAAAGAATGTCTAGAACTGTGGCAGGAGGGTCACACAGATGTGGACCCATGTGCCACGAAGATGAGTCAAAAGGTCATTCTATCTTAGGGCACCCTAGGGCCAGACTTTAATCCTACATTTAGCCCCATCTCAGGCTTTTGACCAAAAGCCCAACCACAACACTCACCAGAACTCTTTCTCTGACATCTCCAGGCATCCCTTTCCAGCTGGGCAGGAAGAATAAAGCCCCCAAGGAGGACTCGCTGCTTTGAGTTTCCAGCTTTGGTGTCAATCACACAGGTGTCCAGGAAGAGAGCTGGCATCCTCTAACTACTGAATGAGAACCACAGTGATAATGACCATCATAGCATAGGGATAATCACAGAAGGTTTTCTAAAAATGGGCTTTATATTGGCCATGGATAAGTGTAATCACATGCTCCCCACAGTGCTACTTAGGCTATCGTTTTTTCCAGGCAGCTCTGACCCAACTGCAGAAACATAAATTCTGCAGAACTCTGGAAGAAGGAAAAGTGCCCCTCTCTTCAGCCCCCTCACCGCTCCATGTCTTAGAGTGTGAGTCTCTGTTTGCCAGGAGGATGCTGGAGTGAGGCAGGCAGCAGCTAAGCCTTGGCCAAGGCTGCCTTGCCAGGTTTCTTGTCAATACCTGTTGACATTTCCAGGTGCCTCTGGTATATTTCTTCATAACATCGGATGGATTACAGGGGCTGTATTGATTTTGTGGTTTCATGTGTGAAAGATCTAATCTTAATCCTCCATTGTTCATTTTCCTTAACCTTTTAATAACGTGATAGGGAGGCAACCCATCAGAATGGAAATTGTTTCTGAGTCACGTTGTCATAAATATATGCCACAGACTGTTTTATTTTATGGGAGCAGCCATATTTTTTTGAAATAATAATAATGATAAAATTTGTATGGTGTATTGCAGTTTACAACGCACTTTCCCCTGTCAACTCATTTAATCCTGATGGCAATCCTGATAGGTAGGAGTTATTTCATTTATTTTGATTTGTTTATTCTGTGAGTCTTCCCACAACATGAATTTTTATTATTATTTGCCGTGTCACAGATGAGGAACCTGCATTGCTCGAGGTCACACAGCTCTTAAAAGTAAGATTTGGAGTCAGGGTGATGCACTCAAATCCTGAGACTGCCAGAAGCTGTCACTGTGTGACCTTGGATGAGGGGTTTAAGCTCTCCATGGTTTATTTCTTTACCAAAAACACTGGGATGATGGAACCTTCCTGGGATTTTGTAAGGATTAAAGTTGATGTAGGTACACCACCTGTACAGTACCTGGAACCAAGGAGAGGACCAATAAATGTTCTCTATTATAATTAATATTATTATTTAATAAAGGTAGGATTTGAGCCAAGGACTCTCACGTCAAACCTCAGTTCTCCTTCGCTGGAGAGAAATCACAATCTGGCTTCTCTCTCTCCTTCCCTCCTTCTCATTTCTTTCCGTAACTTTTAAAACCCCAGTGAACGAGAGTGGGTCACAGATGCTGGCTAATGTTCCTTCAGGAACACTACTCTGTCCTCACTAGCACTGAGCTGCCTCACGCCCTTGACTCCGAACCCTTCACTCTGTCCTCCACCCTTGACAGCTGTCTCTACCCACATTCTGCCCCCTGCTCACCGCTGTTTGGAGTTCGTCTGACTCTTCCTCCTGGCATTTTATCCTCAGGCTCTCTTTCGTGACCTTGAGGCTCTTTTCAATCTGGCTCTTGCTTTCTTGATAAAGACTCCCTGCTCTAGTTCCCAGCCCCACAAAAACCGACTGCGACCCTCCTCGATATTCCTCAGGTTAGTCCCATCATGCAGTGCCATTAACTTGAATCCGGCACAGTTACAGAGATACTTCCATTGGCCAACTTTTCTTGTGTCTCTGGCATGTCAGTTTTCTTCCAGCGGAAAACAAACCTGCTAAATCCCATCTTCCTTGAAATGATGGTTTCCAGTGCAGCCCTTGGTTTGCAAATTACAGCACCACTTGCAAAAATCCAATTCTTGCTCTACTTAAAACGCCATCAGCACAAAGCATGGATGGCTTTGCAGAATATTACTTTTTGAGTAAGCTCATGTGAAGTTTGATAAATCCTTTTCCTCGTGATCCATAAACCAGATGTTTCCACTGAGATAACATGGCATTATTCGTGGCAAATCTCATGCATTAATGTAACAGATATTAACTAAGCTCTTTCCATCTTCCGTTCAGGCAAATATAGAAAGAGCTGGAGAAAGGTATCACAGCCAACCATGGTCCAGCAGCTTCCTGAAAGCAGGGTGTATCCCAAGCTGAAGTGAAAAGACAGTCACCTCACTCTCATTGTTCCCAGGAAGCACGGAGTAGTGAAAGAGCGAGGGGTGGGGAGTCTGTCTGTCAGGGTTCAAATTCTGGTCACACCATTTATCTGGAGAGCATGTTTCCTGACCTGAAGTTCAGTTCCTTCTTTTATAAAATGCGAGTTAGAACACTCATCTCATAGGGTTGTTGTGCGAAAAAAAAAAAAAAAATGCAGATATGCTTCATCTCAGATACAATCCTCTATAAAAAAGGTTGTAAGGAGGAGGTGGGGGAAGGGCCTGGTGAAAATGGGAAAGCTTGAATGTGGGGATAAGTAATGAGCTGCTAAGGGACAGAGTCCTGGACTAGCTGTTTGGGGGTGAAAAGGTAGAAGGGGCTGGGGGTCACAGGTCAAAGAGCCTCGTCTAAAGGGAGTGGACAACTGGGTCTGCGCCAGCTTAGCAACGAGGCAGAGGGAGATTCTGGGAGACTGAGGATAGACTTGAAGCAGCACTCCAGCCTGGTAAGACAGGAAGTGATCCAGGGAGAATAAGGGGCTTGGCTCAAGAAAGTGTGTCAGACCCTGTGGGCAGCCTGGGTGGGACACCCATCCCCCACTCTGAGCGGACAGCAAAGTCAGCTCCAAACCCCACTTGCTGGTGGTACTCACAGCTCCCTCCGTGATCAGAACTGACTCAGTGCTGAGCAGGGAGGGGCTGCCATTGAAGCTTCTGGGACATCTAAGGAGGAGAGTCAACAAATGCTCAGGATGTAACTTTATGATGGAATTCCAGAAACGTGGCCACTCATGTCATTTTAATTCCTCGTCTCTTGGAAAGCCTGGGTGGAAATATTAGACTCACCCAGACTTCAGTCTACAGGTAAAACGGAGTCATGTAAGTTCTTAGAAGAAGCGAGTAAATAGGCAGAGCCATGCTTAGGAATATTTAGCAGACACTGTTTAAGAGGAAAGACAAGGTTACCACTTAGGAGGCTTGTACGGCAGTGGTAGTGGGATGGAGAAGGGGGGATAGATGGACATGCGTGATCAAGGTGAAACTGTCAGAATCCTTCTGTAAAGGCTGGAGAAGGACGTGTGGGTGGTGGCGGATCAGGTAACACTTTTTCCCTGGCCCCCTGAGGGTACCCTGTCTCTATAGGAGAAAGGCTGGATACCTTACCTACCACACTCTCCCTTGCAATGGAGAAGCTCAGGAAGTAAGAAAGGGTGAGGCTGAGAGTCCAACCGTGTGGGGTGGCCCAGGCAAAGCTTTGGAAGGGAGAACATGAGGATCACAGCAGCTCACTCCATAGCCTAATGTCGAGTCACTTCTCTGCTGGGCCTCCGCTTTCCACTGGAAGTGTGGGGATCAGTGGTTACTCCTGCTTCCAAGAGAGGATCATGATGGAGTGTACGGTGCAGCAGCAGCCAGGTGGGCCTGCAAGACCAGACCTACCTCCACTCTTTACCAGCTGTGGACCTCAGATAATCTATTCATATTTAACAGACACGAACGTAGGGTTTACACGTGCCAGGCACTTTACAAATGCCAGCTCATTTTTTCCTCATTACAATGATATTCTCATCTCTATTGTACAGATGAGGATATGATAGCTCAGAGAGGTTAACTCACCCAACGTCATAGAGCTACTATGTGACAGAGGTGGGCAGCTGGAATTTGAATTGTATAATGAAGATCTGTGTACTTTACAGTAAGAATTCTGTTCCTCCGTTTCATACACACACATGTACACACACATTTATCTGTACTGATTTATGCATACACGAGAGATAATATTCCACACTCATGGTTCTGTGAAGAAAAACAAATTCTATACATAGCATACTACTTATATATTTAAAAAGCATACTCCTATAACAGGGGTCCCCGACCCCTGGGCCATGGACCGGCGCTGGTCCGTGGCCTGTTTGGAACCGGGCTGCATAGCAGGAGGTGAGTGGTGGGTAAGCAAGCCAAGCTTCATCTGTATTTACAGCCGCTCCCCATCGCTCACGTTACAGCCTGAGCTCCGCCTCCTGTCAGATCAGCGGCGGCATTAGATTCCCATAGGAGCGAGAACCCTACTGTGAATTGAACATGCGAGGGATCTAGGTTGCGCGCTCCTTATGAGAATCTAATGCCTGATGATCTGAGGTGGAGCTGAGGTGGTGATGCCAGCGCTGGGGAGCGGCTGCAAATACAGATTATCATCAGCGGAGAGGTTTGACTGCACAGAGACCATAGTAAATCAATTGCTCGCAGACATATCAAAACCCTATTAGTGGGCTTCCCTGGTGGCGCAGTGGTTGAGAGTCCGCCTGCTGATGCAGGGGACACGGGTTCATGCCCCAGTCTGGGAAGATCCCACATGCCGCTGAGCGGCTGGGCCCGTAAGCCATGGCCGCTGAGCCTGCGCGTCTGGAGCCTGTGCTCCGCAACGGGAGAGGCCACAACAGTGAGAGGCCCGCGTACCACAAAAAAAAAAAAAAACAAAAAAAACCCTATTAGTGAGTGGTAAGTGACAATTAAGCCTCCTCTGGTGGCAGGCTTTATAGTGGCAAGTGAGCTGATGTACTTCAGTTGTACAGCTGCATCTGGTGGCAGGATTTAAGTCAGAATCCGACACTCAGTTTGTGCGTGGCCCGCCAATTTTTCTATTTACCACTTCCATCCTCACCTCTTTCCCGCACTGCACACATGTCTCAGTCACGGTTTTGGTAAGCCCACAAGCTAACCCTAGCCAAAATGAGTAAAAAACAGACGTCGCTGGAGAGCTTCTTTGAAAAGGGGGAAAGACCCAATGATGAGACAGCAGAAAACTCTATGACTGCCAACAAAAAGAAAGTTGCATTTAAAAGAAAATACCAAGAGTCCTACTTAAATTACAGGTTCATTGCAACAGGCGATTCACATTCTCCAAGCCCACTTGTATAATACGTGGCAACTGGCTATCCAGCGAAGCCATGAAACCTTCAAAGCTGCTTTGCCACATGGAGACCAAGCACCCTGCATTAAAAGACAAGCCTTTGGAGTTTTTCAAAAGAATAAACATGAACACGAAGAACAGAAGCAGTTATTGAAGGCCACCACTTCATCAAATGTGTCTGCACTGACAGCGTCATTCTTAGTGTCTAGCTGCATTGCTAAAGCTAAGAAGCCCTTTACTATTGGTGAAGAGTTGATCCTGCCTGCTGCTAAGGACATCTGTTGTGAACTTTTAGGAGAGGCTGCAGTTCAAAAGGTGGCACGTGTTCCTCTCTCGGCTAGCATCATAAGTAGACGAATTGATGAAATAGCAGAGTATATTGCGGCACAACTGTTAGAGAGGATTAATGAGTCACCGTGGTAGGCAATACAGGTTGACAAGTCTGCCAATGTTGACAACAGGCAACAATGCTTGTTTTTGTGTGATATATTTTTCAGGAGGATATGCATGAGGATATGTTATGTGCACTTTCGTTGCCAACCAACACCACAGCTGCAGAAGTGTTCAAGTCTTTGAATGATTACATATCAGGAAAACTGAATGAGTCATTTTGTGTTGGTATATGCATGGGCGGCGCAGCTGCCGTGACCGGACGGCTTTCTGGTTTCACTACTCGGGTCAAAGAGGTCACTTCTGCGTGTGAGTCTACGCACTGTGTCATCCATAGAGAAATGCTGGCTAGCTGAAAAATGTCACCTGAAGTTAACGTTTTGCAGGATGTCATTAAAATTATCAACCACACTAAGGTACGTGCCCTTAACTCACGTCCGTTTGCGCAGCTCTGTGAGGAGATGGGTGCAGAGCACACACGTCTTCTCTTACACACAGAAGTGAGATGGCTTTCTAAAGGTAGATCACTGGCCAGTTTCTGAGTTACGAGAGACGCTCCAGAGATTTCTTTTAGAGAAACAGTCACCACTGGCAGCACATTTCAGTGACATAGAATGGGTCGCAAAACTTGCTTACTCGTGTGACATATTCAACCTGCTCCACGAACTCAAACTGTCCCTTCAGGGGAGAATAACCACTGTGTCCAAGTCGGCAGATAGAGTGGCTGCATTCAAAGCCAAACTGGAATTATGGGGGTGACGAGTGAACACTGGGATTTTTGACATGTTCCAAACATTAGCAGAGATTTTGAAAGAGACTGAGCCAGGGCCTTCTTTCTCCCAGCTGGTGCACGATCACCTATCTCAGCTTTCAAAAGAGTTTGAGCATTACTTCCCAACCACAGAAGACCCCCAAACTGGGAAGGAATGGATCCCTGACCCATTTGTGAATAAGCCAGGTGAATCGACTTTGTCCGTGCTAGAAGAGGATCAACTGCTCGCGATCGCAAATGACGGTGGCCTGAAAAGTACGTTTGAGACAACTTCCAATCTCCATACGTTCTGGATGAAAGTCAAGGCGGAATATCGTGAGATTGCGACAAAAGCACTGAAAAGGCTGCTTCCATTTCCAACATCCTATCTTTGTGAAGCCGGGTTTTCTGCAGTGACAGCAACCAAAACGAGATTACCGAGTAGACTGGACATAAGCAACACACGTCGGGTGTCACTGTCTCCCATCACCCCCAGATGGGACCATCTAATTGCAGGAAAACAAGCTCAGGACTCCCACTGATTCTGCATTACAGTGAATTGTATATTTCATTATATATTACAATGTAATAATATAAATAAAGTGCACAATAAACGTAATGCGCTTGAGTCATCCCGAAACCATCCCCCCTACCCCAGTCTGTGGAAAAACTGTCTTCCATAAAACCGTCCCTGGTGCCAAAACGGTTGGGGACTGCTGTCCTATAAGGTAAAACTGTATATTTCTGTAGTGAACATTTGTGAGTGTAAATACTTAGAAGAATCTAGAAGAAGAGACAATGGATAACTGGTTTTCTCTGGGAAGGGAACAAGGAGGGTCAAGAGTTAGTTTCCTATGTAATGTTAACATTATTATATTAAGAATATATTTATGACTTCTATGTAATTCAAAAATACATAGAATTTAAATTTAATATTAAATACAAATTTACAAAACCAATGGCAAAATAAGTTGGCAGAGAGAGCAGGGTTAGGAGCAAACTTATAAGAGTTTTATAGTTATATATTTTATTTTTACTCTACTTTTAATTTTTATATTTGGGAAAACAGAAAAAATGCGCCTTCTAAATAAAGCAACACTATAATCAAGTTGTAAGTGATGAACAAGGGGTTTCATAGATGGACTCAGATTGCTTCCCTTTGATCACGTCATGATCTTTCGGGGCGGGGAAGGTGGGGTATGTTGGCGCTGTGCCAGCAATGAGAAGGGACGCAGACTGCAGGGGTTTGGAAATAAGAATCCCTGGGCGTTCTTCTTAGCCCATCTTACCAATTGCCGTGATCCCTAAAATAGCTTTGGTTTTCGGAGTGGAATTTTGTGCCTGCTGTGTTAGCAGACTCAGTCTCTGCGCAAAAACACAACGGTCCAGCCCTCCCCAAACCATGCTCACCTCTTTTGAAGAATGCAGGCAGGGCAGGACTCCTGGCCCTTCTTATGGTCCCCTTGAACCTGTTTAGAGGATGATAGTGCGTCATTTAAACCTTGTCCAAAGATCAGCTTCCTTCGAGAAGGGGACTGACGGATCTCTATCAACTGCTTCATTAGCAGGGTCCGAAGCTTGGTGAGAAATTGCTTCTGTGTCCGAGTCCGTTTTGTTGATTCTAATCTCTTTTCTCCAACCAATACTGCTCAACGTCACCAAATCACCTCTAATAACAGTTCAATGGGTACTTTTAGTCCTGATGCTAATTGAGGAATCAACTTGGTGTATTGGTGTTTTAAGAACCCAAGTTCTGGAGTTAGACTGGGTATGAATCACAGCCCTTCCAACAGCTACTTCTGTGACCTGGCTACTTTCTCTTTAAGCCTGTGTTATTATCTGTAAAATGGGAACCACAGTAGTTTAAACCTCATAGAGTGCAGTGAGGATGATGAGCTGAAATAATAAAGGTAAAGCATTTCACACAGTAACTGGCACAAATTAAAAACTCAACAAACATTACCTATTATTATGACACCTGAAGAGCATTAGCACTTTTGTCTAATGGTTCTTTCTTTCTTAAAATGACATTTTTTTCTGCTTAAAATGTAATAGATATTCATTATAGAGAAACTGGAAAACAAAACCAAATATTTCAGGACAAAGGATAAAATGGAAGTCACATGAATCCTATTACCTGATTTTTGCAGGCTTTTTTCTGTGAATGTACGTGAACACATATATTTATACAACCAAATTAGATCATAATGTGCATATGACTTTACACTCTGCTATATTGAATTATTAATGAAAAAATGGCATGGGGAGCCCTGGGACAAAATATAGGTTCTACAACATTATTTTAGTGACTGCACAGTCCACATTCATAAATATATACTTACTGATACTGAAGATAAATGGGAGAGACATGGCCCTGTCTTCAAGGAGCTTATCATTGACCATGAAGGCATAGCCTCCCATTCTACAGCTATAATATGTAGACAGTCTCATAGTATGGAAATTTAGATTTCCAATATTTCTCTATTACACATAATAAGTGATGAACATGTCAATATCTATTTGTTCACTATCATGGGAATTTCCGTCTTTTAAATTTCAGTCTTAGACACGGAATTACCATGTTGAAGATTATGCAACTTTTAAAAGATTTTGATTTAAAAATATCTTTGAATCAAACGCTCAAAGTGTTTGAGGGTGTCTGTTTCCTCATATCCTCATCAACACAGGGGTAATTACCTTTTGAATCATTGCTAATCTGATAGGAAAACACAATCTTGACGAATTTTTTTGATTACAAAAATTTATGCAGTTAAAGAAATACTTTTTGGCCCTTAACAATATTGGAAACATAAGGTAGCAACATAAAATTTCAAAAAGTACAATAACGTTTAGGTGAGAAGTTTGTTTTCTCCCTCTTGAGGCCCCCCTCTCTAGGGTTACTCACTGCAGGGTTAGTATGCGACTCATATTGCTCCATGAAACAAGGCCTTTACTTCCCCAGCATATAGAACAATGCCTGGCACACAGCAGGCACTCAATAGCTACTTATTAAATGAATGAGCAGTTTCATGAATATCATCATAATAATTTTCTATGGATATATAAACACCTGCATACATATTTTTATACTATTAATAGAAATGGGAACTTACCAAACCCACTCTTCTTATATGTCTTTGACACTGTTTCATATAAGATTACTTAGAATCATTTCATTTTTTAAAAACGCTGCATCATACTGTAATTCAGTTAATGTGCTCCCTATTGATAAAACATTTTGCTGTTTTCTACTTCTAGCTCTTACTTATGGGCCCTTTGCATTTCTTCTTTGGGAATTGTTTGTTCATGTTTAGTTATTTTTCCATAAACGTTTTCTGTAAGCTTTTAGGAGCTTTCTGTGTATTCAGGATAATAAAGCTTTGTTTATAACGTATGCTGTAAATAGTTTTCTAATTTTTCCATGGCCTTTTAATGTTGTTTATGGCATTTTTTACATAAATTTTTATGAAGTTAAATCTCTCCGTATTTTTATAAGTATATATATTTTTGCATTTGGTGTTAGAAGACTTATGAGGGCCTTTTCTACCTCTACATGAATAGTCATTAATTTTTTCTCATATACTTTGATGTCTACATATGATACATTTGATATTTAATTTATATGGATTAAATTAACTATATGGTGTGAAGAGTCTAACTTTTACTAACAGTGTTTATTTTCCTATTTCCATTTATTGAATAGTCTTTATCCCCACTGATCTGAATACTTTCAATTATCCATTAATCAATTAGACACTCATTTCTTGAGCTAACTTCTGTAGCTTATATTGTTTCCCTGATCATGTTATTCTTTGTCCTATACCAGTAACTTTAAATTATTTTAGCTTTGTTTTGAGATCTGATAGTACATTTATCCTCATTACATTTTCTTGAATATTCTCACATGCTGTTCTCTTCAGATATGCTTTAGAATATTATTGAATATGAATATGTTGTTGAAGATGCAGAATTGAGATTATGATTGAAATTGCACTGTTGTAAGTTGATTTGGGAGAACTGACATTTTTATAATCTTGAAACTTCCTCCCTGAATTTGTTCAGTTACTTTGTGCCTTTTGACAAGGTTTTGTAATTGAAAAAAAGATCTAGATCTTACATATTCAGTATTAAATTTATTCTTGGGTATTTTATTCTTGTTGTTATTATTAATGAAATCTATTTTTCCATTAAGTGTTCTAAAAAGTTATCTATAGTAATATAGAAAATATTGATTTTTATATATTTATTTTAAAACGAATCACCTTAATTCTTTCATTAGTTTTTACAGCTTCTGGTAGATATTTCCTATTAGAAAATATTATCTGCAAACATTGATAATTTTCTCATTTTACATTAAATACCTGATTTTTCTTATATCCGTGCATTGCACTGTCTTAAATTTCAGAATGTTATATGATAGAGGTAACGGCTCACAGCCTCCATCTGATTTTAACGGGGATGCCCTCAAGTTTCACTGCTATGTTTCCTATTAGTTGGATATTAATGTTCTTCATCATGTGAAGGAAATTCTCTAATTCTAGTTTCCAGTGTTTTTCTTGAAGAAGATAATGAATTTTATCAGATGTCTTTCCGGCATCCACTAAGATGAGACAGTCTCTCTTGACCTATGAATCTCATTCCAAGAATCAACTTTAGTTGGTCATGGTTTACAGCTGTGTTTAATATGCTACTATTTAATTCAGGAATTTCTGATTAATCATTAGAAAGATTAGGCTATAACTGGCACAACTTCTTTGATGTTTTATTATTCTAGCTCTGAAATATAAATTGAGAAATTGGTTTTTCTGTGTTATTCAATAGCTTAAATAGTACATCATTTTCTCCCTTCAGTTACAGCCACTCCAGGCACACCACGCTCATTGGCTGTGCCAGTTCTGCTAAAGCTTTTGCCTCTGCTGCCACTGCTTCATGATGAACTCCTACTCACTTCTTAAGACCCAACTCAACCATCAGCGCTCCCACCATTCCCATATCAGCTTGTGCCTTTCTTCCAGCACTAATCCTACTATAATTTATTCATCTATTAACCGCTTCTCCCTACTAGAATCTGAACTTCTTGAAGTGGGAATAGTCATGTACACATCTTAAAAACATTTCTGAATCTCCACTGCTTATCACAGGACCTGGTACTTAGCATGTGCTTAACCACTCTTTGTTATATGAATAAATCCATGATACATTTTTGCTTTAAAGTTTGCCAGTGAAAAAATTTCAGAGATATGTGTATACTTCTTTGCCTTTCTTTGACAATAAAATAGAGATAATAATCACTTATTGCCATTCTGCACACTTGGTAGGGTTACTGGGATAACAGATGTGAAAGGATAAAGTAAAAGAATTAAACACAAAAATACACAATAGTCATCACTCTTTCTTTAGTATTAATAATAGGTAACGTGTATTGAGCACTTACTATGTTCCAGGTATGAAATTTTCAAATTTACGCCTCATAGCAGCCTTATGAGGAAGATATTATTGCCTCAGTTTTACATGTGAGTGAATTGAGTGTTAGTGAGCTTAAGTGACTTGTCTGAGGTCAAACAACTGGAAAGTCGTGGAGCCAGAACCTACGGAGACTTCCTGAGGAAATCGGGCGCATCCAGGGTGGTATGGCCGTAGACCATCAAGACTTTTCTGAATTCAGAGACATCTGGAAGCTACTTCTATACTGACTTGCCAGTAAAGACAGTGTGCTCCACTTTTGGAAGAAAAGAGAGAAATGATGAGCAAAGGGTGAAGATCTGGTCAAATACTCGACTTCCCAGGTTCTGCCTAAGGTTAGTGCACAATAGGAAGAAAAAACTATCGAGTATCAACCTGCTCAACTTTTGCATCACTTGTTTCTTTTCTGATGAAAGCGGACTAACCATCGACTAAGGTTTCCTTTACTTTCAGTTTATGATAGGATGTTGCTTCATTCTAAAAGAATAAACATGGACTGTGTGATCACTGACCACCTTCCTTTTATCTCCTTTGAAAGTCTGAAAGGGTACAAGACAGGTAAGAAGAAACAACTTCTCTTTAACAACTAAGTTCTAGATACTTGAGCTCATGGCCCTGAGCTATGGGTAACTGACTTCTATAATCTGAAATGAGACAGATTTCAAGGTGCCTTCCCAGGAGGCATGGTACGGTTGCTAAAAGTACAGTAGGAGGAAGGACAGCTTAGCATTTCATCGTTGACAAGGTGCCAGCCCTGATCGCTGCTTATTCCCTCTCCCCACATCCTTGCTCGTTCCCCACTCCAGGCTGTGACCCCAGCGTGAATGACAGAAATGGCAAGAGGTTGTTCCGAAGATTAAAGACCCAAGTCACCAGAGGCTGCTGCTTCGCGAGAATATTTAGACAGTTTCCACTTGGCAGTCATTAATATTCTTCAGCAAACGAAGAACAGAAAAACCTGTTCAAAAAGGTTCCCTCTTCAGATCTCTGTATCTTGGATGATAAAATGAAGGCCAGGGTTTTTGTTTTGAAATTAAATATTTATTGGATCGGGTTAGAGTTATCACTGTTTTGGAGACTAAAACTGGATTTTTCTTTTGTTTCTGCAAAAATCTAGTCATTTTACTGAAGAATCCATTTCTGTACTGAATCAGCTGGGCAATGCCGGGTATGATTTTTCTAATAGACACTACTTGCAATGGAATACAGAAACACTCAAAGTATTTTATAGAGCGTGCACGAGCAATTTGACATCACAGAAACCCTGCAGACAGAAGCGACCATGGAAGAGAGGAAAGGGACTTGGAGGTCAGACCCTGGGAACGACGACAGCCTCTGGGTAAGCTCATCAGCTCTGTTCATTGATAGCTGTTTTATAACATCTCTGAGTGTCAGTTTCCTAAGCTATAAAATGGGGAGCACATTTCTTTTCTTCTCAGGGCTTGTGTAAAACTTTGGAAATGACAGCTGGAAAATGAGTGACACATACAGATACAGAGCAGCACAAGAGTGGCAGCCATTATCCCTATTTTAACATAAATACTGAGAATCCGTCAGTAAATGGCTTGAAAGCCATTTACGTCTGTTTACTTTTTTTTTTTTTTTTTTTATCTTTCAGGCACTGTTGCTAACAATTTCCTTGAATTTAAACATCTTTTAAAAGGTTTCAAAGCTTTGAAGGTTGATTTCAATGAAACCTGTTTTTATTCTAGGCGTTTTTCCTACTGTCATTCTGAGTAAAACAAAAACCATTTGCTGTCAAAACAACAAGGGTTTGCTCTGAAGCACAAAATGAAAGCAGGCATGTCTGCCTGATTTATTTTGGCATCCGCCTAGCAGTTAAATAGGACACCTTTTAATTTGTCACTTCTTTAAGATTCAGTTAGGTTGGACAAGTAAATCACCAGTGCTTGTTTTCAGCTAAACTTGAACTACTTGGTCAAAAAGGTGTATTTTTTTATCCCTCAGACACATACCATTTCAAAAGTGCCAGTTACAGAAGAAACTACAACAGTTGGCAACATACTTAAGATACTAAGATTTAATGTTTTTAAATTTTTACTTAAACTGGAGGAAGTTAGAAATTGAACTTATTTATCAAAGATCAACTAGAGGTCTGCGAAGAGGCATAGAAGGTCAGGCTTTTCAACAAGACCATGCAGAATTATTTAAAAGGGTGAATATCCAGCTTTTAAAAAAATTAAAATCAACTATGAGTAAAGAGACTCGAAATGTAAACTTTAATTCTATCATCTCTTAGCTGAAGAAGTTATTCGATCTCTCCAAGTCTCAGTTTCTTGATATATAAATGGGGGATAACGTCTACTGTTTAGAAGATTAAATGAGGCAATGGCCATACAGCAGGGAGCATCTATCGGGCACATTGGCTGCTCAACAAGTATGAGGCGCTCTTATTCAGAAAGACTTCTGTAACATTTTCTAACAATTCCGTCCAAGAGTGAGCAGTTCTTACTGTATGAAAGTTGTTTCTTCTACTTGGCCTAAATTTATTTTGCTGGAATCCATTCTCTCATTTTCTCAAAGTTGTTGGTAACATCTGTTTAATACTTTGTTTAAGAAGGCCAGATTGAGGGCATGTGTTTATACAACCATTAACATAACCATTCCTAAACAGAGGTGCTTTTTGGCATCTCAATGACCTAATCATAATCTGTATGCTGGCTGATTACTGGATCAACCAACTGATTTAATAACAAGAGGAAATAAAAATGACACACACACACACACACACATACACACATACATACACACACGTGCTTTGCTTTTTCTGTTCTTCAATATAAGTCAAGGTCCAGCTTCAGACTTCTTTGCCTTTTATGTTTTTTGTGTGGAGTGTGTGGGGAATGTGAAGGAAGATCAATGCTTCCTTCTTTGGGTCCCTTAAAGCAGACGCTCTTGAAATGAACTATGGGGCTTTGAGAGTCTAGGTTAAGTGTGGTCTTCCAACCAACTGTTTAGCAGGTTTTCTGTTTATTTTTTATTTTATTTTTTTTTAGTAGAAGACACAAATCCATAGGGTGAATCCTGGGGTCTTTCCCAACTTTGAAAGTCCCATATGCTAAATGTGGTCCAAACACTGCATCTATACGTGGTGTGCTTTTTCTGACAACATCCTCCTCATTCCACGCTGTGGCTGATTTCCCAAGCGGAGCCAGTACCTGAATTGAACAGAAGACAAACTGATCTAACTCCTCAACGAAGCTCGCTTTTTCTGGCCCAGTGCCAGGAAAACAGAGGCCTTCACCTGGTCTGATGGCAGCTTTGAGAGAAGCAATTTCCTCTTCCGATCCCTCACCTGAATATCCGGTAGAAGCTTGTGGAATAAGGCCAGGCTAAACTGTTGTTCTCAAACATGTTTATTTGTAACAGTTTTACATGGAGTGTTACAGAAATTAATGGAAAATTTCTAAAAATTTTGCTGTTCTGTTGAATGCATTGTACATAAAGTTAAAAATAATGTGTCCATATATGTTAACAAACTGTCATCTGAGGTAAAGTTAAAGTAGGTCTAGAAATGTACTGCAACAGTCATTTTCTCTTTCTCATCTTTATTAAAAAAATATGTGTCAGAACGCAGAAATTGAAATGAACCAAACCCACAGAGTAAACATTTTTTTTTTTTTTTTTAAGAAGGTGCCCGGTACATTACGTGATGGGGTTTCAGTAGACACTGGGATGAGTACGAATTATCAAAAAAGTCTTGCGGCATGTAAAGGTCGGAGAGCTATGGGGAATGGGGACAGAATGACAGGTGGTGTTTCCCTGGTTTCAAAATTTAAAGTGACAAATTTCGTGCTAGTGAAGAATGAGGAATTAACAGTTGTACATGTGGATTTTCTACCAATCTGACTGGAACTGTGCAGACTCCCCCATGGCCTTTTGGTATTGGCACCTCAGCTCTTATGTGGAAATTTCACTGTATTCCTGGGATAGGATACGGTGGTTCTGAGTTCCCCAAACAGTGCTTATTAAACAGCAGAATTCTGCCAATGCTAACATGGATGGCAGTTTAAAATCTTGACTTTATTCCGCTCACTTTAACGCATCACAGGGGCCATCTTCTTTAAGTTCAGAGCCAGTTACATGTTCAAGCACATTCAGTGAATGATGACAAGTCCACTGGGCTGTCACTTTCTTCTATGAAATGAGCTCCATACGGTGTACCTGAAATAGCAACATCAGCCAGAGTTCACTTTGAATGTGTCAGAAGCAACCCACGGAATCAGTGGAAGGGTGTGATACTGCAAGACAAACTCAAGACAGCCATATTGAGGGAGAAGATAGCACCACTGGTTTAGAATCAGAATCATGGACAACAGAGCGATTTAAGTCATTTCCCCATGGGAACTGCCTATCTCATCAAATCCTCAGAAAACACAGTTGAACTGGTCTCAGGACAGCTCTCGTGGTTATCACACCTTTCCCATTTTCCCCTTCACGTGGAAGGATCAACTCATCAAAAGTATGCACATTCCTGAAGAAATCATGTCGACCAACATGTGACAGCTACAGAGGAAGGTAAATGGCCCTTTTCACATTTCGGGTTCTTTAGACTTTGCACATTAGGGTGACGCTTACATCTATTCTGTAATGGACATTTTCCCAGTTAACTGGAAAACATTCAGATTCCAGTGACCTGATAGTGTAAAACTTGGGCTTCAAACAGTTAACAAAATCACCTTGACTTATCACTTTTTTTCTTGGTCACCGAGTGTACCTTCTTCCAAACCATTTTAGTTTCTATTGATATGAAGAATCAAAGTCCACAGGCCAATTGAAGTCATTCATATCAAGGTAAATCCTACTTTTCAAATTTTAAAACCAAGTAAGAATAATCACCCCCACCCCCGATCCAATTCATCACATGATTTTTTAAAGTTTTCTTCTTAGTGTTAAACCACTAAATTCAACATACTGTAACTGCATAGGAACATCAGGAAAACACATTTGACCTGTAGAACAATTCTCTGTAGGGCAAAAAATATATAGATTCTTTATGAAAATCATGTGCTAAACATACGAACCGAACACTGCACTTTTTGTCTCATAAATGTAAAAAAAGGAAGCTTAAACTCTTCTGTTTCACGTACAAACAGTCCAATGATGTCTACGGGGGTCGCTGGGAGTGGAGAAGTGGGAGGGAGTTTCAGAATCTGAAACTGGAGTTTCAGTTCACAGGCCTTCAGAGCGTGAACTGTCTCTTTCTTGTTTTATGCAGAGGGCCGGTACTCTCGCGGAAAGGCTTAGATTATTAGCTGATGGAGTCACGTGCTCCTTTCCTGACCACTAGCTGCTGATGGGACGACTGCTCCTGCCTGCTGCCCCTGAACTCCAGCTTCCTACCATACGCTCCAGAGTAACATCTGGAAAGTGAGCCCCATCCATCAAGTTTGTCACATCTTTCACTCAATCTGCTACCTTCTCTACAGTGTAATGGCGTTATTAAAAAGCATTTTCATTAACATCTATATTTACAAAAAAAAAACTGGCAATTTTTTTTCATTAGAACTCCTTAAAGCCATTTCCCTTAAATATTTAAAGAGTTTAATGGTAAGCTTTTTTTGTTTCAAGTTATAAAATAAAAATCCCATTTGAATTTTCTGATGTAGAAAAAAGAGATAGAGATGAACCATTGTGACCACAGAATCAGTTTGTTACTCTGAATATTCATGTCACTATTGTTCCATGAGAAAGTCATTTTTTAAGATCTCAAACCACATTACCAGGATTGTACCATAATTATTTGGCAAATGACTTTTCTCTGAAAATGGCACGTGGAGAAGACACTGTCTGCATAGCATCACAGCAGCAAGATATCGGAAAAATAAAAAAATCTCATTTTATTGGACTTAGAGTTTAGAGCTTCTGAGGAAATCAGATGCCTTTTTCATCTTTCTCATCAATGGGATTCGATGTCCTTTCCTACTCACAGAGTGAACGTTAAACCGAAAGCTGTCTTTCTTCACCAGGATGCAGAAGAGCTAAAGGGTTGTTTTGGCAACATTCTTGATCAAAAAGAATCATCAACCACTCATCTGTCTTGTGATTTCAAGTGAATTCATTTCATGTGAGGTTTTTTTTTTCCCAGTTCGATTTCTTCACCAATATCTAAAAAAAGTCAAAAGCAATACAAAAATTTGTACACCCGTTAATTTTCAAACATGACAAAGAAAGGAAAGGGGAAAAAATGGCAGACCAGGCCTTGTGGAGTGATGTGAATACATCATCCTATTTGGAAAGGCATACGGATGATGATATTGTGGTGACAGAGACCTCTTACTTTTGCCTAAATGACGTCAGTGCCAACCCTGATGTAACTCTCTGAGGCCTGTCACTCCAAATTTGATGTCTTTACAGTGGCCAACCGGTAGAGAAATGAAAAGAGAACTATGGTTTCGCATACTGGGTCATCTTAAACCCACGTGTTAAGAGAGCTTAGACTCTCTGTCAAGTAAGCATTTGCTTGATCTGTGATTTAATGTTGGGTATGATGTTTTATGCTTTTGTGTGTTTGTTTTTGTGCTGCCATAGACATCTGCCAGGGGTTGCCAAAAACTCTTAGTTCCCTCTTCCAAACGAGTTCCATTGGGCAATCGTGAATTTCTTCGTGGGATGAGGTGAGGTGAAAAAATACAAGAGAGCCTGTCGCGATGCTGATTTCCATGCCAGTCTTGAAGCACCCGCCACAAGCCCGCATTGATGCTATTTCTTAGATTTGTTGATCTGCGCATAAAGAGGCTCCAGCTCCTATGGACAGAGGGACAAAGTGAGATCTGCTCTTTTCCGGATAGGATTTTCTGAGACAGCATGGGAAGGAGGGTTTGGGATTAGAACAGAAAGGTGACGGTTTATGATGAATGACCTTAGGTTATTTTGGGATTATTCAGTCATGGTGCATATCATTTGGTATCTTTTTTATCCTTAAGAAGAACAACTCACCCAGTTTTGCCCCTGGTTTTCAAGCTGAGCCTGACTGCCTGTTAGGGAAATCGCAGGGTCTAGTAGACAGAGCTGGACAGAGCTGTGTGATATGGACAAGATACTTACACTTTCTGAGCTTCAGTTTCCCCAACCACAAAATGGGAATAATACTGTTTATCCTACATGGTTCTTGAGAGAATTAGAGAGAATATATAGAAAGCCTCTAGCACAGTACTCAGCAGGAACAGGTCTTCAGAACATGGTAACAATGACCATGAGTCAAGTGAACATTTTTCCAACACGGTTTTATGAAATCCACTTGAGGCTACTGAACTTCCATCTCAAACCGCTCTTTGGTTTCTACAAGCAGTGATGACTGGGTGCATTTTACAATGAGAGAAATGGCAATCGTGCCGTTAGCTCCTAGTTAAAAGCTTCTCGAACTCGTTTCGATCCACTCAGCTGTGTGAGGTTTGGCAGGTCACTTGCCTGCACCCATGGGGCTGTCCTAAGACATACACAAGGGTTTTCACCAACATATGACACAGCAAACCTCCAATCCAAACGTAGATGGGAAATGGTGTTTGGCCTTGTTGAAATCGCTTCAGACTTCAGCTCCTGTTGAAATGGCCCAGGGTGCGCTGGCCAAGCAGATCATGTCAATATTCTGGTCTTAGGCATGCAGGCCCTTCTATTAAAGTTGGCCTTCCTGCTGTCACTCTTGGATATTTGTACCAGAACTAAAAGGACACAGTGGCATCTTAATTCTGTCATATTTTATATATTAGCCTGCCTCTTGCCATGTGAGTAAAGATCCCTTTTAACTGCTTATTTTCCTGAAGAAACAGATTGAACTGGCATTCTATAGCTTCTCCTGTGTGCCTGGCGCCATGCTAGACATTTTCAAGTACATTGTCTTTTGAAAACATCACAACAGCCTTGTAAGGCAGGTGATTTATCTCTTTTGCAAAGGAGAAACCAAGCACAGAGAAGTTAAGTAGTTTGTCTATGGTCACACAGCTAGTAAGTTTGGGACATGGGACCTAAAAGTAAGGTCCAGTGTTTTTTCTCATCTATTGTAACAGCTGCCATTAAAACAAAAACAAAAAACCTTCAATCTATGGTGTCGTAGAGTGTTTTGGAGTTTATAAAGCACCCTTATGTCTTATTTTATCTGCCTAACAGTCCTGGGAGTGGTTTATATTCTTTCCATCTTCATTTTGCAGATAAAAACTGAAAATCAAAGAGGTTGTGTGATCTCAAAGTCATTGTGCTGCCTGTCATGGATTTAATATATTGTACTACTCGCTTTTATTGTAAAGTGGGGATGGGTGAGAAGATAATTTTGTCCGGACCCGTCATTTTACAGATGAGGAATGTAAAGCCCAATGAAGAGAGCTTTTGTTTCCCCAGAGTCACAAGGTTACTTAGTAACCATGCCGTGAATAGAATCCAGGACTCCTGAGATCAGGTAGGTACAGGATGTCTTCTTCTAGAACTCATCATCTCTGTATTCTTTCAGGAAGAAGGAGCTTCCTACCCTTTGAGGCACCCAATTCTGTAAAAGAACAGACTGCCAGTTTGTCCCTTGATGCTTTCCACCCATGGGACTTCATACCGGCCTTGGAAACATAAAGAATAAGTGTACCACTTCTTCCAAATATCTGATGATAGAAAGTAGGAAAGCCCATTCTTCCACGCCCTACTTGAGCTACCACTTTCCCATTCCATCTGCCATTTTACATGCAGACCCAGCCCTGTAGGTGCACGATGAAGGTCTGCTGAATGAATGAATGTCTAGGATACACTTTCTACTTTTTTCACTGTTCTGACCCTTTGTCGTAAACACACTCTCCCTTGGCTTTATTCTCCCATAATTGAATCAAAAATCAAAATCTATATAGCAAGATGATTTATTAAGCACCTAATCTATTCTCTGCCAACGTCTTGAAATGTTTCAAATACCTGTGGTAAGGCTAAACATGGAACTTTACCGCGTGTTTGTGTTCTGGGTGTGAGGTGGGTGGAGCAAAGCTAGAGTGGTAAAGTAGGGAAGTACCACTACTGGGAAACATTTCCTTTTGCCTCCGCTGGGCTACAAGGATGCATCTTCATCTTTCCTGGGTAGACTTTCTCCGCTCACTCTGCTTTTTGGATGCCCTAAGAAGTCTGGCTGCCTTGATCTCACCCTACATTTGCTTTATTCCAATTTTGGAAACTAATTTATTCAACTGAGAATGACACCTAAACACAGAAGAAGACAGCAGGCTCAGACAGGGTAATTAATGCCACACTGCATTAACTTTCTGCAGCCGAGATAAATATTCACACATCTCCTGCCTGCCGGAATTTAGCTTCAAATACCCATCACAACAGTGGTAACGACTGCAGTCAACTCTCAATTATCCCCACTAAATGAAGGGGAGCAGTGGTGTGTAAAGCCCCAAGCAGCAGATAATCCCAAAGTCTGACACTCTGATGCATTATACGTTTTGGCAATAGCTTTACCTTGCTTGTTACAGAATCTTAGGCTGTCAGAAGTGGAGGGGAGCTAAGAAATCATTTGATCCAGAAATTTCTGACCTGACTTCTGGCAAGGTCACCACGGGGTCTTTAAGCTATTTTCAACATTCCAAAAAGCCTAAATGGAATCACACATTAACATAACACGCTGTTGATATTTTTTGTTTTCTTTGGTCAGATCTGACCACATCTCAGCCCTGCTTCAAATCCTTCAACGGCTCCTCATTACCCACAGCGTAAGGTCAAAGCTCCTTCACTGGGCACATGAGACCCATTAGTCTCGTAGTCCATTAGAGCTAATAAATGTCCCTTCCAGACCATGAATCAAAAGTTACCCTTCCTGGGACTTCCCTGGTGGCACAGTGGTTAAGAATCTGCCTGCCAATGCAGGGGACATGGGTTTGAGCCATGGTCCGGGAAGATCCCACATGCCGCAGAACAGCTGAGCCCGTGCGCCACAACTACTGAACCTGCGCTCTAGAGCCCGCGAGCCACAAGTACTGAGCCCGTGTGACACAACTACTGAAGCCCGCGTGCCTAGTGCTCGTGCTCCACAACAAGAGAAGCCACCGCAATGAGAAGCCCGCACACCGCAACAAAGAGTAGCCCCCGCTCACCGCAACTAGAGAAAGCCCATGTGCAGCAACGAAGACCCAATGCAGCCAAAAATAAAAATAAATAAACTTATTTAAAAAAAAAGTTACCCTTCCAGTCACGTACATCATGCTTAAAAAAAATTCTTATGCTTCTGTCACAATGATCTTTCTGAAATGGATTTTGTCATGACAGTTTCCTGCTTAGAACGACCCTCCCAGCTCCTTAAGCCCCCAAGGATAACGCAGACTCCTCAGGATGGTCCACAGGGCCCTTCCAACATGGCTCCCCCTTCCCATCCGGCCTCATCTACTTCCTCTCTCTCCTAGGCTGCACCTTCTTCCCTGTACATCTGGTCCCCCCGATATGATGGGATTTCCCATCCCTGAGACTCTGCTTAGACAATTCCTTCCACCTTCAGGACCTCTCCTCGTCCTGCACCTGGGGGTTCATACTTTCAGAACCAGCCCAAATAGAAGGGCTTCCTGGACTATGTAGGTGACGGGGACCACTCTGCCCCGGACTCCAGCAGTGCCCTGTGGAGTCTACACTGCCATCATGTTATCTCCTGGTGCCTTCTACACAGTGAGCTCCGCTGCACCTTGCACGCCAGCATTCCAAATTCTGAGCCCAAGCTTGGAAGCTGGCAGGCGCACCCACTAACACGGAGCGTGAGGATGTGAATGAGTGAATGAAAGTGCTTCTCTTACTGGGAGTTGGCAAACACTTCTGAGCTTTAAGCTCATTTGTGAATCTGACATATTAATAATCTCCATTTCTAGAGGACAACAAAGTAGATAGAAACCATGCAGTAAAAATGAAAAAAAATCAACTCTCCACCCTTTGACTTAAGTTGAATACCCTGTTTTCCGGGAGGTGCAATGAAAGAGTGCAAGCACACAGATGGGAAATCGGGCAGATCCAGGCTGGTATTCCTACTGCCAACTACGGCCTGCAGCCATAGACCACCGCGAACACACTTGCACTTGAACAAGTTGGGTTTATTACTCATTACAATGAGGGGAACCACGGGCAAGTCTGGAAGAGGTGATTAGAAAGGGCTTCTTATAGGTTTAGGCTAATATTAGATGTTTGGGGGGAGGGTCAAGAAAGTAAGGCTTCTCTCTGGGTTGGATGCTTTCAGGAAGCTGGAGTATGATCATCTTAATAATTCTTATCTGGAAGGCAGGTAGCATGGAACAAGGCTAAAGCCAGGAGAGAAGAATGTTTGGTCATTTTTGGAATTTGGACAATGTTCCTGTCAGCCATGGCTACTGAGTGGTCTGGAGGTGTCCTGACCCATCACGGTCGCAGAATGCTTTGTGGGACAATGGTGTTCTGTGAAATTGTTTACGTTCAACAGAACACCAAGGGCCCAGCTCTTGGCTGTCAGGCTGCTGTTCTCTTTCTCACTGTCACCTACTTAGTAACCTTAAAACCCCGTGTAGGGCTTCCCTGGTGGCGCAGTGGTTGAGAGTCCGCCTGCCGATGCAGGGGACACGGGTTCGTGCCCCGGTCCGGGAGGATCCCACATGCCGCGGAGCGGCTGGGCCCGTGAGCCATGGCCGCTGAGCCTGCGCGTCCGGAGCCTGTGCTCCGCGATGGGAGAGGCCGCAACAGTGAGAGGCCCGCGTACCGCAAAAACCCAAACAAAAACAAAAAAAACTCCGTGTAGGTTACTTAACCCTTCTGGGTTCCGGTTTTCTCGTCTGTAAAATGAGTCTAGAAATCCTCATTGAGGATTGAAGGAGAAAATACACATTGACTGTCTGGCACAGAGCCTGGCAAGGAGGAGGTACTCCAAAAACGGTTAGGTTTCTTATGTCTGGGCATGTGGCTCTATCCTTCCTTTATAGAAGATGGTTTTAGGCCTAAAAATCACCTGTAGGTGGCTTTCCAAAGTCCATCTCCTTCACAGACACTACTTCATAGCATTAACTGGGCTGTTAGGAAACCTAATAATGGCACAGGATCTGCCTTGGGAAACTGTGTAGAGAGAATGCAGGGTTAATCTAAAGGATCTGGTTGGAGGGCCCTGTGGATGGCAGAGACTTCCACGTGTTTGCAGGTGACTTTAAGTATGAAGTATGAGCTCACGTACAGAAGTCAAGTGGAATCACAGATTTAGAGTAATAATAGCTTATATTTACAGAAACCTTTACAGTCTCTAAAGGGGATTCCTCGATCACATACATGGTCTCATTTGGGCATCGCAGAGTCTGTACCCTGGGTATTCCTATCTCCATTTACAGGGAAGAAGTAGGGCTCCCCAGAGTTTGGTGACTGGCCCAAGGTCACTCAGCCAGCATAGGGCAGAGCTGGGATATAACCAGCTTTGTTATTTTTTTAGCTTTTGTATTGCAGTAAAATATTTAGAGCAAAGTATTTGCCATTTTAATCATGGTTAAGCACACAATTCAGGGACATTCATCACACTCATCGTGTGGTGCAACCATCACCAGTATTTCTAAATCTCTTTCTTTACCCCAGATAGACTCTATACCCATTAAGCGGTGACTTGCTAGTCCCCCTGACCCCTGACCCCCAACCCCCGGTAACTAACCTCTTATCTACTTTCCATCTCTATGAATTTACCTCTTCTTATTTTTAAATCAACTTCGTTGAGGTGTGATTTACATACAGTGAAATGTTCCCATTTTAAGTGTACAGTTTGATGAGTTGTGAGAAATATATACACCCATCTGGCCCTCCCCAGAGCAATCAAGCTATAGAGCATTTCCTCACCCTAGAACCTTCCTCGGGGTCCTGCTCGGTCAACCGTTCACTCCAGTGCGGCAACCACTGACCTGCTTTCGACCACTGTAGATTAGATTTGTTTTCCTGAGCGTTTCATGTAAACACACCCAGCTCTTTCCTAAGCCCACTGTCCTCTCCACTGCCACAATGACCCCTTTTGTAAAATGTCAAAGCAAGAAAGGCCATCGATCCGACGGTTCCTTTCCTACAGGAAGAAATGGAGGCCCCCACATGGGAGGGGTTTTTCTTTTTTCCCCAAAGTCCGCAGGAATCAGTAGAGAGCCAGGAGGGCAGCCCAGGGTCTGGACTCCCCTTTCTGTGCTTATTCCCTCATTTTCCCTACCTATCTCCACCTGTCTGGCTTGAAGTATAAAGGCATATAGTTTCCAATCCCACATTATAATGAGCCCCTTTGGAAAAGCCACCTAAATTGTGCTTATGACTTTGCATCCCTTTAATTTTCATTGTGTTTGTTTCTGGAAAGCTTGGCCACATGGAGCAAAGGTATGTCCAAAACAAATGATGAGTGGGGAGAAGACGTGGCACGCTGAGAAAGGTGGTCTTGGACGTGAGGTCACGCGCCATGCAATCTAGCTGCTGAGCAAGGCCATCTCTGCCCCTCCTGGGAGCCTGGGGGTAAGAGCCATGCCGAGCCAAGCTGGGGGTCAGACTGCAGCTAGGAGGCGAGCCAAAGCTTGAGGTCCTCAGCATTGCCCTGCCGAGGCAGCAACTCCAGCCTCAGGGTCTTTAAGCCCGGACACTTGGGCCTAGCTCAGCAGGGTCTAACATTTCCTGGCCTGATAAAATGAAAAAGGTGATGGTAACCAGGGAGTGGAAATAAGGCTGTAAGAACTCAAAGTTCCACCTGAATCCATGAAAAAGGCATGGGGTTTAGAGCCACAAAGACCCCAGCAACTTCCTAACTACCTGTATGAACTGAAGAAGGCATTTCACCTGGGCCTCAGTTTCTTCATCTGTACGATGGGGTTTGTAACATCAACATCATGGGACTGTAACACGTAATAAGTGAGCTCATATGACATAAGGAATTTTAACAAGGGGCAGGAGTCTTCCTTTCCTTTTTATTCAGAGGAGAGGGAAACAATAAAGCTTTCTGACCACTTTCAGCCTGAAAATCTGGCCTTCAGAGTAGGAAAGTCTTCAAAATACAGGATGGATTTAATGATGATGCCTTAGAGACTGAAGTTGCTGCTAAACGCATTCGCTTCCAGGAGTCTTGGGTGCTGAAACCCACTTGGTGAACACAGAGGTGCACACTCTGAGTTCCCAGGGGGTCTGCACATGTCCTGATCAATTCTGCACTTCCCCAATAATAATGGGTACAATTATCTGCTTGGCAGATTTAGTTCACGTTTCTCGACCTTGTCAGGTAGCAGAGGAGGGCACTGAGGTTGCTGGTACCTGCTCTCTGCCATAAGCAGGATGGCCTGTCCTGAGTAGCTTCCTGGTGGTCAGGAGTGGGTCCTGGCTCTCACCCAGATAGTCACCAGGACCCCTAATGAAGTCAACATACTTCAGGGACGTCTGGCCTTTCCTTCACTAGCTGGGAATAAGGACAGCCTGGGAGAAGGCTGCTGTTGGAAGATCTAGTTTGAGGACTGGGGATTCCATGCTCTAGCTGGGTGACCGTGGGCAAGTTAGAGGGTCCTAGAATGTAAGCGCTAGAAGGGCCTGTGGGAATTGCTTTACCGAAGAGAAGACCAGAGGTCAGATATGAAGCCGTCTGCCTCAGGTCACAAGCAATGAAGTCAGCGAGGCTGCTAAAACCTAGGTGTCCCGGTCTTGGTTGAGCGCTCTTACGTTATTTAATCTGGGTCTAGATTCAAATCCTAGCCCTATTACATGTGAATCGTGTGATTTCAACATGTCATAAACCTCTCTACCTTACCTGTCATATCTGTGAAATAGGAATAATAAAAATACTTAAGAGCATTCCCCTGAGGATTGCATTAGGTGATGTCTATAAAAGCGCTGTTAACATCCTAGTAATTTTCACATTTATTTTATTAGTCGTAGTAAATGCAAGCCTACTTGCGTTAGCTTCTGCAGGGTGATTCTAGAAACAGTAAGCGTGATCTAACTCAGAGGTCATCATACGACAGCCCATTGGCCCATTTTAGTGGCTGCCAGTTTTTTTGTAAATAAAGTATTATTGGCACTCATCACACCCAGTCCTTTATGCGCTGTCTTTTGCTGCTTTCCTGCTGCAACAGTAGAGCAGATTAGTTGTGACAAAGGCCAGATGGCCCACAAAAACGTAAATAGTCCCAGAGAGTGTGCTGGCCTCGGGTCTAAATGATCAGTGGAGTCTAGGTGTGCTCACTGCTCTAGGGGCTGAACACCATGTTGAAATCTCCATTTCTAGTCTCTTGTTCTCTAGAGTCTCATATGCAGCAGTCCACCGGCATCTCTGCTTGGAAGTTCAAGGGCACCTCGGGTGCAACTGGTCCCAAAGTAAACTGGCCTTTTTTCTGCTCAAGCCTGCAGCTCTGCATTCCTTAGCACATGCCTGGCGCCACCTAGATCCCCCACTCAGGCAGGAACCTGGGGGTCATCCTAGCACACGCCCTCTTCTTCCTCACCTCCCACTTCCCTGCAGCCTTAACCTCCTCCTCCTGATTCCATCTTTTCATATCCCTGGGCATCACGCCCATCTCTCCAACCTGGCCGACACTGCTCTCAACCAGGCCTTCCCATCTCCCGCCTGGACTAGCTTGGCTCGGACCTGCCTCGGAGTGCTATGCCCATGAAAAGGAGAGATTATTTTTCCATTTTTGTGGTTCTCTGCTTTGAGGCTCTTTGTTATGTGATTCTATTTAAAAGCAGAATAGCGATAATAATGCCAAATATGTGTATTCTACTTTCAAAGCTTATAGAGCACTTTCATACTCATGGTATCTTCTGATTCTGGGAGAGCCTGAGGAGGGCGCTCTTGCTATGATTCGTCTTCATCCATAGGTGGTGACCGGGGGTTCCAGGGGCTAGCTAAAGTCCTGCCTAAGGTCACCTGCTTTGGAGCCGTAATTCAGACCCAAGTCCCCTGACTCTGGGCATTTCTTTTCTTTCTTTCCTTTTTTTTTTTTTTTTTTTTTAAATCTCTTACCAAAAGCACCTGAAGTTCTGCTTTCTTTTCCCTTGAACACTGTAAATCCATCAGGTAACATTTTACATGTCTTGGGTTCCCACTATGAAGATTGGTCTTAAAAAATGCCAGTGACTTTTTATGGCAATATCTGCTGTTACTAAGGGAGACAGACCAAACAATTCCCCATTGTTACAGACGCTACTTTGACTTGACAGCTGGGAAAGTCTGATAGGCAGTTTATTTACTGAGCTATTTAACCAAATAAATGTTTTCCTTTTTCTTTCATCTCCTCAAAAGCTAACATTTCGCCCTTAAAATTGCTCCAGCAACATATCAGTGGAGTATAAATTACCTTCCATTCCCACGCCAGCCATTATAATATTATTTGGGTTCTTTTTTTTTTGCCCCTGTTGACCCAGTCTTTCCAAGACACGTGATTCTCCCAGCTGGGAGGGTAGGGGAAAAACATGAAATAATTGAAGATATTCCCCTTTATTGCTAAAACAGAAATGCTGTTTTGAGATTGGCCCCGAAGCTTCCTCCTGAGAGGATTGAGGCCATCCGTTTCCTCTTACTAGGGTGCAGTATGGTTTTAACTTATCAACAGATGTCACCCCTACCTATTCAGAATTGTGCGGGCACTTCTAATAAAAAGCAGCTGGAGATAATGGTTGCAAGGGTGATAAGAAGGCTGGGACTCTTGCTTTCCAACTGTATGGAGGCAGCGGGGAAAACAGAGCCATGGACGGAACTCCCCCGGCATGGTATCCTTTTTCCAAATGCCTGGAAAGGCCCTAAGAAATTGCAGTCAGTAAATTTCCAGTTGGGTGGACGGGTGAATGGAATGGAGACAGATCAAACGTGGCTTATACTGCTATTGAAGGAGGGGCCCAAAAGGCTCATTTGGACTTTCCTTATGGGTGTCTTAAGGGATGTGTCGGCAAGGCTGGCATCAGCCTCTTGGGACGCAATTCTTGATAGGCAATTGTGTAATTGCCAGACTAAGCCTTCAAAGGGAGAAAACTGTTTCACGGAAGATTACAGCCCAGCCCTCCTGTGGAGCTGGGAGCTACTTATTATGATTTACATGTGAATCTAAGATAAGGCTGCTCATGTTTTGAGAAGTGAGAGGCAGCCTGTGAGGCCCTAACAGGGGTCCCAGAAAACTAAGTAGTAGGGTTTTTCTTTTTCCCGAAGCTATTTTGAGGCATATTGAAAATTAATTACCTGCAAATAGAAAGTAAAAAGCAAAGCCTCCCAGCCAGTGGCCTGGGTCCTTCTGGTAGAATTTATTCAACACGAGGACGTAAGGGCTAAACGTATAAAATCCAAGGGAGTGGCGAACCACATTTATTGAGCACACAGGATGATGATGGGGGTGGCGCTGATGGTGATGGTGATGGTGGCGGCGATGGCAACTAACAGCTCTCGGCTGCTTTCCCTGTGTCAGATGCTGTGCTAAGAGCTCCACACACGTCACCTCCTATGATTATTGTCCAAACAATAAGCTTATGAGGAGAACACTCTTTTTACCCTCATTTTGCAAAATCAGATCGAGAATTATTATGACGTCTCACGAGGGTCACATAGCTTATAAGTGCTAGCGCCAGATTCTGAACTCACTCTTGCTCCAGAACCAGATTTTTTTAAGCCGAGGACCGAGTACCTGTCTCCATATGCTATCTTAGTTAACGTAATGTATACATGAGGCCCTTTCAGCAGATAAGCAAACCAAGACGCAACAGCAAGTATGGTTCTTGCCCAAGATTTCCCGCTCTTAAGTAGCTGAGCTAGAATTTGAACTCAAGTTCCAAATTCTGAGCTCTTCCCACTAGACCATGCCACGTCCATTCACAACTCAACCCTGGCCTGGGGTTCTAGACAGAATGTCAAACACGGAACAGGCTGAAGCCTCACAGAAGAGCCTGTACGACTGTCTCAAGCAGAACAGGCTCGTAACGATGAGGGAGTGAAACATCGACCTGCAGATGCTGCACGTCACCTTCAGTCTCTAGAAGAACTCAATTTTAGGATGATGTTGGCTGTTACGCTGATGAATGGCTCTTGTCACCTCCAGTTCATTCATCAAATTTTTCAAGGCAAGGGTGAGCATGTGAAATAAAACATATGTAAGGGGTAGAAAAACCTCTGGGGGAATCTTCCCAAGGGATCCACCCATCATCTCCAACTTTTGTCTTTCCTGGAACATTGACTTTGCCTGTATCACAAGTTCCCCAAACAGCTATGCAAGACTGGATTTTTAGATGGGCATGTGCGTGGCATGATGTGTTCTCATGTGCTATCGTACTGAGGTGAAACATGGCAAAAAGTATGGTATGTGAGATTCTTTAATCATAAAATCTATTAGCAAAATGCACTTTCAAAACACTGTACGAGCCTGGCAAAAAGTATGGTATGTGAGATTCTTTAATCATAAAATCTATTAGCAAAATGCACTTTCAAAACACTGTATGAGCTTTCGAGAACCATCAAAATAACTTACACACGAACTGCAACTGATTCCAAGGTAGCCTGAGAATCCACTTACGAACAGTGAAAACTATTTACCATTTTAATGGTTCTGACCATAATGTTCAGGTCTAAAAACAGAGCTCTGTCGGTAGGGCCTTGCAGTCCTACACGTTTATGGAAAACTAGAGAAGTATATGAAAATTGAACACATTTGTCAAGGAGTGACCTTAGAAATCATGCCTGGGTAACAAGGGGTACTTCTGTCTCCTGGGAAAGTTCGCTTCATCAGCCCCTCTTTCTGTCCATAAAATCAGATGTATTAAAATTCAAGTGCCAAAACCCACTTCTAGTAAATGTAAGTACCCCTCTCTTGAAGCCGCTGCTGATGGAGTCTGAAGTGGTTTGGTGGCAAACCACAGGCTGTAACACAGGTGCAAACAGCAGAGCCTCAGAAGCGAACGTGACACGTCTCTGAGCTTTGAATTCCACTTTCACGTCAGAAAGGGTGCGGGGGCCCCTTTTGGCCAGACAAAATGGACTACGATGATCTCACATCTCTATCAACCTTACTTCAAGCACTGCTTGTTTTTGTTCCTTAGTCTGGCTTCTCAGTGTGTTTGGTTGGTGACCTTATTTTAGATCTGCCGAGTGTAGGCAAATGCAGTTGACACACTGCTTAAAAGATTGAAGCATCCGGACCGTACTTCACTGAGAATGAATCAGGGTGGGCAGAATGTGTCCATCTCAGAATGTTGATGATTTTAGACACTGAGTCCACGTTCAGTAGCATTGACCATGCCTCCTGCTAGCAACACCCCCTCCCTCAGAATATATCACTAATAAAATACGACCATTCCCCACTCCTCACCTCTACCCCTACCTCCCAATATATGTCAAAGGTCATGCATCCATGAGGATAAACAAGGTGGAAAACAGACACCAGGCAAGGCGAAATGATGTAAACATCAGGGGTGTGACTTGAGGTAACAAACAAGCAAAAGGGAAAGCGGATGGCTTAAGGGTGGGAGATCAAAAGGACACATACCTACCCAGACCTGTGCTATCTAGCTACCGGCCTGTGGACTTATATTATCACCACTGGGCTCACCAAAGGGATCACTGTTGGATGAGGCCTGTGACCCATCAGGCTAGAACACAAGAAGATAACACTTTTTTTTTTTTCTTTTCAGTAATTGAAAATATAAGACAGCTGGGCATATTTTCATGCACACATATACTCTGTTATTTTAAAGGAGGCAGCACTTCCTTTAGAGGATGCCACTTCCGCAAATGTGAGAACTTGTAGTAACAACTTAATGAAAGGATAACGGTTTTCAGCTGCTCATTTGAACATAAAAGAAAACGCCTTCAGTCACCCCTTTAGAACTTAAGAGTCTGAGCCAGCATTCTTTTCTACATAGGTTTCCTCATGCATTGTCCATTTCAGATACAGAGGTTTTAAATTGAAGAAAAAAAAGAAACAAAACCGAAAGAACAGATCGGTCACTTACAGCTTCTTGCTCTTCACTTTTGCTGGGACTTTCAAAGCCCTCTTCAAAGATGTCATCGGTGGTCGGATCACTGGCGTGGGATGCAGATGATTTGGATGGAGAGCTCTGTCTAGGGGCTGGGGTTGGAGCTACATAGAGACCAGGCGAAAAAAGAAAACATCCTAAGTGTCCGGCAGCAACCGTTTATACCCCACAGAAACCTCAGGGATATGATTATATTCAAGTCAAATCCCAGGACTCCTCCCTTCCTATCACAAGTCAAATCAGTTGAACAGTTTAATATCTCCTCTGTACCTATGAATCTTGTCCTCTCACAAATTTGATGGTCAGGAAGGAGCTGGTGGGAACTTGATAGTAATACAAATCCTTGGACCCCACCCTAGATACACCTACTGAATCAGCAATTCTGTGTTTCTGCAGACTCAAATTGAGACCTGCTGGACTACAGTCTTCTTTCTTAACTTCATGTAATTATTTCAATAAGAATAAATAGAGAAGAGGAGAGTGATGTGCATTTATCGAGTGCCTTCTATGTGTCGCAAGCCATCAGAAATTTTACAGGCGATATCGCTGATCCGCATAAAGCCTCTTCGAGGTGGGGTTCTTCCAATTTTACAGATAAGGAAGGTGAAGATTGCTAAATTGCTCAAGGCCACAGACTTGGCAAGTGGTAGAAGCAGGCTTTGTATCCTGGCACACAGTAGGTATTTGATAAACACGTGCTGAATAGAGTGTCTCAGTGATCTGGGAAAATGAATGTAGCCGATGGCAACTTCACAGCTGCCACTTTTCTCCTTGTTCCATAAGGATCTCCATTTTCTGTCCTAACCTTCCCACATTTCCCTCGTCTCCTTTATCCCAGAGGTTTATAATAAATACGCCATTAGAAACTACTTTCCTTTCAATAATTTCTTTGTTTTTCTTTTCAATAATGTCTAAATTGGCATTGAAAATACCCAGCGCTGGCTCAGCCCCAAGGGAGGGGGGGGGAGGCGTGGCTTGATTCAGTAGCTGAATTTCAAAAGCCATTGACAAGGCCTCCCTGCCATTACATCCCAGAATTTACAAAATCTGGCTGCTTATCAGACAGTGATTATAAAACTTGGTGGGTTGCTTTTGCCTCGATGAACCTCTCTTTAGAATGATGATGCTATTTATTGCGGGCCAGCAAGCTAGACACGGTGCTAGGCACTTTGCATTCATTATGCTCTCTAATATAAACCCTGCAAGGTGCTACTGTACCTATTGTCTTTTTCTGATGAAGAAACTGCGGCTCAGAGAGGTGAAGTGCCTTTCTTAGAGTTAACACAACCAGGAAGCAGGAGCACTGGGATTTAACACACATCTGACAGTGTTCAGTCCACTGTGCTTTTCTATTTCTATTTGAGGTGTACTTTTGCTTCCTCTCCACTCAAAACATTCGAAAGGTGATGCTGATGGATAAGAGGATATAAAGATAGGTTGCGGGCTTCCCTGGCGGCGCAGTGGTTGAGAGTCCGCCTGCCGATGCGGGGGACATGGGTTCGTGCCCCGGTCCGGGAGGATCCCACATGCCGCGGAGCGGCTGGGCCCGTGAGCCACGGACGCTGAGCCTGCTCGTCCGGAGCCTGTGCTCCGCAATGGGAGAGGCCACAACAGTGAGAGGCCCGCGTACCGCAAAAAAAAAAAAAAAAAAAAAGATAGGTTGCGCTCATTTTCTTTAAAATAAAACATTGTTTCTTTTTTTTTAATTTAAAAGGAAGTCTGTTTTGTTTCATGAGATGCCTATAGAACAAACCAGTTAGAGAGAGTTTAAAAGAGATAAGCTTTATGAAAACACCTTGATATGCGGTAGATGCTTAATAATTATGAGTGTAATTGGATTCTGAACTGTGTTTGACATGGTTTCTTGCTTACTAAAGGCTGAGAACCCTGACAGAGCTGCCGATTCTGAGAGATATACTGCTCATACTTACTGGATGGAATCAGTGGGATGCAAAACTCGAAGTTTATTTATGCAAGCATCTGAACCTTTAGAAGGTTTTGTAGAATACCTCTATACTCTAAAACTGTGGTTCTCAATCTAGGACAATTTTACTCCCAAGGGACATCTGGCACTAGCTAGAATCATTTTTGGTCATCATGGTAGGGGAAGAGGATGTGTGCTACCGGGCGTCTAGTGGCCCTGGCTAGAGGCCAGGGACGCTGCTAAACATCCTACAGTCCACAGGACAGCCGCCCACAGCAAAAAATTATCTGGACCAAAATCTCCCGCTCTGACACACGACAGTGGCTGAGTAGCCTTTGTGTTGTACCTTCATCCTCTACAGTCGTTCCAAAACACATCCCATGTGCCAGACACCACACAACCATCACGAGAAGTGTAGCAGCACGAGGATGATTAAGACATATTCCCTGTCCTCAAAGAACTTAAACTTCCCTCTTTTATATATATAGCTGGCACACAAGCCCCTTGAAAGAGAGACATTTGTCTTCAAAAGATGCTTGCTTTTTCTGCATGGCTGTCATTTCTTTAGCATTTCATTTTTTATTCATGATTCTTCATTGAAACCCCGTGAGCTGGAGTGAATAGAGATGCCCCCACCATGTAGATCATATGGCCTGAGAGGAAGTAGGTTATTTATACCCATAGAAGAGGTTCACTTTCAGAACAGCATCCCAAACCTTGCTGAAGTGACACTATCTAATTGTGTTAACATTAGATTTTTTTTGACAATTCACGGGACTGGCTAAGCAGTAATCCGTACCATCTGTGACAGTAATGAAAACGCCAACCTCACTGTTCCATGAGCCTTTTCCTTCCCCTTATCAACGGTCAAGGCACAGGCTGGATCACCAGACACCTTCCCCGGGTGGTGTCAACCAGGCATCGGTGTGCCCAAGTACATCTGGATTCTGATTGGCTGCACAGGGCTGGTTTTCCAGATGCTGGCCATAGAAAAGGGAGCTGGGACAGAATCACCGAATATGCCAGAACCAGGACAAGGCACAGAGCTATTGAAGCCAGCTCACTTATTTTACCCAAGACACAGCTGAGGTTAAAGGAAGTCACACACTCGCCCGAAGACACAGTTTGGGGTGGAGAAGGCAGGATGAGAACCTCAGTCCAAGACTGCGCAAACCCGCTCAGTGCGCCATAACAATGATGACAAAAATACTTCCAACTCCGGGAGGCACGTAATGTTTTAGAACATGTACCACTGAATCCTTTTTATGACCCTTAGCCTAAGACCGATGAGGACATTGAGGCTCAGAGAAGTAAAATGACTTGCCCATCGACACAAAACTAGTAAGTAATCACGCCACTCTCTGGATTCCCAGTGCAGAGCGTTCTGACTACCTGAAGCTTTGAGCAAATTCTGGCTGCCACTCTACCAGTTGTAGGAGGCCTTATGGCTGCTCTATCTCTGGCCTGTGTTTTCTCCTGATCTTACTTTTCTAATTTTTTATACTTGTCCCTAACATTTTTTAAATGCACATACACCATTCATTTTTAGTTCAATAAGGCATACCCAAATCTATGTGTCAGAGCTGGGATATACATAAATGAATAAATGGATGTGCAAGGGAACAGAAACTTAAGGGCCAGAGTAACATGCTAGATAAATAACAGGGCTGTATCCGATTCCACCCTTTTGCCTATTTTCTTTGTCTTTGAATCTCACTTTCGTTATCTGTCCAACAGGTCTAACGAAACTTGCCGCTCGCATTGTTAGGAGTATAGAAATAATAAATACAAAGCACGTGGAGAAGGTGCGTAGGATTGGCACCTAATCACGGGAGGCTATTCGTAGCAGCAGTCATATAAACAAAGAGGCCTGTGGAATGCAAGCGAGGTGATTTCTCTGACGCCAGAAGCAAGGCATCAACTGATCCCTGGGGGTTTATGCCTTCAGAGAAGGGCACTCACGTGAGTTGGTCGATGGTGTAGTAGAAGTCACAGGAGTCAAATTCAACTGGGAGATGTCAAAGTCATCACAGTCGTCTGTATCCTGTGCCACCCCGACTTTGTTGAAGTAACTGGAGAAGGCCTCTGAGGTGCAGGTGAGGGAGGGCTGGTCAGGTTTGCGGGAGGGCACGGGTGGAGGCTGGGCCATCTGGAAATCCTTAAACATTTCTTTCCCCATTTTCTGCCTGGGCTTGTCGGTCTGTGGACTTGACCTGGCGGAGTCACCCGTGGCTGGGACGGTTGCAAGGGGGGTGAGGGGACCTTGGAACATGGCAGCTGGCAAAGGCATAACAGTTTGTGTGGGCATGAAGGCGGCTGGCGGAAACTGCCCGGCCACGGTGGGCCAGGGCTGCTGAGTGGCAGGGAAGAGACCCGGCTGGCCCCATGCGATGGGCTGAGCCCCTGGCATCACCTGAGCGACTGCTGGCTGAGCACCCATGGCGATCTGCTGTTGGACAAGGGGCTGCTGGCCCCAGAAGGATGGGAGGACGGCGCCCATTGCAACATAACCTGCAAGGTTAAAAAGAAGAGTCAGGCGCCTTGGGTAAGAATTATTCAGGGAGTCAAGTGATGGGCAGAAAGGGACCCAGCAACTGTTGAGTGTCAGGCTGTGTGCTAGGATGCAAAGGTGAGTAAGACAGAAGTCCCTGCTCTCCTGGAGTCTGTCTTCTAGAGCCCCGGTCAGGGAAAACCGCTCTGAGGAGATGACTTGTAAGCAGAGACTAGAATACAGTGAGGGGGACACCAGGCAGAGATCTGGGGAGTAATGATAATATTACTATAGTTCTTAAAGTTCTTATAGTCTTATAATGCTTAGAGGTTTCTGACATCACACAACCTCAGAAGCCAGTGTGTCTCAGTGGAAAAGGCAGAGCGCTGGAAACCAGGCACATCTGGGTTTGAATCTTGCCTCCCCTTCTTGCTAGACTCAGGGCATTCCCAAATGCTTCAGCTCTCTAAGAGTCAAGCTCTTTGTTGTAAAGCCAGGTTATAACATCTTCCTTCTCAGCATCGAAGCGGTGTGCAAAATGATTAAGAATCAAAATGTTGGAGTTTTAGAGGCCAAGGTTAAAATTCAGGCTGCCACTTCTTATCTATGGAATTTGGGGAGAGCTTCAGAAGCTCTCTAAGTCTCTCCTTATCTGTAAAATGGGTAGAAAGTACCTTCTGTGCCTCATTGGGTTAATTTAAAGATTAAAAAAAAATGTAAGTTAGCATCTACTCAGGACCACCTCATACAGTGGCATAGGTTGGGCACTGCAAAACTCCAGGGGGCGTACTCACATATGTCACCGTAATTCTTTGCTATATTATTCCTTTCAGGTGAGATCTAGTCATTTTAAAAGGAGCACAAGTGATACTCTGTACCATGATAATAGAAACAATAATAACTTCCACCTATTAAATGCTTACAACATGCTACGTACAGTATTAGGTGCTTCACATCTTCACAAAATCCCTGCAGGGTCGGTATCATCATCTCCATTTGAGGGATAAGGAGATTGGTGCTCAGAGAAGAAAAGCACCTCATTCAGGCTCACACAGCTGAGACAAGCTGGGATCAGGACCTGAACTGAGGTCATCTGTCCCCAGAGCCAGCATTCTTCCCACTGCCTCACCCAGATGGCCAAGACTGACTTCTGATCTTAGCACAGTCGGTAAAGCTGGTCTAGCCATGTAATGTTTTAGCTCACTGTGGGCCTGGAGGAGACTCCCATGTCCTTCCAGGGGTCCCCACCCTTTTCAGGGTGCAATCATGCCCAGGAGACAGATGACCAGTCCAGGCAGAGTAGACGGCCTCTGAAAATATGCATTTTTATGGCTATTGGAAGGAATTTGTAGGTACAGGAGGAGTGAGACCAGGAAAAGAAGAGGGTGGTTGCACGGTATCCTAGCAACTTCCAAATGGAAGACTGGCGAGTGCAGGGGCACTGGGCATGTCCTGGGTTGTGTCAGTGACTCCGGTGAGCCCAGAGAAATCCCGTGTGGGCTGCCTCACTCATGCTCTAGCCTCAGATCTGCCCTTCAATGGATTCATAAGGGATGGAGCCAACTTCAAAGCCAGTCCATTTCCTTCCAAGGTCAGAGGAGGCTCCAGTAGTGGGGTAGAGACAGACACACGGGCTTCCTACTGATCAATCTAATAGTGTTAAATACTTTTATGGAATGAGGCAGGAGTGGCAACAAAACAGACAATATCCTTATCAGATCACCTTGGTCCTAGTGCCCGGAAATGAGAGGGGTGAAGAGGCATTGGTGCTGACATTTAAACTTGCAACTTGCTTACATTGTCTGTCATAATAATGCAGTGACTTGAACCTACCAACAGACTAAGAATTTGGCAACACTGTTTTTCTTATTTTCTGATTGACTTTGACAGGGTTCAATGGTTCTCAGTGGGAGTGCTACTGCCTCCTAAGGCATGACTAGGAAATTTCTGGGGTGTGTTTTGGTTGTCATGATAATTTCGCGGCCAGACAGTACTGGCATTTAAGGGGCCAAGAGCACTGACACTAGACCTTCTATAATGTGGGAGATAACGTGCATGACAAAGAAATGTCAGCATTCTGTTTGCGATTATTTGAGTATAGACTAGATTTTTTTAATGACTATTTTATTTTATTATTTATTTATTTTTCGGGGGGGGGGGCGCAACCCTGTGGCTTGCAGGATTTTAGTTCCCCAACCGGGAACCCAGGTTACAGCACCAAAAGTGCCACCAGGGACTAGATTGGACTTTGAATCACATGGAAAATCAAAGTTTCTTTGCACAGTTTTAATGCACTACATTTTCCAGGAATGTAAGAACTGTGTAATTTGAGGGGAGACTATATTTCGTTTTGTTTGGAACACTGTCAGGAGTTGTTCACCAACTCGGAAAATCACGGTCCCTGATCGTGGCGTTGGAGGAAGCATGACACTCCTGTACTGGTTGTCTGAACCTGTGGTGATTCTAGTCATAGGTACACACACCTGACCACTTAGTATGTTTTCTAGTGTACTTTTACCTGAGTATTTCCTCACTGCTATATATTATCTTGTTATTATAAATCAGTTTCCTTTATTTCTTCTTTATATTACAGTTAGGACATTATATTGATTTCTGAAAAACCAAGTAGGTAGGTTATATTCTCTATGAGTTTCATTTCAAAATATTAAAGGAGACATCACAAATCCTTGTTATAAAAAAGGGGCACTGGGTCCGACAGAGTGAAGACCTGCCCATGGATCTTGCCATCACACCAACCCTGGTGCCCATTGTGGTAAATGGATGGAAGGCTTCCGCCTCCAGCCAGACTATTTTTTTGCTTGGCTCCCATCCCACCCTCCTTACTGCCACCAGACGACTGTTCTAAAATGCAGATACAGTTGACCCTTGAACGACGCGTGGGTTAGGGGCGCTCACCTGCACACAGTGGAAATTCTGCATATAACTCATAGTTGGCCCTCCGTATACCTGGGTCTGCATCCACGGAATCAACCAACCGCAGACCATATCTAGTACTACTGCAGTATTTCTTGGAAAGCATCCACGTGTAAGTGGACCGGTGCATTTCAGGCCCGTGTTGTCCAAAGGTCAGCTGTACAGCTTCATTACCTTAAGTATGAGGCCCGGAGGCCTTAGCTTGACTTTGGAGCTTTTGGGGTCAGTTCCTTTCCACGTCCTCACCCCCATTTTCCATTTGCTCTCCCACTGGCACCCTTCCCTGAAGCAGTTGCAAACAACCCAACCTGTTCTCTCGTCTCTGTGGGTCCATCTGCCTGGAAAGCCATCCCTAATTCTTTTTCACATGGCTGCCCCTCCTTTGCTCTTTGAGACGTGGTTCAGCATCACCTCTGCCCTCTAGACTCAGCTGGTTCTCCTCTGGGAGTGCACAGTCCCCCATGATCATCTCCACTGTGGCACTTGTCACACTGCGTCGGAATTGCCCGGTGATTCTGTCTTCCCTCATGAGACTGGAAAACTCCCGCTACGAGGAACCTTTTCTTTCTTTCTCCCTCCCCCCTCTGCGTCTAGCACAGTTTTGGGCACACATCTACTGCTCCATAAATGCTGGAGGCTGGAGAAAGGCTCTAGGTAGAGGTGAATGAGTCACAGTGGAATAAATGCCTTCACTGCATTTTTCTAAGTCTCCAATTAAACTCCAGCATCCGTAAGTGCTATGATCTCTGATGAGTCAGTCTACTGCTGGTGGCAGGCTTTTCCCCCCACTATCTTTTTTTTTTTTTCCTTTTTTCCACAAGGAGCCAACAGATGGGCTGTGCACACTTTTCTGGAGAGAGCTATTAGCATGTCTCCCTGGCTTCATGCCATCTGCTTCAGAACAAAGTACAATATTCAAAAGAAAAAAAAGGCAACAAGGGTAATTGGGTATCATGTTTGGGAACTTGCAGGTCGCACTTGCTCTTCCTGGGTGGGAGGGATCCCTGCAGTGGGGGCTTTCCCCAGACCTGTGAGCCAAGGCTCTCGGGCCACGTGGCACTGTGCCTCCCTGAAGGGACATCTCAGTGGCAGGGCTGCAGTAGCGCTGAACATGGGAAACCACTGCGTGGTTGCCACTGCAGCCACTTACCAGCTTAGCAACTGTTTACTGGTTAACATTCAACAGTGGAGGGAGGAGGTGCCAAGGAGCATCTGTTTATGCCATGAAGTCCAGATGAATCATAAATCTCCTTGCTGTGCAGTGAAAGGAAACACCTGCATTACTGTCTTGCAGTTAGATTTTTAAAAGTGTTGAAAATCGCAATTTATAACCAGATGCTGGCACCTGGGGATATCCTCATTATTAAAAAAAAAAAAAAAAAAAAAAAAAAAAGCAGACTAAAATGGAAGAAAATAGTGAAAATTAAAGGACTCCTCCAACATATATACAGAACTTATATGGTACCTCTTATCTACATTATATCATTTGATTCATTTGTTCAAAAATGGCCCTCCTGGGTGCCAAGCACTGTTTGTCTTTGGAGATGCGTGAAGAACAAGACAGTAAAAAAAAAAGAAATCCTTGCTCTAGTGGAGCTCACATTTTTTGTGAAGTCGATCCTTGCAAACAAGCCTCTGGGGTAGCTATTATCAGTATCTCTTTAATCTGCATACAAGGAACCTACAGCTTCAGGAGGGGAAGGTTTGATGTGGCTACACAGCAAGGGTAGGTAGCAGAGCCAGGGTCCCCCAGTGAGTAGGGCGGAGAACGTTTTCGGAGTGCTTACTTATGTAAACACTGCCAGGCACTGTTTTAAATGTTTTATACTACATGTATTAACTCGGGAACAGCTCTATGAGGTGGAATTATCATCCCCATTTTACAGATAAGTTCCCTGAGGCTCCAAAGCGATATAGCTGAGTGTCACACAGCTGGTTAGTGGCAGGGTCTGTACTCATACAGAGCACATTCTCCAAGCCCTTCAGGCCAGCTCCGCCGTGTGCAGTCAGGAAGTCAAAGACCTAAACTTTATTTCATGCATTTTTTAAGAGAACATCCCAAGAAGGCAAAGGAAAAAAATATAGGTAAGAAGAAGACATATTTTCTTCTACTTTAGACGTCAGAGTAATAATAATAACAGCATTTTCCACATCGAGCATTTACAACGTGCCAGCATTTTTCAGAGGCACTTGACTTTATTTTCTCATTTAATTCTCATGATATTGTTGCAAGGTAAGTATTATTTTAAATTCAGTTATAAAAATGAAGAAACTCTGACTCTGACAGGTTAAGTAATTTGCCCAGGAGCCTAAAGCTTACAAATAAACGGCTGAGCCAGGGTTCAAACCCAGCCTATTAACTGTGCTGCACACCCCAGGTCATTTCCCATCTCCCGGTCTCTGGCTGGGCAATTAGGGACAGGAGCCGGAGATTCAACAGCTGCAGTGCTTTTTAAGGCCGGTTAAGGGAGGAAGACGGCAGACAGTTTAACACCAGCTGAAGCCCAGTTTTGTGTCTCAGCATAGCCGAAGTAGAGTTAAGAGTGGCAAAAATACGCTAACTGAAATTAATTTTAGACTTACTTTCTAAAAATTAAAATCTTGGAGGTAAAAAAAAAAAAATCTTGGAGGTAATCTATCTTTTTTTTTTTTTTTTTTTTAGCAGCTGAAGAAGCAGAATCTGAATGTGCAGAAGTGGTTTATCCACAGTTTGCAACACAGCTGGTCAACTACAAGACCGCAAAATCCAGGCCTTCAAAGCTCTGGCTGGGGGGAAGGCCCGGAGGAGTGCAGACAGGTTCTCAGGCATTTTAGTCAAATGTTAGGGCCGGGGGGGCTTCCCTGGTGGCGCAGTGGTTGAGAGTCCGCCTGCCGATGCAGGGGACATGGGTTCGTACCCCGGTCCGGGAAGATCCCACGTGCTGCGGAGTGGCTGGGCCCGTGAGCCATGGCCGCTGAGCCTGTGCGTCCGGAGCCTGTGCTCCGCAATGGGAGAGACCACAGCAGTGAGAGGCCCGCGTACCGCAAAAAAAAAAAAAAAAAGTTAGGGCCGGAATTGCAGGCAGCCCCTCTGACTCACAGAGCAGGGGGTGGGGGAGGGGCCGGGCCATTTCTCCACCTGGAGTACTCTTGATCCAGATGCCCTCCTGGCTCACGTCACACTCCTCCTGACCACAACCTCCATTCACACCTGCCCTGCTCCACACTTCCTTCTGTTCATACCACTGATCATTTTCTAGGATTATGTTAAGCTACTTATTTTTATGTTGTTGTCCATCTCCCCAGTAGAACGTAAGCTCTCTGTAGCCAGGGGTCTGTGTCTTTGGTATTCACTGACACACCCCGGACACCTAGAATAGGACCTGGCCCATAGTGAGTACTGAGTGGATATCTGTGGAATGAACATGCCTAAAAATGAGTAAGTTTGGTGCCATCAGAAAGTGGGGACAAAGCACGATTATTCTGCATACAAGGCTGATGGCCCAGGAAGGTGGTACGTTTCTGGAAAACTGTTATTCTTATTTAAAATGACAGATTCAATAACACTATTCCCAAGGACATTTTAATATCCATTTTAGGTAGAGAAAACTAGTCATTGCCACTGTTCCATTTTAAGGGTGGGTAGAACAGATTTGATTGGAAAGCTTAGCAATTAAAGACATTTCTAGGCTACCTATAGATTCTCAACTGTAAGTCAGACCCAGTGGCTATCAACCTCTGTTGCTTCTCGAAGTTCATAATGATCCCTCAGCTCATACGACTTTGGAACAGAGTATGAATTTTTAATTTCACTTTGAATAACAGCAAGGTTTATATTTGGTGGCAAGAATTTGTTTCTAATGCTGTGTAATTAAAAGTAATTATTTATAGAAGAATGCAAGAAATTTGTATTCTGAAATATTCAAACTCTGTCATTTATATAAATAAAGTAGAAAAAGAAAGATAAAGCCACAGATTTCAAATATGTAGTTAAAGAAAAAAAGTCTTTAAGGATGTTTTTGCCTTAAAGACTTTACTTTTTGCCATGTATGCAAAAAGCAGTACTAATACCACCTTTGGCCATGTTCAGGTAGGGTGGGCCAGCTACACGGAGTGCCTGATGCCATGGAAACAAGATGCCTCAGACCCCACCAATTTGCACCTGCAACACTATTACTATATATATTTTTACCCTGTTGTAAAAGTATATATTATATATATATATTTTAAAGAATATTTGGAATATAGAACAAGCGCTCTTTAAACCACTAAGAGCCCCATTACAATTCACTGTTAGCAGTTTGTTCTGTCTCCTAGGTTTTGCCCTTTGCATGGGGAACCTCCCCTTCTTTAAGCCTCCACCCATAAGGCAGATCTCTTCTATCCATCAGCTCTCTAGAGGTCTGCAGAGCACGGACTCACACCTCCCCCACCTTCCCTCCATCTGGCTGAGCTGGACAGTACAAATCAGGATTTGCACTGATTTGCATGGTTGTGTGTGCACCAAGCTCCCCAAAGCTATACACCTGGAATCTTGACCTTTCAGGTGCAAGACATGAGTGATTTCCAGCCTGCAGCATCCCAGAGCTTTGTGAACATACCAACCCCCTGCCCACGGCAGTTTCTCAATGTCACCTGAAGAGTCACAGGGAGAGAATGGTGGTCCCACAGGTGTCTGGCATAATCTGGCAGTGGTTCAGTCAACGCTTTCTCTTTCTTGGTGGGTGGAGGCAGAAGGAAGGTGGAAGAGGACTTACCTGAGGGTACAGCAGCAGTGCCGAAAGGTACAGAACCAAACATGTCTGCACTCGCCGGAAGTGTCTGAGATGAAGACGGGATAAAGGCATCACCTGGAGTTGCAGGAGTCTGTCAGACAGAGAAGGACAGGGGTGCGTGAGGCCCCTGGGAGACCTGGCTCAGTGCTAATCAGGACGGGAAGCAGCAGGCACAGGAATTAAGTGGGGCAGTGCTACAGAAGCAAGCCCCGGTCCGGGCCACTTACTGTGGCAGGCAGACCATGAGCTGGTCATAAAGACTATAAAATGGGAAAAACAATACCCATCTCTAGAGCTGCAGAGAAGCTTAAATGAGATCATGCATTTCAAACACTTAGTACCTACCGCACAGAGGCACATAGTAGGTGCTCAGCAAATGCTGGCCAGTATCGTGACTATTTAGTTTGAGCCCCTACCCTTTGAGGGTGTTTTTGGGTCCTCAAATTATCCCATAATATCTTTCACCCTTCAGAAATGGTCAATTCAAAGTGACATACACTCACTCAGGACCTACTGCGTGCCCAGCTCAAGGCTGTCACTTAATACGTGGCCAATAAACAGATGTTGACTCAATAAACAAATAAAGATTAGCAAGTAGAACAGAGACCCTTGGGTCCTGGTGCCTCCCAGAATCCTGCCTGAACCTTCATTTGCAAAAAGAAGCAAACGTTCTCAAGAAGATGATAAAAAAAAAAAATGATGCTTGAGCAGGTACAAACTCTAAAGCCTGGCCCATGCTGGAATTCCAGAAAGGCCTGCTGCATGAACTACTGGGTAAGGTGAGGCTACTGAGATAAAAACATGCGTACTAGTTTTTTCAAAGGTCCACACCCATGTATAGAAGCCTTTTGCCTATAGAGTATGCCTATTCGATGCCATAATATGCTTATTTTTTTCCCCTTGGAATAGACTGGAGCGAGCAATTAATCCTGAAACTGTGGCAGTTAGACGAGGCCATCTTTAGACTAGCAGCTTGCAGGAGGCATGGCTTTGTTCTGAGGATTATTAAATACCCATTTGGACAGCACTTGGCTTTAGGGCCAGAAACACAGCCATGAGCTGCTGCGTCAAGCCCTTTAAAACACAATCAATGTCACTCTCTTTTTTCTGGTGTGACCTTGGGTGAGTCCCATGCCCTCTCTGGAACTCAGTTTGCTCATCTGTAAAATGAAGAGGCTAAGGTTAGACGATCTCTCCAGACCTTTCGAGCTCCATGGCCCCATGGTTCAGGCATGCAGCTGTTCCCCCTGGGATGGAGGAGAGACTCTCCAGACTGTCCAGCTTCCCTGGAGACAGGAGCCGCTGTCCCCTCCTTCACAGCTGCTCTGGGCACCAGGCGTTCGGAGCAGAGCAGCTGTGCCTAGATCCCCTGGCGGCAGCTATGGGCAGCAGGCTCTCATGCCATCTGTCCTCAGTGGTGAGGTTACAGCCATTTCTCCGTGAGGTGCAGCTAGCCAATGACCTATAGCACCATCCCTGGGTTTGAGCAACTGCGCGGCGCCTGGAGGAGCCGCCCCCTCCCAGCAGCTTCAGCTGGTGCAGCTGTGCCTGCCTGCTCTCCGCCCACCTCCGGGGAGCGGGCAGGGGAGGAGCTGGCAGGGCCAGTTTGGCATTTTTCTCTGCAGTGGCTGCAGGGTTGCCTCTGAATGCCTCCAGTTCTCAAAGCACTTGGATTCTATTTTGCTTCGGTTTTCATTCTTTTTTTTTTTTCTCCTTTTCATTTTCAAGTGAGGACTCCCTGCAATCTCTACCCCAGTGCAAGCAATGACTGAGATACTGTGGCTGAAACTAGAGCTGGGGATCCAAAGCTTCATGAGCTCAGCGAAGCCAGCAGGCAGGTGGGAAGGGAGGAGGAAATGAAAAGAAGATGGAGAGGGGAAGAAAAGAAGGAAACGAGAGAGGAGAGGGCAGAAAGGGCCGGGGAGAGAGGATGCTTCCTTTACTGGGCTGACCACCTGGCTTCCTTTACTGTGTGGGATCTGGGTAGGAGACGACAAATGCCTCATCGGGTCTGCTGCCCTGTGGAGTTTCTTGCCCATATTCCCAGCTAGACCATGTGTTCCTTGCAGGCAGGGATCACATCCCGTTCCTGTCTCTCTCCACTGCCCAGCATAACAGCAAGAACCCCAGTGATAACCTGTAATTGCTGATGCATGGTCTCATTTATTTCTCAAAACAGAGCATGTATCATAATCCCTTTTTAAAAAAAAATAGCAGAGGAAATTGAGGTTTAGAATTGTTAGTAAATTTGCCCAAATCACACAGCTTGAAAGAGTCCAAGTTGAAATCCACCAGTAGCCTCTTTTACCCAAAGCCCATATTTTTGTCACCATGCGACTGAAGAAGGAAAAGAAAGAGATGCAGGGCTCTGAGGGAAGTGCATACTTACGGGGGGAGAGGTTATATCAGGAGGGGTGGACATGTCCCCAAAAAGTTCTAACTGGGTCACAGCCTGAAAAGAAAAAAAGATAATGGTGTAATCACAAGGGGAACGGATGCTGTGGGCATTGCTTTAAAAAAATTTGACTTGAGGACACACGTTTCTTTTTCATCATGACTATATGAACAATAAACCCAGTTGGTCATTATGATACCTCTTGATCCCAGAGACAACATCTCGGATGTAGCCAGAATCAATTGTTGCTTCAGTGTGTCCGGCTGTTTATCTGGGCTTAGTCAAGCAGATCTGGGTTTAGCCACCTTGCATAGGCAATAATAATGCCACTTTTACATATTTACCATCCAATGCCAACACTGTTTCTATTCTCCAGGAGACAAAGGCAAGACACAGTCTCACCATTTGCTTTCTTTTCATGACTGTATCCACATGTACAAAATGCCTTTCATGTATCAAGTACAGCAAGTCACCACTTCATGGCCACTTCTCAGTAAATACTCCTAATAATACTGACCCTGAGAGGTATGAATCCTCATCCCCATTTTTACAAATGAATAAATTGAGTCTCATAGAGGTCACCTCAAGGTCACCCGGGCCATGACTTGAATTTTCTGCATATAGAGCAGGCAGTCAAATGACAGTCCCCAAAAGAATCCATCTTTAAGATAAAAAATGTAGTCGGAGGAGAAGAAAACATATCATTTAATGCCAGGAAGGGCATCAAAAACAGCCTAGTGTATATACACTATTAATCATTCCGAGGAGCTCCATCACTGTAGACACTGTATCAACTATATTCCCATCCGTCATACGACAGTGTCTGAGCAAGGCCAGCCAGAGCAGTGGGAGAAGCCCTTTAAGACACACTTAGAAATTAATCCGCATACACTTCCAGCTTCAGAGTCTGCAGGGAGTCTGTGGTCGGCAATCTAACAGCCTGACTTAAAGTACGTAATCATGTGTTTTGTGCAAATCTGCCCACTGCAAAAAAAATACTTTCTGCTCGTCTTTGGATTTTAAGTGATAGTTTCTAATTGGGGGAACCGAAAAACACCACCCAACTGAAAGGACAGGGAGAGTCTGCCTGTCTGCCAGGTAGGACCCCTGCCCTCGAAATCTGTTCTAACCAGGCAAGGCAGGAGCTCCACGATTCACACAAAGAAAGGAACATTCTCTGTTACTGACAAATGTGTGAGCTCTGGGCCCAGGAAAAGTCCCATCCCCAGGGATGTATCTGAGCTCTCCCACTGCCAACCTCTGCAATTCCTCATGGCCACTGTTCCCTCATCTGGACATTGGAGATAATGTCCAGATAATACCTCCTTTGCAGATTTACTGACAATATTACTAGCAGGATTTTGAAGTTGGGGCAAGCCTGGTGAAAAAGGCACAAAAGATTCTTTTCGCTGAAAGTCAAGCAGCTTAGCCTGGTTAACTCACTTTCAACTCTTCCCCTTAAGCTTTCAGATTGAATGAACGGTGCGTGGCACACAATAGGGCCCTATACATATTCACTTCCCTCCCAGCTACATAATATGCTTTTTTTCCGTACATGTTGGACTGTGAGGTGTTAGGCACTGTGCTGGGTGCTTGGAACATAATAATGAGAAATGACAAGTCCCAGCCTGCAGGGAGCTTACAGTCTGGTGGGGACGATCCATAGATATAGATTGTAAAACTTGCTTGTTTTCGGGAAGGCTTCTTCAGCACGTGAACAATAGTTTATATCATTTGGTGAAATGACGCCAATCCTTAGGCTCTCTCCCAAATGCACAAAAGGTGAAATTCTATTTAATCCATTCAAGGGAAGCTTCTGGGCTTCCCGGTCCTTGGAACTCAATGCTTTGCAAATGGCCCACGACTATTTTCAGTGGTAGGAAAATATGAAAATGAAGTTAATAATTAAGTCGCACAATTTACATTTCAAATGTGTTGACCTCGTGGCACACTTTCACTAACATCATAAATATAATTTATTGGCTAATTTTCTCCTTAAGCACAACTTTTAAAATAACCTTCATTCTTGAGCTAGACTTTCCTCCTGCCAGATGACTTCCACTCGAGGATTAAATGAGAAAAAAACATGCAGAGGCATTAAACATAGATTGGTATTTCATTCCATTGGATTTGCTGCTTAAACAGAACCTTGAGTTAATTAAATTTCATAGAAAAAGGGGATTCTTAGGCCATAAAATTAAAAATAATTCTAATAACCATATGTGCTTGAGAATCTGGACTAATGTCTATTTTCACAGGCCCTCTCCCCAAGTTAACCCTAGTCGTTTTATTTGTAACTTAATAAGCCATGTTCCATCTGATAATATTGTTGTAATTAATCACTTTAACGGCCTCATGAGAATAAAACTAACCATTCACATTTGTAAAACACTTTATAGTTTACAACACGTTTTCTGATACAGTATGATCATGCTGGACGCTCCCTGAGCCCCGTGGAGTCGGCAGCCCAGGAATCTCTCTCGCTCTCTCTAGTTTGCAGATAAGCTATAACAGAGGCCTGGAGGTTAAGTGACTTGCCTCTGATTGGTCAGCTAAAAGGAGCTGGGCTTGACCCACAGACCAGCCAGCATCTTGTTTATCCATTGGTCCCTTTACCAAGCCCTAGTTAGCCTTCCTTCAAGGTAGAAGTCCAGCCCCACAATATTCTCTAACCAGAAGCCAGGGTTCCCACGGGTCCTGCCATGACCCACATCCATCTGAAGAAGTCACCTCCAAGGTCAGCTCCAGATTCCTCCTCGCCTTCCCATTCCTGGCCCTTCGGATGTCTTCAGGTAGAGACATGGCTGTTAATGGCAGATTCTGCCCCTTCCTTAGGCCCTGGGCGTCCTCCAGGGTAAGCAGAGTGACCCTGGACGCTGCCACGGCCGGTGAAGGGGTTGAGGAGGAGCTTGGCTGTTGAGGGGGGAGCCCCTCGGTGTCTCCATCAGGCATGTCCCCTTCCCCCACAAGCCATCCTTTGATACGAACAAATGATGGTTTTCCAATAACATCTGGAGTGCTGTACAACCTCTTTCAGGGTTAGACCCCTGGTCCTTCTTTCAGCTAGCCCATTGCAACTAGACACCTAGGTCCCTCCTGTAGAGAAGTTCTGAAAGTGCCTTTGATGAAGGCAGAGGTGTCCTTGACTGACCCCCAAGACATATTCACACACTCCTGTTCTGACATCAGGTACTCCTTCGTTCAGGACAAGTATGTAGCCCCTACTGTACATCAGCTACTGTGCCAAGAGCAGGGGATACAGGGATGAGTAAGGCATGTTCCTGTTCTGAGTCTCATGAGCTGTCTGTTCTACGGGAAGACAGACCTATAGACAGAGAAGCACCCGGGGCTCACGAAAGGAGGGGCTGCCTCAGGGCCTTTGCACACGCTCCTTCTCTGACCTAGATCACTCATTCCCTCCCCCATTGCCTTTCCCACCCATCCTCCAGGACACAGATTAGAGGACTTTATTTCTTCCTGGGAAGTGCTTCCTAACTCAATTTGTACCCCAAATCCCATTGCCCCAAACAGCTTATGTGAGACTCTCAGAACAGTGGTTGTCAGCCTTGGGTGTACATAAGGGAAAAACATGGATGCCTGGTTCCCACCCCTTGAGGTTCTGAATTAGTTGGTTTGAGGTACAGTCTAGTAACTGAAACTTTAAAATCTCTCAAGGTGATTCTAACTGGCAGCCCAGATTAAGAACCCCTGTCCTAGAGGCTTCCCAAATGCCCTGTACTCAGGGGTGACAACGTTCACCGGCCTATGTATTAACCAATCTGAATAAACACTGGCTGCAAACCAGTACACTTATTCCAGGCTAGACCGACCAAATAGCAGCCTTGCCTGGTTTTTATCTCCACAGGTGGACTGTTTACATGTCTGAATCCCCACTATACTACATTATACTACACTATACTATACTCCCCTACCCCACCCTTCTCTACTGACCCCACCCTCTCCTCTCCTATGCTATGCAATGTCGCACTGTGTTATACTTGGAGCTCCCTGAGAATGGGGGTTGTGTCTTCCTCTCTATTGCATCTCTAGCATCTATCAGAACACCTAGGACACGTCAGGAGATTGAAAAATATGTGTTGAATGAAATGAAGGGGTGTCACGTCCTCTCCAACACACACACTCCTCTTTCTCTCTCATGCGCGCAAGCACGCACACACACATACCCATGCCCCGACTCTTCTCCTTCATCGTGGGGCCCACCAGGAGTCTCCTGTGAACATTAGGATAGGCAAGCACTGGAGCAGAGCAGAGCGCCTGCCATTCCTGCAGGAGGGTGAGGATGCATGGAATGGATGAGAATGACCAGAGCAACCCTCATGTCACAAGAGCCTAGAGGCCTTACCTTTGTTGCCTCAAAAATCTCATCAAAGTCCATCGGCAGCTTTCTGTTCTGAAAGCACAAGGCATGACTTATGAGCATGAAATGAGCGATGGGACAATGACATGAAACAGTTAATCAGGTTGGGCCCTCTCACACTTACAGGGGTTGCCGCTGCAAACCGTTCTTCAAAATCTTCAAACGTACAGCTGTTCTGAAAGCGTAAGGGATGATGAATGAGGATGAAGTGAATGACATACAAATGACATGGGTTTATGAGTTTAATGATGATGGGATCTATGGTTTACACTCCCGTGGTCTCAGGAGGTGGGAGCTGTTGCCAACGTACTGTGAAAACTCTAGAATATGCTCCCAGCATATGATAAAACACGGGCCTGACGAGGAAATACAAGCAATGGGGAGTTTGTAGGTTTAAAGTCCATCTTCCTTAAATTACAGCCCTGACTCGGCCAGTCTCAACAGTGGAAGCAGATAAGAGCATGATGTTTACCCTTGAGATTTTTGCTTTAAAAAGAAAAAGTGTTATCATGTGTTTCAGCCAAACTTAGTTAACTTGGAGCAGTCTGTGAACAGCAGGTTTTATAAGTGCCTTTGTGCATGCGGCCTTTTCTGCTTGAAATGCTCTTCTTAGCCTTGCAAGCCCAAAGCTCACCCAGTTCCTCAAACCCAGCTGAAAGGCCACCTCTTCCACGAAGCTTTCCTTGGTCCCCTAGGCTGAAAACCATCCTCCGAGAGCAACAACGCATCGCTTGTGCCCACTACACGGTGAACTCCCTGAAGCAGGGACCACGATGCATTTGTTCTTGAATCCCTAGCAGATCACAGGGGATCGGGCTTGAAAATGTATGAACAAATGCGCGCTACTAAGAACAGCTGGCAGTTGACCAAACCTAATTGTTTGATAATTTTTTTATTTTGTTGTTTATAACTGTTGAGAGCTTTGCTAAACCGCTCCATAATACTGCTGCCTAAGTATCCACTTTGTGTGGCCAAGCGGCCTGCACGGGCCTTGAACTGACACTAGCCTCTCCAGTGAGGCAGGCCCTAGATAGCAACCCAGAGAGTCACAAATAAATGTCAGTTTCTGATATGACCATCCTAACAGCCCTTATGATCACACTCTCCCCAGCCTCCCAGGGCCTTCCTTTATGTACCTCTTAGATAAGATTCCTTTGACACTTCACAAAACCCTGCTCTTTTTTGTTTGAATTGACCAATCCGGCCTCAGGCTGGGAACCCTAATAAAGGCAAGTGTCCAGGTCCTGCCTTGCTCTCTTGCCTGCATCCTGCCCTGACCTCCCCTCATGCCCCTTCCTCCAGGAACTGAGAGTAATAAACTTCTCTATTTCAATTCCCTGGTGTCTTTTGTTGAACCCTGGCTCACCATCCGACAACACCCCAGGGCTTTACTTAACCAATGTCAATTTAACAAAGTCTCAACATTAATACATATTAGTATGTATAACATCTCTCTATATATACACGTGTATTTTTTCTTTTTCCCTTTCTTCCTTCCTTCTTTCCTCCCTCCCTCCCTCCCTCCCTCTCTTTCTTTCTTTCTTGGCTGTGTCCAGTCTTAGTTGCGGCAGGCGGGATCTTCACTGCAGCGCGGGCTTCTCTCTAGTTGTGGCGCATAGCTTTTCTCTTCTCTAGTTGTAGCGTGGGGTCCAGAGCGCGTGGGCTCTGTAGTTTGCGGCACTCGGGCTCGCTCTTTGCGGCGAGCGAGCTCAGTAGTTGTGGCGCGTGGTCTTAGTTGCAGCATGTGGGATCTTAGTTCCCTGACCAGGGATCGAACCCACATCCCCAGCAGTGGAAGGCAGATTCTTTATCACTGGACTGCCAGGGAAGTCCCTGTATACATATATTTTTAATGCCCATGTTTTGGTCTACACTTCCAGGCTAATTACACTTTGGGTGGCTTCCAAGCAGTGTTAACATTAATATAAATCCGAAATATTGACATTAAATTGGAGTTACTATGCTTGAACAGAAATGCATTATTTCCAAATTTTGAAGAGAGCTTCCTGTTGGCCATGGAGGAGTGGAGAAACCACCAGCCATGATCACTTTCACTTTGACTGTAGCAAACGTGACTGTACATCACTCAGCCCCAGTTACAGGGTCGCAGAGCAGAGCAGGAAAACCCACATGCCCGTACCTACCACGGCAGAGCCTTAGGGCCAGACACCAGCAAATTCCGTCATCAACCACCTGCTCCCACCAGGCCCTGGCTCGCCAGGAGTCAACAGTGGCCAAGAGAAGAGGAGGAAGGACCACATCAGATAACCACTTTAATAATAATAATACTTATTATTATTATTATTTGGCCAGAGACAGGGAGACAATATTAATCTAAGTGATCCTGTAACCTACGGTGTGGCCTGAAAGGTTAAGGTTATGCTGCTACACCCTTTATAAATCTCACACTTCTCAGGATTTATGGCACAGGCCCTACCAACTAGCTCTGGGTCATAACTTTTAATAAAAACATTTTTTAGTGTCCAAAATCTCATTACATCTGTCCAATATAAAAAAGCAAATGGCTTCAGAGCATGATGGATGAATTAAATAAATTTGAAAAACAGCCGGTGGGAGAGTCTCATAAAAGCCCCACCACATAATGAAAATGTGTGAGGACAGCCAGCACTGGTGTGAGTCCGTCACTTTGCTGGTGACAGAAGCGGGGGCTTTTGGTGAGGGGTGGGGCTGGGCTGTGAGGAGGCGATTTCCATAAATTCAGATGGAGATTGGTCTGGACGTGAGAGCAAATGCATCTCTTCGGAGTCGCACAAATACGGACTGAATCATGGCTGTGCCCCGTGCTGGCTGTGCGACCCTGGACAAGTCCGTGGGCCCCAGTTTTCTCATCTTCAAAGTGGGGATGATAATGATAACATCATCTCAGGTTTACGGAGAGGGTTAACTGAGATGTGTGTGCAATGTTTTGGTTGGTGTTTTGCACATAGAGGTGTTTATAAATCAGAGCTATTATTAGGATCTTCTCATCCTATTTCTTTTGGCTCTGTTTTGCAATGCACAGGAACACAGTTTTTAATATTAAGAAACTATTACTATATGATATTTGGAAAAAGACAGAAGAAGAAGAAAAAACATCTTGCGGGAAGCCCCCCTTTAGAAATCACCCCCACTTGAGAGCACGGACCAGATCCTGTGAAAAAGGATGCCCAACACTTCCTGGCCTTAGTCCTGAACCCCTCAGTCCACTGTTGACCCCACCTTCTCCCTCTCCTCCCTTCTGTCTACAGTCTTACCTGAGCATCTTCCCATCTATACCCTTTGTACCTGGAGCTTGTGGTTGCCTTCCTGTTTTGATCTTGGCTCAGTCATTTCTTGGAGTTCCTTCCTCCCATCTGGGGTAACCTTCAGTAACACTCTGGGCACTTCAGCCACCCAGGAGGAGACCCCTCCAGCCAGTGCACTTTCTCTCAATTGATTCTCATGGGCAGAACCTGGAACCCATTCCCCAGTCTCCCTGCATCCCATCTCCTGCTTTACCCACAAATACTACTAGAGTTTTTGTTCATTTACCTTCAAGTCTTTTTTTCCCCCTTCTTAGATACATTTCTTACAGTTACTATCACGGCATGCATGCAGCTTTGTATTCTGCTTTTAAAAATTCAATATGAGGAATCAGACTCCCTGACTTCAGACTATACTACAAAGCTACAGTCATCAAGACAATATGGTAATGGCACAAAAACAGAAATATAGATCAATGGAACAGGATAGAAAGCCCAGAGATAAACCCACGCATCTATGGTCAACTAATCTATGACAAAGAAGGCAAGGATATACAGTGGAGAAAAGACAGTCTCTTCAATAAGTGGTGCTGGGAAAACTGGACAGCTACATGTAAAAGAATGAAATTAGAACATTCCCTAACACCATACACAAAAATAAACTCAAAATGGATTAAAGACCTAAATGTAAGACAGGACACTATAAAACTCTTAGAGGAAAACATAGGAAGAACACTCTGACATAAATCACAGCAAGATCTTTTTTGACCCACCTCCTAGAGTAATGGAAATAAAAACAAAAAATAAACAGATGGGACCTAATGAAACTTAAAAGCTTTTGCACATCAAAGGAAACTATAAACAAGATGAAAAGACAACCCTCAGAATGGGAGAAAATATTTGCAAACGAACCAACAGACAAATGATTAATCTCCAAAATATATAAATAGCTCATGCAGCTCAATATTAAAAAAACAAACAACCCAATCAAAAAATGGGCACAAGACCTAAATAGACATTTCTCCAAAGAAGACATACAGATTGCCAAGAGGCACGTGAAAAGCTTCTCAACACCACTAATTATTAGAGAAATGCAAATCGAAACTACAATGAGGTATCACCTCACACCAGTTAGAATGGGCATCATCTGAAAATCTACAAACAACAAATGCTGGAGAGGGTGTGGAGGAAAGGGAACCCTCTTGAACTTTTGGTGGGAATGTAAATTGATACAGCTGCTATGGAGAATGGTATGGAGGGTCCTTCAAAAACTAAAAATAGAATGACCATATGACCCAGCAATCCTACTACTAGGCATATACCCAGAGAAAACCATAATTCAAAAAGACACATGCACCCCAATGTTCATTGCAGCCCTATTTACAATAGCCAGGTCATGGAAGCAACCTAAATGCCCATCTACAGACAAATGGATAAAGAAGATGTGGTACATATATACGATGCAATATTAACCATAAAAAAGAATGAAATTGGGTCTTTTCGTTCTTTGGATGGATGGACCTAGAGACTGTCATACAGCGTGAAGTAAGTCAGAAATAGAAAAATATATATCGTACATTAACGCACATATGTGGAATCTAGAAATATGGTACAGATGAACCGGTTTGCAAGGCAGAAATAGAGACATAGATGTAGAGAATACACATATGGACACCAAGGGGGTAAAGCGGGGTGGGGAGTAGTGGTGGTGGGATGAAGTAGGAGATTGGGATTGACATATATACACTAATATGTATAAAACAGATAACTAATAAGAACCTGCTGTATAAAAAAAAATAAACAAAACTCAATATGACAATCCAATTTACTCACAATTTGAACTTCCAGTGAGGATTTAAAGGAAGAGATTCTCTTGGGTTGTTTTAATACAGTTGTAGCCTGAATCGTCATTAAGACAGTGAAATAAAGCTTCCACAGGGAGTTTACTTTCCCATAATCTCTTAGAAGCACTGGGGACACTACTGTTGTCCCATAACTGAATAAGGTAACTCTTAAGACCAGACTCATGTTACTCTTGCAGCAAACGTGAGTGGATGAGATGGGACTTGGTGTGAACACGTTAAAAAGGATGAAAACTTATTTATGGCTGCCAAATAAGAAACCTGCAGTGGTTCTCACCCCTGGCTGCACAATGTAACCCTCTGGGGCAGCTTTTACAAAACTTCGCATGCCTGAGCCCTGCATCTAAGACTTGGATTCTACTGGTCTGGGGTGGGGTCCTGGCGTCAGTAGGTTCTAAAAGCTCCCCAGGTGATTCTAACAGGCAGCCAGACTTGTGAATCACCGTGTTGTGGAATGAACTCTCTGTAGGAATAATTCGTGAAAGTCCTACTGGGAAAACGGAAGGCATCTTGATTGATTACATAATTGATTAATTAATTTCTTCAACAAACATTCACTGGGTGCTTTCCACTTGCTGTGTCCTGACTAGGCACTGGAGATAACAAAGATGAATAATACATGGTCCTTGCTCTCTTGAAGCTCAGAGCAGAGCCAGGATATATAATCATTCTAGCATGGGGGTGGGACAGGAGTGGGGCAGGGAGGGCACAAGGCATGGAGATCTCAACTCAGAACCCAAGCTGATGCTGCAGAAGAATGAATTCAATTATCCGTTTAGAAAGCTCAGGAGGAATGGATTAACTTAAGTGATTTGTAACTGCACCAAGGTGGGTACTATTAACACACCTAGTGATTCCAGGCATTTGGACGCAGGTGCTGTGGCCTGGTGAGTGATTTAACAATGACGACATGTGCTAATGAAGACTAATGCCCTCTGGGGTATCTAGGAGTTTACGCTCTCTGTTAGCCAGGAGTAAATAGCCACTTTCCTAATTCTCCGGAGAGGAAAACAGGAGAAGCTCTGTTTGGCAACTGAAGAACAAAGCGGGGGTGGGGGGAGTTGAGATGCAGAGTAGAAAATGTGATGTTAATAAATGATTTCTCCCAAGAGCCGCACTGTCCGACAGAACTTTCTGTGATGATGGAAAGTTGCACACCTGCCCTTCCAACAGGTAGTCAGTGGCTACACGTGGTTATTGAGCACTTCAAATATGGCTTGTGTGAATAATGAATCGCATTTTAAATTTTATTTCGTTTTAATTGATATCATTTTAAATAGCCACATGTGACCAGCGGCTACTGTGCTGGAGAGCTAAGCTCTAGACAACAGATATTAAAACACAAAACAAAACAAAACAATTCAGCTGACTGGGTGCTTTCTAAACACTAAACATATTCCTTCCTTATACAGTCTCTTCTATTCTTTTAAAGAATATCCTACCTTTGCATCGACCAGAAGGGTTGTATGGGACAACTGAATTCTTTGCTATGTCTAGACAGTACCGTGAAATCAAATTCAGTTTGCAAAAACAGTAGCCTTCTTCTGGATGTAAGTTTTGTCATTGCCTGGGCTAAGCCAGACCCAGATGTTGGTGGGGTTTTTTTTTTTTTTAAAGGAAGTTGAGATTCCTTTAATGGATTTCAAGTGGAAATCCATGGAACCTCATCATCATTCCAACAGAATGGAATCCCCTTTAAGGCCAAAATGTCCCAGCCTACTGGGATTTGGGGCTCAGTGGCGGGACTCAAGGCCTTGACCTAACAGAGCAATCTGTGCTGCTTTGTGGATTTGTCCCTGTAATGACTGAGAAGTTGCCCCTAACTACTCAAAGCTGGGCTGCATTTTAGCAGTTAATTGCCCTCCTTCTGCCAGCTACCATTTTAGGAGGGTCCTAAAGGTTATCTGGAAGGCTAGAGGGTGGAGGGAAATGGTTAGACCTTATAATGAAAGTTACATCTTCCCTCGAAGCGCACACAAGTGTAATATATCTGCTAATCCCTGGGACAATGAAATATTTACATCCAGCTTCCTAAAAATGAAGTTGGTCCTTAAAACAGCCTCCATTTCCCCCATTTTTTTTTTATTGTGGTAAGAACACGTCATGAGATCTATCTTCTTAACACATTTTACAGTGTACAGCACAGTATTGTTAACTGTAGGCACAATCTCTAGGACTTAATCTTCTTGCATAACTAACTTTATACCAATTAAATAGCATCTCCCCACCTCCCTCTCGCCCAGCTGCTGGCAATCACCACTCTACTCTCTGCTTCTATGTGTCTGACTACTTTATGGACCTCATATAAGCAGTATCCTGCAGTATTTGCCTTTCTGTGATTGGCTTATTTCACACAGCATAATGTCCTCAAGTTTCAGCCAAGTTGTCACATAAGCAAGGACTGACTTCTTTTTCAGGGCTAAATAATATTCCACTGTATGTATATACCACATTTTCTTTATCCATTCAGCCATCAATGGATATTTAGGTTGAAGTGGCCTTTGTTAACATGCAAGAAGAGAGTCAGGATGCAGACTGGTGGTAAAAGGAATTTGCTGGTACTTTATTCAGGGGCATGAGAAAGGTAGACTCTTTGCACGAAGGTGAGGGGGCTACGTTGACTGGACTGTGCTAACGTGAATGAACAAGGGCAGCTGTGGCTGAGGACTCTGACTCTGGAGTCTTGACCTTCCCAACTTTAACCAGGTCAAGAAAACCAATGTGCTTGCATTTGAAAACAATGGTTGCTTTTAAAGTGAGAAATTTGATGTTTTTAGGAGAGGCAGGGTGGGGAAGTGGGCAGAGGGATATTAGAAACAGCAGCTTTCAGAAGACATGGAAGCAAACTAAATGACCATCAACAGAGGAATGTACATATATACAATGGAATATTACTCAGCCATAAAAAGAATGAAATAATGCCATTTGCAGCAACATGGATGGACCTAGAGATTATCATACTAAATGAAGTAAGCAAGACAGAGCGAGACATATATGATAACAGTTCTATGTGGAATCTAAAAACAAGTAATACAAATGAACTTATTTACAAACCAGAAGCAGACTCACAGACTTCGAAAACAAACTTATGGTTACCAAAGGGGAAACGTGGAGAGGGGGATAAATTAGGGGCTTGGGATTAACATAACACACTACTATATATAAAACAGATAATCGACAAGGACCTACTGTATAGCACAGGGAACACAATATTCTGTAATAACCTATATGGGAAACGAATCTGAAAAAGAATGGATATATGTATACGCATAACTGAATCACCTTGCTGTACACCTGAAACTAACACAACATTGTATATCAACTATACTCCAACAGCGGCTTTCAGTTCAAACTTCTACTTTCATTGGTGTTTCCTCGGGTGAATTCCTTCCTCACTCTGAGCCTCAGTTTTCTCCTCAAGAAATAGGAAGAATAATGCTTACAACATGGGCTCGCTGAGAAGAAGTGGCGAGAAGGTGGATGTACATGAAAAGAATTAGCACAGCAAGTGAGAGTAAAATCTCTCGAAGGACGTCAGCTCCCTTTCCAAAAGTACAGAAAGGGAAGGAAGGATGGGAGGGAGGGAGGAAGAAGGGACGAGGGACAGATGGCTGGGAAAGAGACAGAGAGAGGAGCGAGGGAGGAAACGAAGAGACAGATGGGGGGAAAGAAAGGAAGAAGAAAGGAAAGGAAAGCCATGGGATTATATGCTTGGTAAGTGAGGGTAGGCGGGTTCCAGGCCATGGCAAAAGTCTGGGAAACACTGGTCCAGGGAAGGAACAAAGTCACCTGGAAGAGACGCTAAACGTGTGGCATGATTTTCATAGGCCAGACATTGGTCACAGCAGGTTCCCGCTCCTGCACCTTTTCCCCAAGCTTGAACCCTGGCAAGGCTGGACCGTTGTGAAGTCCATCAGCCCCACTGTTCATTCCGTCTACCCCGCACCCTTCTCTTCTCCACTGTCTTCCTTATACCTGTTTCAGAACTCAGTGGGCAAGTCTGTGTTTTCACACCTGGGTTTTCTAAAACACATCCCTTATTTTCTTGAAAATACACCTAAGGATGGGGTTGGAGGTGCAGTTTGTAGGCTGCTACTGATTATGCGATAAGATACTAAGATCTAAGTCAGCCTGATCTCAGCAACAGTGATAAAGGGAAGGAGATGCTGGTGGTGATGCCCAGGAAATGATGGTGTCCGTGTTGGGGGGGGGGCAGCGGTGGGGACACTGATGGCGGTCATAAGCCGTGAAAACCCACCACCCGGTCCCTCCACATCAATTAACTGAGCATCTTCGATAAGACGCAGCCCTCGTCCTTACATGGCGTGAGGGAGACAGAGGAGAAAACAGGGAATTATCACATGATTGGTGTCATAAGTGAGATGATTCACATGAAGCCTGTAGTATACAGGGCGTAGTTCAAAGCGACGACATGGTTCCCGCCTGTGGTTACTACTGCTAGTATCCAAGCCCATCCTGAGGGGTCAGACATTTTGAGACAGTGGCAAGAACGGTGCTGAGGATTTTGATGGTATCAATACTGTTGTCACGAGGCAGTGATTATAAAGAGAGAGATGATAATCTGGTGAGAGCCCACATGAGGCCAGTGATGGGGATGGAGAAGAAACGCTGAAAACACCAGTCTACCATAGAGCTTCTCTAGAAGCCCTGGGGGATGACTTCATGCTCTGATACGTGGAAGCTTCCAGGACTCTTGATCCCAGCTCCAACCCATGACCTCACCCCAGAGCTCTGACGTGTGACAAGGAGGAGTCTAGAAAGCGGGGGGACCTTCCTTGCTGTGGATCCTTTGTGGGGGAAGGTGCAGGTTGCAAGATAGCTTGGCTACGTTACTGGCTGTCAACAGAATAAACACACCTGCCCAGGTCTAAACATACAGTGACGAGAAACCAAAGGGGAATGATTTCCCGAAGCTTATAATTATTTGTTTTTCCTTCTCTCTTCCTTTACCCCATGTCTTTTTTTAAAAAAAATCCATTATTCTAGTTCCACATTAGCAAAACTCAAGGATTTTTCAAAAACTCCTAACAAGATTTGGCGCCAGTTCAGTACTTTGAAAAGGGGTGAATTAGAATCACAGGAAAGTGAAATTGGCTCCTGTCAGCAGGATGACAGGCTCTCAGCACACTCCTGGGGGGGCGGGCAGGGGGGCTCTCAGACAGGCCGTCAGCTCTTTCTCCGCTGCTGCGTCGCTCTTGGAGAGGCTACTCCTGCGGTCCAGATGGCACCCAAACGGTAACAAGAAATATTGGATGGAGTTGAAATCAAGCGAGAGCAGCAGAGGCTCAGGCTGAAGGCAGAGCAAATCACAAACGGAGAGATGTCACAGCAGAGGAAAAAATAGTCACGGAGGGCTCTGCCTGCTGCTCTGACAGCCGTTCCCTGTAAAATGCTTTTCCTTTTCTTCGCTGGAAGAATGCAGATTTTATATCTTAGGCATTCATTTCCTTAGTTCCTGGATTCAGCTCTCAAGGCATTCATTTCATAATTAATAAACTCTCCTTGAACGCCTACACTGGGCCAACATTGTGAGCACCGGGGTGCTGTCCCTTCTCTGAGCTGTAACAGTCAAGTGAGGGAAATGGAGGATGCCCATTCAGGTCAGAGCAAGAGGAGAGTTATGACAGGGGTACCGCACTGAGGATTTTCACGGCGCATGGACCACTTTCACTGCTGCAACGCCATTCACAGGACTGAAGCCAACTCCACTGCAAATGACCAAAACAAGAATTCTGTTCTCATGCGACTGGAATTTGACTAGTTTACCCATCTCTTGAATTTTTCTTTATTGTAAAATTAGGCAACTATCCACCTCACAAGACTGAAGATTTCCCTGTATAAGATTTGAGGTAATAGCTTAATTAGTACAGTGCTTGACATATAGCAAAAAGACCTCCACTAGTGGGTCAACGATTCAGTGGAGTATCCTTTCAGAATACCATGATGGTTTTATAGACCTATCTGATGGCATTTTTGAAAGTTTTATGAATTGCAGAATTGCAGAGGAGTAGAATTAGAAGAGGCTATAGAGATCTCTAACACAACTCAACCCTATATTTTTTTCAGATGAAGAAACTGAGGCTTTCAAGTTTCTCAAAATCATGATAATGTTAGTGGCCGAGCTGGGATGAAACCCCAAGTTCCCAACTCCTAGTCTAGTTCCTTTATTTCCATCACAATTCCCCTCATGGGTGAACAGACTTAGAGGAGGAAGAAGTAAGAGCAGAGAAACCCAGCTCACAATTTACAACAAGGAAACTAAGGGCCCAAGGAAAGCTCAGCTTGCTTATATGTAAGACAGCAAGAGAAACGTCTCCTTCACAGAATTCCGAGGATCAAGAGAGGTGATGTTCACCAACAGTCTAGACTTGGAAGGCAGCCTGTAAGTTTGAAGCCAGAGGAAAGCTGTGAGAGCATTATCTCTACTTGTCTCAGATTGATTATCCAACCTATAAATAGTTGGTAACTTTGTGTCATGATTTCACCTGCTCTCTTAACAGGTCTCTCAGTATATTCCTTACCCTCTCAGGCCTTGGTACAAGCTACTCCTTGTGATGGGCTGCCCTTCCCATCCTTGTTCATCAGGAGACCCTGGAGACTTGGGTCTACTCACCTGTTCCAAGCCTTCCTCTAAGGCCCTCAGGATGGACTAGATGATCCGCCTCTGGGCATCACACATGTCCAGTTATAATGGTTGATTGCTTTCTCTCTTCTCTACTACAGACTATGACCTCGTGACACTAAGTTCCTTGTATGGGAAACTGTATCTTATTCATCTTTGTATTCCTAATGTCTAAATAGCCCAGGGGCTAACACACAAAAACAAAATACACTGAACTGACAGATTTAAAAAAACAGAAAGAGTAAATGGATGAACTTGCATATGCAAGAGAATAGAAAACTGAACAGAAAGAAACTTGGTGATAGCATGATTTACAAGGCAGAGGGCATGGTAGTCCTTATGGTGTTTTCAAATGCTCAGCATGTATGTGTGTGCGCGCGCGCGCACACACACACACACACACACTCACTCACAGAGACATGGCATTTGCTATCGTAAACTCCAAAAAGGATGTCGTATCCACTGTCATTTGACCTAATGAGACTTTGTAATCAGAGTAAATGGCTCTGGCTCTAATTTCAAAGAAATACTAGGGGGATGTTCCAGAAAAAGTTATAAGAACAGAAATATGCTATTCTTCTAGCTCTTCTAATATCTGGCTGGCATTTTCTTCTGAATTCAAGTCCTTGCCATTAGCGAGACCCATCGGCGGCTCGAGGGTGGCAGTCAATCTCTGACATTCCTCACAACTCGAAGTCCAGCCAATACCTGGCCTTACCATCCTCCCCGGCAAATGATAAAATGATTGCATCCCATACTGTCCTGACTCAAACTTAATAGGTCCAAAGCATTTTTGATCTCCCCAAACCTGTTCTTCCCTTGTCTTCTGATTTCTGTAAAGGCTACCAACTCAGGCCTAGATGCTCAAATCTCCAAGTGTCAAAGTGATTCTCCATCCCTCTCTCTCCCACACCCTGACAGCCAATCATTCTTTAAGAAACTCTGCTTCTATCTCTAGGACGTGCCCCAGCCCCTCTGCCTGCCCCTCTCCTTCCCCTCGGCAGCATACTCTTTTGCCTGGACTGCTACTTCTAACACTTTCCTCCTTAAGTTCATCTCCCACACGGCAGCCAGAGTGATGTTTTAAAGTGATCAGATCAGGTTCACTGCCCTGATGAAAACCCTCCACCGTCTTCTGTTACACTTGGGATAAAATCCAAACTGCTTGCCATTATCTAGAACACTCCTGCCTCAAGGCCTTTGCCCTCGTCTTTCCCTGTCCTGATTCTACTCTCCACCTGGTTGGTTTCTTCTCGTAATTCAGATCTTGGCTCAGGTGTCATGTCCCTGGAGACCTCCTCTATGTACCTACATACAGTCACAGCTCCCAGCTCTTGTCACATTTTCCTCTTCGGTTTTGTGCTCTGCGTGTCTGTTTACTTGCTTGTTGGCAGCCTTCTCCCATGAACTGTGCAAGGGACGGGACCTGGTCTGACTTGTATAGCCCCTGTGTCTGTGCATGACATATGATGGACACTAGACCATATCTGTGGAAGGAGGAAGGAAAGAATGCTTGAACAGAAAAATGCATAAGTGACCAGAGGCTAGTTCTAGGAGGTACCTTCCAGTATTGCAGAAACTATAAAATTAAAACAAAAGGGGCACTTTGTGCGAACTACTATAGGGTCAAGGGAACACCACGTTTGTCACTTTGACACCTGTGCTCTGATCTCTGCCTTTTTTTCCTGTTTGTTCTCTGGTGCTGGACACCCCAACTCTGAAGACAATGGAGCTAGGGCTACAGGATGGCATATTCAATGGGATCTCATACAGATCCCACAAGCAGAGACCCTCTTTACCTGCGTCCTTGCTATGTCCTATGAAAGACCTTTTTAATTTAATCAGTATCTCTGCTTATGTCACAAGTGGTTGAGATCCTTATTTCTGGTTTTTCTAGGTCCATCAAGTCCCCCAATGTACAAGTTACTCTTGATCCCTCTCTCTCCCACACCCTGACATCCTTATCATTCGAAGAAATGCTGATTCTGTCTCTAGAACATACCCCAAACAGTCCATTCTGGTCTAAAGAGAAAGGAATGAGCTAAATAGTAATATTAAGACCTCATCCCTTCTTGGCCAAGCAGGGGTCAAGCAGGATGATAATCATAATAGCTGATGCTTAGACGGAAGTTCCTCTGTATGAACCAGCCACTATTCTAAGGTGCATTCGTACAATAACTCATTCAATTACCATGAAAAATGTAGGTGTTATTGCTATCCTCATTTTCAGAGGAGGGAACTGAGGCACAGAAGCGTCAATGAACTTGCCCAAGGTCACACAGCTAGTAAATGGCAGAGCTAAGATTTTCACCTAAGTGGGTGAGCTTTGAAGTACGTACTCTTAAGAATTATGCTAGGGTGAGGAGAACAAAAGGTGTGAGACAATGTGTGTTTTACGATGAGGGTGAGACGTAAGGGTTCTGGAAGGAGCAGCCACAGTGGGTAGTTCAAGTCCCTGCCAAGTCCACGGCCATCCTCTCTGGAGGACCACGGCCCAATCACACTGCAAGTGTTATCCCTCCAGTGATGACAGGGGTAAGGGGGCTAGGACTTCCGAGGTGACAGCGGAAACAACAGCCTAGACACAGACAAAGAGACAAGGCTACCAGATTACAAATACAGGAAGGGGGGAGAAAACCAGAGTACCATGTTGACGGCACGCAATGGTGGGAAGGAGTAATACTGGAGATAAGGCAGCTGCTAAGCTGCTGGAAAGAAACATGATGACACGCTGACAGGACTCTCTGATAGGTAGAAAAATGAGAGGTGGAGAGGGGGAAAGGTAGTGTAACAAGTGAGAACGAATGTCACCTTAACATGGAGTCGTTCTTTATGCACAAGTGGAGAAGCAAGGGCCTCATCCTGCATCATCAGACTTTACTTCCGTCTCCCCTTAGCAACCCAACCTCAATCTTCTCATTCACAAAATGGAGAAAATAATAGTTGTCATGTTAACTAAACTAGATAAACGTAGTGGAGTGTTGGAATCCAGTGGGGGAACTTTGTAAATCTCCCATTATATATAAACATATGCAAGCTTTACCAAAGCAGATCTACAGGGGTGGGGGCCGAGGAAGTTGTGTTTTTAAAAGTGTCACCAATGACTGTTAGGCAATATGCTTTTTGGGAATCACTGAACTAGACACAGCTTGCCAAGCAATGCACACACTCCCTGGCCCCCAGTAAGTGCTCTGCAAATACTTGTTTCTTGTAACGAGGTTTTTACGCTTTAGGTTGGGACTGTCACTGATCTATGTATTTTTGTTCTCCATGATCGTTAATATATCACTTTCTCCTTTTTTACAACTGGAGTTCATTATTCTTCTGTGACCACTAATAACAGCAGTTAAGGGAGAAAGAAAGAGCCTCAACACGATGACTTGTCCAGAAATGCTGAATTACCGTACCAGCAGAGAACGAGTGTCAGCCTCAATGGATGTTTATGGGGAAACTGTATATTACAGCTCTGCTCGTTAGAGTTGCTGTAGTTAAAGTTCTGTAAATGTTAATGATCTGTATTAGAGGAATAAGGATAGACTCATAGCGGCAGCAGTTAACAGATAGCCCTGAATCCCATTTTCTTAGCATGTCACAGAGCTCCAAGGAATTTCATTTATGCCCACTGAAGGAGCAGGCGTGCACTGGGGCACCTGTATCTTGGGGACAGTACTATCTTTGCTTTAGCACAGGTAGCGTGATTGGCAAAGAGTTTCAGGAACAAAATGCATAGAGAGCGCCTCTCTTCTGTTTGAACTCTCACTACGTTCCGGTCTTAGAGACAGCTGGACCCAGTGGGAAGAGCGTTCACTGTGCTTGGGTAGCACGGACCCACACCCTCGTCTGCCTCAGATCACTTCCATTCCTGCCTACCGTCCTCATGGAATTATTAATAGCACCCGCCCCCCATTCCATTTCAAAAGTGACCCAGTCTGGATGATAAACTAGGTCACGCTAGCTTCAGGGTCAGAGAGAGCTGGATTAGATTCTTAGTGATGCCTCTTCTGTCTGTGCTGATTTCACTTCTCTTATCTTCAACAGCCTTTATAGTAGAGAAGAGACCTACATCTTAGGGTTATTTGGAAATGTCTTGACGCAGGGCGTTAAGTGCCTTCCACAGGCCCTTGCTTGGTGGTGCTCAACATTTGGTAGTCACAGTTGTTTGTTATCTTCACCCCACAGCCCTGGTACTCCCCTGCAGGTTCAGCCCCCTCCCCTGTTAAACTTGATCTTGTTGGCATTACTGCTCGGGCAGGGAGAACTGAAGGCACTCCAGCCCCTTACTGCCCCCAGGGACACTAAAAGCACCCTAGAGGTTGAGCCAGGTCTCACTCATCATCATATTTCTTGAAATACTTGGTACAGTCCTTCGTTCATAGAACAGCTCATAATAATAACTATGGCTAACACTTATTGGGTACTTACTATATGTCAGGGGCTGTTCTAAATGTTTTCCATGCGTTACCTTATTCAAGTCCTCAAAAGAACTCCATGAGGTAGGTACAACAGTCATTATCCTCATGTTATGAGCGAACACACCGAGGCTCAGCGAAGTTTAAGTAACCCACCCAAGGTTACGTAGCTGGTAATGGAGGGAGAAACTTTGCAAGCCTAAGTAGTCAGTCTTCAAGGTTCACACTTTTAAGTGTCATCCCATGATGCCTACCAAGTAGTGAGTACCTACTCTGGGCAAACATGACCGCGATCACATCTGTCCTTGTATTTAATCCTCACAGGAACCCAGCGAAATAGCTCTCCCCACACTGTTAACTGGTCACTAAGAAGAATCCAAAAGATAAAGCACCTTGCCTAGAGTCACACAGTTAAGAAGTGTAAAGCTCTGTGTTTCGCAGATACTGCGCCCCCCCCCCCCACCAGGTGGAAGAAGTTAACCGTATGCTGCCCACAGCCCTTAGACCACAGACCAGTTGAAACCAAAAGGTTGATGATGTTGACTCCCTATTACCTCACCACCAACCAATCAGAAGAACGTCCACCAGCTGATCACATACCCCACGATCTCCCTCCCTCAGCCTGTCTTTTAAAACCTTTCCCCGAAAGCCATCAGGGAGTTCAGGTCTTTTAAGCAGTAGCTGCCTGGATTCCGTGCTGGGCTCCGTGCAATCAACACTGCACGTTCCTGCACCACAAAAAAAAAAAAAAAGTGTAAAGCTCCGAATCACTTCACATTTTGTGCTCTTTCTGCTGTTACTGCCTCCCAAAGACCAGACTCCCGAACTGCATTCAGAATTTGATCATCGAATAACAAAGCCTTGTTGGGAAAGCCATGTGAAGGATCTCCTGTCTGCCGCGCAACTTCTCCCACCCACGGAACTAACTGTGGGTTCCTTTGACAGTGGTTCTCACACTACCCTCTTTGCATCTCTTCCCTTCTAGAACCTTCTGTCCTTCAGAGAGAGGAGGGGAGGGGGCTTCCAGGCGGATGGGCCTTGGGGTTCCAACCACATCTCCTCTTTCATCTGTTTGTCTAGACGGCTACCGGGCACACTTCATTCGAATAAAGATTTCTGGGTTTTATCAAAAGCTTGAAGACCACCCTTCCAGGAAACCAGTGGTAGGTATTTTAGCAGAGGAGTGGAGTGATCACTGTTTTATCCAGATGTGATTTTTGCCAACACACAACTGAGCACGCAGAGCACCAGACGACTGCTGACACTTACCCCTCCATATCTACATCTATGGGAAACAAGTTTCGGGAATGACTAACAGTGAGCTGTCTACAACTCTGTCTGATTCCATTCATGAGAGCCCTGATTTGCCACCCTGGGAGAGAAAGCCAGATATCATTCAAGGCGGTAATGTGACCCGGCCCCAACGTGAGCCAGGGACTGAGAACAGAGAAGATGAGAGGGATTACTACTGTCTTTGGCAAGAACCTGAAGACAGCGAATGGAAGGGCTGAGGTACAAACACTCTTAGAAGTCAGAGTGATAAAACAGCATGTTTGTGAATGACAGAGCTATGGGAGAGGAGACAGGGAGTTTGGTTCAGATCACCTGGTTACCTGACCACCCAGTTTGCCACCTTGGACGTAGCTTGTGTTTGTCTAACGCTCCACATCCATGAGACCTTCCAGATTTATGCTTGTCATCCACTCAAATGTACACGCCTCCCCTCCCTACCCCCTTTCTCTTGTCTGCAGGGTCTCACCCTCAGTCCAGACCCACCCACAGTGGTCCTCAGTTGCCTATCCCACAATGCTTTGCCCTCAGAACCATCCTTGCCGTTCCCTGCTCTGTGCTGAATGACAGTGGCTGATCCCTGTAAACTACATTGCCCAGGCTCCCTTGCCAATCCATCTCCACTTAAAGTTGACCAACAGGAGGCAGGGGTCAGAAATTGGATGGTGGGAGGGAGGGAGAAACAGTGAATTTCTTCCCTGCTCTCTTTGGGCAGTATTGTTGCAATGGCTGAGTCTCTCCATGGTTTCCACCAGACAGCCCCTTTCACTATGGTCTCGGCTCCCACCAGGCAGCTCCCTCTGTGGTCTCAGTGCCTGATGGCAGCCCCAGCTCCTGGGCTCTGCCGACACCATTGCCCTCCTTTGTCCTTTTAGTGCTAGGGATCACTCTAGTAGTAACTTCCAACTGGGACTCACCTGGGTTGGCCCACTGTTTCCCATTTGGCTTTTCAGCTTTTCTAACCCCTTGGTAACTAGTTCCGCATGTTCTTTCCCTTTATTAAATTGCCTGGTGTGGGTTCTGTTTTCCCGACAGAGACACATAGGTAACTCCACTAGCTACATAACGGTCTCCACCCCACCTGCCAAGCCACCTGCCGCAGGCCACCAGAGTGACGTTGAAAAATACAACTCCAACGGTGTCACTCCACCACCTGAAAGCAACGGTGATCTCCCAACAAGTCCCAGCTTCTCAGCGCCACATTTCAGGCCCTTTGCTCCCTGGGGCCGGCTTCCCTTGGTATCCTTGTCTCCTTTCCCATGAAGGCATCCTGTGGTCCTGCCATCCCAGACTGCTCATCAGTCCCTGGGATACATGAGGCTTTTCCACATTTCAGTGCTTTTAAACATTCGGTTCCCTCTTCCTAAATACTGTTCCACCCGTTCTCCAGTGCCAAACTCCCATCATCTTTTAAGATTACACCTAAACTCTATCCCTTGGGTGAAGACCTCACTAAACTCACTCAGGCAAAGTTTACTGCCCCATCCACTCTGCTCCCATAGCATCTTGGACACAGCCTTTCACAACCTTGATTATATTGATTGTAATTGTTTTTATATGTCTATCTTCTTCTTGAGACCATTAAGATTCTTAAGCAGCTGGTCTTGTTCATCTTTATATCTCTAGGGAATAGCACACTGTCTGGCAGGTAGGAGGCTCTTAGTAAATATTTGCTAAATGGATGAGTGAATGAATAAATAAGTGAATAGAAGTTGTAAGGAACTCCAAAAAATAAATAAATAAAAAAGGGCTTTGTAGCAATCAGATGGCTGGGATTACAAAAGTAATGAAGGTCTGTCACTGCAGGTATGTGAATTGAAACCCAAGAGTCAGAGATGTTCATCTGCACTTATCACAAACCTTGGGGGATTGATTCTTGCTTTGGTGGGAAGGCTAAACTAGATAGCATCTCTTAATGTTCCTATTAACTCTAAGATTCTAGAAATTTAGGATTCTATCCCAGGAAAATTTTTAAGTACAGCTAAAAGAAAGTCCCCCCAAGAAACATCCGAAGAGGCAAGCTTCTCTTTCATTTGTGGGAATACACAGATTCAGATTCCTTTCCCTCACTTCGGGATGATATCCTCCCTTGTGACACCTATGTTAACTGTGTTGTGATCATTATAATTTCCCTACAAGGTGGCACTTAATGAGGAAGTGAAACTGACAAATGTTCAGACTAGATTTAAGCCAATTACGCAACATCTTGATCCAGATTTCAAACTAAAGGAAAAACTAACCGCTAAATTGTGAATGAAATTTTATTTGCCATGAATGATGGGGGACGGGGGTGTAGGGAAGAGCTGTCCAGAGAATTCTTGAAATTCTTCACATGAATGGATTGCCTCTTCCTACATGTGCAGCAGAGAAATAGAAATAAATCTAGGGCAAGGAAAACCAAGCAGATGCTGATTGTAGGGGGACAGGGGTCTCGTAGAAAAACACCAAGGAGTTTGGGGGGCTGGGGGAAGGGGTGGCAAAACGGACAGCTTTCTGAGCTTCGGAGGTGGGTGGCTTTCATTGAGATGTGCTCCTTAACATTCAAAAATATCTTTTCAACATCGGGATGAAGAAAGTGCGCCAGGCAGAGCGAGGGTTCAGGAATGGCTTAGACACGGCCACGCCCTCATAGAATTCAGTCTGGAGGTTGAGAGGTGTTCACGGCCAGGCAGGGAGTGTTGGGCCTCCGGAGCTCTAAGTGCTCAAAACCAATGAGTAATGGGAGATGGGACCTGAAGCCTGAGTACTAATTCTGAGCAGGTGAGGGTAAGGTGATTCTGACCAGGAGATGGAGGACTTTGCATTTTCTTTAATTCTAAAGGCAGTATATTTTAGTGGAAATTGTGTGGGTGCCTGAGTCAAAACAACGTAGGGTTCAAATTCTGACTCTGATCGTGGGTAAGTTACGTGACCTCTCGAAGCCTCCGACTCCTTATGTGTAAGTGACAGCTACCTCCTCGCAGGGTTGTGATTACTGAAGGAGAGAAGCCGAGACCAGAGCCTAGGCTGTCCGTGGCACAGAGCAGATGCTCAGCGGGGTCTGCCTGCTTTTTCCCACAGCTACGTTAGCTTTAGATACGGGACATATGGCTACTGTCCTGGCATCATAAAACAAAGGAAGAAACTGAATGGAGGCCTGGGCGTCATATCCGATCATCCGGATGTTCACCAGTTTCTCCCAGCCTGGCTCCTTTTCAGGATACAGACAGATCTAGAGCCCTGATTTCAAGCTCTCTAGAAGGACACTAAGGAGGAACAATTTTTTAAGCACCTACTCTGTGCCCAACGCTCGCTCAGTGATATGACTTGATTATAATACTTGGTAAATTTCTTCCCATCCAGGGCACTAACTTCACAGGGCCAGCCCATAACTTATTGCTGGGCCCTTCAGGGTGTGCTCCTTTAAAGCCAGGTGATAATAATGAAGATACGAATGGGGCCTGCGGGGTACACGGCTTGGTAGCTGAGCTACTGGCAGCAAGACGATGAGTTAAGTACATAGGGGCAAATGGAGTGCCAGAGGAGATGAATGATTCTGAGGTCCACCACTGTAGTCACCTTTCCAATACAAGGATTCCCTTATAGAACCATTTATCTGCTGCTTGAACACTCCTAGGGGCATAGAGCTCGCTACTCTGAGAGGCTGTCCCTTCTGAAAATCAGCTCAGATGGCCTGAAATTTCTTTCTCATCTTGAGCCCAGTTTTGCCCTCTCTTGTCACTAAACTTGAGCCTTTCTCTTAATCATAGGACAGCACGTAAAATAAACAGAAGCAGCTAGTACATACCATCCCTCAATCTTTACTTCCACAGCGTCTCATGAAAGCAACCCCTCACTATCACAGGAAATGCTTTCACATTGCCGCGTGAGTCTCCCGAAAGGCCTGAGATGTTGGTAGTGGATGGTCATCCGTTCCGCTTTGCAGCCCAGCGAAAAAAAGTCTCAGGAAGTCGAAGTGATTGACAAAGGGAGGAAAGAACCTCAGGGAGGTCTGATCATTCCTTTCAATTTCTGAATCCGTGTTTCACCAAAAAGAAATTAATGTCGAGGTCAACGTATCCATTTGACAATCTGTGTCCTTCCTATTTACCACCATGCCAAACTTTTCAGAATCTCTCTTTTGAAGGCCAGAAAAAGTTCAGCTAGAATTCACTGGCTCATTATTACCAATAATTAGAAAGTCTTTTATGCCTAATACAACTACATAAAAGGCTTTTAAACTGGGCAATTTAAAAGGTGGAGGATAAAAGATCTTTTACAGCTGAAAGAATATTACACGAGGGCGTAAGCGGAGGGGAGAAGAAAAGCGCAGAGTATTTCTCATGCAAAAATGGCATAAGTCATACTAAGATTTAGGCCTGTGTCGTTGAAACAGTGTGACCTTCACGGTAAGTCTCAACCAAGTTCAGTGCCGTGGGGCATAAAAGGGTCTGAAATGGGCCCTTCAGCAGCCTGTGAATGCCCCGCTGTGGAACTAGATCATGTCCAAAGGCTAACAGAGTGCAAAAAGCACTAAATAATGAACGCAGACACTTTCTTCCCTACTTAGGAATGTGCTTTTTTGACATTCCCAAAGAGGCCAGGGTATTTGTCTAAAAGAACATGACAGCATGGTCAGTCAGCTGGCAGAAAGGGAGACTACCTGTCTTCCCCCAACGTCTTTGAGAGGGAAATTGATGAGAAATGGATGAGAAATTAACCAGGTCTGAGCAATGCTAAGTAAAGGCAGTATGGACTCAGGAGCCAGGACCCCAGTGATCTGCCCAGAAGTGCTTCCATGCCTCATCTGCCTGTTCATAACCTGCTCATCCTTCAAGGCTTTGCCCAAGTTGTACCCTCTTTCCTGAAACCTTCCTAACTCTAGCCATCCAACATCTCCTGTCAGCAAGCATTTATGCCACTGGATTTCAGAGACCCTGACATAGAAATAGACTCACATATTTAAGATACAGGAAAGATTAGCCCCCATGCAAAGCTTCTGACTGCCTGGACCAGGAAGGGATGAAATGTATATTCCTAGGAGTGAGTGGGATTAATCCGTATCTGGGCTTAGAGTTCCCAGGAAATGGTGGAGGGGAGCAAAGCATGACCTTAAGGACAAATCTGCCGGAAGAAGGTGCTATTACAGGTGCAAAGTAAAATAAGCAAACAAAAGCATCCTAACGTGTTATTTGAGAAAACAGAACAAGAGAAGGGTCAGTACATCTGAGCACCTTATGGTCATGGGACAAGGGGGATGTAAAACTACCACAGGGATGAGTAAATGTGAGGGAGTGAAGACATGGAATTGGCTTTCTGCCTAGACCTGGGGCCCAGCTAATCGAAACAAAACTTTGCTCCCATAAGTTGGTGCACTGAGGTGGGTAAGAACGCTATAACAAACACAGTGAATTCTAACTTCTGCTGCCCTAAAACTCTGAAATCCCCAATACATCAAATTTGCCACCTTACTGAGGATATCTCTGACCATGGAACAGTGATGACGAGCCACTAGACAGAGGTCTAGACAGAGGTTCTAGAGCTGAGATCAAGGGATCCCGTCGGCTTCAAGGACTACAAAAATTTACATGTGCACACATGTTTCTTTCTGGGGAAAGAGTCTACCAGCAAAATCTCAAAGAGATCAGAAATCCCAAGAAGAGTTACCTTAGGGATAGTGATGATTAAAAGTGATTCCTGTCCTCAAGGAGCTCACAGAAAAGTAAGGAAAACAAATAGAATAATAGCTCACAGCTACTGAATCCTTACAGTGCACCAAGCGCTGTGCTGATTCACATACTTAAGCCTATTTAGTCTTTAGGCAAAAACTACACAGGGCTATCATTAACCCCGAAGTCCAATGGCTCACATAGATACATTAAGAGAAAATAATCCTTTATGATCATGGCAAAGAGAAGGACAGAGGTATCCCAGAGGGGCTGATTACTCTGGGGTAAGAAAGGCTTCCCAGAGGTGTGTCATCACCTAGAATACTTGGCGATCCCCAGCTCCGTGAGAACTGTTGGCTGGTACCCTGCTTGTTAGAGCAACAAATGGAAATGTTTGCATTTAATCTACTCCATATCCCCACATAAATGTTTCCTTTAATCTTCTAAACAAAGCTACAAGGTAGGCGTTACTTTCTTTTTACGGATGAGGACATTAAGGCTTAGAGATGCAAAAATCTACTCAAGGACCCTTAGTAGGTGGCCAGGATGAGAGCCACACCCAGATCTGACTCTGAAGACCCGGTGGCCATTTCTTTTGGGGCTGGTTGGTGGCTTTCCCCAACCACAGCCCCAAGCTGAGTCCCTTATTAGGACTCCACGCAGACCCGTCCCAAGGAAGAAGAAACCAGGTGGTCCCTAGACCAACAGGCCATTGGACAGTCTTCCTTCTTGTGGGAAACTTGTGGGAGCCCCAAACTCCCTGGAAGCTGCCTAACATGGCCTACTTTGGTTGTCTTTGGTTTGTCTTTCTGGGTGAGGAGCAGGTGGTGAGGGAGCAAATAGTGACAACATGGCAGGGATTTTCGGGGCACAGAGGTATCCTAGGGAAGGTACGCTCAGCAGAGAGGCAGGGCTTCCGGGGGGAACCTGGAACACAGGGAGATGTCAGAGCAGCAGGGGACATGGGGTATAAAGCACCTCTGGGAGGTTTAGGCAAGTGGGACAAACTTTCCAATACATCGACTATTATCTCCTCAAATCATCTTGCCAGTTAGGTTCCAAAACCCCTTTTGGAAGATGAGAACACTGAGACTCAGAGGGGCAAGGAGACCTGTCAGATGTCCCACAGGCAGTAAGAACAGGAACTAAGATTCTAGCTGCATCCATCTGCCTCTACCTTGAATCTAACTTGAAATTGTGCTTTTCACTTCCTGCCTCTCACAGGCTTTTATTAATACTCAGGCAGTTCATGGAAAAGCCATCATCACCATCAGATGGTTCTAGGACTTTATGGAAGAGTGGGCTGGGAGCCACTGCGGGCCATTCAGGCAGCTCCGATATTTTCCAAGCAAAACCTCGGTATGTATCGTTAACGACTATTTTGGAATCAGAATAATGGAATTCCCATTAAAAAAAGTAGCAGGGATGATCATAAATTCCTTCTACGGGGTAGAGTCATTCATATATTTATTATATATGATTATATATAATAAATATATACTATTCCTAGAGCAGCTGTGAACCAGACCCGGGCTTGCTCCTGGTAACACAAGGACCTCAGGAAGCTCCTGGAAGGAATGAGGAAGAAGAAGAATTCCAACACTGTGTGGTCAGAGGTATTCCTGGAAGAATGAGAAAGTCTGCCCAAAACACAATGCTTGACACTAAGCTAGGATGTTGGGGGAAGGCGTGACTCCCCCAGGAAACTGTAGAGTTCCATCGAGCTGGACCAGGAGAGGGCAGGTCAGAGATACAGAGAGGCTGGGACCCGAGTGCCGGGTACGTCGGGCTGAGGAGTCTCGAGTCTTTTGTGGTTTTTTTCGGAGCTATTAAGCATGGAGGTGGTGTGGCCAGACGGGTTAATAACTTCGCAAAACCAAGGCGGCAAAGGGAGCATGTTTCCTCCTGTATCTAAGCCTGTTAGGGGCAAGTGAGGCGATTTAGGCACACAGTGAATTGGAGGGAGCTGTGTGACAGGGGCTGGACCTAACTGAAACTCGAAGCGCAGACCGGTGTCTCCGCGACACGGAGGCTTGATTAAACGCCAAGGGCTCGGGGAGAAAAACTGCTCTTTCCCTGCGCGGCACCACGCCGCATGCCTCCCACTCCGTTTCCAGGCTCGGGGTTTTTTAAGGGCTGGTATTCAGACCTGTCTCTTCAGTAAAACTAATGTGCATTGGGGTTTTGGAAGCAGTATTTAGGTGGGATATGGTGGTTTCAAGGTATTGGCAGAGTGGGGCAGAGAAATGGACGTGGATCCGAAAGAAAGTTCACTAGGAACAAGGGGAGCAGGGGCAGGGGAGGGTAAGAAGGGACCAGAAAGACTCCCAACTGGGGGAATCCAGAAGCTCGAATCAGGAAGGCGCAGCAAAGGCTCGTCTTGCCCCTCCAGCCATTCAATGTTTGAATCCCTGCTCCCTGCCTCCGCCCCATAATCTTTCTGACAGGTGGTCTCCAAGGCTCTGCGAGTATAGCTCCAGTGACAGGGAGCTCACTCCCTTGGGTGCCAGAGTTCCACCCTTGAGCAGCTCTCACTGTCAGCAGGTCACCCTCACTCGGAGCTCGAGCTGGCTTTCTCGTAGTGCCACCTACTGGTCTCGGTTCCAAGAGTTGGCTGGTACAGAGCAGTATAATCCCCCTTCCATTTAACGGCCCTGTGGATGCCCATCTCCATATTTATGGTTTCCTTTCTCCAGGCCCTTTAGCTGCCCCTCATGGGATGGGGTTTCAAACGTTATTATTAATCTCATCTTGAAACATGTGGGATTGTCTTTATGTCTCTCACAGTATGGGGTCCACAACTGATAACAATGGTCCAGATAAGGTCACTTAGCTTCGTAACAGCTCTGTTAGGACCAGAGCTGGGATTCTTGAGGGTCAGCATGACTTCAAAGCCCATGCTCTTTCCGCTCATTGTTGAATGAGATCAACAGTGACTAAACGCCCCAGTTCTTCTTACATAAGCTGTGGCAAAGTCACATGGCCCCCTGCTCAAGAGTCTGCACTGGCTCCCCAGGGCTGCCTGGATTATGTGGAGGGTGCCTTCTGACTGCCAGCTGAAGGCCTTAAATATGGTTCCGAGCCCAGCAGTGGCACAGAGCTGAGGATTTTCCTTTGTGTCTCAGATTTTCAGGAGTCCCACTAGCAGATGGGGTCCAGATATATAGTGGGCTCTCTGGGTTCTCTGCGAGCCCACGATACCTGCTACAGTGTGCTGCCCACTGGCTGGACCCTTATACACTCCAAAGGCTTTGGCCAGCCCTCCCTCTGACCCTCTGAAGCTTCTCGACCACTTTCAAACTGGGTGGACAACTCTCTTCCTAGAACCAAGAACTGTCCCCTGCTTGACCAGGTATAATGAAGTCTCTGGCTGGAGACTTTTTCCATAAAACACCTGAGACTCTGAATCCCTTGGACACAGTAGTTTGCATGATTCAACTCATTTCCACTCATGGGGCCAGACCTTCATGCAGACCGGCACCCCCTCCTTGACCCCATCATTTCCGCCTCATGCCCCCTTCCCCCTGACCCACTGAGGAGCTCCCCAGCAAAGCCATACAGGTTGGGACACGTACCCAGAAGGGCGGCTCCCTTCCTCGGACTGCAGACATAGATAGCGTCAACATAAAGCCGGTCATGGGAACCCAGCAGAAGGGAGGAGATATACTTACACTTACAGGTTGACTTTTTGGCACATCATAAACACCTTCCTTCTTTTGGCTGGTGGGAACCTATGGAAAAAGCAAACGTGACACAGTCAAAACACTCTGGTGCTACGCTTTCCAAGAACCAAGCAACCAGGCTTCCCCTCCAACGGCTAAGTATGTGTGAGCGCAGCCCCTGAGGGGCCCAACTTCCAAAAGAAGGGGCTGCTGGGATCATGAAAGCTGTGGGTGAGGTTCCTTCTCTCAGGAAAACTGGAGGACGAGAGGGGGGATGTGAATCATTCTACAAGGGTCTGCCATGGGGCTCCTCACAGAACCACAGCATAGGAGGCAAAATGCAGAGACCTCAGAGATCACGGGGTGGAAAAAATAATCCTCATCTCACCGAAGACAAAAATGAGGCCCAGGGAGGTGCGAGGAGTTGCCTAAAGTGATTAAAAACAGTTTGCAGTGGAGCTTGAACTAGTCCATGCTGATTTGAGATGCAGGGTATTTAAAATACAGTAAATATCAAGGTCCTAGGACAAAGTACAGCTTCTGTTGGGATCATGTACAAACCATCTGATAATCACCAAAGGTTTCTGCTCAAGAAAAGGGCCCATCAATGGCAGGAAAAGCGTGAGCGAGAATCCAGAAAATCACTGATGGTGGTTTTTTTTTTTTTTTTTTTTTGCGGTACGCGGGCCTCTCACTGCTGTGGCCTCTCCCGTTGCAGAGCACAGGCTCCGGACGCGCAGGCTCAGCGGCCATGGCTCACGGGCCCAGCCACTCCGCGGCATGTGGGATCTTCCCATACCGGGGCACGAACCCGTGTCCTCTGCATCGGCAGGCGGACTCTACTCCCGCTACCAGGGAAGCCCTCTGATGGCTTTTAACGCTTATCTGTAACTTCTTCCCTCCCTCTCTTCTCTTCCTCATCCATCTGGTCTTATTGGGCCACGTGGTAACTATCAAGCCCCAAGCAGGTCACTTAGCTCCTCTGAGCTTCACTATTATAAACTGGAGCTACTGACTCTGCTACTCGCTCAGGTTACTGAGAGGATCCAAGAGAAAAGAGAGTAAATAATCAAAAACTCTTAGGTACCATCATACTGTAAAGTGTTCGAATGATCATTTCTTTTACCATTGATACATTATGTAAATATGTATCTAAATACATATGAATAACTGTGGATGCGTGAGATACTTTTCAAATCAGTCAATCAGGGGCCTTGCTCTGAAACATTCCAGTTGGAAAGCAATCACTAGTTCATCCTCAGCAACTAGCGAAGCTTAACGCAAACCTCCATGGGAGGTAACAGCCAGCAGTGGTTTTCTAAATGTCTGATAACCTGTCTTTCTTTCCATCAGACAGAGAGCCCCTTAAAAGCAAGCACAGTGCCTAACAGCCAGTAGGCATTCGGTAGGTGTCTGCTGGGTAAGTGTACCATTGAGAATTGTAGAGAATAGTGAAGAAAAAGACAAAGTATCTTTTAGGCTGGGACCAGCTAACCACACCATTCTTCTTAAGGTAAGTAAGAATTTGAGCTTATTCCTTGAGTCCCTTTGTCATTTTCACTCTCATTTACCTTAAAATCCTTACAATAACCCTAAGAAGTTGTTATTATAATCTCCACTTTACGTAGTAGAGAGTGAGGCTCAGAGTTGTTCGGGAAATTTGCCCAAAGCTTCAAAGGTGGTAAGTGATCAGATTCAAATGTAGCTCATTCTGGCTACGGAACAAGACATTTATCGCTAACAGTATGAGCTAACACTGCTCGGGTACTTTCTGTGTGCCAGGCATCACGCTAGACATTTGTGTTTACATACATTCTCATTCTCAGTCTTATCAGGTGAGGATGACAATTGTCCCCATGCTGCAGAAGAGGAAAAGGAGCCCTGGAGGGGGTCCCTCAGTCCGTGAACGGAGAGCCAGAAGCTTAAGCCTGGGCGGTCTGCCTTTGAACTGCTACAGCACATACAGCTGCAGCCCACCCCTGTCCCCACCATTCCCACAGCAGTTTCAGGTGCCTCTTGTCCTCTGACTTCACATCCTACACTCCCAGAAGCTCGTGCACATTCTTGTGAAAAACATGACTCTGAGTGAGCATGGCTGCGCAAAAGATGTACTTTCAGAGCCACTTCTGCAAACCTTACTTTGCTGGTAGTCCATGAAAAATGTAATCTCTTTGCTCCTGATAAGTGAGCTCTGTCTAAAAGGAATACTCTAAGAATGCCTACAGAGTCCTTGTTAACGAGGGCCAATAAATTACCAGCCCTCACTTTTATTTTTTACTAGCTCACCCCTGCCTGAGCAAAACAAACAGTGTTTTTCTATTCCCTGTAATTCACTGCTCACTATGGGCACTTAGCAAGTTGAACCACAGCTGACTCTCAATTATGCCTGCAAATGGAGGAGAAGCAGTGGGATGGCGAAACCCTAACTGTGCATAATTGAAAAAAGCTTTTCTGCTTGGTTGTCCCATGGGTGAGATACCAATCTGCCTGTTTTTCCTTTAAGATTTATTTCTGCCGGGACATCTTCTTGGGAGACTTGTCTGACTCTCTAGGACTGATTTGAGCCTTCCTCTGTACTCTTGTAACCTCTGGTGCATCCCTTCATTAAGAAATAAGTTACCAAGAACCTATTAAGTGTCAGGCACTGTGCTTTACCCAGGACAATGGTGGCGAACAAGATGAATACGGCCCCTGATTTATCGGCGCTCCTTGACTTGCTGGGGGGAGATGGGAAAGTCATCAGGCTATTGAAGGAGGGTGTAAAATGTGCTTTATCTTATAAAGGAGCTGTCAAACCACATTGCAGCTTCCTGGTCACTCTGAATTCCGACTGATCTATAAGCTTGCCGAGGGCAGGGCGGTTATATTATTATCCTTGTTTCCCCATCTGTAAATGGAGTTTAAACAAGAAACTTCTAAGCATCAAACATTTACCACACGTGTGCTGAGGACAGAACACTAGAAGAAGCGCTAAAAGGATGAAGGCCAGAAAGTGCCTGGGTCCTGATTCTCATCTCCCCCGGCTGGTCCATCCCGTCTGTAGACCATTTCAGTAACATGATGGTGTGCAGAGTGATAACAGTTCTGGACCAAAAGGAGGCAGGAGGTCTGGTTCCTAATCCTGGCTCTGCCACAGGCTGTGTGACCCTGGAGAGGTCACTTTGCTCTCTGAACCTCAGTTTCCTCATCTGGTTGTCATGAGTACCCAAGGAGTTACCTACAATCGCCTTGAAGGTGGGGACCTGGCTGTGGCTGCTATTACATCCTCATGTGCCTGGCACAGGCTAGGTGCTCCATACATAATTACTTTTTGAATGAACGAATGAAATTAGTCTAAAAGCTATACATTAAGGACCATCCATACAGAAGACACTTTTAGTGCAGCAACATATTAACAGGATGGAGAGACAGGTTAAGAGCTGGGTGACACAGGATTAGAGACATACCATTTTAAAATAACAGTATGTGACATCTTGGGTGATTAAAAATGATTTTTGAATGAACAAACTTGGACAATGTGCCCTTGGTGAGCTGTGATTTCGCTTAGGCTGGAAGCTTGTTAACGTATGAAAGAACGCTGGGTTTAGAATCAGAGGCTCTGGCCTTGGGCCCATCACTTAAGTATGAAGGACTTGAATTTCTTACATTTAAAATGATAGTCATCACAACTGTTCTCATCTCACGGAGTTACTGGAAGGGTGACGGGTAAAAACGCTCTGTACCGTGAGGCTCTGTGCTGTTTTCAAAAGACAACTGATACTTTTTTCTGAGGCATGCAAATAGAACACAGTTATTATTATTAATCCGGTTTGGAGAATGGCACTACTGAGCCCCAAAGAGAGGTGGCATCTACTCAAGGGTCCTTCCCTCCCTTGTGTTGGAGTGACAGATAGCAAAGTCAAGGCAGGCTGCAGCTTTCCGCGGGGCTCTCTGGCAAGACGAGGCGAGCGAGTCATGTTCTACTTCACTTAATACATCATCAGAAGACGTCTTGAGCAGCATCTGATACTGATGGCATTAGGAAGTAAAAGGAACTGACATGTACACAGAACCTACTATGTACCAAGTGCTGTCCTGGTTGCTTGACATCTTCACACCACTTCTAGAAGCAGAGAATACAGTACCCCTATTTGGTAGCCCAGGAAATTGAGATACAAAAGTGAGGTACCTCACCTGAGGCCACAGAACAGTTAAAAACTTAGGCCCTCATTCCCGAAAACAGAGGATAAATAAAATCAAATCTGAGGCTACCCTGATCAAGCTGAAGTATAAGAAACATTGCAATCTACTCAGGAGGCATAGATATGGAACACTTGTAGGCCCTAACAAAACCCCGAGGCTCCCGATAGCAGCTCCCTAAGAGCCCAGCCTTACCTTTAGGCCCAAGAGCTTATCTCTTGTTAAGCAAACTGAGGCCCAGCGGACTGGTACCTTCGTATTAATGATGGACAGATGGGAAGATCCTGGGCATCAGAACCGTTAAAACAAGTGCGATTTTTAGATAGTGACTTGAAACCTACACAGAATCTACTTGTAAAACTCAGCATCAAAGACATTCTAAGCTGCAAAGAGCCTTGGATTTATTTTGTGTACAGAGGTCAGAGAGACCTGGCTACGAGTGGGGGCTCCTACCTCTTGCTAGCTCTGTGACCCTGGGCAAGATACCTTACCTTTGCCAGGCTCACTTTCCTCATCTGTAAAGTGGAAATAATGATATAAGGGACTTGGGGCTGTTGTGAGACATAATAAGATACTGCATGTAAGCGCCCATTCACAGGGACCTGGCTCTATAATTGTTACCAACCCCCCCCACCCCATTTCCAAGAGTCTTGTTGCTCTGTAAAGCAAGCCAGCATCTCCTCTAACAGTCCTATGATGAAGCACTAGTTGCAAAGAACAGAAAAGGGCCATGCCCGAGAGACGCTTCAGTCTTATCTGCTCATTTTACAGATGAGTAAACTGAGGCCCAGAGAAAGACAGGAATTGAAAAGGTGGCTTCATTGCTGTGGATTCAGTGTGTGACCGGGATGAAGCCTCTTCTTTACAGTCTCCACGTGATCTTGTTTCATTCTCGTGCCAACATGTGATTTAGGGAGAAGTTATTCCCCTATTTTATCATTGGGGAAACTGAGTCGCAGAGAGGGCAAGTGTCTTGCCCATTACCCCTCAGCCAAATGTAGTTGGTGACAGAGCCAGAACTATACCCCAGTTCCCTGCTTGCTGAAACCGGTTCTTCCCAGTACACTAGGCTGCCCCCGCAGAGTCCCCCGCAGGGCACAATGGGAGCCCTGCCAACTGTAGCTAACTCTGAAATCACGAACCTCTTACACTGAAAAGCCTAATTTTATTTTCAAAGGTGATCCCTCTTCATAGGACGACTGGTTAGTGGTTTCCTCTGGCCTCATACTGTAACTGAGCAGGACCCTGTAGGGTCTTCCCTGGACAGACTCCTCCCCCATATCCTCTGAAAGTACCTAGATAATAGGATCTGATATACATCTCCTGAGCTGTTTTGCAGATGCTAAAACCTCCACCAAATTGAAGAAATTAACTACTTGATGACCATGAACATGTAGCCCCGAGACCCACTGATGCCTAAGGATTGATACTGTGACACCACCTTGTTACCACACGATTAATCAATCAGAGAATTGTGCACGAGCTGATCACATCCCCACCACTCCCCTCCCTCACCTGGCCTTTAAAAGTGCTTTCCTGAAACCCATTGGGAAGTTCAGGTGTTTTGAGCACCAGCTGCCCTGGACTCCGTGCTTGGTGTCCCGCAATAAACTCGGCACTTTCCTTCACCACAACCTGGTGTCAGCAGATTGTCTTTACTGCGTCGGTGAGCGGATCCAAGTTTGGTTCAGTAACAATACTGAGACACTGCAAGGTTGTACCTTAAAATCTGACATTGAGGACAGACATGCAACTTTTCTGTTTAAAGATAGAAACTTCGTAAGCAATGATTTTAAACAAAGACGCAAAGCGCAGCCTCACACTTGAATCCAACCCAGACGGATCCAGCGGATAGAAATAGATTATTACTCCATAGGGCTGGTTAATCCAAGTTGTCGGTAGAGCTAACATTATATTTTGGTCATTTAGAATTCTGTGCATTTGATGGAAATTGAAAATCTGTTTTACTTTTGTTACGTAAGTAATGCATGCCCAAGGCAGAATAAGAGACCACACAACTAAGTAAATTAAGGAAATTAAAATCACTTATTTAAATACATTAACAATTTTCCTGCTTCTGTAATGTTTTTATTTCAAATTAGGACTAAAATTCTAATTAGTGAAACTGGAGGTTGTCATACTTGTTTGGTGTGCCCTGTGCTGTAGTTACTCAGACTCTTTGATGGAAAAGCAGAGGGGAAGCAGCGTGAGTCCCGCCTTCACACACCTGCCTGGGTTTGATCCCGGCTCTAAACAGCTGTACAGCCCTGAGGAAGCTACTCAACATCTCTGAGCCTCAGTTTCCCCCGAGAAAGTGGGATTAAAATACCTATTTTATAGTATATTTAGGAGAATTAACGAGGTCAAAAGTGTGTTCAGCAGACTTGTGGTTGCCAAAGGAAGGGAGTTGGGGGAGGGAAGGATGGGGAGTTTGGGGTTAGCAGATGCAAACTATTATACAGAAAATGGATAAACAAGGTCCTACTGTATAGCACAGGGAACTATATTCAATATCCTGTGATAAACCATAATGGAAAAGAATATGAAAAAGAAAGTATATATATGTATAATTGAATCATCTTGCTGTACAGTAGAAATTAACACAACATTGTGAATCAATTATACTCCAATAAAATTAAAAAAACGTGTGTTCAGGGTTCTTCACATAAGCAGACATTTAAGAATATTACTTTACCTTCGCTTCAGAAGGGGTAAAACTTTAGCTAGACTTTCTTTTATTCAGTTAATATTCCCAGTGTTTTCTCCAAATAGCATTTTTGAATTTGGTCTTCATTTTCAGTAGTACAGTTGACTTTTTAAAGAAATTCAACAGCACATTCTTTTGAGAAATGAAGGACCCTATTATATTCCGGACAACAACCCTCCCGTGGATTGCTTTAGTAAAATGGAATGTTTGATTTCTGAGTCAACTGAAAATAGTTAAGCTCCATTAAAAATTAAAACACTGTACCCAGTTGGCCATTAACCACGTCTACAATCAGGCATGAAAACTACTGGTAAATGGCAGGGAAGTGGGAACCAATTCACGTGAAGGTATTTTAACAAGCCCAGAATGACGAGAAGAGCAACGTGGAGCGTGTGAGTGAGGAGAGAGCCCGTGGCTGTTCAGCCCCTTCTGTGCACTTACTGGTGGTGGTGCAAAGGCAGGAGAGGAAAGTGGTTTTATACCTGATAAATGTTTTCTTCCATTTCGGGATCACGGATTGGCTCGTGTCCAGCCTCAAACACAATGTACTATGACGAACGGCCAGAGAGGAAAAGTCAGAGGGGAAAATGAAAGAGGAGAAAAAAAAAGCATTTGGAATTCAGGATATAAATCGCAGTGAGCATTAAAGACACAGGCACAGGAGAAAACACCTTAAAGAGACAACTGAATTACTGACATTCCCAATGGCCTGACACATTCCTGCCTCTTCTAAGGAAAACTGTGTCCAATGGTCAGCCCTTTAGCCATGCCTGCATAAGCCCTCTGCAGACCTCTCTGGGGATATAACCTCTTCATTCAGTGGCATTTATCTCGGCAGTGTCTGCGTGTGCTGGCACTGCTGAGTGGGAGTGATATCTCCTGGGATCCCAACTTTGCAAGCCCTGGGTTACAGTGGTCTCTCCCTTTTGCTCCCCAAGGTCCAGGGTCATATGCCAATTCTGACTGCTCAGAAGCCCCAAACTCCCTCATCTCATAAATATCACTTTACTTTACATTCTCAGTTTTAAATACCGAAATCAACTTTTCCACGTACATGTTTCAGACTCTAAGGGACTGGGCCATTTCAAAAGGGGCAATGCTCGTCGCTCTCCCAGCCCACGAACCAGGGGCTGAGCTCATATTATAGACAAATCCACGCCTCTGGCATTCTAAAGCAAGGCCTGCCGTCCGGTGCACCTCTGACTTTTGTTTGCCATCTATGTCAGATACTTCTTCTCCTTCAAGTTATTCGGACTCTATTACTCTTTTATCCATATTATTTTCTTTTTGTCATAGCAGTAGCAGCTCTCTGGGTGAAACTCTGCATTTATATAGAATGCATGTGTGACACACACACACATAACCCATGCGTGTCCCAGTTAGAAATGTAAGTTTCAGATTGTCTTTTATGTCCCACAAGTCAAATGTTTGGCTTTGTTCTCTCCTTGAGAATAAGCACAGAGTGGGAGAGGCCTCCTCTTCTGCATCTGTTTAAGCAGAGCATATCCTTGAACCCAAGAGAGGCCATCTCTACCCACACTTAGGCTGCAACCTTGAAGAGAGCACAGAGAAAGCTACGGGCAGGCATGTCTCTGGGATCTCCCTTCCCCCACTCACAGCCCCTGTGCCATGAGCCAGGGAGTCAGGGGGCAGCCTAGCCAGTCGGGGGCCCGAGGGACTTCTCCTCACAGCCTTTCTCAAGCTCGCAAACCGTCCTTCGGGTTTGTGTTCAAATGTCGCCAAAATGTCAGTCCCCATCTCTGGTTCTTAACTCACTGAAGCCACCTCATTATTCAGAGTCTCTCTAATGAACTCGGAATATTCAGGAGACTCTTGCAAGCATTCAGCTCTGGGATCAAACTTCTACAGATTGTGGAGAGGGCTGAGGCAGGGCAAGAAGGGAGAAGTCTATTTCCAAATCCCATGCTATTGATGCCGGCCAAATTTCTGTTAGTTTTTATGGAAATTCGCTCCTGGAGGGGGTGGCAGCCCTCACCCTCAGAAATAATCTTGGTCCCCCTCCAGGCTCTGCAGCCAGCGGATCCTTCAGGTCTCTGATAAAATGTCTACACCACAGGCCTGGCCATTCCTGACCCGCGACCCCAACTCGTTTCAGAAATTACCTGGTATACAGGATCTTCAACATCCTCTTCCAGAATTGTCTACCGCAGAGTGAGGGAAGGGAGGATGCAAAGCAGAGGACATAAAGCGAGAGATGTGAGACGGTATTCAGAAATTACAGGACAGTGAAGAAACCAGCTCTGGGTAGGAGAGGCTGGCGGGTCATTAAGGCAGAAAACAGGCAGAAAAAAAATGAAAACCCCGGTGATATTTTACCATTGCACAATCATCTCCAAATCTGATCCCACCCACTGCTAACAACAGCAAACGCAGTTGGGTTTCCTTAGGTCTCCTCCCCTGAAATCTTCCCCTGGTTTCAAGACTTCACTTTCTCCAACACGTCTAGAATCTCAGTGAATAAGCGCTCACGTCTAGTGGCTTTGCTTTCAGTCATTTACACGGGGACCTTTCATCTTTGTTTATTTCTACTTGGCAGCAGGAGGAGAAGCCTTGACTGTCAGTTTTCACATCTGTTTATTTTACGCCCCTGTTGTCTCAGGATAAATTCACAGGTATACCTGATACACAGCTTGTTCGCATTGCTTGTCCTTTTGTGCCTTTTTTTCCAATTCTTCTCTTTGCTTCAATTCATAAATAAGTTGAAAGAGATCTCTCAAGTCCAGAATAACGGGTTCAGCCTGGAGTAAAAGGTGGTAAAGCACGTTAATAAAAGGGTGGTTACTAAGCTGCAGCGACCAATTTTTGTTTTTGCTGGCTACAACCCGCAGCCCTTCCTTTTTCTATTAAACTGCAAGCATTCCGTCTTTAATTAATTCTACCTTGTTACATTGGTTTAGCAAAATTGCATCTAAGCTAAAGTTCATTTCTTCAACTAATTATATTTGCAAATTCATAACAATCATAAGCATAAAAGGCACTGCTTTTATTTATTAGTAATTTCAAATTCGATAAAGTTAGGGTAGGCCTTATGCAAAACAGCTATTTGTTTCTTCTTATTTTCTTTGTAAATGAGGCTATGAACACAAGGAAACTTATTGGTATAGTGTGCCTCCGTCCACCTTAAGCAGAAAGGAAAACAGTTAGTCATTACGAAATACCCATTAGGAAAAACAACAACAACACAACCGGATGGGCGTGAGCATGCGTCTTTGCTCCGAGGCTGTTCATCCTTTCTAGATGGGAAGCTGAGCGTCAGCATCGCTGAGTCATACGGCACAGTGGGCCTCCGAAGACCAACAGTGTGGCTGTGCTGTCCCAGGAAAGGTACAAGGAAAGGCGTCCTCTTCGGACTGGGATACTCACCGCCTGGGCTGTTTTTATGGCCACAAATCTGTGATTCCCTTCCTTCCCACAAACGTATCCGAAGGCCCGGTGATCTGTGATGTCCTTGGCGATGTAGGAAATTTCGTGAACAGCATGATGCTGCTGAAGGGCCTATGGAAAACAAAAAGAAGAGCCTATTTCAGGGGACTTGCCCTCCGAGCTGTTGATCAATAAGAGATGTGTTTCTGCTACATGTGAACAAGCCCGGAGGGCTCTGGAAAAGCTGTTTGGTCCAGATGGAAGGAAGGAGAGCTGTGCCTGCCCTTGAGAAATGGAGGCTTCCTTCCGTGGTCTTGGTGCTGTGACCAGAGAGATAAACAGGATTGTTCAGATGCTGAAAGAGCATCTGGCTCTTTTTTCTGCTCGCCAGGACCGGTCAGCCTCACTCAGTGGTGTAGGTTCCTGCCACATCTTTCTTCATGATGCAGCCCAGTCTAAGTTCTGGATTGATATTTAGTACATTTAAGTATCCAGGGCCTCTGCTTGCCCTGCTGGAAGCTGTACATTGCACAATGACAGGGGGTGCCCTTCACATTCAGAGAACCACAGATGTGCGTGGTTATAACCATTTTCCAAGAGGTGGCGATAGAGGGACTTGAGGATCAAACACCCTTCTTTGTTTTGCCCAAGTTCACCACACCTCTGAGGCTTTTCATGGGTTGGTCCTCATGTCCGCAATGCCTGTTCTTTTATCCACCTGCCTGAATCCTATTCCTCTTGCAAAGCCTATTTGAAATAGCCCCACCTCTGTGAAACCCCCTGATCAAGGCTTGCCTTCCCTTTCCCTGCAGATGTGATTCCTCCCACTTCTGTTTCCCTAGAGCTTTAGTCTATAGCGATATTGAAACTCCTGATGGATTCCTCACACACAGCTACCCTGGCTCCTGCTTTCGTAGATCTTCCTTCTCTGATACATTTGCCTAAATCCCAGTCTTCCCCACCAGCCTCTGTCTTCTTCACCTTTGCCATCCTAATACCTTGCACTGCGCCTGACCCACAGTTGTTGAACTAAAGTAAATTGGGATTGCTGATCAGTAATTCAAAAAGCTTTTGATATTGACCTTCCTGCCTTTATTATCTAAACTTCAACAAATAATACTCACCATCCTGTTAAGTGATGGTGATCTTTACGGCCATTGTTCTATATTAAATGTTCCTAAGGCAATCCTCATTAAACAGTCCTCTGTATGTATCTGTGCATTGTACGATGTGCTTCAAGTCCTTACAAAGGACCTTTTCATTATCCGGGGTGTTAAGAAGCTTGCATTCTAGCCACTATATGCGAACACAAGGCACTCACTGTACCTCTCTGGATCTCCGTGTATTCCTCTATTAAAGAAGAACTCTGAACCAGATCCATGGCTCCTAACCCAAAGCTCTGGATCTACTGGGGTCATTAAAAGTAATAAAAAGAGGTACCAGGCAATTTTCAACATTTCAAAAAGCTAAACAGAAATGTATAATTATCCCTCATAAGATGACACCTTTCACTGTGCACGCAAATGAAAGCGCCAAGTTTATCTAGAACCTTATCCGGCTACTGTTGTGCTCCTTAGCTCCGTATCTGGCTACTGTATACCGGCTATCCTTAGCTCATCTTGGAGCAGATTCTCTTCGGCAATTAGTGATGGATTCAAATAATGCAAATAGGAAAGTGAATGATTATAAATGCTTTTTTTGTGGTGAACAAAGTTTCCCACATTACTAAGTTTGTAGAGGGAAGGAGAAATGTAACACAAGGAGAATCTGGTTATGAAAATGTTGGGAACAACTGGAGTACATTTTCTCCCAGGTCTCTTTCCATCTCCCCGGATCCTTTAGCCATTTGGACCTCACATCACACAGCCAGCCTCTCAGGACAGTGGGCACCTGCCTCTCATGAAGGCCACTGCCTTGGTTCTGAATTATTGGCCCTGACCTTCCAAAATGTCCATTCCCCAGCCTGTTGCCATCTTTCCAGGCTTCTGACCTTAGGAATCATTTCTACAGTAGAATTTGCTGCTGCACCTTTCCCTTCCAGAGTCTGGCCATTCACTCATCTCTTTACTACTCTTGGGACTCTCCAGGTGGCTTCAAGCCTGTCCAGGTTGCCCAGTGTCTACTGGACATCATGCTTGGAGGGTGGTATCACTGCCCGGTCACCCTAGCCCCTCAAGTGGCCATAAGACAACTGTATAATTCTAGTGGATTTTCACACAAAGTTGGTGAAGAAGGAAGTATTTGTTAGTAAAATGATCAAGATCCATTTGTTCCTGTTTTATTAAGAGAGCATATTTAGCTAGCAGAGAAAAACTCCTCAGAGAGCAGTAGCTTTTTCATGGTGTTAATGATGTAAAATCGATGAGATTTATATTCACGAAACGTGGGGGTATTGATTTAGAGGCTTTTGTGAGCTCGAATGGTATACAGGAGGGAAAGCGGGAGACAAAGGCATCCTCCTTCTCTCCCTTTCCTGCAAGTATCTCTTTCTCTGCATAATACGGTAAATGTTATCCACATCTTCTATTGAATCAAAGTTTGACGACAGTACTTATCGATTGCCAAGTGGAATATTGCTCTAAAATTAAACCACAATCACACGTCTTCCTGGTGGAATTAGATTTGGAGATGATTGTGCAATGGTAAAATATCACCTACTAGGCAAGACGGCAGATGGAGATGTTTTAATTTATCTGGGAATGCTCATTAAGTGTTTTAAAATCAAAACATTTTTAGAGCCTGATGATATCTAAAGTTGCCTCGCGAAGTGTGGCCGTGTGTGTGTGTGAAGTGCTGAAAAATATTTGTAACATTACCTTTTCCCATAGTTAATTTTAGGACATGTTAAAAAGGATTGTTCTGGAAGAGGCTCATTCATTTGGAAACGAAGAGCCAGTAAGGGGATGCGTCTTCACTCTCTCCAGCCTTAATCATGCACGTGTCATACAGATCCTTGGAAATAACAAACATATTAGAATCCTGCTAATCCCACATCATCACATTCATCTTGGCAACACAGAGGACCTTGTAAATACTTGTTCACTGAGCCTCAGAATTGCTCCATGTCTTCAAACAAGTTTTATCTGCACAAATCAAAGACAGTTGGAGCCAGAGGAAACCTAAATATTGTATAGTTCACCTCCGAGTTTATTCATGAAAGGACTGAGGGTCAGACTGTGCTCTGGCTGGACCCATACTTAACCCAGGCCCCACTCTCCCTATTCAGGATGACGAAGCATTGAAAAGAGGAAACAAGACTATTTAGAATTAAGGTTCCTTTCCTGAGACTCCTGGGTCCCTAGACCAACAACAAAATCATGATCTCTGATAAGCTGGGATGAAGAAACGGAACTGGAGGAAGAGGTAGAGTTGAGGCTGTTCTGGATTCCAGCAGGATTCTGAGGTCAGAAAGGGTCATCAGTCAGAAGGTTTGGGGTCAAGGCCAGCTATCAGGATCTTAGCAAAAAAGGTCAAGACCGCATGGTCTGGAAGGGGACTCTCGGGCTTGGCTACCTGTGGTATCTGCTGAGCGGCCAAGGCCACAAAGGGGAGGTGAGGCCCTTGGTCACAGGAGAAAAGGACCGTTTCATCCCAGGAGTGTTTCTGTGTGGAGTTTCTGGGGCGCCATGGGTTGTTCTGGAGGTGCAGAGAATCCTGGGCCAGAGGGAGAGGGAGTGAGTGGGAGAGGGAGAGAGTGGGAGAGGGAGAGAGTGGAGGAAAGGCAGATTCTGGGTGCGCTTCTTCCACCCTTCCTTCGGAAAAGAGTTTTTGTCTTGGAAAAACTTAGTCTAGATATTAAAGCACTGCCCCCAAATGAAAGCAGATATTTGATTTTCAAGAGTCTTCCAGAACACCCGATCTTTCCACCACCACTTCATTTACTACTCCTATTCCGAACCCTCTCATTGAGGATGAAAGTTATTGCTGCAGAATTCCAAGGCCAATTCAGAGAATAACGTCCCCAACCCAGTCTGACTTTCCTCCCAGGGGTGAAAATAATCTGAAGGGCTCATCGTCCCCCTTTGGGTTCTGGACTTCCCCACCTCTGTGCCATTACGCGTGTTGTTTTCTCTGCTGATTGCCATCTTCTTCCCCTGACCCGTGTTTCATCAACTCCACCTAACTATATCATACCTATGCTCAAGGCCTAGCTCCAAAATCCTGCTCATCCAGGGAACCTTCCCTGACTCCCCTGTTTCCCTTAGTAATAATTCCCAACCCCAGATTTCATTGGGTTGTATTTTTTCTTCTATGTGGGATGCTTCATAACTTCTTAATTTTGCTACACATTTCTCCATGCATATAGTTATTCACACGGTAGGTATTAATGCTTATTGAGTGCCTATTCTTTTCTGGATCTCATGCTAACTGCTACACCTACCCAAAGGATTAAAACACAGTCCCTTCCTCAAGGCCCTTGCAATCTCATAGAACAGGCAGGCAAAGAAACTAACAACCACAATATAAGAAGACAAGCTTTAGATTAAAGGGTTATGTAGGGTCAGAGCAGGAATGGGAAGGGGCATCAGGGAAGACTTGACAAAGGAGCTGACCTCGGACTCAGTCCCGAAGGATAAAGGGGAAGTCCCCAGAAAGTCAGGGGGGAAAGGGCATTCTAGGCAGAAAGAATGTAGCATGCAAAGGCCTCTAGGTCCTGAGAACAGGACATTTGGAGAACATCTGTGCATTTGTTTTCTCTCCACTTTGGGGATGTTAGCTCCTTGAAAGAAAGATCCATGTCTGGTTCTCCTCAGTCCTATCCTAGTCACTAATACTGTTCCTTTTGAACAATAAGTGCTAAATAAGGTTTCGTGAATTAAAGAAGGAAGGAAGAACCAAGCTATCCAAAGATGTACACTGCACAAGGCAGTCACTCAATAAATGCTCAATGATTGATTCAATCAGGTTAATTCACGACGTTTCACATAGGATTCATTCTGTAAACAGAGGGTTTCTTATCTGATCACCATTTTTCTCTTAGCATTTCCATGAGCCATTTACCAATGTTTAAATGAATACCAAATTGTTTGCAGGGTTATCGTCTGACAGGATAAATTACAGAGAAGACTTAATTTGTAGTATGGTTCAATACAGCCAATTAAATACAGTATGGATTAGAAAGTCATCTGCTCAGACTTTACCATTAGCTTTTTTCAAAGAATAAATGCTACCCTACTTAGCCTTCATAGTATTATTGTGTGTGTGTATGTGTGTGTATGAGAGGGTGTGTTTTCCTGAGGCTATATTCTTCACGGGGGGCGGGGGGGGAACACCCATCAGGATTCAAGTGAGTTAATAAAAAAACAAAACAAAAAAAGCAGAAGTGCAGATAGCCACAGAACAAAAATAGATACATGAAAAATACACTACTTCACACTACAGGCAGTTACAGCAGTTAAAATCTCACAAGACAAAGAGAGACCCAGGCTCATTATAAAGGCCTTTCTCTTTTCTAACATATTTTTAGATGCATTTGCTGCATGGCAGTGCCAACAAGGCTGGGAGGCAACCCCTGTACCAGCCCCCAGGCACCCCATCATCAAGTGTTCAACGGGGTAGGTCAGAGTGAATTCTTTCCTAAGTTCCCATCCTGAAATCTTCTAGAACGTTTTACTCAAGGCCAAGACCAAATTTCCAAAGACGCCAGTCTCTAGCTGAAGAGGCAGCCTGATAACAGAGGAAAGAATATGAACTCTGGAGCCAGAGAGAACACGATTCAAATCCAAGCTGTATCACTGACTGGATGTGTAGCTTTGGGCATGTCCCGTGAACTTCCTGAGGCTTCTCTTTTTGTATAACATGAAGAATGATACAGAATCCGAAAAGTTGTTGGAAATATTAAATTGATTCATATAAAATACACCAGATACAACTGAGATGCCACTTTTCGCCACCAGAATGAAAAAAAAACAAGATAATACCCAGCGTTGACAAAAGTATGGGGAAACATACTTTCTTGGGCTATTGGTTTTCTATTTGTACCACGGGACCAACAGTGCCTCTCTCATGGTCCTGTTAGGAAGACGGATGTCTTAGTCTGGTATATATAAAGGGCTTGGAGCAGCGCAAGGCACACATTATAAGGACTATGTAAATGTTGGCCATCATGGTTATTTTTGTTATTTGTGGGAGTGTGATTTGTTGCAACTTTTCTGGAGGGCAGATTGGCTGTACGTTTCAAGGCCTTAAGGATATGCACAAACTTTGACTTATGATTCTTCTTGTAGGGATTCAATTATCTGCAAATAATGTAAGATGTGGGCAAAGACTTGGATACAAGATAGTCCCTGCAGTGCTACTGGAATAGTGAAAAATGAGAAATGTCTGAAATGTTGAGCATTAACTGATTGGTTGAAGTAACTGCACTTTGCTATAAGATGAAATAATATGCAGCTAACTGAAAGTCATCTTGGGAACGTATGTATTTTTTGCTGTGGAAATATATTCACAACATGGTACTGAATGAAAAAATAAAAGCATATTACAAAACAGTGTGTTCAATATGACCCTGTTTTTGAAAAACGTATGATTATCCATATATGTATGTGTATAAAAAGTCTGGGAAAACATCCTGTAAAATCTTAACAAGAGTTCTCCCTTGAATGGTGAACTTATTTTAAAAACTGGACTTTTTGCTCACTTATACTAATTTTTTAAAAAAATTATACCTATTTATACAAGTTACATAAAATACTAAGCTTCCTGGACTTTTCTATATGGGATGATTCTTTAGTTTGTCATGATGTATATATGGATACTTATATATATATATAAATCAGCTCCAGTGTGTTAGCAACAATACCTTTCTTTTCTCATCTTATCCTGAATATCAAGTAAAGTGCCTGACATATAGTAAGGATTTAGTATATATATATTTTTATTGTGGAAAAATATACACAACTTGAATTACAATTTTAACCATTATTAAGTGTATGTTTCTGTGGCATTAAGTACATTTACAGTGCTCTGCAACCATCACCACCACCCATTTCCAGAACTTCTTCATCTTCCCAAAGTGACCATCTGTACCATTAAACACTACCTCCTCATTCCCCTTCTTCCAGTCCCTGGAAACCACATCCTATGTTCTGTCTCTAATGACTTTGTCAGTACCTATTTTTAAATGAATAATTTGAATGAATGAATCTGTCAGTAAAATCTTGAGTCCAAGTCTGTCCTCGAACCCCCTCCCCACAACCCTACTGGCTCTACTTCTGTTTCTGTAACACTTGCTTTCCTCAGCTGTTAAAATAAGGAGGTTGGCTTCAGTAAATACTCATGTCCTTTTTTGCTCTTAACACTTCTTTTGAAACTTTGTAACAAGACAACAGCTATAAAAGGCAGCTTCTTCTTAGTAACTCTCTAAACATATGTTATAAACACACAGCTCTGGAACCATGTGAGTAAAGTTCTTGCCTAAAAATAGGGAGATGAACTAGTTGTACTAGCTGAGAGCATTCCAGACCTATGATTTAGGCTTAAATTTGTCTAATAGGCAAAGTGGAGCCAGGTGTGCTGAATCAATTAGCAATCACCAAAGTGACAAGGAAGCAGATTTCTGCTCAGGAGAAATAAAAACCACCTTCAATAGTAAAGGAGCTTCTGTGTGAAGTACTAATGTCCCAACACTGGGGTTCAATCAAAATTCTACATCCCATGAGCGAGGATGTGCTGCAGCACAATCACAGTTGGTGGCGAGCTGGACTAGCTGTCCTCTCTCTCATTCAATTCACATTCATGCCTAAAAGCCCTTCGGTACTCGGATACACCAGGCCCTGGAAATACTGAAATAAAGAAGATGCGGTCTGAGCTCTCAAAAGCCAGCAATACGTGTGTATGTGTAAGTCAGGGGGCTCCTCTTTTGTTTCACACTCAGAGTAGTTTGCATATTGTGTTGTCCTGTCCCCATTTCCAAAAGGCAGGTCCTGTGATGGAAGGATTTAGATCTCAGCTTTGTCGCCATGTGCAAGTCACCTTACCTCACTGAGCCTCAGTTCCTTCATCTGTACAATGGGAATGTGAAGAAGATCACTTAATGTGTCTAGCAGGGTATCTGGTAGACAGTAGGCTCTGAATACTTTGAATCTTCTCCCAGACAACTGAGACGGCGTTCCCAGAAAGTATTTTAATATATCAACAGGCCACAGCCAAAGCCTTAAATCAAACCCACACACAACTGAAAACTGCCTGCTCCATCTCTCACCCTTTTCTTCAGAGACGAGAAGAAAAAACACATGCGTGACCCTCACCCAGTGGTAGCCAAGAGCAGCTTATCTGCTCTGCATGGCTGGGTCTGGAACAAGGAGGCTCAGACTTCTGCTTCCTGGTCTCCTGTGCTCGAGCTCTGATTCCAGGGCCACTGCTGCCAACCTCTGCCTAGATCTTGAGGGGACACAGAACAGTGGAGTTCTGCCCCATGTGGTGTGTCTGGGCGGGGCTTTTCAGCATCGTGCGACCCAACTGGATCTGACCCGTCAGGTGACAAAGACACATGCACAGCCCTACCAGTTCGAAAGTCGGGAGAGGGGTATAGGTTTAAATGCAGGTGGTTTGAAGAAGGGATGTTTGATAAAGGCTTTGATTTAATCTCGAAGAAAAAAAAAGATCTAATGACTATGTAACATAGTGTTCAATTACCAAGCATGGTTCCCTCAGGTCAGGACTTCCTTAGAACTCACAGGATAATAGTCTTGGAATAACCAGAGGGTGGTAAGAAAGTCTTCTGGGAAATCGGGTCACCAGGAAAGAGAAAAGAGTTGAAAGAGAGAGCTTTAAACTTTATGACATCATCTGACAATCTGGATCCCATTATCCTGAGAAATTTAACCTTGTAGTTTTCAGTTATATAATCAGTGAATTCCTTTCGTTGCTTAAGACTGAAGTGCGTTTTTTATTACTTGCAACCAAAAGATTTCTGAACAATACAGTGATCACCATTATCCCTATCTTAGACAGGAGGAAAAAGGCTCAGAAAGAAGTGACTTACCAAGGGAATATCAGGCTAACATGAGATTTCAGTAAATCTCATTGACACTCAAGTCTATGTCTGGTTTATTGTTAGCAGTAATTCGTATTGGAATTGCAATTTTGAAATTGCTTTGGGTATATGTTAGGATAAAAAATATATAAATACACTGTTATTAGAAAGCAAGCTTTTCAGTCAAAGAAAAATGAGATCTACATGTAAAAGTTAAGAAATAAGCCAATAATTGTAAATTGGAATTATCAATATGAACTCATCATTTAAAAACTATATTATTAGCACTGTTTGCAGAAACGGACTAGAAGCAATGAAACCCCAGGGGCAATGAGCACACCTAATGCAGCTATTTATTATCTGGATATCTATTGATCTATTGATCTCTTAACCTATCTAAAGAGAAAGAGACTCAGAGAAAGCAAATATGGCGAAAGGTGAAATTTTCTGTTTGTTTGAACATTTTCATGGTAATACGTTAAAGAAAAAAATTACATCTTAGCATGCTCCTTTCTCTATCTCCCATTCCCTTTTCCTCTCTCTGAGAACAGGAGAGACCAAGGCACTGAACACTTCAACGACTTAACTGAAAGTAGGCTGCAGACAAAAGGCCTTTATCAAGTGCACCTCAGGCAACCACTGGTCCAAAACACAACGGGTTGTTCAGCACATTCACAAGAGCTCAGTATAGTGCTGCCAGTTTTCTTTGTTCCTTCTTGCTTCCCCAAGGCCAGCATAAATAAACATCAGTCAGTTGTGGTTCTATTTTCAACAACGTTTTTAAAAGTTCAGGTTGAATAAATATGGAAACAATTTTATACTTCTGAAACTCTGGGGAAAAAAATATCCCAAACTTGGAATATTCTCCAAATATGCATAAGGATTCAGATTTAATTTTCATTATATTTTTTAAAAGGGTACTATCCAGAGAATGACTACTGTGTGCTAGGCATCGTGCCAGATACTCTACATATGTAATCCTCCTTTATTTCACTCACCTGACAACCTTACATATTACTTCCCCTCCTTTTACTACTGACGTTAAGTGAGACACAGAGAGGTTGAAGAACTCAACCCAGATCACATTGCTGATACGGTAGACCCTGGATTGCTGCCAGGTATGGCTGGCTCCAGACCCCAGGCAGCCTCTGTGCACTTGAATACAGCTTTGAACGTACTTCAACTGCCTCTACTCTCATTCTCCTAAAATTCTTGTTTTTATTTCTGTCTCTTTCTGCATGAAGAATCCTAATAACCATTGTAGGTGTTTAGTAACGTAACCAATGATTTCAACATTTCAGCTTACGGTGTAAAATTATCATAGCAAGTAGGTAAATGAGTGTGAATGAATGGAAATGAAACAGCATGTTTTGCTACAAGTCACTGCAGAAACGAGGTCATTACATTTCATGGAAAATTACTTTTTGTGTTGTAACCAGTTTGAAATTAACCTCTGCCTTGGTCACAAAGAAGCCTTGCATGCCAGACAGAAACTTATAAGAAAGTGATGTGACTAAAATGCAGCCAATGGGAAGAATGCTGGATTAGGAGTGAGGAGGTTGGTGTCTTCATTTATAAATTGAGGTGGATAGCAGGTGGCGGTAGCGGTGAATACGGCTTCTAAGGTCTGTTTTAATAAGACACTTGGATGCTGGAGAAACACATGACTTTGAATAGACACAGGTCAGCACTTGAAATCCAAATCTATTCATACTACTTGTGTCAACTTGGGCAAATTACCTAGCTTCTCTGAACCTTAGTCTCCTCATCTGTAACTTCATTCTTTTGGAGGGAGAACTAAGTAAGACCCTGGTACCCTGCCTGGCACCTAGTGATGCTTAATAAATGATTCTTCCTCTCCAGTCCAAAGATTCTGTTCTGTAAATCGTTTGTGATCGTTACATGTTGAATTGTAGCCTCCCAAAATTCACAGGCTGAAGTCCCAAACCTCAGGACTTTAGAATGTGACCTTATTTGGAAATACAGTTGACCCTTAACCAAATGTGGAATAGGGGCACCAACCCCCGACTTCCCCCCCACCCCTGTGTGGTAGACAAATCCATGTATAACTTCACAGTCAGCCCTCTGCATCTGCGGTTCTGCATCTGCGGATTCACCGGCCATAAACTGTACTGTAGTATGTATTTATTGAAAAAATCTGCATATAAGTGGACCCACGCAGTTCAGACCCATGTTGTTCAAGGGTCAACTGTAGCCCTAAAACTTAAGGGCTTCGGAATGCAACCTTATTTGGAAATAGTGTCATTACTGAGGTAATTAGTTAAAATTATGGCATGCTAGAATAGGGTGTGCCTCTAATCCAATATGACTAGCGTCCTTATGAAAAGGGGAAATGTGGACACAGACACATGGACTGAATGCCTTGTGAACATGAAGGCAGAGATCCAGATGATGTGTCTAAAAGCCAAGGAACACCCAAGACTGCCAACAAACCACCAGAAACCAGGACATGGGCCTGGTGCAGATCCTCTCTCACAGTGGTCAGAAGAAGTCAATCCTGCCAAAACGTGGATCTCAGACTTCTAGCCTTTACGAGACAATAAATTTCCATTTAAACCTCTCCGTTGTGGTAATTTGTTATGGCAGCCCCAGGAAAGAAATACAGCAACCTCCTTATTTTATCTCCAGATTCCTTTGTTCGAGGAGTTTGCCGAGAGAATGCAGTAGTGAAACAACAAAATCTTAGGTATCTAGCCCCATCTCCGCTCCCTCATTGAGACTCAATTTTCCTATCTGTAAAATGAGGGGCAAGATGGGCCCCTGGCCAGCTTTGCTCCGCTTTTCAAGGCAGGATAGCAAAGCCTTTAGTTTTCCTATTACTGCCTATTTCCTATTACTGCCAGACCTTGCTACTTGAATCAGAAGCCGAGCGTGGTGCAGTGCCGTGCAATTTATAACAGCGTCTATCCAATTATTTCCCATTTAGTGCTGTGCAGCGTTTCCCCAAATAAACACCACCAAACCACTGAGGCGGTGGGCTGAGCTCTCTGAGTACCAGGATCAATTGTCTCTCTTACACTAATTGGCCCCATGATTTGTTAGGCTGTTGCCTTGGAAAATGAACTGTCAGGAAAAGAAATCAGCACAAAATTGCCTTTTTCGTTGAAAATACACCAAACGCTATCCTGCAGTCATCTCCCCCAACTCACCTTTGGGTTTCAGAGGGCAAAATTGACACGAACTAAGAAATTCTAACCCTCGGCTCTATCATTTTCCAGTGAGAGATGAGAAACTGAGGCTCAGAGGGCTTAAGCCACTTGCCCAATCAATGTTCAGTCAGCGGTGAAGATCAGAGCTGGTGCCAGAAGTCGGCGTGATGGCAGCAAACTTCACGCCCATTTTATCGCATCGGGGTGCCTCCTGAAGGGCAGTGATCGTCAGGTTCTGCCCAGCCCTGTGCTCTCTTATCCCTTCATCCCCTCCTCCCGCCATCTATCTCTGTGCCAGGCTCAGAGAGAGCAGTCACTTCATGATTCCTGCCCCAAATACCTGCTGGCCCAGCTCCGACTTGTTTCCATGACTCAGTTCTAGTAACGGAGCATCTCCCTTGACCCAGAAACTCCGTGGCAGGCACTGTGCTGGGAATACAAGGGCAGGATCCTTGCCCTTGGGGAGCTCATAGTCTCTGGGGAGACAGGGCGTTCGGTGCCTTTCTTTAATGTTTTGAAAGAAACCCATTCCCTTTCTTTCTAACACATACCACAGTCTGTAATGATCCCTTCATGGGCATGACCGCCTGCTTAATATCTGTATCTTCCATTAGTCTGTGAAGACCAGGGAAGCAGTCCCCGTGTCAGGTCCTGGTCACCACTGCATCCCCACACTTAACGCAGGCAGTCACTGACACTTTGTAGGGGCTCAGTCACAATTTGCTGACTGAAAAAAAGAATATTGCGTTCATGCCATAATAAAGGTAAGAACAGGGTAGGAAGGAAGGCCTGAATGGACTAGATTAGTAGGAGTTGACTAGGTAAAAATTAGTGCTCCTAGGGTTGGTAGGGATGAAGATGTTCTATCCAGGATCCTAATTTATCCTCCCCCTGCCACATTTCCCCTTCGGTACCATACGTTTGTTTTCGAGGTCTGTGAGTCTGTTTCTGTTTTATAAATAAGTTCATTTGTATCGTTTTTTCAGAGTCCACATATAAGTGATATCACATGATATTTGTCTTTAGAGTTTGGGATTAACATATACACACTACTATATATAAAATAATCAACAAGGGCCGATCGTATAGCACAGGGAACTCTACTCAATATTCTGTAATAACCCATGTGGGAAAAGAATCTGAAAAAGAATGGATATATGTATAACTGAATCACTTTGCTGTATACCTGAAATGAACACAACATTGTAAATCAACTATACTCCAATATAAAACAAAAATTAAATTAAAAATGAAAAAAAAAGATGCTCCATCCAGAGGGATACCAAAGGGATGTGATGCTATCGAATAGCATGTTATAGATGGGGAACTGCAATCCGTTTGGGATGATTGGCCCATACAATGCGCGCAGAGAGTTGCAGTGTGAGAAGACAGGCCAGGGCCAGGGGATGCAGGCTTTTGAAGGCCAGGTTAAAAAACTGGGGTGGTTGAAATCGTCAGCAGCTTCCTACTTGACTCTGCGGTTAATTTGAGTGCAGCTGACCCTTTCAGCAGGCTGCAAAGGGAGTCCATCCTCTGGCTGGAGAAGGACGGCGAGCTAAGCAGCCCCTCCCTGCTGGGGGCCGTCAGGATGGGAGCTAAGGGGACGCACAGCCGAAGCATCTGGGAAGGAGGCTCACAGGTGACACATGGTTACAGGTGAACCAGCCTGTCCTGCTGGAGAGGAGGCCCTGAGGGACCTGGCCAGACTGCAGACTGGGCTTCTGCCCTGGGCTGTAGAATCGTAAGACTCTCTGATCTGGGGACACTCTGGCAAAAACGTCTGTGAGCCAAAGATGGATCCTACCTTCATCTACCCCTGCTCCCCACCCACAATCCACGATCCACAGATGACAGGGGTTCTGTCTTATAAAAAAAACCTGGATGGCGGCGCTGGTAGCGGCAGTGATGATGGCGGGGTGCCGCTTTGTTTCACTGGCTGCACTGGTAGTTTCTGGAGACAACTGGATATGCTCCCAACCTCACAGCAAGAGGCTCTGTGTTGCCTCCTGGTGAAGTCCATGCATAAGCACGGTCTGTGTGCTGGGGTCAGATGGGTCTGGAACATTCTTAGGCTCCACCATTTCCTCTGACCTTGGGGAAGTTGCAGACTGTACCAGGCCTCGGGGTGCCCATTCGGGAGATGCTGGCGGATGTAAGCAATGGGGGATCTGGGAAGGCCAGGAAGCACGCCGGGCAAAAGCTCAACAGCCTGGATTCTCACATCACAGACAGTGGCTGAAGGCCTGCTGCGAGGTAGCTGCTGTGGCGGCACAGGGCACATGAAAGGCACGTGGCGCCCCTGCCCTCCCCAAGCACGCGGTCTGGAGGGCACAGCCGGGGCCCAGACAATCGCAAGCAGGTGTGGCACCTTCTTAGCGAAGCTGAGATCTGCAGATGCTGAGACCTACCAGTAGGGGCAGTTAATCCCACTGGCCAGGCTGTCAGGAAAAGGAGGCAATAGAGCTGGCTGGCAGAAGATAAGGCAGGAGAGGGGAGCAGCATGTGCACACGCCGGAGCTGGATAGGTGGCTTCAGGGAATTCTAAGGGGCTCTGGGGCTGAGGGGTCAGAGGCTGTGGGTATGAGGTCATCTGCCTGGTACTTCTGTGCACTCTTCCCTGAGCAACCTCCCAGTGTGGTCCGAAGGAGACAGAGGCCGGCGGGGATGAAAGGTGGAGGCCTGTCATGTCACTTTGAGGATTCTACTGCGATCCCAGGGATGAGCCACTGAAGAACTGGTGCCGGGACTCCTGACGGGTCCCCGGCTGGGTTGGCCACCTGCCTCTGTGCTCCCTGAACCTCTTGGCTGCTGTCCCTGTGCTCAAAACACTTGCTCTTCTGACTTGCAATGACCTGTTATCTGTGCACCTATCTGTAACCTGTCTGGCTGTCCATTCGTGAATCTGCATGAGACTAAGAACAGCAGTGACTTGCCCAGAGCAGAACTGGTGCAAGGATCCAGTAGACCAGCGATGGAAAGTAGAATGAACTAGTGACAAAGACTCCTTGCCCAAACTCTAGCCAGGCTCCTCTGAGCCCTCTGCTCGACTAGACCTCAACCTTGGCCAATAAAGACTTGAACAGAACACTAACATCGTTTCTGTGGGCTCAAGGCCACATCCTGAATGGCCCTAGCACCCCTCCAAGTCCCTGCCTAAGATAGCTCAAGGCTTCCAAAGAAATTTATTGTTTGTCCCAGCCAACACCTGGAGATGGGACTGGTCTCCCAGTCTCTGTGGGAGGCTGGAGTCCAAGCCTGGATAAGCTCCAGTTATCAAACCCACATGAATTTCACACGGGCTAACCCCCATTTCCTGGTTTTTGTAACGTTTTACTCCCTGACTCTATACAGTCCTCACTCATCATCCCTCCCATTCCCTCATTCTCCCCTTCAAGCCCTATGCACATCTGCACAAATTGGAAAGAAGCTCAGTTCTTTCCCCTACTGTCAGGAGTTCCTGAATAAAATCTGTTTTCACTCCTGTCACATCCAGCTGTGTTTCTCTTTGACGCCATACAGGCGATGACAATCTCCACCTGCAGTGCAAAGCCCAGGCCCTGGGCTAAGTGTCTTATCCACGACCTCGTTTATTATGGCCCTGGAGCGGGAGGCATTCTGGGTGGAGAGCAGGGAGGGTATAACTAAGTAGTTAAGAGCCCAGGCTCTGGAGCCAGAGATCAAGACAGGGCCTTTCTATTTACGAGCTGTAACCCCCGGGCTAGGCACTAAACCTTTCTGTGACCTGGCTTTTTCACCTGGATCCTGGGTATAACCATCTCTACCTCTGAGGCTTGTTATGAGAATGTATGAATCACACACACACATGCACACACGCAGGCATGTTGAGCCCAGAGCACCATAAGGGCTTAATAAATCTGCCACTGTTACTTCAAAGTCATTCAAAGCGTATCCCGTGAGGGAATATCTTCTCTGTTTATGCAAAATATACGCCCTCGCCTAGCACAAATCCTGGTGCACAGTCAATGCTTAATACGTATCTGTTGAGTAAATGACTCAAGGTTGGAATGCTCATCCTTGCTCTGTTATTCCCTCCTACCTGCTTCTCAGACTGGTCCCAGAACTGTGAGGCCACCCCTGGCTTGTGTCCGCACAGGAGCATGGGTGGGACGCGCGAGTGCACCTACACACGGCATATAATTGCATATCTTATAAGACGAGGCAGATGAGGATGGGAATGAGCACCTGTGACACCCAGCTGACTCCCAGAGTGGGTCCAGAGCAGAGGCGGCCAGAAAAACCCCTTAACAGCTCTGGTCTCAACTGAGCAAAAGCAAAACTTGGCTTGAGACTGCTACATTTCGTTCTTCCTTTGTGTATCAGAACAGAATGAGGGGACAAAGGGATAGGAGTTGTCAAGTTTTGAAATGAATAATAAGATGTCTTTCGAGTGAGGCATATAAAAGAGATGAGCTAAAAATATAGCTCCGAAAACATCTGGGAAGCAGAAGGATTAGCGAGACGCCTTTCATTGCCACAGAACAAAGACCCCTGCTGAAGGGAATGTTTCCCCCACCAGTTGCACCTGCAGCAGGTGAGCAAAGGAATGAAAATACGGAGTGTTTATCCTGAATGCCCTCTCCCCACTTTAGGAAATTAATTCCAAAAAGTAGGCATCTAGAAATTTCGCATCATGTGGATGTGAGAGGAAATAGCAAGGGGCTCAGCCAGTGGGAAACGGGGGTATGTTTTGGGGCACCTCCTTCCAGCCTGACGCTTTTCTTATAGGATCAGATTTAATTTTCATGACAAGCCAATGAGTAAGGTTTTATTATCACTTACTTGACAGAGAAGGACGCTGAGGCTCAGAGAGGTGAAGTTGCAGGCTTAGGTTCAAACAGCTAGAAGGTGGAAGTCCTGGGATTGGACACCCACCCCGCTCCAACTGTCTAATCCCCAACTCCAAGCCCATGATAATGTGCTGCTTCTTACACCTTTCCTTTGTTAAGTGTCCTCCACTTGAAGTACGTCTTCTAACATACTGATAAACTCTCTCTCCGTCCATCCATCTATCCATCCATCCATCCATCCATTCACCCACCCTCCCTCCCTCCCCACCTCCATTCTGCCCTGTTTTGAAAACAAAAGTCCCCATTGTTTTTGCAGATCCAAAGCATATACGGCAAGCACCTCATTTTATCATTCAAAGCTCTCTGACATCTAACAGTTAATATCTACTTCATACTTAGAAGGGCTAAGAGCTTTATAACTTTTAAAGCTCCACCTAATATATTATCTCATTCATTACCTTGTTTTATTACCCTCATGCTATAATGAGGACATTACATAGCCCAGAGAGGTTAAGTAATCTGCCCCAAGTCACATTTAGTAAGCAGCAGATCTGAAGTCAGCACGCTTGAAGACCTTCTGAATCCTACATCCAAGCTCCTTCTGTATCATCTTGATAGAAACAGTAAGTGCAGAGGTTAGGAATATGGGCACTGGGACCAGGCTGCCGGGTTCAAATCTTGGCTCTGCCACGTACTAGCTGTGTGACCCTGGGTAAACACGTATGCCCTCTGTGTCTGAGTTTGCTCATCTATAAAATGAGCCTCAGGATATAGTGCCTACACCTCAAGTAGTTGTGATGATTAAGTAGGGTATAATATTCAATACACTCAAAATAGTGTCTTGCATCTAGTGAACATCATATAAGTATTAGGTTTTTATTTGCTTTGATTCTTGTCTTCTTGTTTCTTTTTGAATATGTACCTGCTCTTATTGTGGGAAGTCCTCCCCCCATTGAGAGCATCCTGTAACTGGCCCAACACTCCCCAGCTATGAAGTGGAAGAGTTAGGATTTGAACTGAGGTCTGTCTGACTCTTTCGGATGTATCATGAAGACTCTCACCGGCATTCTTCTCTTTCTGAAACATGGGACTAGATGCAGAAAAGGAACTGGGCTGAGTCTCTCTATCCTGGCCCAGAATAAGGAAGTGTACCTCCTGGAGGGTACCATACCACTGTAAGGACACACTCTCAGGGGCACATGAGTCATCACCACTGTATATATGACTTTGTTCATTCAACAGAATTATTCATTTTGTAATTGCTATGTTTCAAGCGCTGCCCTGGAAGCTAGGGACACAATGTGGAAACAGACGTTGCCCCTGCTCCTCCTGAGTTCAAGGTCTAGTGGGAAGCCGTGCATGAGCAATAACAATGTGCTGTGCCAGGGGCCCTGAGGGGGAAGTACAGGGTGACCGATGGGGATCCCATGGGAGATGCCTTTGACCCGTATAGGGGTTAAGCCCTAAGTATCTACATCCTGAGACTAAAGACAAGCATTTAGAAACCATACGATTTAGTTTCCTAACCTTAAAAAAAACCAAAAAATCCCTCCGAGGCTTCCCTTTCCCAGACATAAAATGAAGCAGTCCGTTTCTGGTTCAGGAAAGGACTGACGAATGACTGAGAGGGAGTGGAGGGGGTTCACTCACGTCATTCCCAGAAGGAGAGGAAAAACAGGTACAAGGTGTGAGGAGATCGTGCAAAGAGCCAGACAGAACCAGGTGCTCAGAGCCACTCTGCCAGTGCATGGCTGTGTCCAGGCTGTTCTTTCTCTGGCTGATTCCAGAGCTGGTAAGCAGCACAGATGACATAAGCGAGACAGAGGTTCAGGGAGAGGTAGGTGGATCCCCATCGCCTCCCTCTTTGCATCACGGCGGCGTGCCCAAGATTCAGAGTCTGGGCACCTCGCACTGCTCAAAAGGTGTTGTCCCTTGTTGGCTCTGAGGCTTCTTAGCACAAAACAACATACACCTCATGCTCAGTGGACCCAGTTCTAGACTCACCCCTGGGATCCAGGCCTTGAAATCATTTTGTGCCAGCACTGGAGCAATCTCTCCTTATCTAACTTACAGTGGGACACCTGGCCTTAGTTTCCTCATCAACAAAATGGGGAGAGTAAAACACCTTCCTCGCAGGGTGACTATGAGACATACAACGGATATTGCATATAAAACACATTATCAGGCTCATAACAAGCATCCAATCAACGGACGGTGGTGAGTGAATCCCAGTCTTCCAATAACCAGTATGACCTTAGGCAATAATTTCGCTTCTGGGCGCCTCAGTTTCTTGATCCGTAAAATGGGGACTTATAAACTTCACATCATAAACTTGTGAGTTAAATGAGATGATTTCCGTAAGAACCTAGGAGAGGGCTCAGAATGTCAGGTGGACTCAACTGCTAAGAATCTAGATGACATCTTCAAAACTTTTATTTTTCCTTTTTTTTCCATCTGAGTATAGTTTCTTTCACTTGTTCATGACTTTTTCACCCCTTCAGTAACATTTATGGAGTCCCTGCTCTCAGGCAGGCACGCAGCAGGGCAGCTTTGGCTGTCTGTGTCTCTTCTACTTCCAGCAGCTACTTTCAAAGGAGGGACAGAGCCCAACCTCAGCTTGCCAACCTTTACAGCATCCTCCCTTCCTCCTGAGCCTGAGCAATTCTAGCAGCAAAATCCAAATCTCTTTGTCCCTTTCACCTACATACGTGGACATTTGTTTTTTAGATGCGCCTTCTCAGCTGCCTGTCTACAAAGGTCAGAGGGCCTGAGGTCAGAGGGGTTATACACGTAGGAGGAGAAGGGAGGACTTGGGATGCAGTCCTGCTGGAATCGGCCAGTCCCACCCTAGATTTCCATTCCATATTCACTTCTTTAGGATGGGCGGGATTTCATTTTGATCAATTTGATATGTCTCCTAAAATCATTAGGAAACTGGTATCACAGAGTGTCTCCTGTGGGTCGCTCTCCTCGACCAGGTCCCTGAAAGACCTCTTCGCTGCCTGGGCGCAATCCTGTCTCCTGCGCCCGTATCACGCCAGGATCACTGCATGCAAATTCCCACAAAGCCAGGCTGGGTGTAAGTCAGGAGGCAGAGCATGGTGGGTTTACTTCCTGGGTAAGTAGCCCTGCCCTCCTTCCATACCACAGAAAAGTACCTTCCAACCACCCTGGCTGGCACTGTTGACGGCCTTGAGGCCTTCATCGTGCGCCTTGCATTACTCGTGCTCCTCATCCTACCTACCTGATTTTCCTCGATTTTCGCCTATCAGTGGCTTCCTGTTAAAAGCCCTTCTTTGGCTACAGCTTTCCGAGACTGACCTATAATTTCTCCATATACTAAAATTCCCTCTCCCTCAGGCTGAGCGGACTAGGTTGGCTCTGAGGAAACTCCTGTACCCGTGCACTGAGTTTACCCTGAATGTTTCAGCAAGGCAAGGACACAGGACGGGATTCCATATAGAGCTGAGAAAATTCACCATTAACCTCCAATGGCTCTTCAGAGTGAGTGGGACTCACTGAGGCAAGAGTCTCGGTCTCTAGAGAGGCTTGTACTGGTTTGTCCGTCTGGCCTTGGTCTGCCTGCCCTCGGTTCTGTCTTCCTACTTTGAACAGCATGGACTGAGGCCCCTGAGGCTGGGGATACCTTACCCTGGACCAGAGACATGGAGGAAGCAGGTCCCCAGTCCCGTCTTACAAGTGCAGAGTTATCACCAACGTTCGTCCACTACTTCCTAGCAGCCTGGATGTGGCAGGAAATTTCTCTCTCCTCGTCTCAGTTGCATTTTAGAGGTGAGGATAAATGAGATCATATATGTAAAGTGGCCACCCTGATGGCTGCCACAGAGCAAGAGTCTCAGCATATTTTATTACAGTCAGGAAAGAGGACATTCAAAGCTGGGTGGACACCTGCTTGAATAAAAGTATGGAGGTTGACTGGGAGGAGAAAACCCTGGGATGTGAGTAATGAGAGTAGGGTTAATAACAGTGGGAGGTGAGGTGGAACTACTCTGGTCAAAAACAAATAAAAGAGGGCCTCGGTTGCCAGGAAGAGAATTTGGGACTTGATATACCAGGGATAGGAGTCTAATGTAATCTGTGAAATAAATGAAAGCAAAGCCCTCATAAAAAATCACTGCAGAGGGGCTTCCCTGGTGGCGCAGTGGTTGAGAGTCCGCCTGCCGATGCAGGGCACACGGGTTCATGCCCCGGTCCGGAAAGATCCCACATGCCGCGGAGCGGCTGGGCCCGTGAGCCATGGCCGCTGAGCCTGCACGTCCGGAGCCTGTGCTCTGCAACGGGAGAGGCCACAACAGTGAGAGTCCCGCGTACCGCAAAAACAAAAAAAAAATCACTGCAGAGACAGGGAGGAATAATGCCTCCTAGCACAATAAATTCGGTGGTGATGATGACAATAAAGATGAAGATGAGAATGACAGTAATCATACCAATCACAACTGATACTACTGACTGAGTGTCTTCTTCTTGCCACTTGCCATGCTAAGAACTTTTAGGCGCTATCTTATTTCAGCCTCATAACCAGCTTATGGGAGAGATGTTATTATTGTCTCCAGTTAATTGATGGAGAACCTGAAGCAAAGAGAGGTCGTCCCTTGCCCAAGATGAGCCAGCTGGAAAGGCCGTGGAGCTGGGCTTCACACCCAGGCCTTGCTAGCCGCAGAGCCTGTGGGTTTTCCAAACCCACAAAGCACGCCAATGGCCTACTTCAACTTCTTGCTTAAAAGCGTACTGCTCATTCTCTCCTGGCTCTTCTCAGAGGACTGCTTTCTGAAATGCCCCAAAAAACCGCACACAAGTCCGATAATGGGTACCTCCACTGCAGGAGATGGACTTAAACTCCCTATTTCAAGCAAAGGAGACTAAGAAAACGGTCCAGCAAGAGAAAACTGAAGCGTCCCAGCAATATCTGACACAGCGTTAAGCCTGTAAAGTCTCTGCTCCACACCCCTGTCTACGCTGAGAGCTGCATTTTTCATGTCTCCACAGGGCCTTGAAGTCCATGGGCCCTGGTTAACTCAGTTCACAGGTCACCTCCTCACAGGAGCCTCCCTGACCACCCCAGTTAAAGTTGCCCCTTTCAGTTCAACCGTACCATGTCACCCTTTTTTGTGGGCTTCATAATATTACTCTGCAATTAATTTGTTCCCCTATTTATGTCTTTATATATTGTCTTGCCTGTCTTGCTTACCACTATATCCACAGTGCCTAGAACCTGGCATAGAGTAACTGATCGATAAACATTCATAGAACAAATAGAACTCCTACTCATCCACCAAGGCCCTGTTCAACTTCCCCCAAAACTAGGATTGGTGTCCCTCTTTCTGGGCTCCCATAACACTCCCCTCATCTATCAGCCCTTACCATGTTGTATTATAATTCTAGATTTTTCTTGTCTGTTTCTCCAGTTAGATCCTGGCCCCAAGAAGGCAGGGATGATGGAGCCTTTTCATTATTATATCCTCATTACCCAGACTAGAATTTAGCAATGAATAGGTGGTAGGAAAATGTTTGTTGAATAAATAGCCTGATGGATGGATACATTAATAAAGGAAATAAAAGAAAGAATGATTTTTTTCAGTTGTAAAAATTAAAATTTATAAGCACTGCCTGAAATACTGTACCTTCGAAGGCCTATGGTTTAATATATTAAATATATGCTAGGTTAACCATGAAATCTCAATGGCTTGTTACAACTAAGGTTCATCTTTGATTCAAGCTACATGTCCAACCTGGGCTGGCAGGGACTCTGATTACACAGTCACCCTGAGCCCAGGTTGATGGATGCTTCCAAATCATACCCTATGGACTTATGGTTGTCAAGGCAGGAGAAGAAGGAGCATCTGATGCTTATGAGCTGGGCCTAGAAGTGATGTATGTCACTTCAGTTCACAGTCAGATTTACTCATGTGGAGCCTAACTGCAGGGGCTGGAAATGTGCAGGAGCCACGGCTATGAGGTGGGGAGCAAATCTCTTCCACACCTGAGGATCACATAACTCCTAAAAGTCATGCTAAGCACTAAGGCGTCCGTGCGCTCCAGGTTTTGGGACATGTCACCCAAACTGCTTTAAGTATTAGTACATCATCGTCTAATTTTTATTTATTTATCAAAAACATGGTTAACTACCAATTGGAGCTTTATTTTTCTTGAAGAAGTTGTAGAATGTGACTTCATGGACTTAATATAACCCCAATCAAAGGCAGGTAAAAATTCCATTCTGATGATACTTTACAACTTTATTAAACGTGAATATAGCTTCTCTCTTTTTGAAATAATAGCTCACATTTATTTACCGTCTACTTGGTGCCATTGTGGTTGGTCCTTTATTTATATAATATCTAATCCTCACAACACCCATGCAAAATAATATTATAACTCCAGTTTTAAAAATGAGGGGAAAAAATAATAATAAAAAATAAAATAAAATAAAAATGAGGGAACTGAGGCTCAGAGGGATTAAGATTCTTGACCAAGGTCACACAAATCATAAGAATTCAACTGGAATTTGAACTCAAGTTTATTTGAAAACACTCTCGGAACCCATAATCATTTAATTAGAGCCCAGTGTATCTGGAGGACAGAGGAAGTAAACTGCTGAACTGATTCTTTCTACTATCCCTTTGACCTCTAACATCCTATGAAAACATTTTATAAGCCACAGTGGAAAGAAAAATCCAAACTGCATTATATGAATGTCTCTGATTTATCATGAATAAATTATGGCTTGTTCCTTGTTTAAATATGTGAGAAGAGGGCTTCCCTGGTGGCGCAGTGGTGGAGAGTCCGCCTGCCGATGCAGGGGACACGGGTTCGTGCCCCGGTCCGGGAAGATCCCCCATGCCGTGGAGCGGCTGGGCCCGTGAGCCATGGCCGCTGAGCCTGCGTGTCCGGAGCCTGTGCTCCGCAACGGGAGAGGCCACAACAGTGAGAGGCCCGCGTATTGCAAAAAAAAAAAAAAAAAAAAAAAAAGATATGAGAAGAAAAATGGGGGATTACAATTTAACGACTGATGTTCTACCAGGCTATGAGCAATCATGGGGCCCCACTTAGGGAAACCAAAATAATCATCAACAACAATTGGGGAAATTATTAGGACTATATAAATACTAAATATATCTACTGTTGACAGCCCTGGGGATCCTATTATTTGCGATCTGCAGGCTCTGGAGCCAAAGCACTTGGGTTCAAACCCCAGCTCCATCATCACTAAGCTATAGGATCTTGGGCATGCTACTGATGGGGAGGAAGAAATTTCCTCTACCCTTCTAGGTTCTTCTGGCTGGTCTGAGAATTAAATTGCTACGAGACAGATTAACAGGAGAAAAAAATCAAACAAAAGTCTAATAACATGTTTACGTGGGGAAGAGCCAGGAAAACTGAGTAACTTGCAAATAGCTGAAGCTGTCACCTTAAATACCATCTTCAGCTAAAAAGTGGATGTTGAGGCTACTGGCTTGAGACTTCAACTGAGAGGAAGGCAATTCACATGGAGATGGTGGAAAGGCAAATGTCTGGTAAATAAATGTCTTCTGGGCCATGCAGAGACAATGGGAAGCAGAGTAGACTCTGCTCTTCAGGCCCCTCCTCGCTCATGTTCTTTGTAGGTGTCTCTGGTGATAGCTCTGTTCTGGGAATAGATCCTCCATCTAAATATTTTTAGGCACTTAGGGGGAAGGTCAAAGTTTCTTCCCGACTCTCTTGAACACTGATTGTTTTTAGCTCGAAATAATTCACATGACAAAGAGACATCTTGGGGTAGCAATTTGTGCTCCACTACATTGTGTAACCCCTCTGAACCTGTTTCCTCATCTGTGAAATGAGGAATGCCAGGCTATCGTGAAGATGAAGTGAGTAAACGGTTTATATATGTTAAGTGCTTCAAACAGTGCCTGGCATACAGCAAGCGCTACACAGCTGTTATTATTGTTATTTTTCAGATGTTAGCATATATCCAAAAAGATTGTGCTACCCAACAGAATCAGACACCTAGCTATATTGTTTGTCCACTTATTCTCCTATTTGTTTTACAGCACTGGCTGAGTGCTTTGTCTAGGCACTGGGGAATACAAAGATAATACATCACAGTCTCTATCCTCAGGTAGCTCACGCACACAAATAATGATATTAGACACAGAACAAACTACAATGCAAACACTATATTGTACTGACTCCAAGATGCTACAGACGGTAAGCCAAATCCTTATTGCAGAAATGTTAAAGTGGGAGAGAGAAAATATCTTAAAATCACTGAAATACAATATATTCAAGATATAAAGTGGCAGAGGGAAAAGAGTGCCCAATTCTGCCTGGCAGAAGCAGGGGTGCTTCAAGGAAGAAGAATTAGTTAGATTAAGAATTGCAGGTTATGCAAACAAAAGTCCAGGACTGGATGGCGTCACTGGGTAATTCTACTAAACATACAATGAAAAATATATACTGATCCTTCTCACACTCTTCTAAAAGATTAAAGATGAAGGAACACTGCTAAAGTCATTCTATGAAGCCACCATCACCCTGATATTAAAACCAAAGATATTACAAAGAAAAAAAGAAGAAAGAAAGAAAATCACAGGCCAATGTCTTTGATGAATATAGATGCAAAAATCCTCAATAAACTATTAGCAAACCAAATCCAGCAACACATAAAAAGGATCATACACCATGATCAAGTTGGATTCATCCCCGGGTCACAAGGATGGTTCAACATACGCAAATCAATAAATGTGATACACCATATCAACAGAAAAGACAAAAACCACATGATCATCTCAATAGATGCAGAAAAAGCATTTGATATAATTCAACATCCATTCATGATAAAAACTCTTGCCAAAGTGGGTATGGAGGGAACATATCCGAATATAATAAAAGCCATTTATGACAAATCCACAGCCAACATAATGCCAACCAGTGAAAAGCTGAAAGCCTTCCTGCTAAATTCTGGAACAAGACAGGATGACCAATCTCACCACTTTTATTCAACATAGTATTGGAAGTCCTAGCCACAGCAATCAGACAGAAAAAGAAATAAAAGTATCCAAATTGGAAAGGGAAGAGGTAACATTGTCTTTATATGTAGATGACATGATACTCTATATAGAAAACCCTAAAGACTCCACACAAAAAACATTAGAACTAATAAATATATTCAGCAAGGTATCAGGATACAAGAGTAATATAGAGAGATCTGTTGCATTTCTTTACACTAACAATGAAATAACAGAAGAGAAAGTAAAAAACAATCCCGTTTAAAATCACATCAAAAAAATTTAAAAAGTAACTAGGAATAAACCTAACCAAGGATGTGAAAGACTTATACACTGAGAACTACAAAACATTGATAAAGGAAATCGAAGATGATTCAAAGAAACTGAAAGATATCCCATGCTCCTGGATTGGAACAATTATTATAGTTAAAATGGTCATACAATCCATAGCAATCTACAGATTTAATGTGATCCCTATCAAATTACCCATGATATTTTTCACAGAACTAGAACAAATAATCCTAAAATTTATGTGGAACCATAACAGACCCAGAATTGCCAAAGCAATCAATCCTGAGGAAAAAGAACAAAGCTGGAGGCATAACCCCTCCAGATTTCAGACATTACTACAAAGCTACAGTAATCAAAACAGTGTGGTATTGGCACGAAAACAGATATATAGCTCAGTGGAACAGAAGAGAGAGCTCAGAAATAAACTCACACACTTACAGTCAACTAATCTTTGACAAAGGGGGCAAGAATATACAATGGAGAAAAGACAGTCTCTTCAGCAAGTGGTGTTGGAAAGCTAGACAGCTGCATGTAAATCAATCAAGTTAGAACACACCCTCATACCATACACAAAAATAAACTCAAAATGGCTTAAAGACTTAAATAAAAGACATGACACAATAAAACGCTTAGAACAGAACACAGGCAAAATATTCTCCGACATAAATTGTAGCAATATTTTCTTAGGTCAGTCTCCCAAAGCAAAAGAAACTTAAAATGGATTAAAGATATAAATGTAAGACCTGAAACCATAAAACTCCTAAAAGAAAACATAGGTGGAACACTTTGACATAAATCATAGCAATATTTTTGGGGATATGTTTCCTAATGCAAAGGAAGGAAAAGCAAAAATAAACATGTGGGTTCTAATTAAACTTAAAAGCTTTTTCAAAGCAAAAGAAACCATTGGCAAAATGAAAAGATCACCTATTGAATGGCAGAAAATACTTGCAAACGATGCGACCAACAGGGGCTTAATTTTCAAAATATACAAACAGCTCAATACAAAATAAAACCAAACAACCCAATCAAAAACTGGGCAGAATACCTAAATAGACATTTCTCCAAAGAAGACACACAGATGACCAACATGCAAAGATGCTCAACATCATTAATTATCAGAGAAATGCAAATCAAAACTATAATGAGGTATCACCTCACACCAGTCAGAATGGCCATCATCAGAAAGTCCACAAATAATAAATGCTGGAGAGGGTGTGGAGAAAAGGGAACCCTCCTACACTATTGGTGGCAATGTAAATTGGTGCAGCCACTATGGAGAACAGGATGGAAATTCCTTAAAAAACTAAAAATAGGTAGCATATGATCCAGCAATCCCACTCCTGGGTATATATTCAGAGAAAACACTAATTCAAAAAGATACATGCACCCCAATGTTCATAGCAGCACTATTTACAATAGCCAAGACACGGAAGCAACCTGATTGTTCAGATGAATGGATAAAGGAGATGTGATACACACACACACACACACACACACACACACACGCAATGGAATACTACTCAGCCATAATAAAGAATGATGCCATTTGCAGCAACATAGATAGACCTAGAATTTATCATACTAAGTGAAGTCAGATAAAGACAAATATTCTATGATACCACTTATATGTGGAATCTAAAAAAATAGTACAAATGAACTTATTTACAAAATAGAAACAGACATATAGACATAGAAAACAAACTTATGGTTACCAAAGAGTAAGGGAGGGGAGGGATAAATTAGGATTATGGGATTAGCAGATACACACTATCATATATAAAACAGATAAACAACAAGGATTTATTGCATAGCGCAGGGAACTATATTCAATATCTTGTAATAACCTATTATGGAAAAGAATAAAAAAAGAATACATATATCTATACATCTACATCTCCAAGTCGCTTTGCTATATACCTGAAACTAAACAATATTGCAAATCGACTATACTTCAATAAAAATTTGAAAAAATTTTAAAAGAAGAATTGCAGGTTAGATAGGAGATTTCCAAACTGGAGGAGCAGTGAGGATGAGTGTGGTGGGGACAGAAGACTGAAGCAGGGAGTCCCAGGAAGCAGTATGAGTAGCTCATTGGGGGTGGGAGTGAGAAATAAGATCCATAGGGGAGAAGGCTGGAGAGAAAAGCAGAAGGTAGATCATAAGTAACAACATCAAATAATTTTTCACTCTTATAAGCCAGATACTGTTTAAGCACCTTAATCCTTCCGACTTCCCCATGAGGGAGATACTATTAGTAGCACCATTTCCAGAGGTGGGCGCTGGAGACACTGTTGGTCCACAGCACAGGTAGGATTTGAACCCAGGCAGCCTGACTCCACAGCCCTTCCATATCTACTCACCATGCCAGACTCTATTAGTCTCACCCTTGCCAGGGCACAGGGTTTGACTTCTCCTCGGGGCTTGGTAAATTGCAACCAAGTCAGACCCAACACAAGGCTGTGTCCAAACAGAATCAACAGTCAACCCTCTTTCAGTCTCTTTTGTACACTGACTTTCTAACAACTGTTGTCCCGTATTGATGTAATTACTTTGGTATTTGAAAACCAGTAACAAATTAAGGGAGCTACATAATCAACTGTTACGTTAATTAGTCACCCTTTGTTGAAAGGCAAACATCCTGTTAAATGTGTGAGTTAATAATGACTTCTGCAACAATTCTCAGTTTTGCACATTCTCAAAGGCTCAACTTCAGTCCCTGATTCGCAAACCTCTTTGTCTCTCCCGATAGCTATCTGAACCAAGTCCAGTCATCTCCGGGCGGCCTCAAGTTCCCACAAAGAAGAGGCCTGGATCCTGGCAGAGCCAGTGAAATACAAAGAATGCTATAGATGCAAATAAGCAATGCGTGCTGCGGATTACAGTTGTGCTGTCTATTCACCCACCCGTCCTTCCACTCTTCACACTCTGATTCGTCTTCGACGCTACAACACTCACCGTTCAGGGGACTAGGGGTATAGAGATGAGGATAGCAGCTGACATTCAATGAGCATTTTCAATGTGCCAGGCACCTTTCTAGGGTTCTACTTATTTAATCCTCATAACCACTCTATGAGTCAGGCCACGGAGACATAAAGAAGTGAATTACCTATGCAAAGCCACCAAGCTCACATGTTGGTGGAATGAGATTTGAAAGTAGGCTGCCTGGCTCCAGAGCCACTGCTTTTAATCACTATGCCACATTGCCTGCTATTTCTGGGATAAATAAACAAGGGCCCCTGCTCTCAATGAACTCCCCACCTAGTGAGGCAACAGATGTGTAATCAGTCAAAGGTCAAAGCAGTGTGATCTTTGCAGTGACAGAAGCATGTTTATAGAAAACCGTGGCCAGAGGATCTTCCTTTCAGCGATTGATTCCCTCTCTCCTTCTCTCTGGAATTACCATACACATTGCTAATAGCAAAATCCAAGCCACATTATTTCAGAAACGAAGCTCAAAGGACGTTAGGATGGCTTGAGATAAGCTTAAACACTTGAGAAGAGCTACAGCAGCCATCCTACTGTGATGTTTTAATGATATTATACTGAAATAGGCTACACTGCCATCTTCATTACATTAATGCACTATAGTGATTCCAGTCTGTAAATAGTGTTTGGAATTGACTGACATGATACCAAATTTGCACTTGCATGCATAATTCTAGTATTTTATTATTAAACCGGGCTCACAGATTGAGTGCCAGGATTTAAAACAAACAAATATCTATAATTACAGCATATGAATTTTTCTCATTGCCAGTGCCTGTTCAACTATTTTCATCGAGAAGGCTTTTATTCTCCTCTCTTTTCAGAGCTTTCCTCGTTTCCAGTGGAGGCTGATGACAAAAAGTATAGGATATCATGAAGTTGCAAAGTTCAGGGGATTCTCTTTCTCCTACTTTAAATGGGAAAAAATGTTTTTCATCTCCTGAATAGTTCATTTATTCATGTAAATGGATTTCTAACTGTGTATTCACATGTGTGAAGAGGCCGGAATATGCTGGGGCCTCCGGGAAATTGTCAGCTCAGAAGCTCTCTGTCTGGTGCCCAAGGGAGCTCCAGACAAGAAGCTGAAAATGGCCAAGCCCTAGGTACGAGTCAGACAGCTCCCTCCTCAAAATGGCAGAGCCCGAATAGGGGAGAAGAAGGTCCCTGCAATTAAGACTGGGTCTCAGAAACCCACAAACCCAGGCCTTTCAGAGAAAATGGACAAAACGGGGCTTTTTTTAGCTGTCCTTCAGGCTCTGCCGAATACCGAATCCCTGGGTGCCAACAGCTGGGTGCTAGCATTATCTAGTAAGTGAGATGAGAGGCTACCAGGAAAGAAGGGTCAGCTGAAATGGGGGGATGGTGGCAAAAAGCAAAACGCAGAGATGCGTGGAAGGGCATGCCTCACTGTGGCGAGGAAGGGGGCGGACAGGAAGATGGTGTGATTTCCTAATCTCAGCACACTGAGGCCTCCTCAGGCCCAGTGAGGGCTTGGGAGAGGCCAACTCAGGCCCCCAGGATCTCCCAGGCTGGGTGTGGCTCTAACGAATAAGCTGTTCATTCCATCCCCGGCAAGCTACTTAACCTCTCTGAGCTTCGGGTTTCTCATTTTAAAAATAGGATGAATCAGGCTTCCCTGGTGGTGCAGTGGTTGAGAATCCGCCTGCCAATGCAGGGGACACGAGTTCGAGCCCTGGTCCGGGAAGATCCCACATGCCGCGGAGCACCTAAGCCCGTGCACCACAACTACTGAGCCTGCGCTCTAGAGCCCGCGAGCCACAGCTACTGAGCCCGTGTGCCACAGCCACTGAAGCCTGCACGCCTAGAGCCCGTGCTCTGCAACAAGAGAAGCCACTGTAATGAGAAGCCTGCGCACCACAACGAAGAGTAGCCCCTGCTCGCCTCAACTAGAGAAAGCCCGCGCACAGAAACGAAGACCCAATGCAGCCAAAAATAAAATAAATAAATTTTAAAAATAGGATTAATCGTATTGTGTGGACGTGAGGATTAGATGCGATCACCCTTTGCAGAGTACCTAGTACGGAGCCCTGGAGTGGAGTAGGTACATGTACTGGGGTTGTAGGGAGAACATTCTATTCAAGAGGAACAGCAGGGGCAAAGGCCCTGAGGGGGCTTTGGGTGTGGAGGCAGAGGATTTTCAAAGAACTGAGAGAAGGCCAGGCATGCAGGGGAGGAGGGAGTGGGGACAAGGATGCCTCAGGGAAGCAGATAGGGGCTGGGGGCCCCAGCACCTTACAGGTCACGGTGAGTGCTGTGATCTTTAGCAGCAGAGCAAAAGCAGCAACCAAAGGGCTTTAAGTAGAAGAGAAACATTCTCTACGTATATATTAAAGAGGTTGCCGCGGCTTGATTTTGCAGAATGGATTGAAATGGGTCCAGAAAGGCTACAGAGGGACCAGGTAGGGAGCCCAGTGCCCAGGTGAGATGGTGGGCGCTGGGATTACAGTGATGGCAGGTGAGATGAGGCAGGTGGGTGGGTCTAAGATAGGTAAGAGGCAAATGGGACAAAACTTATCACTGTTAGACATGAGGATCAAGTGTCTGGTTTGTGCAAATGGATGAACGATGGTGCCAGAGACAGGGGGCCCTGGAAGGTACCGGGTCTCTTCTACCTCACGACACAACGTGCCCTGGGGAGTAAGCAGTTAGTAACATCCAGGACACACATTTTGTGGTCTGCATACCAGAACTGGTCTGTAAATTATCACTGATGTGTGGGAAGGTTAAGTATGAAGATAGTAGTCTAGAAACCTCTACGGACCACCTACAGTCCTAGGTCACTTCACTGCCTGTCCTCACGAACATCTATCCCCGAGGCCTGAGCCCATCTCCCAGGGCTGCCTCTAGGTCAAGTACCCTTGCGATAAACTTCAACGTCTGTGTACACTTGAAAATGATCACAGCCATGCAGAGACAGAAGGGAAACCTCAGAGGGGAGTGAGATCTCCATCCCACTCATCTGTTTGGTTCAGGTGGTCCCCAGATTTGGGATCTTTGTAGACAAATCTGGGTATTTTACAAATTCTTTTCCTTCCACCCAGTATACAACAAACACCCTAACGGATGCAAAATACCTCTATGGGAAGCACACGCTGGGAAGGCGGGTGGGGTGGTATGGATTAATTGGTCCCTGAAGTGAATGAGGAAAAAAAAAACCGCATTTTTCAAAAAGCCAACCTCAAAAGGGCCTGGAAAAGAACAAAGCTCTTTCAAGTGCTTCTCCGTGTGTATTTTTTTTCCCATCCCCCTGTTGTTTGCCGCTCCAGGGAGAGGTGGGGGCAGCCGCGGTCCCCCTCAGTAGGTGCCTGTCACATTGTGTTATTACAATTCTATATTTCAATTAAAGCAATGTAGCCAATTTAAAAGTTCTTCCATGTGCCACTCAGGAAGCAGAGATCTAAGGATTCAACTCACACATGTTAATACCCCACTTTTTTCCCTTCTTCTCATTTTCATGTAAATCAGGTTGAACGCTGTCTTTCTTCTTCTTCCTCTAATCTATCCCTCAAAAATACAACGCCAATTAAACAGTCTGTGCAAAGACAGACTCCACAGCCCAGCGTGATTGCGCTGTGCCACTTTGATTTTCCTTAAAGTTTTCTTCCTATCCTTTTCCTTTCCTATCTTCATATTCTAATTTGATTAAGTGACATGATTTCCTTGTAGGGCATGCATGCGATTTGGAGGCCTATTACTAACGCTCTTGTTTGATGGGTTTAGGGGAGAAGAACGTGAGTATGGGGCTGGCAGCCCAGAGTCTGAATCCCAGCTCAGGTGCTTCCTATTTGGGGTAACGTCAGGCAGATCTCTTACCCTCGGTATAGACTCCGTATCCTGATCTGTCGAGCACAAAGGCTAAAACCTGCTTTGCTGCCTTGTCAGTCTCCTATGGCCTCTCTTAGGTGCTCAGTTCCTGTTAGTTTCTTTCCCCTTCTCTTAGGCAAAAGTAATCACATTGGGTTAACCTTTTCTAAAACAGAAACAAGATCTGAAATGACACATAGAGCCTCTGCTATTTTATTTGATGTTTTGAAATCTCTCTTTCTGTTCTTTCCCCCCAGTATTATCTCTTTGCACGGAACCTTTGGGGGGAATTTTTAGTTCCTTTCATCTCAACAAGACACAGGCTCATTAAGACCATCTCCACACAGGGGGTGGGAGGAGCGAGTGTTCTGTTTGCCCAATTTAAATGCTTCATCACAAATTTTAGGTCATTTTCCGTATTCCGCGGGGTGTACGGCTCTTTTATAAACAACGAGCGTAAGCCCTCTTTGATGTACGTGGGTCTGGATCAGTCCCAAAGAGATCCAGTTGGTAGGGTGGAGCTTCCTCTCTGTTTCTTGTCTAAGGAGGGCCATGAAGGATTAGAGATCATAAAAATTTGAATTTTCACTTATACAGCATGAGGCCTTCAAAGACAGAAAAGTGTTTGAGACATATAGAGCGGCTTCCTTTTGACTGAATGGCAGAAAAAATGAGGTCCCTTTAAAGGCATAAAGATGATAAAGGACTAAAGGAGTGGAATCAACTCATCTTTCACTTCCTTGGCACCTTCTCTGTGTAAACTTGGTAGAAACCAAGATGGATAAGAACCTGCTCTTGCCCTCAAGACTCACTGATTGACAGAGGAGCAGAGCTAGATAAACAAGTGCATTATAAAAACTAAATGAAATCAGACACTGAGGAGGAGATGGAATAGAGGAAGAATGACCAATTCTCTCAGGGTCTCAGGGAAGCAGGGCTGTATCCATACAGAGGGGGTCAGGGTATCACGGGGCTGGAGAGAATTTTAGGCACCATTATTTTATTTTATTTTTTTTTTGGCCACGCCGTGTGGCTTGCAGGAACTTTCCTGACCAGGGATTGAACCCAGACCACGGCAGTGGAAGCACAGAATCCCAACCACTAGGCCACCAGGGAACTCCCTTCAGGCATCATCTTGCCTTATATACCTGATTCATAGATAAGGTGATTTAATGAGAAGGTGAATAAAAAAAAAATAAGAAAAAGCAGCAGCTTTGCAATGTGAAAATTCCAAGTGTTCTGTGGTCACTCTGCTTTTTCTCACCACTGCCGTCACTGTCACAATTTTGGGAACATACACATTTTAGAAATGTCAGATAATATTTTGAGGAATTATTATGAGCTGGGCATTGTGTTTGGTCCTCCATATGCTTTGTCTCACTTATCCCCCCTTGCAGCAGCCCTGTGAGGGAGGCATGGTTATTTTTCCCACATTTCTGACGAGGACAAAGGAAAAGGACCTAGCACACAGTAGGTGTTCCTCAGTATTTGTTGAATGATGACATGAACCCTAGCCCCTTAAATGATTTCTAAAGACAATCTGCTGTGCTTCAGAAATCAATTACCCCAGCTGTCATTCAAAGGCTCACAAGCCTTCAAACCATGGATGGATCAATGCATATGACTGCCCAGGGAGGTGGGAATTTCCAGGGAGACATTTCTCCAGACAGACCATGGGGACAGGGCAAGGCCTGAGCTTATAAAAGTTACTCTGAGGGCTTCCCTGGTGGCGCAGTGGTTGAGAATCTGCCTGCCAAAGCAGGGGACACAGGTTCGAGCTCTGTTCTGGGAGGATCCCACATGTTGCGGAGCAGCTAGGCCCGTGAGCCACAACTACTGAGCCTGTGCGTCTGGAGCCTGTGCTCCGCAACAAGAGAGGCCGTGATAGTGAGAAGCCTGCGCACTGTGATGAAGAGTGGCCCCCGTTTGCCACAACTAGAGAAAGCCCTCACACAGAAACGAAGACCCAACACAGCAAAAATAAATTAATTAATTAATAAACTCCTACCCCCAACATCTTCTAAAAAAAAAAAAAGTTACTCTGAGACATGGGAAGCATAACTCAACAAACTCTTTGTTTAGGCCAAACCTGGAGATGAGTTTGCACATAAGCACTTTTGCATTAACGAGCTATAAATACGTGTCCATTCATTTATTACATGTTGACAGAGCATCTGTTCTGTCCAAGGGTCTGCGCTCTGCTAAAGATCAAAAGATGAACGAGACCAGCCTCTGCCACCACTTCCAAATAAAAACTAGGCCACATGTTCAAGAGAAGCAAGTGTTCTAATGGGACAAAATATTCTAAATTGGGGCTCATCTTGGAGAATTGGAGCTCTGTTACCCTCAGAGCTCTCAATAACCTACTTCTGTGTACACTGCTGTTCTGAGAGGGACCAGACACTGCTTTCGGATCTACCACAATGGGTTTTGTAACGCTGGGCTTAACTCTTTAACCTCTGCTGGCCTCCATTTCCTTTTGTTTAAATTAAGGAGCTGAATTCATTCAGTGACAGCTAAGGTTCCTTCCAGTTCTGAAATTCTACAATGTTGGAGTATTTACATCTGTAGAGAAAAGGAAGATTTCATTTGTTTACTCAAAATATTTACTGTGTACTATTTGTGTTCCAGGAACTGGGCTAGGTAATGCAGATATAAATGTTTATGATACACCGTCTCTGCTCTCAAACCGGAGCCAAACACAGGAGTGTGAACAACTGGCCATGAGGCATATGGTAACAATAATTACAACAATTGTTTTCCTCTATTGAGCGCTTACTATAAACTAAGTGCTTTATGGGTATTATTTCATTTTCAGCTGTGAGTAACCCTATGCTATAGGCACTATAATTATGCCCATTTATGGATGATGAAACTAAGGTCTAGGGAGATCAAGTAATTGCTTCAAATTATGCATTAGAAAGCTGGAACTCAAACCCAGAGGCTGCCCTAACTCCACTGCCATGGTCTTGATAAATGAGCAGAAATATATACAACACAGAAGAGAATATGCTAGAATAGAAAAGGAGGAGTACAGATAAAGGGTTTAGGCAAAGGATGATACTTACTGGGGCTGAATCCAGGGAAGGTTTCTGAGAGAGGAGCTATCTGACCCAGGCATGAAGGATGGGTGGGCTTTGGATGCAGGAGATGAGGAGAGATGGAATTGTCAACAAGAGGAAGGAAAGGTTGACCGATCTGAACCTTGAGCCCCTCTCCAGCTGATGACATGTCCTTGTTTCGCCATCAAGGCTGGGATGTATCAGTTTTCACTTTCGAGCACAAGTGCCTGCTGGTACCGGTGCCCCACAGCATTCTTCCCCCACCCCATGCTTTCGTTCATTCCTTCTTCTACAATTCAAGTTGCGGCTTAAGTGTCCGCTTACCAGAGATGCTTTCCCTTGCTCCTCCTATCTAATTCTGCCAGTCACTCCCTATCACCTTACCCTGAATTAAAAAAAAAAATCACAAGGCTTCCCTGGTGGCGCAGTGGTTGAGAGTCCGCCTGCCGATGCAGGGGACTCGGGTTCGTGCCCCGGTCCGGGAGGATCCCACATGCCACGGAGTGGCTGGGCCTGTGAGCCATGGCCGCTGAGCCTGCGCGTCTGGAGCCTGTGCTCCGCGACGGGAGAGGCCACGACAGTGAGAGGCCCGTGTACCGCAAAAAAAAAAAAAAAAAAAAAAAATCACAGTACTTATCACTATCCGAAATTATTTATTTACTTACATGGCACTGTCAGACTCTTCCAATAAAATAGAAGGTAAAAAGGGTCATGGCCTCATCTGTCTTGTTCCCTCAGTGCTGCATCCTCGGGGCTTATTATAGGTGATCGATAAACAGTTGTTGCACAGACAAACGACTAATTAATCTCTGCCCCGAATTTAGGATGGATTGGTGGTAAGGTTTGGTTAGGTGATCAGGAGTCAAAGAACTTAAATTCTGCTCCAGGCTCTGAAATACTCTACAGGTGGAACCTCAGTTTCCACATCTGCCAGATAAGGTATTACTACTGCCATGTAGCACTCATGGATAAATTAAGTTTCCAACACATAAAAGTCTGTGATGTCATTACGACATTCTTGCTGTCACACTTTCTTTTAGTCTAGGGTCTAAGGGGGAAAGTCAAACTGTCTGCTTAATTTCAGCAATTCCTTTCCACCTATCTAGAAGTTTGCTTCCAGTCTAGGAGTCTGAGAGTACAGAATAGCCTCAAGAACCTGTGTTCTGACAGAAAGCCAAAGACAGACTTCAGAGTAAGGGCTGCAGTCACCCCGCCGTGAATCTTCAGGCCAGACCATCCTGAGTCACTGCACATCAACGCAGCTGCTTAGCAAAGTCTCATCAGCCCAGTGGGTGAATCAAGATGGGCTGGTCCAGTTCCTGGCCTAGCGGGACCTTATGCCACCTTCTACCTGAGAAATCCTGCTGGACTTCCAAGGAGCAAGGACGGATGTAACTGTAAGCAGGGGTTGGGGGGAAACAGCCATGCATCAGATGTAAACCAATGAGTGGGACTGTCTTGCAATGAACTTCTATTTATGGACAATGAAATTTCAATTTCATATACTTTTCACACATCGTGAAATGTTATCCTTCATTCAATTTCTTTCAACCATGAAAAGACATAAAAGCCATTCTTAACCTGTGATTGTACAAACACAGGTGGTGGGCTCCATGTAGCCTACAGGCCATTGCAGTTTGCTGACTCTGACTCCAGACCCAGGATGGGAACCCATTCAGTTCGATGTTAAAGCCTGTTCTCTTCACTAGCAGGTACACAGCACACCCTCAGATCCAAACCTCTCTCATTCCAAAGCACATGCTCATTCTCATAAATGCCCCTCCTCCTGAGGAGTATTTGACAAGAATGGCCAAGGAATTCACAATGTACACACTCATAGAGTGGAGTTCAACTCAAGGCTGGAACACCTCCCTGCTGCTTTTAGTGATGTCTTAGAGTCACTGTAAGAAGTTGTTTCTATGGAAACTGACCTGGTCCCCCTGCCTCGGGGATCCTTGTTTAAATTCCCTTCCCTGACCAAAGTATGAATGCAGAGCTGTGGACCACCCACTATGTTTGCATCTATCCTCCCCAGCCATCTTGTATTTAGGATTTCAGATCCACCAACTTTATAGATAGAATTTATTAGTGAACAGACCACTCCAGATATATGAGAAAATGGAATGAACATTGTTCATGAAGGTTCATTTTTTTATTAGGCTCAAAGTTCTTAATGAATGAAAATGGAATGCAGATGGTGCTATTTTCTCCTTTGCTGTATCTTCAAGTTCAGTAACTGTAATTGAACAGATTCACTTAAAAGGGGGCTGGCAAAGAAACCTCCTTGGAAATGTATGGGAATCAACTGTATCAAATGTATGGGAATCTCCTTAAAGAGAAATTCCATTTATGTTTGAAAAAAAAGAGAAGCGAACCAGTGTTGCAGGTCTGTAATCAGTTTTCAAATTACAGAAGATGTTGTCCATTGTTGTGAAATGGGGCTCTGACAAGAAGTCAATCAGGTGTATTTGCTACATCGATTAGCACTTCAGTGGCGGAGGGAGAGGGTGAGCCTTTATGCAGGGCCAGCTCTCCAGGGACTAGATAAGCTCCCATGCTCAGAAGCATCTACTCCACTCAGACATCCTGCTCTGTTTACTCTCCCAAAGCAAGCAGAAGATTCACTGAGGTGCTCCACATTTCAGAAGAGGCAGAGAACCCTTCTGTTGGTAGTAAGACTGAAATCAGACGGAAGTGGGTCAAAGTAACAAGACCTAGCGAACATGAGAGGGGCTTCTGAGTTCAGAACACCTGGGTCCCGTTTCAGCCTCTGCCACTTACCATGCTGCTTACTTAACTTTGAAGCTGTGATGTTTTTCATCTGTGGAGGGAAGATAATAATCGTATCTACAGGATGGGGTTACTAGGAGAATTAAACATGACACACGTGTGGAAAGTGCTTAGCAGAGTGCCTAACAAAGGAACACGTGCAGAATGAATAGCCAACATCATCCTCGACGCCCCTAGAGCTAGCATCAGCCTCGCCCCGGGCTCAGTCCACCCTCATCCGACCAGCTCACAGAAGATGCTACGCAGGAACTAACACAGGCGATAACCGCATCTCCTTCAGGACACAGACACCAACAGTCAGTGTAGAACAGTGGTTCAGAAAGTGAGTTTCAGAGCAGACAGACCCAGCATCCGGTCCCAGCTCAGCTGCTTCCTAGCCATGTATCCTTGGGCTAAGCCCCAGGCTGCTCATGTGTTAAATCATGCCTGTTTCTAAAGATGTCCAGGTGATTATAAAGTGCTTGGCGTGGGGTTGCACAGTAAGAAGTGGCCATTTCCACCACAGGGCAGCGTGAAACCCAATCTAGAACAGTCTCGTCTGACAGAACTTTCTGTGGTGAAGGAAATGTTCTAAATGTGCACTGTCCGACATAGTAGTTTTTAGGAAACAAAACAAAACAAAACCGAAAACCTCCTCCTGTGTGTTTCTCCTTTACTCTCACATGACAACCACACTTATTACATTTCTGACACCAAATATATGTGGTTCCCCCGGCCCCCCAACAAGCAATGCTCTGAGACGCCAGCTGGGTGTCCTAACAGTGTAACGCGATTCTGACACTGTCTACCTGGTGATAGGGTCAGGCCCCACAGGTAAAGGGCTCATTCCCATTAGACTGCCCCCTCTTCAGATGCCACGTGCAGGTCCAGGTTGTTCTCACCAATTGGTTATAGATTGGAGGTGCCCACGACCCCCTTCTCAGGTTCGATTAACTTGCTAGAGCAGATCCCAGAACTTGGGAAAACCATTTCCTTACTAGATTACTGGCTTATTATAAAAGGATACGACAACAATAGCCAGATGGACGAGCTGCATAGCGTGAGGCCTGCGGGAAGGGGCATAAAGCTCTGACGCCCCCTCTGAGGAAGCCACTCTCCCAGCACCTCCACACGGGCGCAGACCCGGGAGCTCTCTGACCTCACACTTCCGGTCATTTTGTGGAGGCTTCATCATGTAGGCATGATTGATCAGTAACTCAATCTTCAGCCCATTCTCCCATTCTCAGGAGAGGGGTGGGTGACGCTCAAAGTTGCAAGCTTCTAATCATGGCTTGGTCTTCCTGGTGACCAGCCCACACCCAGGAGCCATCCAGGAGCCCACCTGAAGCGGCCTCATTAGAACAGATGTCACCCCAGCACCCAGGAAATTCTGAGGGATTTAAGAGCTCTGTGTCAAGAACCAGAGTCAAAGACTCTCAAGTATTACAACAAAAGATGTTCCTCGTGCTCTTCTCCCCTAGGAAATTATACGGGTTTTAGGAGCTCTGTGCCAGGAACTGGGGACAGAGACCAATATATATATATTTCCTATTATTTCACAGGTAGCCACTAGCCACATGCGGCTTTTGAGCACTTGAAATGTGCCAGGGGCGACTGAGACACTGAGTTCTTAAATTTTATTAGAATTTAACTAATTTCAGTTTGAATCTAAATCGCCACATGTGGCTAGAGGCTACTACCCTGGATGGACGGCACCAGTTCTAGAAGGACAACCTGATGTTTCCTGGGATTTTAGGAAGCAAAAGGACGGCTTTCAAATGGGCTGATGAGGAAAGGCCACGTGGGCTAGGGGTCTTCTCTGAGCTGGCCTCTTAAAGAACAGATTCTGACTTGCAGAAGGCTTGTCCTACTTTGCATGATGGGGAACGGGCCATTTCTCAAAAGGAAGGGATGTGAAGCTAGGCTGAGTTAGAGCCTCTCTTCAAAGGGCCTGATTACCAAGCTAAGGAGGGACTCTCAATAGGCCACAGGGAATAGGTGACATGGGACAGTAGTTCCTGCCCCCAAAGCCAGCTGTTACATGGGGATGCTAGCCCATCTCTCCTCACCCGCTGTGACCTAATGTATCATGAACATGTCAATGACACGTGTAGCTACTGTTTCCGTAGCTCAGCAGACCGTGTTCAGGGATTATTTAGGGACATGGCTCTCATCTCAGAGTGCTTTGCCTTTATACACAGATTAGCTCAGAAGGCAGGCAGAGGCCCTCACAGGGTCCCTCAGCCATACTGCATATATCAACCACACTTCTATAGAAGCTATTCCAATGATTGCCCTCATTTTACAAGTAGCCGAACAGATGCCAGCAGGAGCAAAGGGGACAACTCAGGGTCTCGCCTGCTCATACAAGGATAAAGGGAGCCCAAGGATAAAACATGGTTCTCGGGGCTGATAAGTCTTTCTCATTCACTGTGCTGATGGTTACAAGAAGGGGAAAAAAGGAGATTATAGCCCAATGGCTTTAATACTAGAATTACCTTGAATCTACTAAGATACCTGCCATCTTTGAAATATACAGCAGGAAGAAGAAGTAATTAGCTGGCTTTTTATAGCTCTCTATAATTGCAAGGAATTAACAGGAGCGCCACTGAGAGAATTCTTTTTATGTCCTGGCATATACCTTTGGCTACAAAGCAGAACTAGCATTTATCCTGAGTAGAGATTTCAGTGACTTTCCATGCCCCGTACAAACATCAACCAGCAGACAGAGGCCAAGACAGTCAGAGCTCTTCTAATTCACACCTGTGTGGAAAAAGCCCAATGATTCCTGGCTTTGACTTCTGTTTCCTCTCTATTCTTTCTCCAGTGAACGTTATGGAACAGGGAAGAAGAGTCATTTGGCTGAGAAAGCTGGAAATTGTCTTGCAGTAAAAAGTAAGAGTTTCTCCATGGGAAAATTAACTGCAGTTACAGAGGTGCCCTTTGGACTTACAAGGACAGAGCCACTCCACCGGCTGGCCATCCCTATGATAAACATGCTGACTAACATCTGCAGAGTGCTTTAGAGTTCAAGTTTGTTTTGTTTTTTAATATTTATTTATTTATTTATTTTTGGCTGCGTTGGGTCTTCGTTGCTGCGCGCGGGCTTTCTCTGGCAGCGGCGAGCGGGGGCTACTCTTTGTTGTGGTGTGGGGGCTTCTCACTGCGGTGGCTTCTCTTGTTGCAGAGCACGGGCTCTAGGCGCACGGGCTTCAGTAGTTGTGGCATGTGGGCTCAGTAGTTGTGGCTTGCAGGCTCTAGAGCACAGGCTTGGGAGTTGTGGCACATGGGCTTAGTTGTTCCGCGGCATGTGGGATCTTCTGGGACCAGGGCTTGAACCCACGTTCCCTGCATTGGCAGGCGGATTCTTAACCACTGTGCCACCAGGGAAGCCCTAGAGTTCAAGTTTTAAACACACAGTTTCACTTACATTGTATTGGAGCCTGACAATCATGCTGGGAAATAGGTGTGGGGTATGAAGATTATTCTGCCCATTTTACAGATAAAGAAAATGAGGCTCGTGGAGGTTAAATGTCCAAGATCACACATCTGGTCACTTGTAAGGCCGCACCATGAGTTTCTAGCTCCATTCTTAAATGCTGCTCTTTCCACTTTTGCAGCAATTAACATTTTGTGGGGTATTTTGCAGTTTTCAAGGCATTTCTGACATGCATAGTACAGTTCAAATCCTCAGTGCACTGCAGTATCTATGATTACTTACAAATGAATTGAGCTGCCAGAGCATTTGTGTAACCTGCCAAGATGATGCAGCTCACAAGTAGAACCAGGATTGACCCTGTATTTTCCCCTCCGATCCTTTATTGGTACCAAGCACCGGTTCTGCTTCTAAGCTGTTTTATTTGCACTCTCACACTAAAAACCTTCCTAAAGTGTTTAAGTCCATTTCCCTTCCAGCACTGGTTACAAAAGTCTCATGAAGACCTTCCAGCCCTGGTTACAAAAGTCTCATGAAGATAGTGGGATTTTCAACACAGTGTGGGGAAAGGGGGACGAAGGGCCAGTCCTGACATGGCTTTAGCCTATCACTGTGGCCCGCAGCTCTGCCGGTTGGGTGCATCTGCAGTCAGAGCTGAGGATACAGCCTGGCACATCTTGGGAAACTGTAGGCCAGTGACCTTCAAGGATACACAGCCAATCAGAGGAAGAGCTGGTATTTATCTTTGATACAAGGGATATAGGTAAATGCCTATGGGGTGGCTAACTCCTGGATCTGACCCCTTCTCTAGTACTTTCTCCAGCTCACAAGACCCGTCTAATGACAAAACAGTTGGAGAAGAAAAATATACGATCATGGCCAAGGTCAACAATGATTAGTCCTCATTGAAACAGACTCCCTAGTAAGAGTGTAGAGCTGCTATCACAACATCCAATGGATGTTCCTGGGGGGGGAAAGGAAGTATAGATCATCCTGCAGAAAAGGCTGGAAGTCTAAAGGGGCCACATTAATTCACACTTGGACAAGACACAAGCTATAGTAAGGTACTAGCAGGTGCCAGTTGACAGTGAAAGATTCTACCAAGGACGCTAGCTCCATCACCTCCCTCAGCTTTGGACAGGCTGGGAGACTAACAGGGATGGAGGGAAGACAAAGCTCCTGCATCCCAGGCTCAAAAGTCAGAACAAAGACCAAAGCATGATATTAATACGGAAAACGTGTAGCAGACAGCAAGTGTGGCATGAATTCAGACTTTGGAATGAAAAAGACCCAGGTTCATATCTTCCATCAGTCACCTTGGGCAAGTTCTGGAACCTCTCTGTGACTGGATTCTTCATCTTTAAAATGGAAATGATACCGTCAGCTCCTACTGTTTGAGCACTTACTGTATGCCAGGCACTGTTCTAGGCACTATATGTATATGGCCTCATTTAATCCTTTCAACAACCCTGTGACGTTTGTGAGGGTTGTTATAATTATTTCCATTTCCAAATGAATAATCTAAGCTACAGATAAATTAAATATCACGCTCCAGGTAACACAGCTGGTAATACTTCCCATGCAGAATTGTCTTGAAGATAAAATGTTAATGTATGTAGGTAGATGGCATTAGTAGAACCCCAGTAAGTGATAGGGTCAGCTAGTATTATTATTTATACTATTATAATGGCCTGCTACAATTCACTATAAGGATAAATAAAGTACTGAGCCTCTCACATCTTCGGATATTTAAACAGGCTGGCTGCTGGTGGACCATTTGTCTTACCGGCATCTACATCTTTTCCAGCCCCTTGATTCTCTTAAACTATTTACACACAGGGGCAGCCTCCTCCCAGACTTTTCCCAGCACCAACACGTGCTTAATCCAAACAATGCAAGATTTATGGCCTTCCTTTATTTGAGTTGATTCCAATGTGTCAGCAGATATGAATTGTAACATAAAATAATTACACTTGAAAGTGAAATGCAGGCCTAAGGATTCTGGTTGGCTATTTTTTTTAAATGCCAGCAATTTCTGAAAGACTGGATTTATTTAGTGCCCTTCCCCCCTCCTCCTGAGCACTTAGAGACCTCAGCATTTAGGAATGCTATTCTAGCTACCTTTATTACAGACTACTTTATCAATTACCATGACAATTATTCATACTATACATGAACGTACTTTATAGTTGCCACATGTGCTCCATACACAAAGGAATAAAACCTATAATGCGTCTTCCTTCTCAGTAAATCCTAATGGGTGATACAAGCCACAGACTCCTGAATGGGAGCCACTTAGAAGTGTGACCGAACCGAAGCAGCTTGAATTTATATACAAACAAATTAATGGAGGCTTTAATGAAGCACAAGAAGGGGGTTCCCACAAGGAAGATTAGCAATTAGGGCAGGAAGAGGCCTATTAAATCATCTTGTCCATCCCCAACCATGTGGGCTGTTCCCTATAGCAAAACCCCCTTCCAGGTTAAATTACCTGAGACACTGGGATTCCGTTCCAGCCCTTGGGAAACAACTGACTGCCCAATCAATCTCCCCATTCCAGTTCTTTTGGTTACATGGCAAGAGATTGGAAAAAAACAAAAAGCAAATGAAAAGTGACTGTATCCCAGGGAAAGTCTTATATCAGCCTCTTTTTTTCCCCTTCCCTTTCTACCCTCTTTTCAGTCTTCTGGAATCATTGTTAATTTAAGACGTGGCATTTCAGGTTCATTTACCAGCATCTACCTCCTCTTATTCTATCTAACAGTGTGTAGAAACTGAAGGCAAATAAAGGCAGGCACGATGAAAAGAGTACTTTTGGATTGAGGTTGACACCATCTGAGTTTCAATCCTGACTTGGACGTTGACTACCTGTGGGATTTAGGCAGGTCACCATTCCTCTCCTAGTTTGAGATTTCTCTATAAAATTAGGATATATTAGCTTGATACTGTCATAATAGATTTTATTCATTCACTCAACTTTTTTTTTTCTTTTGCGGTACTCAGGCCTCTCACTGTTGCGGCCTCTCCCGTTGCGGTGCACAGGCTCCGGACGCGCAGGCTCAGCGGCCATGGCTCACGGGCCCAGCCGCTCCGCGGCATGTGGGATCCTCCCGGACCGGGGCACGAACCCATGTCCCCTGCATCGGCAGGCGGACTCTCAACCACTGCGCCACCAGGGAAGCCCCACTCAACTATTTTTAAGTGAATACATACTATCTGAAAGGTGTGTGCTAGCACTGAGGACACATCGATAAATCCCATGGTTCCTGCTCTCAACGGCACATGAGGTATTGCAAGGTATGCTGTCTCAACAGACCCAATTATAATGCATTTTAAAAATTGTGATAAAATATACATAACATAAAAACTACCATTTTAATCATTTTTAAGTACACAGTTCAGTGGAATTAAGAATATTTACACTATTGTGCAAACATCACCACCACCTTTTTTATCATCCCCAACTAAAACTCTGCACCTATTAAACACATACTCCCCATCCTCCCCCACCCCCATGCCTGGCAAACACCCTTCTGCTCTCTGTGTCTATGAACTTGACTACTCTAGGAACCTTATGTAAGTGGAATCATACAATATTTGCTTTTTTGTGACTGGCTTATTTCACCTAGCATGATGTCTTAAAGGTTCATTCATGTTGTTGCATGTATCAGAATTCCCTTCTTTTTTAAGGCTGTATAATATTCCATTGTCTGTATATACCACATTTTGCTTATCCACTCATCCACTGATAGACACTTGGGTTGCTTCTACCTTTGGTACAACACATTTTTATAAATATTGTAAAAGAAGTGGCTGGTGTATGAAAGTATAGACAACGGATATCCAACCTAGGTTGGTAGGTTAGGGAAGAATTTCTAAGGAAATGGTACCTGTGCTGAGAGGCCTGGAGGAGAAACTGGAGTCAGCCAAATAAAGGAAAGAGCCAAGAGAGGGTGGGTGGAGGGAAGGCAGCGGAAGAAAGTTCTAGGCAGAAAAACCAAACCAAAACAAACCATGTGCAAAGGCCAAGAAAGAAACCACTGAAAGTGGGTCTCTTTGATTGTGCGGGTCAGCTGGGGATGATGCTGAGAGGACTTTCGCTCTTCTGAGATGATCATTTCTGTGATTCTGTTCTCCACACAGTATCTCTGTATTATATGTCTATTCCACCAACATTCCCTGTATGGATCAATTAAATATCATCTGCTGGTTTAATTAGAATGACTCTGTTTGCTTTTCTTTTCAGGTCATTAATACAGAAGCACACACGTATGAACCTGAAGTGAGGCAACCATGCCGTGATCTTGCTTATCACACTGTCATATAATTGGTTATTTACTCAGCTGCTAGTTCATGAGCCCTGGGGAGGAGAGGGGTTTCTCTGATACATCTTCATATCTCTGTGCCTGGGACATAGAGCACACTAGGTAAATGTTTGGTAGAAGAATTTAATTTTTACAGATGAGAGTATCAGGGAAAGAAAAATAAGTGACTTCACCAAGGTGCTGATGGGAGCCCTGGTTTTTTAAGGATGCAATTTTACACTCTATAAAATAGTTAACCTTAACCCTCCCAATGATATTCATATACTAGTTTCATAAAGAGAAATACAAGCAAAGGTAGATTTGTGCAGAAAGTACTCTGAGGCTAGAGAAATGGCCTCAAGAGGTTTAAGGTGCATTCAGTTTTCTCAAAGACTTTAACCAGGTGGCAGAATATAGACACTGTGGGCGGAAAACCAAAGTGATGAGCACCCTCGGTGTCCTGGAGCTGTCCTGAAGGAGGCCACAGTCAAATCTCATTATTTCAGATCCCACTAATTCTGAATGTGGACAGAACCCGGGCCGCATCTCTTGCTCAGTAAAACTGCTGTCCATAAATTAGATACAGTTCTTAGAACGTCAAGGGAGGAGTTTATTAATTGCTAAACATTTGGTATGTGCCAACTTTATTCTTCTCTTCTGACAAAACTAATGTACATAATCAAGGAGTACTTATTTGCAAAGAACTTCCACATGCATTCTTTCCCCCAGAATTACTACAACAGACCTCTGCAGAAGGCCAAAGTCATCCCCATCTCCATCTCGTAACTGAGAAAACATAGGCTCAGAGTGATGGAATGACTTGGCCAAGACTGTACAGCTTTATGTGTAGGAATGAATATACAAATAAATTTTATTCTGCTTGAAAGTCGAAGATCATACATCTTAAATTATAACAGTAAAGACTGTCAAGTTTTCTCTTCTTGGTGACATTTATTCATACATGGAAAATCAACAATATTGCTCTAAACGTCGCTCAGCCGAAGTGTATGGCCAAGGGCAAAATGGTGGTCAGACAGTTAACACCTTGACAATTTACAAGCCAAGCCTCGTGAGAAACCCATTTTCAGCCAATTCTCAACGCCCTTTGACATCGTTCAGATCTGTAGGTAAAACCAATGGACTATTAGTCTCATTAGTGTAAAAGACAGACTCCACCGTCAGGGTGCTACCCTATGACTATCATGAGCAGATAAGGAAATTAAGACAGAGGCATTAAAACTAAAGTTTAATATCAAAAAGTTTAAAAATGTATATTTTACAATAATTGGTAATACTCCATGCTGACAAATATGTAGGGAAACAGTCTTTGTACCTCTGGTGGTACAACTTTCTAGAACATAATATGAACCCCCCCTCCCCCCAAAAAAAAGACCAAAGCATTAAAAGTATACATACTTGTTGACCCAGGAATTCTGGAACTTAACTAAAGGAAATAATCACAGGTGTGTATGAAAAGATGTGCCCATAGATGCAAATACTAACAATAAGGTGTTCATTAAATTACGTTACACTCATAGGCTAATATTCTTTACAGTAATTGAAAATGATGCTATAGAAAAATATTTAATAAAAGACAATATGTGGATAAGTAATAAAGTAGGTTACAAAGCAGCATGTATAGTATAATTTCAATTAAAAATATATATATAGGGCTTCCCTGTTGGCGCCAGTGGTTGAGAATCTGCCTGCTAATGCAGGGGACACGGGTTCGAGCCCTGATCTGGGAGGATCCCACATGCCGCGGAGCAACTATGCCCGTGCGCCACAACTACTGAGCCTGCGCGTCTGGAGCCTGTGCTCCGCAACAAGAGAGGCCGCGATAGTGAGGGGCCCGCGCACCGCGATGAAGAGTGGTCACCGCGTGCCGCAACTAGAGAAAGCCCTCGCACAGAAACGAAGACCCAACACAGCAGAAATAAATAAATTAATAAACTCCTACCCCCAACACCTTAAAAAAATATATATATATTTGTAAAGAAGACTATTGGTATATACACCAAAATATCGACTTGGTTTATGTTTAAGTGGTGGGATTTCAAGTAACTTCTATTTTCTCCGGACTATTTTATATTTTGTAAATTTTCTATAGTAAATATATGCTACTTTTATAAATAGAAAAGGCATAAATTATAGATAAGGATTAGTCTCTGTCCATTATTACTGCGTGACTCTGGGCTGGCAATCAGACTCTCTGAGCTCCAGGTCCGTCACCAATAAAATTGCATGTGTAATACATATATTGTAAGATTAACGTGAAGATCAGCTGTAAGAAAAAAAGTGAAAGTAGTTTCCAAACTACAAAGAGATTCTCAAACATAAGAGATCCTTTTTTTTTTTTTAATCATTGTATCTGATGAAGTTTTTGTTAAGTGCTAGGGTGGTTGTATCATAGGCTAGAGATAGCCAAAAAAAAAAATACAGGCACAGACTTTGGCAGCACAGAAATAAACATGAAAGAGTATGCACGTCTATTCACCCGAATAGATCATCCTGCACAGAGTCGTGAGATGATGCATCTCTGTATATGAGTCTCAGAAACTCTCCTCGGACGCACTTATATTGAAGATGAAGCATCTGTGCCTCAAAAGTGAGGTTATGACTGTCTTGGGTTTAGACACTTGCCAGTACAATCTTTACTTTCAAAATTTTAAACATGTAATTTCAAAACAGTCTACACATTTCTTAGATACCATGAAAAATTCAAACCTCCATCTCTGGAGGTGCAGACATTTTGTATTTAGATATTGAGGCCAGGCTTCGGTGTAATTTCTTGCAGATTTGAAATCTCCTGATTTTCTAAATCATTTAAGAAGTCAAATCCATCCTGCCAAGCAAATCCCCGAGCTATGGGAGTGAGGCAGCTTGAAGGAAGGCTGTGTACTAGGGTGATCCCAAAAGAGATATTTGGCTGAAGCTACAAGTATAGGAGCTGCTTGCAGTTGAGATGGCTGCACGCTCCATCTGATGTGGGCTCATCAGACGGACTGAAACCCTGGGCTCGAGTCAGAACTGCGAGCTCACTGGCCTTTGTCCTCAGTGCCTGGAGCACTTCTACCCTCCTCCACCCTCCATGTTCAGGGCTCCATCCAGAATGGAGCTGGTAACACCTATATGTAGTTCACAGTGTGATCATAAGGACTGAAGGAGACCACGCATGTAACTCACTCAGCACAGTGGATATAACACTCCTAGGTCATCCCTCACCACCTTACCAGCTCTCCTAGGCTAACCTCCTCTCTCTCATCCTTTGCATCAAAGCATAGTTGTACACGCTCCAGGCTGCAGAGTGCGCCCAGGCATCAAAATTCTGAGGCACAGACCCCAGGACCCTGAAAGGACTCCTACCCCTAGGCAAAGCTCCCACTGCTGGCGGGGCACAGAATGGCTGGGAGAAGGCAAGAGTTTTTATCCTCCAGGAACTTACTTGTAATATTTAGTATAGACTTCAACACACAGTAGTTGCTCAATAAATGTTAGTTTCTTTCCTTCCCTTCAATTAGATATTACCTTTCCCTCATTCACATAATATATTATACTACTTTTATAGCTGGCTGTACTTTCTATCTTATACATACTGGGTATTTAATAATGCCTTTGGAAAATATATACAGCAAAAGAAAAAAAAGTGACTATATCTATATGCATATGAGAGCATAGAAAAGGGGTGAGAAAGAAGGATAAAGGCAAATTAGATGGATGGGGAAAGAGAAAGGAAAATGGGGGGAAACAAATTATCTATGCATTAAGATCATTAATAACACCGGAAATTGAGACTGAATATATTACATGTAACCTTTCATACATTTTATATAATCTTCTATTCATCTAGAAGTTAAAGGAACCCTGGGAAGGGCAGATATGGCTTGAGTAAAATGGGTTGTATCACTGAAGCCCATGGCAGAGGGGATGAAGTTGCTATTTACTGTTCTCAGGGAGATAATTATTCTTAGAATTTAGACGCCACCCACAATGCCCAAAGGTTTTAGGTGGACACAGCCAGACAAGAAGGTGGATCAGAGGGCTGCTTGACTTGTACAATGAAGGAATCCAGCACAATGCCACAAATATCTCCTGGGAGCTTACCACGTACCAGAAGGTGGTAGATATAAGAGTAACCAAATAATGGACCCTGGCTTCCAATTACTCATAGTCTAGGATTTTTGTTTGTTTCTTCGTTTCAAATTCTCTCTACTTTTCATGTTTGTAACTAATCAGGGAATGCAAATGCTTTACCAGCTTAGCATGATTATTCCTAATCTGTAGAAAAGCAGGGAAAGGTGCAAGAAAGAAGTAGTGACCATGAGCATAAGACAGAAAAATGGGAGGGCATTAGATTTATCTCACTGTTGATGCTAGAATTTAAAAAATATATATGTATTTTTTAATTCTAGAATCAACATATATACAAATAAATATTTTTATTTAAATGAATGAATGAATAAGGTCAGTAACTACAGCACAAAAGAACAAATGATGAAAAAGTCAGCCAGGATATCACCGAAGTGTTTTATTCCAGGTAACATCTAACCATCCATGTAAGACAGACTCACACACCAGCTTCCTTGTTGTGGCCAGCAAAGCAGTGTGAAATGAAATAAATGTGGTGGGCAGGGCAGCCCTCATTAACTGAGACATCTTAGCAGTTCACTTCACCTCTCTGAAACTCAGTGCCATCCTGTGTAAACCAGAGATAATTCCTCTATTTGGAAAGACTTCTATAAAGCTTGGCTAGTTAATTACCGCTCATATACTCCAGAGGAGAACACAGAGCCACTAAGAGGTTCAGTGATTCATAAAAGTATGAAATGAGATGTGCGTAAAGCACTTACGACAAGATCTGGGACAACGGTAAGTGCTATTGCTATCCTCGCTATTATTGTCGTCGTCGTTTTTATCATTACAGCTCGATCTGCACCTTTTTAACCGAGTGACGATACAAATTGAGGCCCTCTGACAACAAACCCAGACTTCCTTGCCTAACACTGGTCATCCAGGCCCCAGGTTCCACCATGCACACTTCCCCAGAGTCTCTCCTCTGGCGGATTTTACCAGGCTCTCACCTTGACCTGGGCTCACCCTCTAGGAAACACATTCCTTTATTGTCCCCAGAATTATTAATGCTGCTCCAGCTCGGGCTGCCGCGGAGAAGTACTTGAGAGAAGCACCGAGAACCCACCTTATCAGTGCTGGGCCTAATTATAGCATCACCATTTCTACACAAACAGCTCCTGTAAGGGGTGTCTTCATAAAAATAGAACCACCTATTAAATAACTGAAGCACAGTCATGGAAAATGAGTTTTAAATTAAAATTTAAAATAAATGTGCGAGATAGAAAAACAATAAACAGTAGAACCCCTATAAAGCAATCAGCCTTCGAAATAAAAGCAGAGACACCCAAATTGACAGCCCTGATTTATCACGTGTAACGGCCCCCGGAATTTGGATGAGAATTTTCAGAAGTGTCTTCTTCCATTACTCAGTTGACCCTCAAAACTATAGGAAGCTCCCAGAGCATGCTCATATCTGTGATTTACGAGGCACGTATGTCACAGGCCCTTTTGCAAGGAGAAAGGAAGCACGGTGGGGAAATGCTGTGACCTCGCTATACTTTTTATCTTTTTTCGTAGCACTGATTACTTTCTAACAGAGTATATTATTTATGTATGTCTATTGTTTCTTGTCTGTCTCCCCGCATTAGAATGTAAACTCTACAAGGCAGAGTCCTTCCTTTTATTTACCAATGTCTGCACACCCCTGAGGATACTCCTTGGCACACAGTAGGTACTCAATGAACATCTGCTGAATAAATAAATGGATCAAAATTTAAGAGTAGTCCTGGTCAAGTGACTGAACCTCCCTGAGGGTGAGTCACCTCATCTGTAAGATGGGAATGATAATATGTTACTCAACAATGGATTGCAAGAATTCAATGAGAAAAATATATGGGAAGCACTTGGCACAGCGTCTGGCAATTAGCGCTCCACAAATGGTAGAAATAACTAACACAATTCCCAGAGCTGAATATTTATCATCAAAGTTTATAAAAAGCATTCATCCCCAAAGTCAGCCACCAAAGAGAAGGGAACAGAGGGCCCAGAGATGAAGACCAGAGATCTTCAGCGGGTGCTCCTCCTGCGCTCCTACAGAGCTCGCCATGGGGTCAGAATGAGCAGATTAGAAGACTCCTGTGTAATCACCCACACCAGAGCCAGCAGACACCAAGCTCCTTTGTCTACATATTGTCTGCGGGGGCCGTCGCATAACAGTGGCCAAAGTAAATGGTTACGGGAGACCATAAAGCCCACTATGCTCACTATCTGGACCTTTAAGAAAGAGGCTGAGGAATGACCCCAGGGTTCAGATGAGGAGAGAGTCCCAGAGAATAGGCAGAGATCCATCCCCGAGGTCACACTGCACATCCAGGCACTGCCACCTTGAGCAGCAGCTCACACACCCTTCAGAGGCCCCAAGAGTAGCTGATAAACCTTTAGTCACAGGGCTGGTCTGCACGACAAAAACCCTCAGAGCAGTTAGATTTCTCCCCTGGAGAATAAACGCACGGTCACGTGCTTTCCAGAGGCCCTAAGTAGGCCCTTGAAAAGGAGAGAGACCACACTGGGAACTGAAAAGAGCACAGGCCTTATTACTCTGCCATGTCGGAGCCAGTGCCCGGCTCTGCAATTTGCTGGGTATTCAGCCTTGTGCAATTCCCTTAACCTCTCTGTGTCTCAGTTTCCTCATCTGTTTAACAGGACAAATAGTACTTTCTTAGCTGAGTTCTTAGGGGATTGAATTAAATGAGATCAAGCATGTAAAAGCAGCTAGCCCAGCAAACAGTGCCTCTTTCCCTCCTGAAAGACCAAAATTGATAAAATGATTCATTAAGGGAAAGACAGCACATTTCTGAGCTTATCAAATCTGCCTGAAAACATTCGTGGTCTCACTTTCCAGGGTAATACGAATATCCATTTTTTCCCCCCGTCATGAATTATCCCCCGTCTAAATTATCTAACAGAGGCAGCTTCCGGACAGGGCCAATTTCTAAAAACTATGTTGGATTTGAGCTATAAATTGATTTTTTTATGGTGATAAATTAAAATCCAATATCACCCAACAAGACACTAAACATACAGAGGCCCAGTTTTTCCCCTCAGATGTTCAGTCTCTTTGATATGAAAATGGACCTGGGGCAGCTGTCGGGCTTTGGGAGCCTGAATGTTGAAGCAAATGAGCAAAGAATATGGAGATGGTAGAGAGAGGAAGAGAAAAAGGTAATGAGGAAGGAAGGCAAAGTAAGGAAGAGGAGGAAGGGAAGAGGATGCTTCCCACTTCCTGTTCTGTGGGCATTAGAGAGTGACACAGAGTCGATGTTCAAGCCTCGGTGTTTTGCATACAATGTGCTAGGAGGTCTCAGGAGCCACTTACTTTTCTTTTCCTTAACATTTATTTATTTATTTATTTGGCTGCGCCAGGTCTTAGTCGCACCATGCATGTGGGATCTCGTTCCCTAAGCAGGGATTGAACCCAGGCCCCCTGAATTGGGAGTGAGGAGTCTTCACCGCTGTGCCACTAGGGAAGTCCTTCAGGAGCCGCCTCTTCTCTTTGGCTTCTGAGTTTCTTCACTTGTAAATGAGTGGGTTAGTCAATGCCTAAGGGACCTTCCACCCCTGACATCCTAGGACCAGGGTACTCTGAATCACGTATATTATTCTTTCCATGCTCACTGCCTGCATGGCAAAACTTGCATCTTTGATACGTAGCGTCTTGGGCTCCAATATCTAGCCCAGACAATGAGCATTTCATTATAAGTTTACTTATTCGTTACTTCCTGTTCCATCCTTCCCTCGCTTTTGTTCCGTCTCTCCCTGACTGACTTTCCTCCCTTCCTTCCATGTGCCATTAGCATCTCTGTCACATACCAGGACCTGTGCGAAACCCTGCAGATACAGCAATGGATGAGACTAGGGGCCTCGTGGAGCCTGTAGTCTGATGGAAGCATGGGTCAACTCATTCTGATACAGACAACCGTGTGCTGTGATAAAGGTGAACAGAGGATGCTGTAGGAGGAATATGAAAGGATTCCTTAATTCTGAAGGGAGGACATAAGAAAGTCCATATCAGAGAGGGGATAATAGAGCTAATATTATAATATTAACACCTAGAGCTTTTTATTATACTAGGCACTATTCTAAGTCTTAGGGGATTAAATTAAATCCTCATTTAATCTTGCACTAATCCTAAAACATAGGTACTTTGATTATCCCCATCTTACAGATGAGTAAAAGAGATACAAAGTCATTCATAAAAATTGCTTTAGAGCTGGCCAGGAACGGATCCAAGGCAGCTCCTTCCACCATGCCCACTCTCTGGTGCCAGTACCATACCAGTGAGGAGTGTGGGCTGTGGATTCAGACAGACCCAACATGAATACTGCTCAGAGGATGAAATGCATAAAGCACTTAGTTTACTAAAGCACCTGGCTTGAGAAAGGGCTTGATAAGTGGTCATTGTCGCGCTGTGTTGCTGTTGCTACTGTTGTTGACATTACTGGACCTGGAGGTGTTCACTGAGTGAAGAAGGGCAAAGGGATATACAGAGTGGAGGGGTCTCCTTTTGCTAGTCCTGCAAGCTGGGCAATGAATGGTCGGTACAGGAACTGGCAAGATGGTACCCCCGGCATTCTGCTCATGCACGAAATGATACTCCCAGGTCTGCTACGTACAGCTGGCCTGGGGGTACACTGCATAGATCTACGGGGGTATACAGAGTGGAGGGGTCTCCTTTTGCTAGTCCTGCAAGCTGGGCAGTGAATGGTCGGTACAGGAACTGGCAAGATGGTACCCCCGGCGTTCCGCTCATGCACGAAATGATACTCCCAGGTCTGCTACGTACAGCTGGCCAGGGGGTACACTGCATAGATCTACGGGGAGGTAGTCATCGTATAGTCATCAAAAACATGTATACTTATTGCAACCGTTTCCCAGCAAAAGTCATCCCGGGCAATGAGCCTTAAAGAAAGGGACTTTTCCCTGATTTGCGCAAAGACATCTGATGGGTCGAGGGTGGCCTTAGAGTCACTGTACCTACCTCTCTGTATAGCTAGTGCAGCTTCAGGGCCACAGAATACAATGAATAATAACTCAGGCTGTAATGGACATGATTCAACCAGAACTCTTTAGTCGTACATTCCAGGCCTCGCAATAGGGCCCTGCCAGCCCTCTCAGTTTTCTCTCACTGATAGCAATCACACATCCTCCAATCCAGAATATCCAGACATCTCAACTCTTCTCCACACCTGCCCTTCTTCATGACTTTCTCACTTTAGGGCCTTAGTAAACACTCCCCATAATTCCCTTTGCCTGGATACTGGTCCTCTTGTATCTCTCACTTGAAACCCTGCCCATCCTTCAAAGTTCAGCCCTTTGTTCCGAAATCATTCCATATTTCTTTTCAGATGGAAGAAATCATTTCTTCTTCTTTTTTTTTTTAACTTTTTTTTTTTTTTTTTGCGGTACGCGGGCCTCTCACTGTCACGGCCTCTCCCGTTGCGGAACACAGGCTCCGGACACGCAGGCTCAGCGGCCATGGCTCACGGGCCCAGCCGCTCCGCGGCATGTGGCATCCTCCCAGACTGGGGTACGAACCCGTGTCCCCTGCATCGGCAGGCAGACTCTCAACCACTGCGCCACCAGGGAAGCCCCATTTCTTCTTTTGAACTCTCATGATAATTTTATATTTTTCTCTTATCATATTGTTATTCTTGCTTTGAGTTTTTAGTTATATACATAGGTCTTGCCTCCTAGGTTGTAGGTTCCTTGAAAAAAAGGTTTCAGGCTAGTTCATCCCTATCCATCACGTAGAATATCCCTTTCACTCAATAAGCATTTGTGGAATGAATGAATGAATGAACCAATGAAAATGGCAGCATGGTCTAGACAGGGATTCTTAACCTTATCTGACCCAACACCTCCTTCTTATAAACCAATATTTTGTAATTCTTTTATTATCTGGAAATGATTATATAATCTACCTGTACACATGAAGTTTAAGCAAGTCAAAATATCCTACTTATAAAGGAGAAATAAAAGAAGATGATTTCTAATTAAAAAGAGTATGAATTTCAACACAGAAAGGCTTAGTTACAACTACAATAGAAGAACATAATGACACTGTCTTATGTCTGTGCTTTTCTTATAGTGAATAAATTCAGTTTTAAGAGATCATTCAACTCTTCCCTTTATATTTGACATTTTTAATGATGCGCCATATAAGTCCAGTTATGGTGAACACAGCTATACCTGAAACTGATGGAGTAGTGCCCTGCTGGTGACTCAAATATGAAAAGCATCACGGGGGAGGGGTTTTCCAAAGTGATGACCAACTCTTGATGAGGTTTCAACAGAACAAAGCACATCTTTCTCTCTGTTTAGCTGCATTTCTGGAAAACTCACTACTATGAATATTGTACAAAATCACTTTTTTTTATAGATAAAGTAGAGTTAGGTTTTAGATTCAGGTAATTATAAACAGGTTTTTCATCTACATGAATGTGTGATAAGACATTTAAAGTCACATGGCACAGGAAACATTTGTGTTGTGTGTGAATGTCCTGTACATTGCAGAGTGGCTAGCGTCCTTGCCCCTAGTAAATTCCTGCATCACCACCCCCTTCCCCAAAAGTCGTGACCACCCAAAATGCCTACGTTAAGTTCCAAAGCAGCCCCTTCTGGGGATAGAACCAGTCAAGTGGAGAATCTCTGGAGGAAAAGAAACAAAACAAGCTTAGGAGTTATAAATGTGAATTTGAATTCAATTCTTGCTACTCACAGTAGCCTCGGGCAAGCCACTCACCCTACTTGTACCTTAGATGACTCATCTGTAAAAAGGGGTCATAAAACCTCCAAGGATTGTTGGGTGTCCAATGAGACAGAATCCACAAAAGCCTGCTATAGACGGTCCTGCTTATAGGCTAGTCATCTTGTGAGAGTCCTATGTACTGTTTCAATGGCTCTCAGGATGACAGGGGTGTCCCAGGTCCCAGCATCCTGCTCTGCAACGCCTTCATCTTCCTACCTGTCTCCCTCCCTAGGACCAGTTTCTTTGCTCCACCTCAGCTGCTCTCCCCAAGTCCACTCAAAATATCTAGTTAGAAATAAAGGAAGAACAGTCCTGTTTTTGAAGAGACACGAATAAGGTGATATCTGGTTTTCACTGAAGAATAAATTATTAAATCAGCCGTGAAATGTAAGTGCAGCCATTACAGTTAAAACATCATTACCCCTCTATTATGAGGGACAATATTCAATCCTGGGCCACTCTCCACCTCTCCCCTGCTATGCCCTAGTTTTTTTTTTGCTGAGTCGTAATCACTAAGTCATTTTATTTTCTGTGCAATAAGTACTACTGAGCACCTACTATGTGGACATCATGTGCTAACCAGATAGATAACAGTGATGAACAAAAAGATACAGCCTTGTTCATATGTGTGTTGACAGACGTGTTCAATAAATATTTCCTGAAGGGAAAAATGAACACACACACATATCTTTCTCCTTTAGACATTTGTGCATTTAGAAATACGTTTTTCTCTTCCCTGACTCGTTTCATTTACCTGGTCCTCTCCAACTCACTCCTCCACTGCCAAGTCAGTGTGCCCTTTTCTGTGAAAACCCCTGACTATTTCAGGCAAAGCTCGGTCTCCATCCCCTGAGTACCGACAACTCCATTCACACCTGTGTCTCAGCAGCTGTTAGTTCATTTTGTGAGTCTGGTTTCGCCACCAGACTGTGAACACCTCAGGGGCAAGGACACATCTTCTTCATCTCTGAATCCTCAGGAAACAGATAATCGTGTGGCGTAAAACAGGCATCCGATATGCTCTTGCCTGACCAGGTACTGGTTACACTGCCAACATTCTATCCACAAGACAGTCCCAGTTGTAACTCCACCCCTTTTATCTTCACTCAGGAAAGCTCATTAAAATGAAAGTGAATAATGGTGACAGTAAGACAGGGATAATACGCAATCTGCTCTAATACATATAAAAGGAAATCGTTTATAAACTTTGATATTGCTATGGTCTGAAATGTTTATATCCCCTCAAATTTCATATGCTGAAATTCTAACCCTCAAGGTGATGGTATTAGGAGGTGGGGCCTTTGAGAGCTTATTAGGTCATGAGGGTGGAGCCCTTATACATGGGATTAGTGCCCTTATAAAAGAGGTCCTAGTAAGCATCCTCCCCCTCTCCCCCTTGCATCATAAGAGGACACAGAAAAAGGCACCATCTATGAGGAAGTGGGCACTCACCAGACACCAAATCCTGGGGCTATGATCCTGGACTTTCCAGCCTCTAGGACTGTGAACTAAACATTTGCTGCTTATAAGCCACCTAGTTTACAGTATTTTTGTATAGCAGCCCAAACACACTAAGGAAGGTGTGATATATTACTAGCATTAAGTACTCTGGACGAGACTACCTGGGTTTGAATCTCAGCTCTGCCACTTGAGAGCTGTGTAATTAATTATTTGGACCTCAGTTTTCTCATCTGTAAAATGGTGATGATAATAGCATTTACTTCATAGAATTGCTAAAATGTACTTAGAATGGTGCAAATAATAGTGCCAATCAGTGCTGGCTAAACTAAATGAACAAGCAAAATCCATCTGTGATTGTGGCAACAAGATGTTTCATTATCTGGAAGAGATGATACAGACCACTGCCCTCTATCCTGAGAAACAGACTCATCTTTAGGCTCCTGCAATATTTATGATTTTTAAACATTTATTTATTTATGTAATTATTTTTGGCTGTGTTGGGTCTTTGTTGCCGCGCACAGGCTTTCTCTAGTTGCGGCGAGCGGGGGCTACTCTTTGTTGCGGTGTGTGGGCTTCTCACTGCAGTGGCTTCTCTTTGTTGTGGAGCACGGGCTCTAGGCACGTGGCTTCAGTAGTTGCAGCATGCGGGCTCAGTAGTTGTGGCTCATGGGCTCTAGAGCACAGGCTCAGTAGTTGTGGTGCACAGTCTTAGTTGCTCCGCGGCATGTGTGATATTCCCGGACCAGGGCTCAAACCTGTGTCCCCTGCATTGGCAGGCAGATTCTTAACCACTGAGCCACCAGGGAAGTCCCAATATTTCTGACTTTTTAATGGCACAAATTATAATAATTCTATGGAATAAAATTATAAGTGGGGAGAGAAGAAAGCTAGTGAGTTTCCCTGGAAAGACATAGGATTTGGGGTTGGAAGGTCTGATCTGAGTCTCCAGCCAAGTCAGGAACACTCCCAGAATCTCAGTTTCCTTATTTGTGAAATGAAGATGACATCACTCCTGCCTTGGTGTCCACTGGTCTGATTTGAGGAGCTAGTAACATACTGACATGAAACCATTTCTACTCCTACTGCTACTGCTACCACTCCTACTATTACTAGTAACAGTGAGTTCATTTATGACATATTCTGCATTCTCACTGATCCTTTTGACATATTAGCAATACCTAGATATCTGAACATATGAACAGCTTTTGTTATTGATTTATTTCCTGCAACATACTACTAATAAAATTTACTCACATAAGGTTTGGGATCAAGAACCCTTTGAAATTCAAGACAAGGTGTAAATTGCTGCAAAGGGTCTCTTTAATTGGGATCAAAACGCTTCTGACAGCTTTTGGATTTTTAAAATTGTAGCTATTGTCACGTTCTGCTAATGTTTCTTTTCTCGGTTTTGAAAAAAATAGTGCAGCCAAGCTTGAGCAGGAATACTTTAGACATGATAAACAACTAAAATTTGTCATTCCAAATGACAAAGACCTCGTTTTCCATTTCTTTGATGTGTAGGACAAAACACTTCACTTAGACTCTTATCCCGCATAATTCAGCCGGTCCCCTGCTGTGCAACGACAAAGGTTCAGTACACTGTTCCTGCTCATAATCTCCAGTGGAGGTTTTGAAAAACCTCCATTTATCTGAAGATAAATCACATCGATAGGGTTGACTTTAAGGGAGAAACAGACTATTAAACTAGTCTGGGGAATCAACTCTGGTGATTCCCCAAAGATGTGACTTTGGTCAACGTCTCACCTTCTACTTGACTTCCTTCCAAAATATCCCCATAACATGACTGTTGCTTGAATCCTCCTAGGGCTGGTGAACTCCCTTGCACAGAAGGTGGTCCATCTACATGCTGAACAGCTCTGACTCGCAGGAAATTCTTCTTCCTCATAAACTGAAACTGCTTCCTAGAAACTTCTATCACCTGGTCTCGGTTCTGTCCCTTGAGTCACACAAAACAAGTCAGCTGCTTTTTCTACTGGACAACCTCTTGGAGAGATGAACGCTATTAATATGGAGGGCCTTGCTCCCACCATCCTCTCTAGTTCAGGCTTAAATGTTCGATTCTCTCCACCACTTTTCCCCAGGCTTGTGTTGAGACAAATTAACAAGCTAGGGTAGCAGAAGACCAATGATACAGGGCCCAAGGTTAATCAAACAGAACTGGAGCAGACGAAGCCAGACAGAAAACATTTAACTCTGCCTTCCCCCCGATTCTCCAGTAGGAGATGACATTTTTTTTCAACAAAGCCAAATGGCTTTGAGCTGAAATAATGACTTTACTGCTGTTCTCTTTGTGTCCAGATAAAGAATCAAAAAAATCACATTATAAGGTTTGGTGGTATCTTTCTTTGGGGCCAGGTTAGCCATCCTTGCGTGAGGATTTAGAGAAAGGTAAAGAATATAAACTACCTCTTCTCATTAGTTAAAGTGTGGTGATGAGAACTATTTGATGGTAGGGTACATGATGGAATAGCAAAGCCAAACACATGGCCCTAGACAAAAGAAAATATCTGATACTCTGGTTTACTCCAGTCCCTTTGGTGATGCCAGTGTCATGTGATGGGCAGGCATGGACTTGGGAAGAGACTAGAGATCATGACTTATATTGGGCATATATATCCTTGTGAAAGCATCTCTCAGATAGGCTTGATCCACGCTCCTTGGATCCCTACCATGAAGGAGGCTAAGGGGTCAATGATATCCTCCAAGTTTCTACAAGCCCAAAGCTCTCTGCCTCCTGTGTGTTACTCAGGATCCCACGTGGCCACATCTGTGTTCAGAAGTGTTGGCCCAGCATAGTATTCAGTCCCCCAACTGCCCTGGTCCCCTCATCAGGATATACTTTGATTCGATTATATCTTTTCTAAAATGTGAGGTTCAGAACTGAGCACAAGTCTCCAAACGATAGTCTGCCCAGGAAAAGGACAATCTTCCCTAATTTTAGAAACCATAATTTTATTAAAGCAGAAGAGGCTTACATTAGGCTCTTAATCTTGCTGCCTTCAAGCTCCTTGACTACCGATGCTTGTGCCCGCATCTTAAACTCCCTGGGTACCACGGCATCCCCAGGTAGGTCCACCTTTCCTATAACATAGAGGTCAATTGCTTTGATTTTTGATTCAGGTCAACTGGAGGCTAAATCCCAGCTCTGCCTCCTACATGCTGGATGAACATGAGAAAGTCACTTACCCTGAGAGATAAGACACTGTGGTTGGACTCATAAGCCGGACAACCTAGGTTGTAATCCTGTCTCCACCACCACCTACTTCCAGCAAGTTACTTTTCTCTCCTTAATATCTTCAACTATAAAATGGAGATGACAACACTATCTACTCACAGGGTTGTTGTAAGGATTAAATGGATTGGTACTTCTAAAGGGCGTACAACTATGACTGGAACATACTATGTGCTTGACGCAGTACCTGTTGTTATTACTCTCTCATGGGACCCTTGTGAGGACAAAACTGAATAATGTATGCAAAGTGACTAATATGTACCTAGTAGGTACTCAACAAATGGTCATTATTACTACTAGATTTTCTTATTGTGGTAATACATACATAACATAAAATTTACCATTATGACCATTTTTAGTGGCATAAAGTACATTCATATTGTTGAGCAGCCATCCATCAACAGCACTGTTTCCCTCTCCCCAGACTTTTAACTCTGTACTCATTAAACACTAACTCTTTACCACCCCTCCCCCCAGGCCAGTCAACCACCATTCTACTTTCTGTCTCTGTGAATTTGACTCCTCTAGATACCTCATTAAGTGGAATCCGGCTGAATTTGTCTACGTGTGACTGGCTGTTTTTACTTTGCATAACGTCTTCCATGTTGTAGCATAGGTCAGAACTTCCTTTTTACTGCTTAATAATATTCCATTATACACACACACACACACACACACACACACACACACACACACACACACCATATTTTGTCTATCCATTCATCCATAGATGGACAGTTGGGTTGCTTCTACCTTTTGGCCATTGTGAATAATGCTTCTATGAACATGGGTGTACAAATGTCTGTGCTATTATTATTCAGGAATAACTTTTCTTCAAGAAAATCCATTCTTTACTGTTAAATTATCATCCTACTACCCACTGCTATCCTAATATGAGTCAAAACAAAGGCGAGAAAATTATAATGCAAAACGACAAGGTTAGGTAACTTGGCTGGTTGAGTATTGTTTATACAGTGCTTGACAAATTACCCGTGAAGTTCAAAGGAGGTGACATAGGCGGAGGTGTGTTAGAAGCTATATAAAGCACTGAATGAATAAAAGGAAAACATGTCCACTTGACTCTTGCTCTCTGGACAAAACAGATCAAAGAACAGAACGCTTCTCTGTTTTTCCCTTACCATCAGTGAACAAGGCCAACAATGCAAGGCAAGTCCTGGGGATGAAGCTGGGAGCTAACTGCTGCCCGGAGGTTGGTGAAAATACAAACCACTACTTCAGTGGGTTTAACAAACAGATCAGCCCTTACATTTCCCGATCATGCAGTGATAGAGTTTTTTCAAGATTGAAAACTCCATTTATTCTTTTTGACGACAGCAATTGCGAGGTGCCACAGGTTCAACTCAAGAGAGTCTGGATGCTTTGACCAAGTCAACTGACCCCCGTGCGTCTCCCTCTAGGATGCATGTCATTAAAGCTGCCGGCACACAAAGAAATTTAACTTAAACTGTCACATTAGCCACCGCTCTTCAAAGCACATCAATCTCCCTATTGCATTACCAGGACTGTGTGACACTTTTATCCCAATTACACTGCAAGAAACACAGTCACACTGTGTTGGTGCAGTCACACTGTGGCCAAGTCAGGAAACAGCCTCCCTCTGACGGACAATCACAGTTGATCAAGTTTGTCAGTTGCTTTATCTGTTTTTATGCTCGTTTGATATCCCTGCCCAGAGAGTAGAGGCTTTCAAGGGCACATCTGTCAGTGGATTCAACTTCACCATGCCATGTTATTCTTTTACTTACCCCTGTCTTCTCATCAAAGATTTTGATTCCTCCAAAGGAGATGGTTAAAAAGATTTTCTGTTTGTGTTCTCCTTTGGAACGAGCGCCAGCAACAACGCCCTGTTGAAAGGAAGGATGTGCTTTTTACTTTAGTGTCTTCATTTGAAAATTCCCTCCGGTCCCAAAGCAAAGGCATGTCAGATATCATGAACCGAAGCCACCCATCATGCACACTCCATTCCCTCCCCACTTCCATGCTGCCTTCCCCGACGGGCTTGCATTTTCTTGATGTTTTAGGGTAATACTTGTCCTCACTGCTCGAAAACTGTAGAAACAGATACTTGAACATGTATTCATTGGACGAACCAAGATTTATAGAGTGTCTGCTTTGTGCCTAGATGCTCAGTTCAGAATTCGAGAGCCCAGGATAAACAGAATGTGGTCCTCTTGTTAAAATCTTTGCTGGCTTTTGTATTAGATATGGCTTTAACCTTTTAAATAAAGATGAGTCGTGGAATACATTCCTAAATGTGATTTTAATTTTATACTTCTGGGAAAAGTTTTCATATGAATTAATTTTAGAGATCACAAAGAAAAGAAAATATATTGCCAGACTGCATGTCTCAATTTTGTTTGGAAAAATGTTATGGTCATATGTCTAAGGCTTGCAGTTTTTACCCACACGTTTTGTATGTTCTTCTACCATTTTTCCAATCATTCCTGTGCTTTCAAGGAAAGTGCCTACCAAGTGCATTCCACTTCTCAAAAATCGGTTTCCCCAAATTTTTTGTAAACTGAAGATATGTGTATGAGTCAATTAGAAGGTAGGTGTCACAAAAGGTAGGTACGTTACTCTGCTCAATGCTCTCTTCCTCGTACCCAGGACAGTCCCTGGACTGTCCCTGAAGGTCAGGAGACACTTAGGAAATTATTGTTACATGAATGTGCTATCAAGAGTCCTCGCCAAAGTTGATATTATGCAAGTTAAGAGTAAAGACACTTGCTTTTTTTTTTTTTTTGTGGTACGTGGGCCTCTCACTGTTGTAGCCTCTCCCGTTGTGGAGCACAGGCTCCAGACGCGCAGGCTCAGCGGCCATGGCTCACGGGCCCAGCCGCTCCGCGGCATGCGGGATCCTCCCGGACCAGGTCACGAACCCGTGTCCCGGGCATCGGCAGGCGGACTCTCAACCACTGCGCCACCAGGGAAGCCCCAAGAAGAGTAGCTTTAATGTCCCCATCTCCAAGATGGTCCTAACAACCCCTAGCTCTTAGAATTACTACAACATCAAATTGTGCTAATTCCCAGCACACAGTGATGCTGACCAGGTGGCTATCAAAGAACTCCCTGGCAGAAGGTGGCTGCAGATAAAGAGGGACGGGAGGAGCCAGCGTGCATGTTTCAGGAGCACTTCTGCTTGGGGCTGCTGATGTACAGCTTCCCAGGATAAATGCAAGAGAGAAGGATGATCCACATGGTGTGATCCTTGGGGAAATAAAACTCCAGTTTCATCAGGCATGTTGAGAGACAGGACCCTGAGTTAAGCCCTGAAAACCTGCATGAAGTCGAAGCAAGCCTGCCACCAGACAGCACACTGCAGGGGCTCACCTCCCCACAGACGATTCAGTGCTGTTATGTAGCGCTGACAAAGGGCCAAGGGACAGGGCTGGCTGGGGAATCGGAAGATGTGGAGGTAGGTGTCTTTTGGGGTTTCTGTGCCTAATATTAGCCACCTGACCTACAAAGTCACTGCCGGTCCCCTGGAAATGAAGGAGTCAGATGTTTTCTTGGGTACCTACCAGATGGTAGGAGTTCTCTTACACATCATATAATTCAGCCCATCCCACATTCCTGGGAAGGAAAAATTATCTCCCTTATTTTACAAATGACCAAACATAAGATCGGGGGGCCAAGTGAACACCCCAAACCTCAAGGAACTAAGAAGACATATAGAGGGAATTCAAACAGTGACCTTTCGGATTCCAGTGTTAGGGCTGCTTCTATTATAACCCTCTGGAAGGGCTCTTTGGGGAGGCATGGATGAAAAAAAAGGTGGAACCACCAGCTTCCAAACTCAGTAGTGAAGGAGAACTCTAAAATGAGAATACTTCTTATTTCCTAAGAGTGAAGCGTGCACATACCGCACCTAGCATGGGGTGCAGCGTGCAAGGAGAGCTCAACAAATGACTGTGACCATCACCTCTAATACTAATACTGATTCTACGAAGCAATGCCATGTGCTGGGCACTGTATGGAGTGACTGATGCAGGTGTCCCTAAGGGAGTCACACAGAGGCAGCATCTTGCTGGAGGATTTTATACACAGGGAAGGGGTCAGGCACGCCAGGCAGGGTTGATAGCCTGCCCTGTCCAGCTCAGGGGTTGCCGTGAGAATCCAATAAGATGATGCACAGGAAAGGACTCTGAGAAACCTCACCCAGCAGGGTGTATGCACACAATGGGATGACTGTGATCTCCAGGGAACACGTCAAGCAGGTGTGCAACCTGAATAGCTGAAAACCTAGAATGCTATTCCAGAAAGCTCCACGAACTAAACCTGGTCTCCAATCTCAGCCCTACTGGTTATCAGTTGTAGATCTTTGGGGGAAAACTCATCCTAGGTTTCACTTTTCCGAGGTAAGAAGGAGAATACAGATATCCTCCTCTGCCCTGCTGTGTGCCCAGAGACTGGCCCCTGTGGTCTGCATTGCCAGGTCCTCTGAGCTTCCTGCCCTCTGGATGCCACCCAGGAAGGCACAGACGGGAGACCGGAGGGTGGAAGGAGAGAGGTCAGGGTATTTCATCCAGCCTCCTTCCCATCCTTGTTCTACAATCTCACTTGGCGAGGGAAGGGACTTTGTCCGCAATCTCGCCCTCCCTGGGTTCCAGTAAATAGATCTCATCCTAGCTTGGTAACAGCTTCCCACTGTTTTTAGTTTCCAGTGCCTCACCAGCTCTTGTTTGCTACCTTAACCTTGCCTAACCTTTGTATGTCGCTCCTGCCTTAAAGTATCCTCATCTGACCTAGTCGGGCTGGGTGTTTCTTACAGGACCCTGACTAACAGATTTACTTAGGGCTCTGTAATCAGCCCATCTCTCCCATAGCTTCAACCACCACCATTTTGCCCGATACCTCTGAAAGTTGACTGCTTTGGAAGTCGATGATGTGGGGCTATGTAGCTTACCGGTAGGAGCTTAGACTCTAGTTGGGGAACCAGGATAGATTCAACGCAGATACAAAACAGAATAGAACGAAGCACTCAACCATATCTTATCCAACACTGGGCATCTGGAGATACGGGCTTGAACTCTGGGCTTATCCCAGATGAAATGAAGGTTCCGGGGCAAATCCTATAACTTCCGTGAGCCTCCGATATTTTATTGACAAAACAGGGAAGCCAATAGCTACCTCCTAAGAGCGAAAGAGGTAATAGATGTAAAAGTGCGTTGTTGACTAAATTAAAACACAATGACAACGAGGCTTCGCTGGTGGACAGGCAATGGCTCACTCACGCTCGCATTAGGAATCCCCTCTTAAATCTCTATAATCCAAGAGAAACCTCTCTAAAACAGGAAGAGGCACCAGCTTCAGAAAGCCTAGCGAAGAAAGACAGATTAAAAAAATTTTTTTCTCCTATGGCCTGACATGAACAAGTGGGCCTTTTGCAAGGCTAACAGGCGTTTGTACTTCTTTGTCTTTCCTTCCTGGGCAAGTGGCCAAATGGAGAATCGATCGTTTACGTTTCTGTGTTTCTTAAAGAAACACTACGGGGAGCAGAAATGTCAACATTCTGCTCTGCAACTTGCAAATAAGGAAAGACGATTGTCTGGGAATCAAGAACTGTCAACAAGTTCAGAGCATTGGACAGGAGCGTGTTATGGTTGGACCAACTCTCCAGGGCTTTGGGGACCTCACAGTTATAAGGGGTGACAGATGGGGTACTTCACTGCAGGTAACACCCCCCCCCCACCACCACCACACACACACGCCAAGGCCGGCAATCCTGGCCAGGCCTGGTACAGCTAGCCTGGCCCAGTGCTAATCCTGAGGGAGAACTTCAGGGCACACAGGCCAACTCCTGTCTCACATACGCTGAGACCTCCATGCTTCTATGAAAGCAGCTGTCAGTGAGGTGCTCTGTGACCCATGCCTGGTGAACGCTATCTACCAGGATGCTGGGGGAAGATGTACCAGCCTCTTTCTTGTTCTCAGCAGACTTGTGGCTCTGGGTGAGAACCAGGCCACCGGAGAGTTTCTTGATGTCTTTCAATTAATATTTGTCGAAAGCAAATCTCCATTTGCCTGGCCTCATACTCGTAAGGAGCAACTTCAGCAAGAATCAAGAGGCAGGCCTTTATCCCCATTCTTGACTAGGGTCTCCTTGGCTCAGTCTTTCTGGGTTCTCTCTCTGCAATCCACCCGCTGGTAGAGAGGCTGTGTTCTGGTCTGATCTCATGCGCGAATCACAGTCCCGCTCTGGGGCAGAGCAGGGGTCACGGGGGGTGAACATGGAACGCTGAAGTTATCCAACTACCCCACAAACCAAGTGGAATGGCCTGTCTCTTTCAAGGATGCCCTGTGGCTGTGTATCTACGTCACATCCTCCAGACCAGCATTTATCAGTCGTGAAGCTGGAATTTAGAATTCTTCCTGTTGGACTCCTTTGTGTATTTATCACTCAGACTTGAACTTGGCAGAAGAAGGGGGCTCACTACTGGACTGTCCTAAAATCTTATAACATTGCTTAATTATTATTATTATTTTAATATTTATTTATTTGGTTGCATCAGGTCTTAGTTGCGGCATGCAAACTCTTAGTTGCGGCATGCACGTGGGATCTAGTTCCCTGACCGGGGATCAAACCCGGGCCCCCTGCATTGGGAGCGTGGAGTCTTATCCACTGCACCACCAGGGAAGTCCCGCTTAATTATTTTTTATAAAAGGATACATTAACCTCTTCCAAGGAGACAATCTGTGAACTCATGATTTTAATGTCTTCTATACCTTTTTCTAGTATGCCTTGTAGTAGATTCATAACTATTAAAATAAAGTTTGCTGTGTAACAGCTAAAAAAAAGAAAAAGAAAGTAATGATACACAGTTTAGAAAATTAAGAGTTTTTAAAAAGAATGATTCCTACAGCCATACTACAGGGAGTCTTAGCATCTAATAGACATGTTAAACTGTTGAGAAAATGTGTACAGTATAAAAAAAATTAATACCTGTGCTTTATTAAGCATCTATCAAAGAAAAGACAATGTAGAGGGTGTTTTATAGGTATTGTCTCATTTAATATTAGTAGGCACTTGGCCAGACTTCTTTCCTTTTTTCTTTCCTTTTCTTTTCTTCCCTTTTTCTTACATTAAAAAAAAATTACATTGACCAAGTTGTAGCCTCAGGGACTATTAGAAGATAAGAAAAAATGCTCATGATATATTATTATGGAGAAAGAAAACAAGATATGAAACTATAAACAGTAATTCCAATTACACTACATATATGTGTATGGTTCATATACATATACACAAATGTATGTAAAAATATAAAGAGAGAGTGTTAGTTACACACAAAAATGCTGATACTGATTTTTCTTTTTGTGGTGGGATTGTGGATAAGTTTAATTTTCCCTCATACTTTTCTGTACTTTCAAAATTTTTACAATGAGCATTTTTTGAATTCTATAATCAGGAAAATAATTAAATTATAGGTCTTAAATGCATAAGATAGCTTGTAAACTTCTTGCTAAATCATCTGTTTTTCTAATACTTTATATTACTTTTTAAAAAAAGAGACACAGACTACATGGAGACCAGAATCTGGGAACAAACAATGTTCAATTTTGTATGTTTTTAAAGGCTATTTAATAACATAATTGTCTTATTTCGCATATTAAAATTCTCCTCAATTTCTTTCTTAGTTTTCTCAATGAAAAGCCTTCTTTAAAGCATTTAAAATCATCAATCTCTTCGTGATACTGCCAAATGTCAATATCTAGTTACATATCACTTTTTAATAACATTTTCCCTTTAAAGTATTTGGGGGACATTGATAGAAATTTCAAGAATGAATAAAATCAGCTTTTTTATTAATATATCATCTTTTACCATATTCATCATATGGTGAAATATATAAAATTTATTCAAAAATCAAGTAGAAAATTTATAAAATCTGAGTGACAGCACAATTTGATGATTCTGTACTTTTATTTTTGCAGGCATCGCACAGTGAAGATACAATTGAATAACATGTGATATGCTCAAAAACTGTACAACAGGGGCTAGCAAAATACCTCCACATAGCAGATGCTCAACAAACATTTGCTAAATGATTGACATGTCCTCCCAATAAATAAATGCAGTGAGTCATCAGTGTACCAAGTAATATACCAGTATATGAATAAAAAAATGTGTTTACCAGAATGACTGTAATCATTTCTTCCTCTCGGTCATATCAAACCCACACTATTTAAATTAAAATGCTTGCGCAGTACCTTGAGTTTCATCATGGAGTCTTGGCATAACTTGTCTCCCCGAGCTGCGGAAACCTCATCAATCCCGATCAGTTTGGCCTTGTACCGGACCCCTTCACCTTTAAACCTCTTTATCAAAGTGGCTTCACTGCGATCCTGACCTAGAAAGAGAGAAATGCAGGATTCAGATAAGTAGGTGTTCAGGGCCCATTGGCTTTAACTATCCACAGCTCCGAGACTGGTTCTCTGGTTCACCTACATGCTATGAAAGTCAAATCATTAGACCACGGACAAAAGAATGGTAAGACTCCTGTATGCAAATTCTGGCTCTATCCTTTTAAATCCTCAGGCAAATTACACAGTTCTCTCTGAGACTCCATTTTCTCAGGGAGAAAAAAAAAAAAAAAAGAGTTAAAAATAACCAATCTCAAAGGGGCATTAAGATAAATAAACATGATGACACGTATAAAGTAGCCAATACGGATTTTGATACACACTAGGTCATCAACGAACGATCATCACCCACTAGGAGTTTATGTCTGACATTCTTGTTAGAAGAGTATTAGCCCTGAGCCTCTCCGGCATTTCCAGCATTTAATATGACTTTGGCCCGGGTCCAAGACCCTCCTTACACCCAATTCCATGGGCTGTTTTACAGTGAGACTCCAGAGTAATTGCTTTGTATCAAGCAGTGACTCGGGGGCAATTATCAAAAAATGATTTTACAATGTCTCTTCTGTTAACTCATGCGTGTACAGAAAGAAGCTTCCATACTTCTCCGTACGGTGCGCCCACACCTCGTAACAGCTTTCTCAATCATTGTTAGCATAATATTTTGCCGAGACACATCAACCAGAAGTTCAAACACATCCACATAAAATGAAGACAATAAAGTTACTGTGAACTGAGCACATCTTTCTTGTGAGATGTTTCATAAACTTTACCCCCTCTTCACAACGACTCAACCATATCCATTTCCCGGATGACAAAGGTGAAGGTCACAGAGTTCAAATAGCTTGTCCACGTTCATATAGTTAGGGGAAAAAAAAAGAAAGACTACATAGGAATTCAAATCTCTAACTTCGGCAAACTCCCATCAAAGGAGTCACAGGTTGGGGCATTGCTTATGTGGTTCTTAAAACCTGGAATGCCCTAAGGCTTCTGATATTCACCTCCTGGAACATCATTAACTTCAACTTCTGATACCTCCTCTATCATGCCTTCTTTCATCAGTCTGACACTTAGATATGAGGACATTGGAGATAATTCAGCCCATTTCTTCTCTCCACATGATGGACAAACCGAGGCCTTTCCATTATGTGGGGTTGAGAATTATTTGAGGACACACTTAAAATAGACAAAAAAAACAACAGCAATAGCTAACCATCATATAATGCTTTCCTATTGACGAAACATGGCTTGCATTTCATTCATTTATTCATTCATCCCTTACTGAGCATCGCTTCTGTGCCAGATGCTATTACTCACTGGCAACAGATGAATGAGACAAAGTCTATGCCCCTAGAGGCTCAAGTTTTTGATGACTGCAAACAAAAATGTGTAGTGCACTATGCTAGATGTGTAAGAAGGTATAAGCTTTAGAGCCAGACATCCTCATTTCAAATCACGGCTCTCTCACTTGTAAGCCAACTAAACTATCTGCTAAGCCTCTGTTTCCTTAACTGTTGAATGAAGATTAAATATCTACTTTAGGAGTATTATGAATAGTAACTTAAATAAGATAGTATGTGCAAAGCATGGATTCACATGGTAAGTTTTCTATAAACGGTAGTTGTTGCCCCTGTTATCAGCTCAGTAAAAGAAGCACATAGAAGACACAAAGCTGAGGACAGGAAAACACAAAAGAAGGACGTCTGCATAGTTAGGCCTGGAACTGTCGTCCCCAAATCCCATTTGGTATTTTTTCTACCGCATCCTTGCTGACTTTTAGCATATTAAACTTCTTGAATTACTTTCCATAAGGCAAATATAACACATGGATGATTCGTCTGAATGTGTAATCAATGTAAAACTTAAGTCTCCGGGATCAGTGAGGGCAGATGTCAGAGACTAAGGCTAACAGCACAGAGAAGAACATTTGCCTGATATACCCTATACGTACAGACATCCAGCTGTGAGCACCACAGGTCACCTCTCCCTGCATTATTATGCAAGATTTGGTAGGAGTGGCCTATGGTCTGATCTATTTCTTGGGAAGGTTATCTTACTCTACCTTATTCTATCGCAAATACCATCTCTGCCTCTTCAATTCCTGACACTATTTCAGTCGCTAATAGCATCCCTTTCACTATTTGGAACTTCCTCCAAAGTTTAAGTATAATAACAATACCAGGTAGGATTTATCATGTCCTGTACAAAGCTCATTATATGCACCAACTTGTTTAGCCCTGGAAATAATCCTAGAGGTAGGTACTATTACTTAGGTTTTATAGACAAGGATCTATATTGAAGGTTTGAGAGGCCAAGTAATTTGTCCAAACTCACTGAGTGGGACCTGAACCCAGATCTGCCTGATGCCAAAGCCCAGGCTTATGGTTTGCTTGTGTTCTGTGTCTTCAAGCCTGTTCTCTTAACCACGATGACTAACTGCTTCTCATCTATTCGACTTCCCTGTGAAGCCCCATCTAAACTTCTACCAAAACTCACCTGGCCCAAATCTGTTGATATTTAATACACTGGCAGCATTAAAACTCCATTGGAGAGATGGCTTGAAAATGGAAGAAACAGCTTCCCGCCTCCAGGTCATGTCCGAAAAATGTCCATAAGTCAGATACAAAGACAGCCTTAAGAAACATTTGTCAGGGCACAGAGCTCTGTTGAGGAGCATGCTTCATAAGAGGAAGCAGAGCTAGATCAGGTGAACGAGGGCAGAGATTAATAAGAAAATATTAGGTCATTTAGAGGAAAGTAGAGAGCCCAATTTAGATTAGGACCCAGGGCCAAGCTAATTTGTATGAAGGGCACTTATGCAGTAGATAATCCGGTTTCTCATTAAATGCTCCACCATTAAAAGGGTAATTTTTCATGAGCACATCTTGAGCAAGGTCTCAAATATATAAGTTAAGAAATAAATAACAGAGATCAGAGCCATAACACTGTTCCTTCAGAGGCACATACGACTTGAGAGTGTGAGGGAGAGTGTCAATCTTCATGCATCCTAAGTTATCATGAATCCCCAGCCTATTTTGCTGAAAGCACCACTGACCCTCTGCTTCAGGATGGACAGGAGAAAGGTCATGTATTTAAGGAAAATCATCTATTATCGAGCATTTACGATACCAGTCATTGTGCCAAGAGTTTTACATGCAATCTCTTATTTAATCCTCACGTCTGCTCTTTGAGTTAGTCTCTGTCATGAGCCCTATTTTTATAGAAGATGACACCAATGCCCAAAGCCAAGGGCATCGCCTGAATTTTTTTAGGTAACAGCTTTATTGAGATTTAATTCCCATACCATTCAATTCCCTCTTTTAAAGGGTACAATTCAGTCGTTTTAGTACATTCATAGTTATACAACCATCACTGCCAGCTAATTTCATAACATTTTCATCAACCCAGAAAGAAACCCTGTACACATAAGTAGTTATTCCCCATCTTCCCCAAGCCCACCAGCCCTAGGCAACCACTAATCTACTTTCTGTCTCCATAGACTTGCCTGTTCTGGAGGCAAACTACATTTCATATAAATGGGATCATACAATAGGTGGTCCTTTGTGACTGGCTTCCTTCACTTAGCATCACATTTTCAAGATCATTCCATTTAATAGCAGGTATCAGTACTTCGTCTTTTTCTTTCTGAATAATATTCCATTGTATGGATATACCATAACAGCTGATGGACATTTAAACAGTTTCTATTTCTCTGCCATTAAGAATAGTGCTACAATGAACATTTCTGTACCAGTTTTTACATAGCCATATTTCTTCAATTCTCTTAGGATTACACCTAGAAGAGAAATTGCTGGGTCATATGGTAACTCTGTTTAACTTTTTGAAGAACTGTCAAGCTGTTTTTCCAAAGTGGCTCCAACAGTTTAGAATCCCACAAGCAAAGTATGAGGGTTCCAGTTTCTCCACCAGCTGTTCTTGCTACATCTCTTATTGTCTTTTTTTTTTTTTTTAACTTTAGCCATCCTAGTAGGTGTTTAGTGAAATCTCCTCATTGTTGCAGTTTGCATTTTCCTCAGGACTAATGATACAGAGCATCTTTTCATGGGCTCATTGCCCACGTGCTTATCTTCTTTGGAGAAATGTCTATTCAAATATGACAGCCTGAATTTGAACCCAGGTCTCAAGCAAAATGTCATGCTTTTACCCATTAGGCTATGGGGTCTCCTGTGACCTGTCATAGCACGTACTACTTCTCGCTTTGTGTCACAGCTATTTGGATAGATGTCTGATGGAGCCTACAGTAAACTGGCAGATAGCTTTCTCTTAAGGCAAGTACCTCACAAGCACACACACCTCGCCTGATCTTCTCATACCATGTCCCATTTAATCCTCCAGGGTTACTGAAGGGAGGCATTGCCATCATTGTATGGATAAAGACACTAAAGCCAGAGAGGTAACTAAAGTTATTTCAAGCTGAGCTGTGAACAGAGCTTCATCCTGTCGTACACTGAGGCCTGAGCTCCTCCACTGGGCGGCATGAGCTCTGGATTCAGAGGACTTGAGTTCAAGTGCCACCTCTCCCACCCCGCCCCTAATCGTGTTGCCTTAGGTAAGTTCCTTTACATGTCTTCCACGGCATCTTTCTCTGTTCAGTGCAGATAAGAACAGTTGCTCCCACATAGGGTCATTGTTTAGGTCAAAGAAATGACACACAGACAGCATGTAGGAGAGTGACAGGCAAACAGTAAGAGCTAGTCAGTGTTGGCCATTGTTATCTAGGTGCTCATACTTCCAGCTTGTCTGGGACAGTCCCTGTTTATACCTTTTGTCCTGATGCTATTATTACTAGCACCCCTCATTACTCTGAAACGTATCCCAGTTTGGATGGTGAATTGTGTGGTCACCCTAATTATATTATCGCCATCTTTACACTGCACTGCCTCAGTGTTCTTTGTGCAAGGCACTGTGCTAGCTTTCTGTGGTACCTAGGTAAGTGAAAAGTGTCTCTTCTCCTGTCTGGAAGCCACAATTCAGAAGGAGACACACATAGCTTTACAAAATATGACCAGGACTGTGAATGTCATATAGAGCCGAGGGGAGGAGGAATTGTTTTCTGTCTGGTGAGGAGAGGATTAGCAACAGCTGCAGAGTTGAGATGCCGTTTGAGGGAGGCTGGTGAAAAAGCAGGGATTCAACAGGTAGAGAAGTGAGGAAGCTGCTTTCTAGAGGAACGAAGATTATGGTAATATTCAGAGACAGTGAGTAATTAGGTTAGACTGAGTGTTTCTCAACCCTAACTATGTTTTAGAATCATCTAGGCAGCTTTTATAAATATCACTCCACAGATTTTGATTACATTGATTTGGGGTAAGCCTGAGACAATCAATGTGCTTGCAAAGTACTGTGTTCAAACACATGGCTTGAGTGATGCTGACAAAGGCTGGAGGGGTCTAATCAATGAAGGGCTTTGGAAGCCAAGCTAAAGCTTTTGGGCTTTGTTCTTTAGGCCACAGGAGCTATCTATGTTATGGTCTGTTGTGAGGATTAGATTAAAACAACAGTGTAGCAACATTTGGGGAAGTATAAAGCTCTCTAGTGAGGGCTCACTATAAGTTCTAAGGTGCTAAAGATACAGCAGTGACCAAAATATATAAATATCCCTCTAGTTGTGGAGCTTACATTCTAGTGGAAATGTCAATAGATTATTGCAGTCATTTTCTAATTCTAGTTTAATGAAGAATCACCTGTTTAAAACACACATACACACACACACACACACACACACACACACACACACACACACACACCACACACACACCGACACAAAAAACCACATTCCTAAATCCCACCCATTGAGATTCTGAGCCTAGTGGGAGGGACACAGTAGACTGAGTTGATTCAGACATTCGTAATTCTGGAAGCTCACCAGGAACAGCAAGTGGTCGAACAGCAACCTTTTTATGTAGAAAACTTCTTTGGAGGTGCTATTTCTCAAACTGCATCCTCAGAACGAGAGTTTCAAAACAAAGTTTTGATTTGGGGTTTTCAAATTGATATTTTAAACATGTTACCAGTTCACAAAGGATAAAAATCAGTAATAATAAAGGACATTACGCAGCAAAGGTATTTTCATAGAGTTTTCTTTGTTTTCTTAAAAGCCCAAGACTTTCTTTTTAAATGTTTCCAAGGGATCTCCTTAAGTGGGAGAAACACTGTTCAGTTGCATTTGTGGCTGGCTGGGTATACATGCCTGGGAGACAGGGAGGGCCTGAGGGGCACCACCTCATTAGTGCTTTCCTACTCACGTCAGAGGAAAGGAGCCTAAGCGGAATGGTTTGAAGATTTCTGCCCTGGTGCACTGGCTTTACTAGGTTCTATAAACAAACAACAGTGATGAACAATCACTATAAAGGATGCTTTGTCAAGAATCTTAATCCAAAACTCTCCAAGTAATCTGAGAATTGAATTTTCAATATACCACTGATTGGAATTCCAAAGGAGGAAGATACAGGGTTTATGACTGGAAACCACACGCCATGGAAGAAAAGCAGTAACTGGCTGGGAAGTAAGGAGGCCTGGATTCAAGTGTGGTCTCTGTTCCTATACCTTCACCTATGTGATTATGTGTAAGTTATTTATCCTCTTGGAGGCTCAGCCTCCCCATGTACCAATGAGCATTCATAGAGAGAAAATGCTCTCCAGAGATCTCTGAGAGCTAACCGTCTATGATGACACTTAAAACTAATATTTAGAGACTCTAACCATGGCCAAAACTGTATGCTGTGCTTTGTAGAGCTCAGCTTACTGTTAAGGCAATCGTATGTGGGTCCTATCCACATATTTTAGATCCAGAGCCAGAAATTCAGAGAGGTCATGTTGTTTAAATTGATTCACCTCGGTAAGTACTAGAGCCAGGATTTAATCCCAGGTCTGCCTGAGTCTACAGAAGAAGGTCTCCAGGGCATTTTTCTTTCTTTTTTTCTTTTTTTTTTTTTTTTTTTTGTTTTTAATCACATCTCTATCAGTAAAAGATTTTTGAGCATACAGCTCTAAAATAGGTATATTTCTGTGTAACTAAAATGAACCTCCTTAAATATCCTGCAAGGCCCCCATAAATATGGTCCCTGTTGAACTCATCAACCTCATTTTGGACCACCCTCCCTTTTACTTTTCACATTCCCGCCACAGTGGCCTTCATCCAGATCCTCCAACAAGCCATGCTCTGAGCACACTGTGCTCTGTAGTTTTACACCTGTTGTTCTTTGGGCCTTGAAGCCACTACCCTTCCCTATCCTCCCCCCTCCTCTACCCCCTCCCCTTCGACACCTGAGGTCTCAGCACAATGCCATGCGTCCAGGTGTCTCTATCCCAGAGGTCTACCTGGGACGTCCCCTCTGAGATGTGTCCATAGTATTCTCCTGATAATCCCCCTGCCTCCTTGCAACAAATTAATCTCATTTGTAATAATCCGTTTAAATTCCTCCTTCTCATTCCTCTGTAAGCTCCAGAAAGGCCTGGACTGTGTTAGATTTGTTAGCCAAGGTATCCCCGGAGCCTGGCATTTGCCTAACAAATAGACACATTTTCACTCAATTCACTCACAGCATCTATCACAGCACCAGGGCACCTCACTGACTTTGTCTTCATGCCTGTCTCCTCTACATGTTAGCTCCCTGAGGGTGGGGGCAGGGATTGATTCATCTGTGTTCTCTGAACCTAGCATGGTGCTTGGCACAAAGTGGACCCACAGTTCCCAGCTGTACTGAATAATTCAATACATGAATGCATTTATTTATTTATTCAAAAGAGGCTAGTGGACTCCCAGAGTCTGGATCACACTGAGAAAGTGTACAGGGTCACTACAAACCCCTTCCGTACAGACTTCATCTCAAATCCACTCCATGAGTGTGATTCACTAAGTCTTCAAGGAATAGAAGTCCTAATGGGATAAAGTAAATATCACACCTGCAGTGAGTTCACTGTTGACTGCACTTCATCCCATTAGGGAAGAGCGGTTCTCAGCCTCATCACAACCTGCTCATCTCATAACCCGGGAAATAACTCTGAATTTAAATAGAGACAGTCCTCAGGGCACCGAGTAAACTCCCCATTTTGCAAAGGCTTCAAGGATACTGTCAGGAAGAACACCACGTCCCTGTCTTGGAGCAGAAGGCACTGCCAGCGTGGAGGTCCCACACTGGGAGTGACCTTGCAGAAACTTCAACAAAAACAAGCCTCTCTGTCAGAAGTCAGGAGCCCAAAGAAGCAGGCAATTAGCATTTTTCATGACACTGAGGCAGAGAGCCCACAGAATCGACTGGAGTCATAATCAGTAATCAGTCTCCCACTCCGGGCCGTTCACTAAAGATGGCTAATGGCCAAACAAAAGAGATTTCACACCCAGGACTGTTCTCTCTTTACCTCCCCCACTCATCCCAGATAATGAGCATGGCCACAGAAACCCACACAAGAGCCAAGATTGTTTTTTTCTAATGTGGACAGTCTGGCTGTGGATCCTTTTAATTCTTTTAACTTTTGACAGTTACAGTATTTTCCTGTCTAGTAGAGGTCAACATCAAGATATTTCTTATATCAAGCTGAGTATTCACTCCTCTTTTTGAGATACTTAAACGTCTAAGGAAGTGTCTTAGCTGAGGCTGTTGTAACAAAATACCACACACTGGGTGGCTTAAACGACAGGCACAGATTTTTCATAGTTCTGGAGCCTGTGAAGTCCAAGATCAAGGTGCTGGCAGATTTGGTTCCGGGTAAGGTCCCTCTTTCTGGCTTGCAGATGGCTGCCCTCTTGCTGTATCCTCACTTAGTGGAGAGAAAGAGCATGTGCGAGAGCTCTGATCTCTCTTCCTCTTCTTATAAGGGCACTAATCCCACCAAGGGGGCCCCACCCTCATGACCTCATCTAACCCTAATTACCTCCTGAAGGCCCCACTTCCAATACCATCACATTGGCAGGTAGAGCTTCAGTACATGAATTTTAGAGGGTGTGGGGGGAGGAGACACAAACATTCAGTCTGTAACAGGGAGGCTAGAATGAGGAAGAAGGAAGAAAAAGCTGGATGATATCTGAAAACAAGGATGTCTGTCCCATTTCCACATACTGTCTTATTGAAAAGTCAGAACAACCTTGAAGGCAAAGACTGCATCCCATTCAGAGGAAGAGGAGACAGAAGCACAGGGAAGTAGGCTCAGCGGTACAAGGCCATGCTGCCAGTGAGGGGCGCGGTTGCCTAACGCTGCGGTCAGAGGCGCGGCAGTAGCTCTGGGACCACCTGTGTGTGTGCGATTCTGGGAAAGGCATTTAACTTTTGAGTGTTAGATTCTCCATCTGTACAAAACTATAGTTATTTGCACTCCTCTCTAGGACAGTTAGAAGAATTACATGAGACAATACACATTTGGCTCTTAGCACACTCCCTGGCACGTGGCAGTCTTTCAGTAAATATTTACTGCATTCCTCCTCCCCAAATAATATATTTCACATTAAGCACCAGTGGCCCAAAGCTAACCATAGCAAAGTCATACTGCATTAGAGGTGATGGTCCCAGCTGTTTGGTAACTTTTTTTTTTTTGGTTGCCTGGGAATAAGGGTGCAATTAGGAACAGGATGTTGCTTCCTGAAGGATAGAGGGAGATCACCTTATGAATTATTAACCCAGTACCCAAACTGAGACATCCTCCCTCCTTCTGCATATCTCTGAATTTACTAGGCCATCCATCTTGATGATAAGAAAATCTCAAAGAGGTTTCCCCCCACCCTCATCCCCCAGCCTAGCCAACATCATTCTATCCATTGCTGAGAGAGCTCTATTGTCTGTTAGGTTGTCCAACGTAAGAACAGATTGTGGGGGGAATTTCAGGGCCCAGGAGCAGGGATATCTTAGTTTACTTAGAATTCTATCCTGCCGTTATCCAGGTGTTGATTTGCAATGGACAAGAAATTATGTATGCTGACTGTGTAGGGGAGAATGCTGATTTTTGTGTAATTAACTAGCTGGGTAGTGGGCAGAACAAGGGGAATGACACACTTAGGGGGCTGCTAAAAGGCACTTTTATGAACATGGTTGCTGTCATCATTGCTAAAAGGTAAACTAATTCAAAAGCTAAAATAATATTCAACCTATGACTCATACACACATTTTCTTTACAAGTTCTCCTCTCTGGTACTTCTGGAAAGAACTCTGTATAAAGGATATCTGGCATCCATGGGCACCTTTCTGTAGAAAAGCAAGTCGTAAGATTCCAGAGATTCTAATGTGAGGGCCTGGCAATCTGCATTTTCAAAGTTTGGCCAATGATTCTGAGGCAGAGTCAGATTACGAACCACAGAAGTACAAGGCAGGATCCTTTGGTGACCCCACCTGTGACCCAATTCTTATGCTCTGACGGTTGGGCCTTCTTTCAATTTCCTAGTAGACAAAGGTCTATTAGTATTTACTTGGTTCTCCTTTTCTGCGAGCTGTTATTTAATTTTAAAAATCTATTATAAAAATTGTATGACATCATTAATAAGCTCAATAACAGAAGAAAACAATCATTGGCCATGTCATGCCACTCCAACAGATCCTTAGCCCAACAATTTCCTAGCACTGTCCTTTCAAACACCACTTTAAAGTTTCTGTGAAGGGAAACTGAAGAGACTACCATGCTAAGTAAGTGTGGGGTGTGCATCGTGCTCCATGTGGTGACGCCTGGTGCAGCAGAGCATGTTGAGGCAGGAAGGACCCAGGCCCGGGAATCCCCCTAGCTGGACTGTAAGCTCCTGGAGGGCTGGCATTGTCTTCTGTTGTCCTCTCTGTGCATCTCAAACAACTAGGACAGTGCCTGGCATTGAGAGGGTGCTCAAGAAATAGTTGCTGAAGAAGGAAGTATACCGAGTAAGGGCAAGTGCTCTCACTTTCCTTACCCAGAGTTTCCAACACCCTCCCCCAAACATGTAGACATAGTTTTTTCTAACTTTGGAAAGTCAAGTTTAAGTTTTCATCACGGTGCCCAAAGTCTCAGGTGCTATTAAACAGGCTAGTGGCACTACAACCCCTAGCAATGTTTCTCGAACACAAGTCAGGTATAATAGAAAAATAGCCAATCATACCTTCATGTAAGAGGAAGAAGCCGTGAGACAGAAAAAGGGAGAAACCTTCCAGTTTTAAGATTATAAAGACGTCTATAACCCTCCATTGCCGAGTCCTTCTGAAGTCTTCCATGAAGGCCTGGGAGCTTGGTATATCCTGCTAACTTGGGCCTGTCGAGGACTAACCAGCCTGGCTTCTAACCTGCAGCTTTCCTTGTTCACACTTGCTTACCGGGAGCCTAAGGATGGTACACACCATTCGCTTTCTCAGCTCTTTGTATGGCTGGGCTTGGGTCTTTTTCCTAGTGGCCAAGGGGCAGCGAAGGTAAAGCCAGTATGTGCTGCCACTAAGGGTGTAAGGGAATGCACCAGGTGTGCAATATTTTAGCTCATGTTGATGCCACAGTGCAAGGCACGGAATGGGCTTTAAACAATATATATGTTCCCCTTCATTGTCCTCTTATCCCTCACAACCTAGCGTGACATGCACTATTAGTCCCTTCTTACAGATGGGAAAATTGAGGCTCCAAGAGGTAAAGACTGGCCCAAGACCACAGAGCTCAGAAAAGGCAGAGCCAGGAGTGCTGAAAAATCAATGGAGTTAATCCAAATAAGTTTTAAGGCAAACAGGTGGATGCAGAGAACAGAGCAGTGGTTCCCAGAGGGGAAGGGGCTGGAGGGAGGGAAAAATGGGTAAAGGGAATCAACTATATGGTGATGGATGGAAAGTTTTGGCGGTGAGCACACTGTAGCATATATAGAAGTACAATTATAAGGTTGGATACATGAAACTTATATAATGTTATAAACCAATGTTACCCCAATAAGACACTAAAAGAAAAACAAACGCAAAAACCAAAACAGAACAAAAGTTTTAAGGAAGAGAATGTGCAACTTGAGGCTGGGTAAGAAATAGGATTGCAGAAGGCAGGGGAAGGACAGGTCTGAATCCACAGTCATTGAATTGATTTTTGTCTCTGTCATTTGCAACAGAAAGGGTCCTATTATGGTTGTGGTGCGGCGGGGATGAAGGCAAGACAGGATGACGCACATAAGGGTGGGGGAGCAGCAGGATGATGCAGGGGAAAGAACACAGTCCAGGAGAGACCTGGGTCCTCAGCTCTTTGTCATTCGGAGCCTCCTGGCCTGGCGCAAGTCACTTCATCTCTCCGCAAACGACACTAATAACGTTCCTCCTGCAGGATTACTGTAAGAACTCTATGCGAGCATATGTGTGAAGCACCCAACACAGCGGTACAGCTCCTGGACGGTATCATATGTTGACAATATTTTCACTTCCTTTTCTGTGAACTGCAGGCTACATGTGGTGTGTCTCCCAGACCCAGCTTTAGGTCTGAAGACTCATCCCCCAGCTGACATGCTGACCCAGGAAGGCTCTTGGGTGAGCTGCTGTCAGGGAACTCTCCTCCACCAAAGCGTAACCTCACCCAAGGCCATGTTCCCCTCACCTCGCTTCCCACCGTCCCCTGAAGCTTGCATCCAATCGATAACTGGATTAGAAGAGGCTGAGTATAAAAACCCAAGCCCCAAGCCTCAGTTGGGGACGACACCGAAGGCCACTCAGGAGCTCCCTGTGGAAGAGTGAGATCAGCTGGGGCCTCTGTTGCAGCTGCAGCAGGGTTCAACTCCCCCCTCTGCTCAGCCCTGCTACCCGTACTCCCCATCGGTGTTGATTCTGAAGGCACTTCCCCAATAAGCTTCCTATAGCAAATCTTCATCTCCACCCCTGGTTTCCTGGGAACTCGATGGAAGACAGTACACAGTCAGTGCATTTGAGGGAGAGAGTTCTGATGGACGATAGAGAGGGGGTCTTGATGTGGAGATGCAAGCTAGCACGTGCCTGCAATAATCCAAGAGTGACGGGAAGAGGGCTCGGGGCGGGGGGGGGGGGGGGGTCGTGCCGAGTGCCCCAATTATGTAACCTGCTTTGATGTTCCATGACGCTAAGCCTAAGCAAGAAGGCAAATCCAGATCTAACGCTGTCTCACCAAATGCAACTCAAAGGCCTCTGGCAAAACTGTGGAGTGTTTGCCAGCCGTCGCGGGCAGCTGAGTCTGTCAGAGTGAGCGGGGCGATCCTCACCGCCACCAGAACTGGGAGGTACAGCGGGTTTCCTTTTCGAAAGTTCACAACTTGTCTCCCTTTGGCAAATGCACATCATAGCAGATACTAGGCATCTACAAAGCCCTGGGAGCTGATGACAAGCGAAGATGATCTTGTTTTCCAATGAAAAAGTAACAGATACGTTTTTAAACTTTCTCTATTTCCATTCTATAAAACAACTGTTTTTTTTTTCTTTCCAATTACAAAGAGGAACATGCTCAAATCTTAAAATTTGGAAAACGCAGGAGAGGAAAAAGAGGGAAAGTTATCCAGAATAACTTCCAGGGATATCTGTGGCTGCATTTGAGTATATGCCCTTCCAAACTTTTTCCTAAGTATACACACACAAATGCACATTTCTCAAAAATGTTTTCACACTGTACAACTGTAGCTTGCTTCTTCCATTTGGCAGGGCAGTGCATCTTTTCTTCCATATTAATATTTCTTGGAACATGACTCTTAGTGGCTGCCTGACATCCCCATTTTATAGATGTAGCGTAATTTATCTAACCAACCCCTTATCATTGGACAGTTAAGATCTTTCCAATTAAAACAGTGCAAAGAGATATAATGCTGAGAACTCCTCCTGAAGACAGTAGGAAGATGGAGTTTTCCCTGTGAGAACGCCTCCATGGAGTCTTTCTACATGTATCAGAGTTGACACTTCATTATTCCCGCCGTCCTTCTTCCACTCCGGAGACATGTGTGGGCTCCAAACAGACAAATGTGTGAACACAGATGCGAAACTTACCTCTCCCAATGTTCTTCATTGGGGGAAACAATGAGGGCGAAGGAAGGAAGTCTGTAGGATTTGGATTACACAGGAACCCCTGTAATCTCTGGACACGCTGCCCACGGAAAGCCAGATGACTGAGAGCACAGAGAGAAGCGGGAGAGTGGGATTTAGGCGGTGAGCTGAGGTCACAGCGGAGCGCAGGACAGTTGAAACCCCCAGTTTGAAGTTCTCACCCCATGTGTGTGAACGCTCGGCATTTGAAAGCCTGCTCTTGGACCCAGACAGAGGTTAATTAAGCCACAAATGAACGAGGGTTTCTACTTTCACGTGCAGCCTGCCACTGGCTGAGAACTTTCTTCTGCAGCAACTACAACTTTCACGTGGTCATCTCCATTAGAAAAAAAAAGAAAAGAAAAGAAAAGAAAAGAAGAGGGTTTAATTGGGCCTCTCTGCTGCCAGCTTGCTTGCAGACTATTTTTTAAGGGAGATTACTCTGGTCCGGGAAGATTCTGGTGGGAGCGAGACCCACACTTTATCTTCCATCTGCCTTCTAAACAAGAGGGCTGTGTATGCTATCGACTGATTAACTGATTTCTTTAGAGTACAAAGGAGTATTTGTGATGAAGACAACAGACAGGGAAAATCAATTATTTACTGAGGAGGCTGCGATATAAGTTACATTTGATTAAACTCAGAGATAAATCCCAGTGATGGAGGGTTTAAGTGGAATGTGCTGGAATAGACAGTGACTAAGTGCCCCCCCCCCCGACATTGCCAGTAATGAACGCAAGGGTACAGGCCCCACCCCGACGCCCCTGGATTTCTAACACAGGCAGCCTAATAGTCATGCATTCATGCCACAAACATGTGTTGAATGCCTACTACATAGCACTGGCCCAGGTCCCAGGGAAGAGTCACAGACAAGAGAGAGAAAGCCCCTGCTCTCCTAGAGCTTCTCATCGGAAGGGGAAAGGAAGAGAATTAGCCGGTAAATAAATAATGAACGAGATCCTTCCAGAGAGTGATAAGTGTTATGAAGATGATGAAACAGTTTGATGAGATGAAGAGTGACTGGGGGCAGGGTGGGGAACAATTAATTTCGACAGGCTGGTCCAGGAAGGCATTGCTGGAGAAATGACATTTGAAAGGGGATGTGAACAACGAGTAAAGGGCAGTCAGGCCGAGAGGGAGTGCGTTTGGCCTGTTTACAAAACAGAAAGAAGCTAGTGTGATGGGAGCAGAACCAAGGGGGAAGGGATGGGAGCGGCACAGGAAAGAGGGAGGCAGGGCTCCTTCGTGTGTCGCTTTAGAAGGTCAGGTAAGGAGTGTGGATTCAGTTCTAAGCCCAGCGAAACACCATAGTAGGGCAGGGGCAAGCGGGGGTTATGCAGGTAAATGGCCGCATTTATTTTTTTAAACATCTTTATTGGAGTGTAATTGCTTTACAATGGTGTGTTAGTTCCTGCTGTATAACAGAGTGAATCAGCCATACATATACATATATCCCCATATCTCCTCCCTCTTGCGTCTCCTTCCACCCTCCCTATCCCACCCCTCTAGGTGGTCACAAAGCACCGAGCTGATCTCCCTGTGCCATGCAGCTGCTTCCCACTAGCCACCTATTTTACACTTGGTAGTGTATATATGTCTATGCCACTCTCTCACTTCGTCCCAGCTTACCCTTCCCCCTCCCCGTGTCCTCAAGTCCATTGTCTGCATCTGCGTCTTTATTCCTGTCCTGTATGGCCGCATTTTGTAATGATTTCTCCCACTGCTCCTTGGCAAAAGGGGGTGAAGTCGAAGCAGGAGGTATCATAGTGATCCAGGTGAGAGAGGAGACAAGGAGGGTGGATTAAGACGTAGAGAAATGGGCTCAATCAAAACAGACACTGCAGGAAGAGCAGACAGGGCTCATTCACAGATTGTCTGTGGGAGAGACGGGAAAAGGGAGGAATCAAGTATGACTCTTGAATCTGGCTTAGGGCCCCTGAGTGGAAGGCAGTGTCTCTTCCTGAGACAAAGCCATTCCAACCAGTGATGGAGACAAAGCCAAAGGAACCGGGTGACTTCATGTTCCCTTCAAGGCCTTTCAAATTCCAGCTGTGTGGAGCGTGTGCGGGATTCGGGAGAGGACAGAGGCAACCTCCTGTTGCCTGTTCTGCCACGAGGGCCCCAGGCCCCACTACGTCACAGTAAGTTCCTTATTTACAGTATGGAATAGACAGGACCCACCTGGATGTTTAGGAATGTACCCTGGATGTGTGACAGTGGTCCATCTGACATAGAGGTGCTCCATAAATATGAGTTCTTTTCACTCCAGTTTAAATGTAGCCCGAGAGTTCAGACTGAACCATGTCAATGCTGAAAAACCATGGCTTCTTCTGAGCATGACATCATCATATATGATGACATCATCATAACGGTGACATCATCACCGATTTTCTTCTTTTTTACTGCTTTTATCTCACTGACTATGTGAGAGTCGGGACCTGGCCTCATTCATCAAGACTAGACAACTTTTAAGATATCTGTCCAATCTCAGTGATTGAACCCCCAGCTGACCGCCCTCTCCCACAGAGCGGTATCATCACAGCGGCCGTGTTTATACAACATGACCCGACCCTCTGGCCCCTCTTGATTGAACCAGATGGTGACACCTGGGCCAAGCTGTGTTGATCAGAGCCCCATCCTTGGGAATTGAGAATTGAAGCAGAGAAAGGAGTCCATCTTTCCTTGTGACTAGATTATAGAATTCTGGGTGGCCAACGTTTCCTGCCATTGGCCTAGGTAAGAGAAAGGCAAATCATATAAATAGCCAAGGGAAAAGATGCTCTGGAAGAAGTGACCGCAGAGAGAAATTACTGTTGGGGTCCTTACTGATTGAAAATTCCTGGTTCCTCTTTCCAGAGGCTCAGCTCGCACATGCCCTTCCTTAGGTCTGTGAGACAACTCTCAGTCCTTAGGATGTGTCCCTCTGTTATATTTAAGTCCATTCAAGTTGACTTGCATTACTTGCAACAACAAAGCTTTCATTAATAATGGATGTGAATTTCTGTCCATCTGGCTCCTGGCCCACCTCTGCGTGGCCAGGAGACAGTCACTAAATGCTTGCCGAAGGGAAGAGATGTAGATGGTGGTACCCGGGTCACTGCCCCAGGGAACGTGCTCTATCTCTGATTCTCTCTCCCTAGCGTCATACCTGCTAATACAGTCATGAGAAGAGAAAGAATGTGGATTTTGATGATCTCTCCCCTGCTGTCATCACCAAGATCTCAAACCTCAAATTGCTTAATTTTGTAGTTTATCTCCCTGGAGATTAACTTTAGCTTTCAGTTAATTTAATAGGTAAGAGCCAATTATCTTCTAAGCAACTTCTTTTTGTCTCCTTTCTGCCAACAAGGAAAAACAGACAAGTCTTTCCGATCGGGTAACAAAAGCATGAACGCCTACACAGCCTTGCTAATTTCAACAAAGCACCTCCCTTCCAAGGAGCTCAATATGGTTGCAAGCACAGTCCTAATGCTTCTTAAACTACTGTAGTAAAGTGCCAGGGAGAAAATGTGACAAGTGTTGATCATCAGCAATAATAAGATATAATGGATCAGTGGAAAACAGAAATAAGTATTAAATCTTTTTTAGTTTAATTCAGCCAACACCTTGTGAGCATCGTTTATGTAACTGACATCCCGGGGCTGGAGCTGCCCACGTATTAAACATCTGCTATGTTCCACGTACAGTGATAAACATTTTTGCATACATTGCTTTTCATTTAGTTCATACAACAGCCCTAAGGGGTACTATGACCTCCCTTTGTGCAGATGAGGATACAGGCTTCTGAGGTCAAGAAACCTGCCCAGAGTTCACACAGCCAGTAAGAAGATGTGATCCGCCAGGATTCACTCCAGCTATGTTTGTTTCCACATCTGTCTGTGTTCTCCACTCTACCTAAGTCGTCTCCCTGAGGAGATGAGTAAATGGAATTACTCCCTTTAAGAAGTCCCCAGTCTAACGGAAGAAACACAGTTTCATAAAAAGGCGGTGTCTCATAAATGAAGGTGCCACCAATGTACTAAGAGAGGAACAGGGAAGAATCCTACATTCTGATGGGTGGGACAGGGCTGGCTGCATGGGCAGTTCCGTGTGGGACTGTGGGATGCAAAGCCTTCCAGAGCAAATCTTTTAAGGTCACCTGACAAAATAGATATATTCATTATCGCACACTTAGTAAGGCCCAGGGAAGTGGCGACAAACATCATAACTGAGGACCAATTATGCACTGTTTATGCCGTCAATGACACTACGAGGGGGGTATTACTATTTTTTCAATTTTAGAGATGAAGAAAGCAGTGTTCCCGGTGGGTAGGTGATTTCTTCCATGTCACATAATCTTCATTTGGCTGCCAATTATTTCAAACCCAGGCCTTTGTGACTCTAAATAATGTACCTTCCCTGCGAGGCCACGTCTTCCAGAGAATGGAAAGACAAAAAAGAAGAAACAACAGAGCTACAAATTATAGATGGTAATAAATTATAAGGCCTTTCTCTACCCTCAAGGAATCTACAGTCGAGTCAGGGAAGTAATACATAAACCTCTTAAAACTGAAACAAGAAATCAAGATAGGAAAACAAGAACACTAGAAGTCATGGCCCAGGTTGGCCCAGGAATAACTAGCATGTATATTATACTGAGTATTGTCCTAGGGATTTGGAGGAGGGAAACAGGACTTTGAAGCAAGGTCCTTGGAGGAAGTTTTCAGGGAGAGGTGGGACTAAAGCCAGGTCTCAAATGATACGCGTGATTTACGTGAAGTGGGGGATGGAGGAAGGGCCTCCACCACGGTTAAAGGCAAAAGCAAGATCAGAAAAGTCGCAAAGGAGCCTTTCTCTGACTCCGCGCGGTAGTAACTGCTCCACATTACGGGGCATCCCTCCTGAGCCAGGAATGGTACTAGGCACACGACAGATGATGCCCACGTACAGAAGATACACTGGCAGCCAGAGAGGGGCATGAGTTGTCCAAGTCAGACAGCCAGCAAGAGGGCTGCATTCAGTGGTGCCCGTCTGACTCCAAGGTTCATGCTCTTTCCACTACGATCCACCACCTGTGAAGTCTGGGCTCAGCTTCTGGAGGGTTGTGAAGCCCAGGTCAGATTTTTTCTGTGGGTGCTCAGGATGTCTTTGTTCAGGGACATGATTATGACACGGTCAGAGCTGCATTATGGGCCGGAACTCAGTCTTTTACCCCCATTTTAGGAAAGGATTCAGTGACGAGTGAAGCCTCTCAAAGGCAACCAGGACCTGGACAATCTACAAACTGACTTATCTGGTTCCAAAGCCACTAAAAATGCCACAGCAACAGGCCACTAAGGAGTCGATGCCACGGGATGTGCTCTCATGAAGGCCGCCTCATCAAGGAATTATTATTGCAATGGTCCTCTCCCCACGCTCACTCTCCTTAGCCCCTCCATACAACTGGACATCTCACTGCCTCCTCTTTCTTGAAGAAGTCACTCTTCTTATGCTTCTGTGACCATTTTGGTTCTCCTCCTTCCCTAACCAGTGCATCCTTTCTTTCCAGATCCTTCACAGAGGTTTTCTCTAACATTCTGTCCAGGGTCTTTATTTCGTACTTGACAATCTCACCCTCTCCTACATGACACCTTTGTCAACATATCTATCTTCAACGCCTCTCCTAGGCCCCGTCCATGCCCACCTTCTCATCTGCCTTCTAAATTGTGGCATCTAAATTTCTTACAATGAACGGAATGTAATATGTACAGAACTGAGATGAGCAATTCCTCCTTTACTCAGACCGGCTCTTCCGTTTCAGTGCCAAGTACCACTGCCACCTCCCCACCACCATCCCCCAGGAAGCCTCACCAGGCCAAGTTTACGTGCAGTCGCTGTACAACCTAACTATTCGTTTATGGCAACAACGGCGACAACACCCAGCACACTGTGCAATTACTCGCGGGTCTGATGTACCACTCGTGATTCTTAATTCATAATTGAGTCTTCAGTGTCTAAGACGGTGCCCAGTGCAATGCAGATAACATGTGTCAAACAAATGAATGTCACGGGCAGTCTCTCCTTCACCCAGGTAGAAACTCTGGAGAGACTTTCATCTCCCTTTCACCTTACTGTGGCTCTCACACAGGTTCTAAGAATTGTAAATGATATTTCTAAAATATCCTCACTGTCACCACATTTATTCTGGTCCTTATACCTCCCCCTAGATAATTCCATGGTACCCTGGTTGACCTGACAGTTTTTCAGGTAAACTGGTTTACCTGACGATTTTTCCCTACTCCAGTCCATCTGATAGAGAACTGTAAGATGCTCTTCAGACAGTATACATTTATAAATGTCATTCCATTATTCACAAGTCTTCAAAGGTTCCCCTTCCCTCCAAACAAAATGAAACAGAAATTTCTCATTCATTGACTCAATGTTTCATCAAGTATTTACCGTACACCTACTCGCTAAGCATTGGGGAGCTAGAGGCGAGCTTTATGGACACATTCCCTGCCCTTGTGAAGACCACAGTCTTTTCAATTAGAAAGAAAACCCATTTTTAATTCCTCACTCCCATTTTCCCCAACATAAGATCCTGGCTTCAGTCAAATAAAGCCCATTGGAACCCAGGTCCCCAAATATATCCTCCATGTTTGCACACCTGTGCGTTTTCCTGCACGTTTCCTTTGTCACGAGCAAGAGCCTCTCTTACCCCACCAGTCCAAAATGTTGAGAGTCTTCCCTCCTGGTTCTCTCTTACGTGATGAATTGAGTTCCTTCCAAAATGCTATTTTTCCCTTGCTCTCTCTCCCTCAATCTATGAATTCCACTCCCAGACATTCCCAACTGTCCCTTTCCCTTTAGTTCACATTGAAAAGTCTCTTATGAACTAAAGAAATACACATAAATAAACTGAAACAGGCACACACACACATTAAACCAAAGAACTCAACTGATTTACAAAACACATTTTCTAACACAGCTAAAATCTAGTCACAGACGGAGTCACCCAACAACCTTACAGGTATGTGTATCCCCTTAGCAGTTACAGAGAAACTCACTCTTCAACAAGTTCTTTTTGTTTTTGTTAATATTTATTGAGCACTTACTATGTGCCAGGCTTGGTGCACATATTTTGCAAGCATCACCTCATTGGTTTCTCACAAAAATCCCTTACCGTAGACACTGTTAGTCTCCCTACTACAAAAACGAGCAAACCAAGGCTTACAGAGGTAAAGGGGCTTGGCCAAGGTCACACAGACAGCTGGAATTTATCTGAACTCAAGCAGTGTGATTTTTAACCATTAACAACACCCTGCTCCTTTAGGTATATAATTGATGAATATAATAAACCTAGCAAAGTGCTTAGCACATAGGAATCATTCAATAAATGTGACAGATGACAGATGCGGGAGAGAGAAAACAGGCTGACAGATACACACACAAGTGCAAGGCACATTCACCTACGCTATTGCACAAAGTCCTGGCAACAGAGCTGTCAGGTACTTATTATGAACCTGTTTTCCAAATAAAGATACTGCGATGCTGGCAGGTACAGGGGCTTTGAAAAGCTTTCCCACCTAGTAACTTGGCAGGTGTAGGATTGGAAGGCACATCTCTGAGTCCAGCTCCAGTGCCCTCTGAGATGGCCCCATTGTCTCTTTTCTCTGCCAAACCTATACATCCCTCATCTTCTTTGTATTCCTGCAATGTCTGGGAAAACAAAAGGGATGGCTCTGTTCCTCAAAGGCCTGGGGTAGATGTGAGTTTTGGAGAGGTCATGGGTTGGCTACTCTTTGCTCTGTCTCTGCATGGAAATCACCCACAGGTGTGGAGCTTTTGATACTTCAAAAATCCTCTCTCTGCTGGAATTTTGCAGCCTGCAGGAGGCTCGCTCTGTGGGGGCCCTGGCTCCCTCACTGCCGCCTGGAGCACTTGAAGGAGCTGAGATGCTAGGTTCTCAGATCAAGGCAAAGGGTTCAATATGGCTCCGGAGAAAAGAGGACACTGTTTTGCGTTGTGGCTGGAAAACTCTCCTCTGAGTCAGTGGACGAGGGCTGCTGGTTCCCAGAGTTTGAATTTCTTTCTTTCTTTCTTTTTTTTTTTTTTTTTTTTTTTTGCGGTACGCGGGCCTCTCACTGCTGTGGCCTCTCCCGTTGTGTAGCACAGGCTCCAGAGGCACAGGCTCAGCGGCCATGGCTCACAGGCCCAGCCGCTCCGCGGCATGTGGGATCTTCCCGGACCGGGGCACGAACCCGTGTCCCCTGCATCGGCAAGCGGACTCTCAACCACTGCACCACCAGGGAAGTCCTAGAGTTTGAATTTCTTTACATTAAAGTTGCTAAGAGTGGTGACAGGATGCTATCGTCCAGTCAGGTGGAGGTTTTTCCGTGTAGCATCAACACTAAAGCAAAGCTGTACCAAATAGGGCCAATTTCAAGGAAATGCCCAGTGAAGCACCAGGGCATGGCCTTGACCATGAACCCAGAAGGAGCTCCCTTTTACATTTAAAAATTGCTCAGTTAATATGAATGGCAAAGTGAGGTGGTCTGTGTTCACTGTGTACAATGCAAATCACTCAGGATGGTTTCAGGGAAGCAGCTCTCCTTGGTACCTCCTGCTGGCTCCACACACCTGCGAATATCTTTTCCTGCTAGTGGAGAAACAGGAGACCTAGAAGAAAAGAACCCCTCTTTTCCCAGCTCTCTAAGACGCCATTAAAAGTGTTGTTTCAAGATGACAGGAACAGCAATGTGTTTACATCTGCTGTTCCTTTTCAGGTCGGCGTCACGAGGCTGTTCTTATTGTCAAATCTCCCGCGGCAGGATGTGTGTGCCGAAGATGACGGCACACACTACCCAGAGGATTAAAAAACACATATTACATATCAGAGAAAAGAGGATGCCTCTTCTCTGTGCTCTTGGGAAGATCAGAAATGGTGTGTGCTGCACACCCAGGTGTATGTCCCTGCAGAGAGTCCTGCAGCACGCTTACGGGGATACATTTAAAGGAGGCCCCAGGAGGAAGAGGGACAGAGTGAAGAAAGGTCAAGAACTAAATTGACTGACAGATGTTCATCAGTGTCCTAGGGCTGTTGGAACGAAGTACCACAAATAAGCAGCTTCAAACAACAGAAATTTATAGTCTTACACTTCTGGAAGCTAGAAGTCCAAGGTCAAGGTGTCGACAGGGTTGGTTCCCTCCGAGGGCTGGGAGAGAGACCCTGTTCCATGTCTCTTGGCTAGCTTTTGATGACAATCTTTGGTGTTTCTTGGCTTATAGATGCACAACTCCAATTTCTGCCATTCATCTTCACATAGGATTCTCGCTCTGTGTCTGTCTCTACGTACTAATTTCCCCCTTTTGTGAGGACAGCAGTCATATTGGATTAGGACCCGCCCTGATGGGATCATGTTAATTAATTACATCTGCAACAACCCTACTGTCAAGTAAGGTCACATTCTCAGGTGTTGGGAGTTAGGACTTCAGCATATGAAAATTGGCTGGCGGGGGGGAGGGGGGACACAATTCATAACGCAAACGCTTTATCCATGTTAGCTCATTTGATCTTCAAAACAATTTCATGGGGGAAAAAAAGACATTATGCTTCCCTGTCTACTGATGAAGAAGTGGAAGCTCAGCAAAGGTGCAGTGATTTGGCCAAACTGCATAGGTAGGAAGAATGGAGCTGACATGTGAACATGAACCTGATGACCCAGTCCGTGCTCTTTCTGCTACATAACCTCCGACCGTAATAAAATATTTGGTTACCTGGTCTGCCTGCTGCCACTGATGACGAGTCCCAAGTGTCGGTCCTTCATAATGAGCCCTGACATCAGGAAAATAGAGCTGTATGTTACAGGCATAGTGATCAAAGGACACGACCCTCCCTACCACTCACTTAACGCCCGAAGCAGTGCGGATACCAGATCATGGGTTATCAGAGCCAGAAACACCCCCCAGGTGGAGTGAGAGCTAACTGCCAAAGAGAAAAGCAGGTGAGAGACGAGAGTGTATTCTGTGGCTCGTGCTAGAGAGCTTTCTCAAATTCAAGCAAGCCAGAGCAGAAAGGGTCTTCCTCTCGACACTCCATCAAGGCCATTTCATTTCCTTTCTTTCTCACTTGGCATAGGGGCCCAAGCAACATTTTACTGTTTAGACATGGTTTCAATAAAGAGGATTTGATTCTTATTAAGAGTTGCCAACAATTGGAGAGTGTATTTTTTCGCCAGGAAGGAAGAATCGCGGCAAGTTCAGTCCATGCAGGGGGCTGTGAGGCTCTTGACTGTTTGATTTGAAAGTCTGGAATTTCATGAAATTTCTCTTTTGCCTTTTTATAGACTTAGATCTAAAAATGAGTAGCGTATGGTCACTGCCCTTAAGAAGTTCCTAGGATTGGAATCATGTTTGTTTCTTTTTGCAAGCATTCTCTTGTCCGGTGGCAAACCTCTGCGTAAGAAGTTTGAGAACTTGATCTCAGCTGGCAGCAGGCTAGACGGAAACCAAAAGGCAGGAGCTTCCCAGAAGGGTGCTTGAGAAAATCAGACTGACTTGGAACTTGTGTCCCCACCATTCCCATCAGGATCACGTCACTGGCCTTATAGACTTGGCACCTGTGATGGCATCTCCATACACCCTCACCTGTCCACATGTCAACCCCTAGCATTTGCTCTTGGCATCCCCACCCCAGACACAGGCCTCTTGGCCAGAATTCTCCAGCCCTCCCCTAAGAGTTATCCCCAACCTTGTTCAACTGCAAAAATTAAAACACATTTTCAGAAGGCCTACTGGATGCTAAGCGATATAGTGGAGAGAAAGCAAACAACGTCGACATGCCCTTTATCCTCAGCAAGCTCACAGGCTAGTAGAATAACTAAAGATGTAAACCAATGAAAATATAGTGATTGAATTGATGGCAGTGAGAAAAGAGGAAAAATTTAAGCTACAGTTTTCTGAGATCCTACTATGTACTCATCACTTTTTTTATGTCAGTCATGTAATTTATATGCCTTACTTTAACTTATATCAAATCCTCAAAACAACTCTGTAGGAGAGGTACAGGAGAAAACCTCTTAAGTAACCAATGTGCTGGATTTGACCCCTCTCGCCATCTGATGCTGGCTTCACTATGAACACTAATGTTAGGTGGGCTACTTGATTTCTGTTTGATTCTGTTAAGTTAGATGTTTACCAAGAGTCTCACACATCTGTTACCATACCTGCTTATGAGTTATACTCGTTATAGTAAGTATATAATTATTAAATATTACATATACCAGTGAAACATGAACACAAAAAAAGGGAGGTGTTATTTCTATGAAAATGAAGTTCAGTAATTGGAAACAATCAAAATGGCCAAGTGGTGAAAAGAAAGTGTTATAAAAAAAAATTAAGTGAAAAAAGCACACAGACCCAGATGGATTCTACATTCTGGTTACTTTGCAAGTTTTTAAAATTCTCATGCCACTTTAAAGAAACCAAAACTGGTAATCATAGAAGACATGTTTCATGGGCATGGATTTTATTAGAAGAGCAGACAGCATTCCAATTAGCAAAACTGTATTCCAAGAAAAGTCCTTATACTGACATCAAAAGGTCAATAAATTGATGTACACTTATTATATAGCTTCAGTTGAAATAAAATGCAAAGGAAAACATGACTCATTTTTTTTTAATGATTTCAGATTTTAAATAATTTTTTTGGATTGCCTGACCAACTGCAGATTCCAATCTTCTCTGCTAAGTTCTATTAGCAGGAAGATTTCTCTGTTGGGTTAATGTACTATTACCCAAGGAACTCTGGGGGAGCCTTCCTGCAAAGTAGGTCAGTTCCTTGCTATATAATTCTGATTATGTCAAAGCATTTATTCATGAGTTTTCTAATTCAACCTACTTCAAATAGAGTCGTATTTATATCACCACAAAAAATTACATCCAAATTACAACTAAAGCCTTTGCATTTAGCTCTTCGGTGAACACTAGGCATGCATGGCATGTCTGCGCTGAAATAGTAGGGCCCCAACACAGCGTAACAACGGCCCAACCTGGAGAATTTCTCAGAAAGATTGCTGTCTTCCTGTACCTCCAGGGCAAACACGTACAAGTAACAAGGTCATAGGGGCAGGATGAGGAAAGAACTCTAAAGCACACACTCATGGGAAAATGTACTGGGAACAACTTAAGGAAACTGCTTAGTCCAGTATCCGGTCGAGAATCAGCATTCTGCAAAAGGTAGGAGGAGATATTATTGTCATCATTGTTTTTATATTGTTTTAGGCTTTGTTTGTTTGTTTTCGATTGTTTATTTTCCTGTCCAGACCAAAGTACGTGTCATTCCATGAATTTTTTTTTACAAGAGCTGTTCACCTCCAAAACAGTAAGATACAAGATACATTAGATGTTTGAGTGTTGCATATTACATACTCCCCTAAAATCACAATGTAGGTACTATAAATAAACTTTAGGTACTTGACCACCCTTGACTATTCAGTTATGGACTCAGTCCTCCTTATGTTTCCGACAGCTTTGTGCATTTTATGGCATCTTTGTCAAAAACTGAGAATATGGCTTCCTCATTTGTTAGAGGGAAGCAGGTGACTAAGATTAAGAAGGGACATGGGACAATTCTGGGGTGCTAGTTATGTTGTAATGTCTTGATTTGGATATGCGTTTTATAGGTGTTCATTTCATAATCATTCATTAGGCTGTCCATTTATGTCTTATTCATTTTTCTGTATTTTTTCTATCTTTATCATGTTACATAATACAAAACTGAAAAAGAAGAAAGCCAAACATATACAATCACATATGGAAGATACCTAACGAAGTGCGAGGCACCCATTAGGTACAATAAAAGGGAAGCCCCCACAGCCACCGCCTAGAGATTAAAGGCTAGCTGAGAAGGAAACAGGAAACACAACATTTTAAAGGTTTTCTTTAACTGAAAGCAATTAACTCGGGTTACTTTTAATGGAGGAGGAATGAATTTTTTATTTGGAGAGAAGAGTGTCATCAGATTTCAACCTCATCTAGAAACCCTGCAATTCCAGATTCAGACTCCACGCAGCCTAAGGGCACCTGGGGTTTGGAGCGGGTTACAAGTGAGGCCTCGGCGCCCTGTTTAGTGATGTGAGGCTGCTCTTCCGGGCTGTGGTGCTCAGTAAAAGCCTGCCGCTTCTATTTAAAGGAGATTCTAGCACAGCAGCTGAGGTGGATGGTGGATTAAGGCCTAACACAGCAATCTGCTCAACAGCTCAGGGACCGGGGAAACCCCTCAAGGGCTACATCCCAGCCATTTAATGGCTTCTAGAAGCAGAGCTCAGGGAGGGGCAACAACAGGTGAGAAGTCAATTGCACCTTCGTTGCTTGCCTGCGTGCTCCTGACGTGACCCTAGGAGAATTTATGTCAGGTGCAATGTGTGTATTTGTCCCTGATTCAAATGGCAGCTCTAGTCTCCATTTCAGATTCATTCTTGCGCCTTTAGTTGCATTTAATGAAAAGTGGCTATATTCACTATGAATCAATTTTCCTCTTGCGTTTTACTACTGAAATCATCCAGATAAATCACCTTGAATCCTCCATCCTACCTGCTTTAAAAGCAGGGGGAGGAGGGAAAGGGTGAAATCCTCTTAAAAAAATACATACTTGCAACATTTTTGTGCACTTGAGACAATGATTAGCTATTAAATTGAAATGTCTTTTTCCTGTCTTGTGTGTGTGTGTGTGTGTGTGTGTGAGAGAGAGAGAGAGTGTGTGTTGGGGGGAGGGGCAGTATGAAGTTTTGGTTTCCTCTAGGTTTGTAGTACTTTCCAATGGCTTGTTTTTACGCGTACTAAGGAAAAGTACTATTTAAACAAGAAAAGCGTAAGGACAGATGGTGAACACTGACCCTAGGATATTAATCAGTCAACCAGAGGATGACAGCGGCATGCCGATTTTTACAAACCAGTTCTGGTGTTTTCGAATTAGTCTTTCTTTTTTTGTTTTCTTTTTGTCCTAGTTGAGGGGGGAAAAAGGGGAAGAAAAAGAAAAAAATGGCGACCTTGCAAGAACCCTTTCCTAACACACTCTCCGCACCCTGGCTGATGCGTTAATCCTCCTGCCAAGCTATAAATCTTCACTTCGCTCTTCTGTAGATTCCCGAGAACAATTTGGTTTGCAAACTTTGGAAATGATCAGGCCAGCCTTAGGTGACAGAGCACAGCAAAGGGGACCAAGGGATCCCAGTCTTGTCCTCCGAGCCCTGGACTCCAGCTTCCCCTCCCCCAAGCAAGACCTTCTCACCCTATTTTCACAACTAGTTTTAACCCAGACCTTATTTTGTAGAATAACAATTTTCATCCCCACCCTCAGTTCTGTTTTGTCCCTAGTGGTAGATGACCTAAAGGTCAAAACAGTTGTGCTGCTAATGTTAATATTTAATGTTTTAATGTGTCAGCCATCCAGGACCTTTTAATTTCCAGCTGCAAGCAAAGGCTTAAACTAAAAGGCAGAACTCTGAGAGATTTCAAGGTTTGTGGACAGATGGGCAAGGATTTTCGGAAGCAATTTTGGGAAGGCTCTGAAATCACGCCATATAGGATAAGATATTTTACTCTAATTTTGGTCCTGGGTAACAATGACAATCCTGTCACCAAGCTCCCTACATACACTTCTACTGAAGTGCGAGTAAGAAGGGTGTCTCTGTGCCTCTGTTCCCGTTTCTCTCTCTCCTGAGAACCCGTCAGCTTCTAGGCATGATCCAGATTTATTCCCACAGAAGATACCAAGCTAACCACTCTTCGTTTTTTTTAATATATATATATAAATTTATTTTATTTAGTTATTTTTGTCTGCGTTGGGTCTTCGTTTCTGCGAGCGGACTTTCTCTAGTTGTGGCGAGCAGGGGCTACTCTTCGTTGTAGTGCACAGGCTTCTCATTGCAGTGGCTTCTCTTGTTGTGGAGCACGGGCTCCAGGCGCATGGGCTTCCGTAGTTGTGGCACACGGGCTCAGTAGTTGTGGCATATAGGTTTAGTTGCTCCAGCACGTGAGATCTTGCGGGACCAGGGCTCGAACCTGTGTCCCCCACATTGGCAGGCGGATTCTTAACCACTGCACCACCAGGGAAGCCCTGTTCGTTTCTTTAATACCCAGTTCAAATGCCAGCTCTTCTTAACACCCACTCTCTCCTTACCCCACTATTCTGCAGAAGAATTGTAAGCAGCTCTTCTGCCCCTTTCCTATTTGCCCATTTCTGTTCCCCTGAAACTTTAAAAACTTAATTACAGATGTGAGATACTCGGCAATATTTAACCTAACCCACATAGCACATGCAGTATTCATCACTAATTGGACAGCCTTTGCAAGTCCCTGATCAAACAATGACTTGTCTAACCTGTTGATTCTTTTCTTAAAGAAGTAGGAATGAAGAATAAGTAATTAACAGATGACTAGATCTCTTCCCCAGCTTCCCTTTCAGTAATCCCGCAAGCAAACTGTGTGAACAGGATAGCATCTAAAGGAAGATCACAAAGCGTCAGCAAATCTGCACGCAATGGAAAATGAGGAAGAATCCGACCCCCTACATCAATGATTAAGATTATTTCGCCTTTTCCCTTTAGAAAACTTTCATGGCCAAGCTGAATCTTCAGAGTTGGTTTTGGGACACGAGTCCACCTTCTCCCCAGGCTGCCGGCCTCCTGAATAAAGCAACCTTTCCTTTTCCAACCAACAGCTGTCTTTCGAGTATTGGCTTTCAAGCGTTAGTAGCCAAACCTGAGTTCGGTAACAGAATTAACCTTTCTTTCACCCCTTCATCTGCACTGTCATAGCACGTGGTGCTTTCTTGTCTCATGGTAGTGAGGCCCAGACTTGGCTGTCCATATAAATCATCTGGAGACATTGTTTTTAAAAGCATATCATTTTCTGGGCCCTCTCTTAGAGATTCAGATTTAGCAAGCCTAGGGTGATCTACTGCAGTGGTCTTTGCTAAAAAGCTACTTGGGTGATCCTGTGATATAGGCTAGTTTGGGAACCAATCTTACCACTTACCCCATCTGACCTCATATTGGAACTATCTGTATGACAATGGGGAGGCAATACAGCACGGTGGTCATGAGCAAAGACTGAAGCTGGGCTCAAATCTTAGCTCTAACCCTTACTGGCTGTGTGATCTTGGAAAAGTTATGTAATCTCTCTGTGTCTGTTTCCCCAATTATAAAATGGGGATAAACAGTATCTAATGCATAGGACTGTGGTGAAGATTAATACTCTATGTAAGGTTCTCAGTGTGGCAGATGCTTCTTACCACAGGTGTTCGCTAACATCACATGTGGGCCTTTTAAACTGGTGCTCTCTACTCAGATGTCAATGTCTAGCTCTGTCTCAGTGACAGGTATCTTTCCAGAGCAGGTTAACCCAGTGCCCATAAAACCCAGTGCCTTTATGTAGTAGACACTCGATAAAAGTGGCAGAGAAGGGAGGTGACGTGCAGAAAACAAAAAGCAACTCTAGGGGAAGGAACCCGGTGGTGTCAATAAAAGGGCCCAGGATCCAGGCTCCGGATGAGTCTCTTGAAAAGCAAGGCTAATGTGTATAGATGAGGAAAGCGGGGCCCTGACCTGAAGTTCCTATGAGCTACCTTCAAACCCTGAAGTTTGAGCCCCCCAAGGATCAGACAGGAGCAGCCTTTCTGCTTTACACAGACCTGATAATCAATGAGACTTCTGGGATGCGGCTGATCAATGCACTTCACAACACTATCATTGAACACTTATCTTGAAAATGCCCATGACAATCTATTACACAACCTAATTGAGAGAATGGATTAGATGTTTCCTTATCTCTACCTAAAAACTGTAAGCAGGGAATGGAAACTCTGTACAAGGAATGCAGTTGCAGTCTCCCCACCTACTCATTCAGGGGAATTCTGTTGGCTGTGTTAAAGTGATTTCCCCCGTGATCTGTTTTAATTGAATATGTGCATGGCTACCTGGAATTAAGTACAAATCCATGTGAGAGTGGTATTAAGGACGTCTAGCATGGGCTTCGCATTCAGACAAACTTGGGTTTGCCTTCCAGCTAAGCCACTTCCTAGCTGTGGAGTGTAACTTCAACCACCAAATATGATAGTCATAACTGCCTTATTAGGGTTGTCCTAAAAAAGGGAATCCTAATCAACTGTTTAACCCACTGATCAGCACTCAAGTACCTGAGGAAATTACAGGCATAAAGGCTCAAACATTCGCAGAACATCTAGTAATAGGAGCTAGCAATTACGGAGGGCCTGCCATGTCCCAGGGACTTGAGGTATGTTATCAGTAATCCTCATAACCTCTTGAACAATGAAGGAATCATAATGGTCCACTGACAGGTGAAAAAAATTAAGGCTCAGCCAGGTGGACTTGGCCGAAGACGCAGAACTGGTTAAGTAGCAGAAAGGGGCTGGAATGCACAACTGCCTGTCCATTTACCCTGTATCATAAGGCCCCTCACTGTGCGGGAGCCAGCAGCTACTGTGCTAGACTCCTTGCGATACCAGCAGGAGAGATTTAGCTCCTGCTCTGGAGGATGTTACAGTTTAATGGAGAAGATGGAAGGAAAAAGACAAAGGCGAGAGATGGCACAACATAAAATCAAACGCATGATGAGTTCCACGGTGGGAGTGAGGACAGAGCTGAAGCAACACCAAACCCAGTCTCAGGCTCAGGAAAGCTTTGAGTAACAGTAGCTGAGCTGATTCTCACAGACCAGTAGGAGTTTTCTTGGAAAGAACGCAGGGATGAACATTTTGGGAAGAGAGAAAACCTTGATCCAAGGTACAGAGGTATTGGATAGCTTAGTATATATTCAGAGTCCAGAACGGCGCTGTCCAATATGGTAGACACTAGTACATGGCTATTCACATTTAAAGTAATTAAAATTAAATAAAATAAAAACTTCGATTCTTCTGTCATACTAACCACATTTCAAGTACTTAACAGGCCTATGTGGCTAATGGCTACCATATTGGGAGAGCAAAGATGTAGAAGATCTCTGTCATCACAGCAAGTTCAGTGGGACAGCACTGGAGGAAGACGTTTCAATTTACAGCTAATCATCGCCTCAAGTCACAAAAATGTTGCGAGTATGTTTTAAGAGGATTTCACTGTTTCCCCTCCCGGCTTTTAAAGCAGGTAGGATGGAGGATTCAAGGTGACTTATTTGGATGATTTCAGTAATAAAACTCAAGAGGAAAATTGGTGCATAGTGAACACAGCCACTTTTCATTAAATGCAACTAAAGGTGCAAGAATGAATCTGAAATGGGGACTCGAGCTGCCATTTGAATCAGGGACAAATACACACTTTGCACCTGACATAAATTCTCCTAGGGTCACGTCAGGAGCGCGCAGGCAAGCAGTGAAGGTGCAATTGACTTCTCACCTGTTGCTGCCCCTCCCTGAGCTCTGCTTCTAGAAGCCATTAAATGGCTGGGATGTAGCCCTTGGGGGGTTTCCCCGGTCCCTGAGCTGTTGAGCAGATTGCTGTGTTAGGCCTTAATCCACCATCCACCTCAGCTGCTGTGCTAGAATCTCCTTTAAATAGAAGCGGCAGGCTTTTACTGAGCACCACAGCCCGGAAGAGCAGCCTCACATCACTAAACAGGGCGCCGAGGCCTCACTTGTAACCCGCTCCAAACCCCAGTTGCCCTTAGGCTGCGTGGAGTCTGAATCTGGAATTGCAGGGTTTCTAGATGAGGTTGAAATCTGATGACACTCTTCTCCCCAAATAAAAAATTCATTCCTCCTCCATTAAAAGTAACCCGAGTTAATTGCTTTTAGTTAAAGAAAACCTTTAAAATGTTGTTTTATAACAATATAACTCTTCTCACTCTCTGTGCCAAGCTAGCTCCAGATAAACCTTTAGAACGCGGTTGAGAAGGCAATTATTCCAGGAAGCCTTCTGAGACTCAACGCCTCCCCATCTTTAACCGAGTTAGGAGCTTCCTTTGTGATCCCAGAGAATCCTGCACACTCTCTCTTCTGGCCCTCATCATGCTACTCTGTCACTTCATCTTAGGACGGTAACACTGGCTGCTAAAGGAGAATCTGGAGAACAGAAAGTCTGAAGGCCCAAAGACCAGTTATAAGGTGGCAATGGCGGCAACGGACAGAGGAAGACAGAGTTTGGAGACTCAAGGTTCACGTGCCTCTGGCTTGGATACCTGGGCACAGAGAAAGAACCATCTTGGGCACAGACCATTAAAGAAAGTCTTCAAGAGTTACATGCAAAGAAGACAGAGGAAGAAAGATGAGAGGAAGGAGTCCTAGGGAGGCAAGAAATGAGACTGGAAGAAACCTTTATGTACCACCTCCCACCTAAAGGGCCCTGACGACATAATCTTACTTAAATCTTCACAACAGCCTAGAGAAACAAAAATTCCATCCCCTTCTTCACCGTAAGTCGCCTTAAACTCACTACCGTAATGCAGAATGCAGCTAGAGGTGGTACTCGGGCATGGAACTTATGAGGTTGGCTCCCATGTAAGCACTTCCAAATTCACAGTTTGACAAGGTTTCTGATTCTTCTCCACAGACGGAGGTAGATTTCCCAGGGGCTCCCAGCCAGGAAGCACCAGGACACAAGCCTGGATTTCAAGGTCTCCCAGTTGAGCCTTCCCCCCACTGAGCCACAAATGCCCCACCAGACTTCCTGAGTCTGAGATTCCAGAAGAAGAAAGCATGGAGGATTTCCACCGTCAGCAGAGTCTAGTGTGGAGTTGGGACTCACAGCCATGAAACAGGTAACTGTTGGCCCTCCTGAGAGCACAACTCAGCGATCCTCATGTTGGCTGCATGTCAGGGTTCACCTGGGGACACCCAGACCGGGTGAATCCAAGTTTTTGGAGGTGGAGCCCAGGCAATGGTCTTCTAAGTGTTCTACGTAAGATGCAACCAAGTCGTCAAAATCACGAGACTAAATCAAGCCTCCTCACTGGGCGATCAATTAGAATATAAACTCTCTAACGTTTATCAGTGTTTGTCCACGAACAGCCCCAACTCTCGAGTCCAGGATTACAATAGGAGAAGCAAACTCACGAAAACCCACACAGGGAGCCTAGCTGGCCACCACTGTGACGGGAGTGTTGCCCCAATCCATCAGCGTGAGGTGTGCTCATGTATTCCCACTTCCCTGGCAGATAAGGGTTACAGGGATATGAAAGAGTGCTCTGTAAAACATTATTTATTAGTGGGCCAACAGATTTTCATGTGAATCAGGTCTTACACATTCCATTTTCCACTGAAACAATGGAATGTTACACGGCTAATAATAAGGCACAGGCCTTGATTAAACACCCGATCCATAATTCAATAAAGAGGTTGTGCTGACATAATCAGCAAACAGGGGCCTTATGAATACCCAAATAAGCCACAACCTGAAATGCACGAGTCAGCATTCACCTCCCCAGAAGCATATTGCTTGTAAAGTGTGCAAAACATCTTCCTTCCAGTACCCAACTTCAAGAACTTTATAATTAGCAAAGATCCGTTAGTGATGTAAGGACATTCTGGACTCCGAGTGAAGGCCTGCCAGGAGTCTTAGGAGGTTTTTTGCTGGGAAATTAACTACTCTGTTTCAGTTACATAGGGAATAATATATGCTCTTTAACTGAGTAACAGACTGTCTATTCTATCGTCGTGAAAATTCCTTGGAGCTTAGCGCGAGGCCGCGTGATTTCCGTTCTGTACTGGAGTGCCAAATTTTGAAGGCTATTGTCGCCCCCCCCCCAAAAAAGGTACGATCTAAAGGATCCCAGATATACATGTTCCACTTCTGAAGTGAGAGTAGTAGAAACACTTCATACTGCACATTGACGTTAAAAACGTGCACCCACTTTAAAGGAAGCACGTGCCTTCTGTGATTCTCCAGAGCAGCTCTGTTTTGACTAGACACTGTAAATCTTAAAACTGTTTGCATTTTTCCTTTGACCACTAGGAAGTTCAGGCCAAACAACAGGATCTTACTGCATGATTTGTATCCATCATCTCTTTCCTCGGTTCATATCAGTTATGTAACTAATATGCCCTATAATGTACATATCTTTGTAAACCCCCTCGTTTCATCTTTGTAACAAGGTAGGGTGTAAAAACCCCACAGCATCTTACTATAAGGCATCACATTTTATGTAGCAAGTTGCATGTGATTCTGGAAAGTGCATGTACCGAAGACATCAATGTGCTCATTGGCTTGTGGAACAGGACACTAAAAACTGGGAACTTTCTAGGAAATCTGGGCATGTGGCCACTGCTCACACGGCACACCTCCCTTGGGGCTGACAATGCCCCCCCGGGGGTTGCTATCTTGTCCTTTGAGATCACCAGGCCAAGGCTGGAGAGTACCCCAGACACACCCACAAGGAACATTCCAGTAGAGAATAAAACCGTTAAGTTAATTTCTGAATAAAGTTTGGGGGCTGGGGGTAGAAGTCCAAAACCAATTGCGGAAAGGAAAAAGTTTCCCTCCATTAACCCAGGTGCATCAGTGGTCAACTTAAGAAAAAAAAAACTGACCAAAGTTATCAAAATGATTACGTTTATCTCTAAAGAAAGAGGAGGGTCTCTGATCTTTGAATCAGAGGGCACCTTGCCTCCTTAGGTTGAGTAAGCTTTCCTACACCTTGTGTGAACACGTCACCTTGGTCCGTGCAACCAATACAGAAGTGGTAAAGAGCATTGGCAGGGAGAGCGATGGAGATAAACCTAAGAGCAAACCCTGAGAGAGGAATCCGGAGAGGGAGCGTGGGCTGTGGAGTCATGCCAGCTCAGGTTCAGATCGCAGCTCCTCGACCTACCTGACTTCATACCTGTGATGATGGAGACCTGGTGCCTGCCTGCTGAGCCCCACTCTGCCCCTTCAGCTGCACAAGCCCTGACCAGGGATGCCCCAGACACGAAAGGGCTTTGGAAACAATAAAGTCGTCAACGAATTGCAAGGACTGTTATTAATAAAATTGTGTAAGGGAAGACTCTTTTCACGGTCACCTCCTGAGATTGGAGGTGACTAACAGGCATGTGGAAGGGGCAGGGCAAAGCAATTTCCCAAGGACACTCTATTCAATTCAACGCAGCCAGTATTTACCGAGCACCTTCTACATTCCAGGCACTCAGGATAGAGCTGGGGACACAGTGATACACAACACAGGTATCTAATGATGACAATCATATGAACAGTTCTAAGTGGACATGCAAAACCCCATGACAAGGAATGTCCGGGGTGCCGTGGGGACACAGCGGAGGCACATCTAACCCAGGCTTGGGAGATCAGGGAAGACTTGGCAAATATATGACCTATATTTATATTCGTATCCCCATTGTATGGCAGGCAAAACTAAGGCTAAAAAACAGGTTACGTGAATTACTAAAAACTACTAACCCAATAAGTGGTTGAGCTGGGATCCTACCCAAAGTCCATCTGGCTCTTTAGCAAAAGGAGAAAAGAAGAAAGGCCATTCCCCGTGGCCCTGTGCTGCGCATGAGTAGGGTGCCGAGACCCCTCAGGCAGACCGTCTCATTGATAATCCACCTGACAATTAGTTCAGATTTCCCATCCAATTAAGCACACAGACCATCTACGCTCTGAAATGGAAATTTTCATCATCACTATATGATAATGATTCAATGTGTGTGATCCATAAGAGAAGGAAGGAAGGAAGGAAGAAAGAAATTATAAGTGGGGCTTTGGGGAGAAAAAAGGGTTCTGAACTAATGAAATAAAAAGAAAAAAGCAAGACCAGAATTTGGCTCCTAGCTAATTGGAGACTGTTTCATAATGACCCAGAGAAAAGGCGCTGAGAGCCATCGTTTGGATATTCTCACACCTCATTTGTCTGAGGTCATCATCAATGCAGAGGGCGTGTGTGTGCGTGCGTGCGTGCGTGCGTGTGTGTGTGTGTGTGTAATCTATTCAAAGCCCCAGTGCTTTTATATCACATCTACCTTGCTTCTCCTTGCTACTCTCTGGTCTTTGGCTTGACTTCAATTTTTTTTTCTCTCATTATCCCAAATTGTTCCATTTACCAGTGACTCGAGAAAGACTCCTGGGGCACAGTCCTAGACTCTCCTCCTTGCCTCACTCACCGCGTTAACCCATGACCGCTATTCCAATAAGAATAATTAGAGCCAGCCTTTGCTGGGTCTTTACTATGTACCAGGTCCTTTGCTAAAATAAATTCATCTTAAAGTTTCTCACTTAATCTTCATGATGATGCCCCAGGGTTATTTATTTTCCCTCAGTTTAGAAATCAGCCAGTGGAGACTCTTACTTCATTTGCCCAAGGTCTCAGAGCTCAGAGGAGTGGGGAGGGCTGGGGGACAGAAATTCAAGGCCAATTCTGTTGGACTTCACTTGACTACTCCACTCCACAGCTTTAATCAGGGCCCTTGTTACCACTTGTCTGGATGATCCAAATCACCTCCGTCTCATTAGTCTCCTTCCCTCCTCTCCAGTCCCTTGCAATCTACTTTTTCTACCATAAGAACATTGAAGCTGATGTCCCAGCAGCAGCATCCTCAAAGTGATCTGACCACAAGATACAATAGTTGACATTTGGAAAATCATATAAAGGTAGTCTTGTATCGACCTTTATCAGAGAAAAACAAGAGCATGCTTTCCTTTCAATCAAAGTGCTGAAACCTTGATCTCGCAGATCCTTCTTTCCTCTGGGGAACACAGCAAGCTAGTTATCTACTCAAATTATTCTGAGCTTCCAAGGCCAAGTCCTGTTAGCCCTTCCTAATCCAAAAATAATTAGTGGATAACAGACCCTGGCTTATTGAGACAGAGTTATTTATAAGCAATCTCTTGTCTGGAGAAAATGGCTTTGCAGGAATCACTAACCCTAACAGGTTCTCCCGAGCACTTGCCACCTGCTTTTCTGAGACCCCTGTCATCTCTGACAGTGAAAGTGCAGGCAGGTCACGATATCGAGCCTGGAGCTATAAAGGTGCCACCACACTGTCACTGACGAGGAGAATTAGGCCCATCCACCCACCAATTGGAGAAGAGACTGGATGGATGGGCACAGGCATTCCAAGGAGAGTAATTAAGAAGACAAGGAGGCTTGTCCAAAACCGGGGTATTTGGCCAGTTCTCAGAAGGATTTCAACATTTGTTGGCAGAGAATAGCAGAGGGAAAAAATAAAATGAACAAAACCACCATAATGGCCCATTATGGCCTGAGTGATCCTGCAGGATACCCGGGAGTGTACAGCAGCTCATGCTAGGACTGAACAGAATTTGGTGTTGGGGGAGGGCTAAGAACCTGACGCATAATGTTCAAATCAATGTTCGTCCCTGCTCAAAAGCTAGAAACAGGAACAGACCCCTAAAGAGAAGTCCACTTGAGAGAAATGGTTCTCAAACTTGAGTGAGCATCGCATCACCCGAGGGGCTTGTTGAGAAACAGATCACCGACCCTGTCCCCAGAGTTCCTGAGTCGGTAGGTGCCTGAGATGTGAGTTCCTGCCAAGTATCCTGATGAGGCTGAACTGCTGGTTGGGGGACCACACTCTGAGAACCACTGCTTCTGAGAAGACAGGGAAAGACAATGAGGGAAGAAGCCAGCTTCCACTATAATCAACATATGCAAAGTGCTTCCCATTCCATAAGGATGCACTCACACAATTTTCTTAAGCACGAAAGCAGACATTCTAAGCCACATTCTGTAGATGAGGAAGCTAAGACACAGAGGGGTGAGGTGACCTGGGCAAGGTCACACAGCTAAGAAAGGAGCAGAGCCAGGATCAGAATCAGGGTCTTCAAGACCTTAAAACTGCTGTACTTGTTCTCAAGAGAAAGTTCCAGCTCCTGGTGAATCTCAGGAAGACCCATTAGCTACTGAGACTACTCTCTCTTCTGTAAAATCCTGTTCAAAACTTTCCCCCAATAGGGAACAATTCAACCCACCTCTATGAGTCTTTATCGCCCAGATCCAACAGACCTAAGATGAAATGCAGAGAGGAAGGCAGACCCACCACTCAGAGACCATCGCAAAAGGGGGACGCGGAAGCAGAACCACATACAATTCAAAGCTGGACTCTGTTAGGGGTCTAGAGGGGCGGTGTGCTATAGTGCCATCCAAGGCGCTCCACGACTCAACTGGCTAAGTGCAGAATTGGGGATCCTTCAGAATTACGAGTTGTTTTGGTACAAAGGACTGTGCATCTGATCTAAAGACGAGACTTCAGATCTGGAGATAATTACTTATTTGCCAGAGTTAAGTCCCTTAACTCCCTGAGTTTCAGTTTCTTCACCTGAAAAATGGAGCTGTTCACATCAGCCATACTACTTCACAGGACGCAGAAGGGCAGGAAGTGGAATAACGCCACCGTGTATGTATTCGGTGAGTTGTCAGCTGCCATAACAATGCAAAGCAATAGGGATCACGAGTGATGGGAAATGCATGCTAATGAGAAAGGAACTTGAAAATAGAAGCTCTTCACGGAGGACCTGCCTTCGGCTCCTCAACTTTGGGATTTTGCATTTTATCAAAAGCCATTAAGCTTCCCAGCCTTGGTTTCCTTAACTGAGATATGGAGATGCCCACACCTGCAAGACCTCACAGGATGGGGCGATGTTCTATCTTTTTGTACTCATGGCACACTTTCAGATCTGAGAATTTGTAGGGGAGTTTGAATGCATTTAAAGACTCAAAACAACAAACTAGCAATATCTATGGCGCAATCGCTGTCTGTACTGGGGTCTGGCTATCCATTAGGCCTTCCTTTCCCACTGACTCACTTCTTGAGGGTCGCCCTGTGTCCTCCTATGTGCTCCTGATGCTACGTGCTCCTACCTGCTTCCTCCTTGATGGCTCTGTAACAGTGATGGGAGATTTTTCCATCTTGATCAAAATGTCAAAATACACCTATGCAAGGCTTAGCGTGTACCACCAGTCCTGGACCACTGGTGCAGAGTCAGGGCAGGAAACCTGGTTCTCATGGGGTAGTGACCCTGCTTAGGTCGCTGAGCCCCAATTGCCTGATCTGTACTAAGTGGCCCATCCCTGCTGATCTCCTACGGTCGCTGTGAGAATCAAAAGATAGGATGGACGTGAAATCGAACAGACAACCGTACTGTAATAACAGTGCTGCCCTGCAAGAGCTGAAACCATAAGAACTGCTGTTAGTGTCAGATAAGCAGCATGGCACGGCAGCTGAATGCAGTGGTTAAAATATGGGCTCTGGACCTACACAGGTGGCTTCAAATCCCAGCTCTTCCACTTACTATAGGTGTGCCTTTGGGTAAGTGATTTAACTTCTCGGGGCCTCAGGTTACTCACCTGTGAAAGAGGACTGAATGACTTAAAACAGGCAAAGCACTCAGTAAGGGTGAGCTGCTGCCGCCAGCATCATCCTCCCTCTGCTTTGGCCACTTGTCTTCCTTATTACAGCACTGCCATCCCCACGTTCCACGTTCTCCACCTGCACGTGGCAGTGCCCTTCTGGGTACCTTCCTACCCCTTCTGCACCAAGGAGCACAGCAGCGCTGATGACGTGCAGCAGGGCTGGGGGCAGGGTGCAGTGGGTAGTTTGGCCCTCCCTTGTTAAAAAACCTTACAATTCCGGGCTTCCCTGGTGGCGCAGTGGTTGAGAGTCCGCCTGCCGATGCAGGGGACACGGGTTCGTGCCCCGGTCCGGGAAGATCCCACATGCCGCGGAGCGGCTGGGCCCGTGAGCCATGGCCGCTGAGCCTGCGCGTCCGGAGCCTGTGCTCCGCGATGGGAGAGGCCACAGCAGTGAGAGGCCCGCGTACCGCAAAACAAAACAAAAAAACCTTACAATTCCATTATCATGCCTATTTCTTAAAAGGCATTAAGTTGTGTTTTTCTTGCATCCTGTATTTTTTAAATTGTGGTAAAATACACATAACATAAAATGTACCTTCTTAACCATGTTACGTATACAGTTCAGTAGTGTTAAATATATTCACACTGTCGTCCAACCAATCTCCAGAACTCTTCTCATCCTTCAAAACTGAAACCCTGTGCCCATGAAACAGCAACTCTCCATTCCTCCTCCCTACTCCAGTCCCTGGCAACTACTAATCTACTTTCCGACTCCACGACTTCGACTACTCCAGGTAGCTCACATAAGTGGAATCATCCACTATTTGTCCCTCTGTGACTAGATTATTTCACTTAGAATATGTCTTCAACGTTCATCCATATCATGGTATCATGCGTGTTTTTCAAAGCACCAGCCAACTTTTTTTTTTTTTTTTTTGCGGTACGCGGGCCTCTCACTGCTGCGCCCTCTCCCGTTGCGGAGCACAGGCTCCGGACGCGCAGGCTCAGCGGCCATGGCTCACGGGCCCAGCCGCTCCGCGGCATGTGGGATCTTCCCGGACCGGAGCACGAACCCGTTTTCCCTGCATCGGCAGGCGGACTCTCAACCACTGCGCCACCAGGGAAGCCCCCTTACTTTTTTTTTTTTTTCCAACTTTTTATACATAAACTTTGGAAAGACTTCTGAATTCCCTCTATTAATTAATTATTTAATCAATTTTCACAAATAAATTCGTTTAAATGAGAAACACCACAGTATGGAGTAAAAGCATGGTAACTTGAGCCAAACCGTGGCTGAGCTCCTGGACCCGGCAGTTATTAGCGATGTGGCCTTGGTCAAGTAACTTTAACCTCTCTGTGCCTCCGTTTTCTCATCTGCAAAATGTGTACATAGTGATATCTTAGTTTGTGGGGTTGTTGTGAGGATTAAATGGGTTATTTCACGCCAAGTGCCTAGAATATCCATCCCCTGGCACATTCAAAAAGTGCTGGATATTTTATTATTCGATGCTTTTCCTGACGCCTCCCCTCCAAGACAGTGATAAAAGGAGGGGCTCTGATGGCTGATACAAGAGCAAAGGGCAGGCCTGCTCTGTGAGGGCCCGAGATGGCTCTTCCTCTAACATGCTGTGCCACTTTGGGAAAATCCCCTTCCCCCTTTGGGTCTTCGTTCAGAAAAAATACATCCATTAACATTTCAGGTGTACGCAATCCTTTCCTCTCGCTGAGCCAGCTTCCTTAGCACAGCTCAAGTCTCAGTGCCAACTTCAAATTCTCGTACCATCTGAAACCCACTGGCCTGTGTGACAGTGGCAGTTGTGAGCCACGCAGAGAACCCAATTCCATGGGCGATGTGGTAGCACATCTCCAGCCGGTCCTCAGGGAACATAGCCATACCCACTGCCGGCCCCGTCATTACCATTTACGACGCAACCCATACTGCACCCCTGAGGCTCTGCTTACAGACAGATGGCAGGACAAGAGGCTCATTATCATCCACACCCCTATGGTACTTACGGTCATTTGTAACAGTGGAAGGGTAATAACCTTTGGATCTTAGGTCTTGGGATAATGAATAGAAAATGACTGAATAGAAAATACCCTTCCAAGTTCTAACTTCAAAGGGATGGGTAGATATAATATACTCTTGCCTGATTTGGGTTTCCCTGTCTCTCTGCATCACCCTGGTGTTACGTCAACATGGCACACTCATTCCTTCTTCCACTATCATTTATTCATCAAACATTGCTGAGTCTAGTAGAAGCCAGGCAATAATCTACTGGGTCAAAAGAGTAACATAACTTTCAACGTGATCTTCTATCCTCTTTTTCTTGCTCTCACCCTTCAGAACACTCCTCAACACAGGGTGTCCACTGATACTGACAGGTTATCTGTTTAATACTAAAGGGGACTTTTTCTGCCTTCATTCATTAATGGTAGCAAAGAGACCTAACGTTCATCAAGCACTTCCTGTGTACAGGCTGAGCATTTAAATGTGTTCTTCTTTATTTCTCTCAAGAACACGTTGGCCTTATACCATGATATTCCCATTTTACAGAGAGGAAACTAAGGTGGAAAGCAGTTAAATAACTTGGGCAAAGTCTCACTGTGGTAAGGCCCAAGACTGAACCCAGTTCTCTCCAAAACAGCGTCTGGCTTCTCACCGGAGCCCGAACTGTCGCCAGCCACTAGCGAGGTGGAATGAAGTAAGTTTTGTGTTTTTTCTTAATTTAAATTTATTTATGGCTCTGTTGGGTCTTCGTTTCTGTGCGAGGGCTTTCTCTAGTTGCGGCGAGTGGAGGCCACTCTTCATCGCGGTGCGCGGGCCTCTCACTGTCGCGGCCTCTCTTGTTGCGGAACACAGGCTCCAGACACGCAGGCTCAGTAGTTGTGGCTCACGGGCCCAGTTGCTCCGCGGCATGTGGGATCTTCCTGGACCAGGGCTCGAACCCGTGTCCCCTGCATTGGCAGGCAGATTCTCAACCACCGTGGCACCAGGGAAGCCCCCTGAAGTAAGTTTTAAGTCAGAATACATCTCCCATGTGTGACCTTGGGCAACCAGCCTCGGCCTCAGTTTCCTCAGCCATGAAGTGACAATATAGGGTTATTAGGAGGATTTAAAGAGAGGCAGTCATAGAATCCCTAGGAGTAGCACATACAGTCAGTATATTTTTTTTAATTTAAAAAAAATTTATTTATTTATTTATTTCTGGCTGCATTGGGTCTTCATTGCTGCAGCACCCGGGCTTTCTCTAGTGGCGGCAAGCGGGGGCTACTCTTCCTTGCAGTGCACGAGCCCCTCACTGCAGTGCCTTCTCTTTGTTGTGGAGCATGGGCTATAGGCGCATGGGCTTCGGTAGTTGTGGCACATGGGCTCAGCAGTTGTGGCTCACGGGCTCTAGAGCGCAGGCTCAGTAGTTGTGGCGCACAGGCTTAGTTGCTCTGCAGCATGTGGGATCTTCCCGGACCAGGGCTCGAACCCAGGTCCCCTGCATTGGCAGGCGGATTCTTAACCACTGCACCACCAGGGAAACGCACACTCAGTAATCTGTGGCTATTACAAGTAGGAGTCTGAGTACACAGCTTTGTAGGTGGGCAGTGTGGCTTCACATTTCCCTTAGAAAGATTATTATGCCCAGTCAAGTAAGCCTGGCAAAAAAGAGTACTAATTGTATGAATTTGTAGATATAAAACTCTAGAAAATGAAAGCAAATCTACAGTGACAGAAAGCAGAGCAGTTGTTATCTGAGGACGGGGGTAGAAGTAAAGGGCAGAAGGGAAGATGACAAAGGGACAGGAAAACGTTTGGAAGTGATGGATGGTTAGTTACCTTGATCTCGGTCATGGCTTCACAGGTGTATACGTATGTCAAAACGGTTCAAATTGTACACTTGAAATATGTCAATATATTGCATATCAATTACACGTCTATAAAGCTGTTTTTAAAAAGGCATTTCTGGCACATGACTGTGCATTCTCTATTTAGGGAGGGGCCAGTTTTATCTACGCTAGCTCAGTGTGGCTGTCCTCACCATGGTATCACAGCCGGAGCTGGAGCTGAGGTTGCCGGGCTCAGGTCTCAGCAACCTCTCTTCTCTTTCTTCATTTGTCATGTGGCAGAAGGAGATGACCAGGCAACATCAGTGGAAGGTGCGTGGAGGCTTGGCTAGTCAGGGAGCTCAGCAAACATTATTGGATCATTTGATGAAGTCTTAGACAGCATAAAGAAGAGAAGCTTTGGTTAATGAAAGGGCTTTAATAATTCTCAGTCTTAGCCCAAAAGCTGGTCTAGAGAATTGTGCTTAATGAAGATAATTTTTGAGCCTTGAGCCATTGGGCATCTTACAATGGGGTCAACGAAACCGGCGAGACTCCAAAACACTACAGTTACCACAACTAAGACAAACATTCAGATAAATCAGAAAATGAAAATATTCCTGACTTGTAGGCACATCATATTAAGTGAAGAATCAATAATGTCTGACACAGCCCCTTTTGCTTGTATAAAACTTAGCCTTTATATAGTCTGGAAATTCATTTTTATTTGGCATTTGAAAGTAGGGAGCAACCATCCACTCAACACACCTATTACTACTAACATTATCCCCATTTTAGAGATGATGATATGGAAGCACAAAAGCTCGCTAACTTAATTAAAGCCATCCAGCAAGAAGCAGCGTTGTAACTATTAAAGATAACAGCTACCATTTCTTTAGTACTTACTATGGGTTAGAACTTTTCCAAGCACTTTGTACATTTTCTTTTTTACAACTGATGTTAAAACCACAACATGAACCAGTTACAATTATCTTCAACTTACAAATAGGGACACTGGAGTACACATATTAAGTGATTCATTCAAGATCCCACACTGCTAATTAGTAGTAGAGCCCGATTTCAGAACCAGATTCAGCTCATTCCATATCCAGAGACTCATTGGAGAGCATAGTTTCATATCCCCTTTGAATAACTTCCTCTTCTCAAGACCGCAAGTTCTATCACTCAGCTGTGAGAGGCGGACACACAGACACCAAAGGGCTGAGGGGACAAACACCTGTTTAGCTTCACTTGTGTGTTTTAGAGTCAGTTATTTTTAAAACGCAGGGAATATAATCTTAAGGGAAATGCTCTGGAAAGCAATATGGTGGATTAAACTATGGGAAGGTGATGATTTAGCAAACTGCAGAGGTGTTAGTAAAAATGAAAGAGAAGATCTCTTCGCATATCCTCTCCCCAAAGAATATCACCTAAGAAACATTCTTTGCATATAAAATAATGAAGCTTCAGTGCACACAACAAACATCAACTACAATCAATGAAAACCTGCTTTCCTCATAAACTCTGTCTGCCAAACTGACACCAGTAAGGTAGAAGGATATTAAAATACGAGCTGGAAGAAATGAGAAGGGATATTAGTAACTTCCAGCAGCCTTAGGTTCATTAACATAGCCTTCCCTTCTTTGTGACTATTCTACTAAATACTGAACATTTACTAACACCTACCACACTACAGAGTAAGAGATGGGGGGCTGAAGGCATGATGGTGCCCTCAGGAAATCCACAGTCCAGCCGGGAAGGCAGACATGGTCCTAAAGCAAGATAATTAAAGAGAGCAGTATGAACCCCCTCATAACCTCCCTACTCTACTCAGAATAAAATCCAGACTCCTGAGCATGGCCCCAAAGCCCTCAGTTTAGAGACTCACTTCCCACAGCTCTCCCTACACACCAGGAGCATAAGCCTCCTCTCAGCCCCCAAGGGCCCCAAACTCTTCCTCCTTTGCATTCTCTGTTCCCTTTCCTGGAAATGTCCCCTCCATCCACATCCTGACCCAACACACAACACACACACACACACACGCACACACACACACACACACACGTTAAGCATCAGCTTTTCCTGGGAGAATGAAGAATTTCCAGAGGAACTGGCATGTCAGCTGGAATCTGAAGGAGGAGACAAGGTATTTCAAAGGAGAGAGAGAGGAAAGGCAAAGGCAAAGCAGAGATCCGGTAGGTAGAGGTGCTGACCCGTGAAAAAGCAGGCAGCCTGGGTGAACGGAGGGATGTACAGGGTGCTGAAATGTGTGGGGAGCAAATAAGAGAAGAGCGTCAGTTGAATCCAGCTCCCAAGGGTCTGCCTGTCAAGGCCAGTACCCTGCAGTGGGCTGTGTGCACCACGGAGGCCCCCAGAAGGGGACGAAGGAGGACAGTGGTGTTGCGAAATTTGTTTTTAAAGAAAAAGCCTGTGGCAGCTGTGTGGAGAAGAGACTGGACTTGACCAGATGAGGAAACTGAGGCTGAGGGAAAGGAAAAACACTTTCTAAGGTTACAACTAGTGAGGAGTGGTGCCTGGACTCAAAACTGCCATGGTACCTAAGTCCCAACTACCCGCCGTGGGAACCCTCTAGGTCGCTTCCTTGTTACCTTGCTAAGAAGTTGTTAAGAGGTCCCCTCTGAAATGGAATCAAAAGAACAGGGTTCCAAAAGAATGTTTACAGATATATAACTAAATCGCTTTGCTGTACGGCAGAAATTAACACAACATTGTAAATCAACTATATTTTGATAAAATAAATGTTAAAAAAAAGAACAAGGTTTCTGCAGCTTTGAGTAACTTCTTCTTTTGCAAAGTAAAAGTTCTAACTACCTATTTTTTAAAAAGGGGGATGAACTAGTAGCTATCTTTTAAGATATCCACATATAGGCTACTTCAGCCAGGAACAGGGCATCAGAGAGTGCCTTGTGCAGCTCACGTGGGCCACACAGGGGCTGCTCCCGAGAGGCACGCTCAACACCAGCGTGCTGTGTCACCTTCACTTAACGACTCGGAGGGAAGCAACGGCTGGCTTGCCTCCTGATGGCTTAGTGGCCACCATTATGGGGAATCGTGTCACACCGGGGGGAAATGTGTCCACAGCCGTAACAGCTGTGAGTAAGCAAGGGGACTGTGGGCTCTGCTTGGATCATTTCTTCCACATCTTCCTGGTGCAAGAACTCTGACGATAGTGAAACCATGGGATATTGACAGGGCAACCGCGCGTGTCTGGGGAATAAAATCTCGGCCACGAAAGACTGGACCATGTGGAAAGAAGAGATGACAGGATCTGGAATCAGAAGTCCTCAGCCCCACGGCAGCTCCATGTGACTGTGACCGTGGGTCAAGTGTTCTCCCATGTCTGAGCCCATGTTTCCTTGCCCATTTAATGAGGAGAATGACCAGTCTACTGCAGGATGGATCTAGCCTAATGCCAAGTGGCGCTAATACTCAGCAGCATATCGCGGGGCCCCAATTAGGCCAAGATGCAACATATAGAGTCTTACGAGCCTTCTCAGGGGGAGTCCAGAGTCGGTGGAGGGGGTGGGGTCTGGCCAGGTTGGGCGTCAGGGCTCAGTTGAGTGGAAAAGGTACAGGATATTCAGGGAAAAGCCACTGATTAAAGAGCCCCAAGAGAGGCAAAAGAGAGCTGAGGCCCACCCAGTGTGGTCTGCCATCTAGCAGGTTAGTTAACTGGTTATTTATTTATCTGTTTGAACAGACATGTATTATGTACTCAGGGTCTGCCACGTACTGAAGTCAACTCTGATTTCACCGAGGAGTCCAGACTAAGTCTTCTCTCAAAAAGTTCAGAGCAGATATTAGCCCCAGGCAAGCACCAGGTGGTGGGAGTGGAAAGGGGATCTGCCTTCAAAACTGGGGGAGGAGGGCTTCCCTGGTGGCGCAGTGGTTGGGAGTCCGCCTGCCGATGCAGGGGACGCGGGTTCGTGCCCCGGTCCGGGAGGATCCCACATGCCGCGGGGCGGCTGGACCCGTGAGCCGTGGCCGCTGGGCCTGCGCGTCCGGAGCCTGTGCTCCGCAACGGGAGAGGCCACAACAGTGAGAGACCCGCGTACAGCAAAAAAAACAACAACAACAACAAAAAAAAACTTGGGGAGGAGAACTCAAGGATGGTTTCCTAGAGGAGGTGAAGTCTCTGCTGAGTTTAATCATCTGAGTGGGAGGTGAGCAGGGCTGGAGAGGCGGAGGGAAGGAAGCCAGAGCGCAGGCATGGTAGTGGGGCGCCCTGAGCTCGGGAGGGGTGACACAGCAGGGCAGGGCGGCAGTGAGGCAGGAGTAACCTGCAGCATCTTTCTGTACAGTGAACATGGGAACCTTCCCGTAGGACACGAGCAGCCAATGAAAGGGTTTAAAGCAGGGGAATAATATGATTGCTTCAGTTCACCAAGGAGGTGAATAACAAATGGGGGCCAGAATGAGAAGCTCTGGTGTTGTGCCCTGCTCTCCTAACAGCCCCCATATTAATTACCTAACTGACCTCCAAGTCAAAGGTTCAAAACTGGGGAAACGTGGAACACGAATTAAATCAGCAGTTCCAAAACTTCTGGGTATAATAGACCATCACTTTATTTCCTGAGCCAAAACCTTGGGTTCTGGCCCTGCCTCTGCCATCCACCGACAAGCTGTGTGGCCACGGGGAGGTCCCCCAAACTCCTGGAACCATGAGCACACCTGCAGCCTATGGGCTTGGGACCAAGAGATCTTGGTCTCTAAGCAATCAGCCCTGTCAGTGCTGTAGTTCTAACAGGACTGTGTGAATCAAACCAGTATTTCATTTAATCAAGTCCCTATTTCAAAGGAGATCATCAGAATAACTTCAGGCAAGGAACACTTTCTAAATACTGCCTCCTAGCAGATCTAAAATTACTGGTGACTATGCCCCTTTCTCACCTTGGCTATCTTTAGCCCCTGCATAGCTGTGGTTCAGCCACACTCCAGCCTGAGGTCAATCTGTTTGCATCAAATAGTGTGTTTAAGTTGATAGAAAGGATTCATCCAGCATATATTTACTGAACACACACTATGCACCAGGCACTGTTCTAGGCACAGTGGGAAAACATCGACATGGTCTCCGCCCTCACGTAACATGCAATTTACTCTGTGACAGGGAGGGGAGGCAGGAAGCAATGATTAATCTGACAAAGAAATAAAAATCTACTCTTGGTGCTCTATGTCATGTACTGGTGACCAGCACATGATCTGGAGGCAGAGTGACTCTAGGTTCAAACCCGAGTCTGCTGCTTCCCATGGTACACTCTGGGGCAAGCGCCTTCATCTTTCTGGGCCTCAGTTTCTGCATGGACGTGTGATAAGGACTCAATGAGTTAATACATGTAAAGCCCTTAGGACAGTGCCTGGAACTGAATCAAATAAATGCTAGCTAAAATTTTAATAATTACATTTGACCAGCCCCACAAGTGATTTCACGTGTAATTTTGTAAGTTAATGCTTGAGGGTGATGATCAATAAACAGGCAAGGTTATAGAATAAAAAACAACTCATGTTTATACATCACTTTCCAATTTACAAAACATCTTCATACATATGCTCACTTGATAATCAAAGCAAAGCTACCTGCAGTAGGTAGGCAAGTCAAGACATTTTTCTTAATGTCCTAATTCATTACAGGGTCCTTAGTACTTAGCCCAGGGCCAGAGCAATACTAGGTGTGCAACAGATGTTTCTTGAACGAACAAATGCCGATGAGAGAGTTAAGGCAGCATTTACCAAGAGACCGCCACTGTGCCTGATGCATTACATACATTAAATTCAGAGAGCTTAGGTGATTCTCTCAGGTCCACACAGCTAAGCAACACCAAGGGCTGGATCTGACACCAGAAGCCACTGCTTCTTCTGCAAAGCCGTTGAAAAAAGTGCAAAGAGAACCCCTTGCCATCAAGTTTCTGTACCTTTGTCAATGAAACCCCTCTCGTTTGCCACATGGCCGGCGTCCACGGTGGGCATGAATGAGCATTCATTCATTGTTAGTCAAAAAACATTCACTCTGTGCCCACCATGCTACCCTGGACCTTAGGTGTGTGTCTACAGGTGTACGTCTTGGCCGAAAGATGGTATCCATCAACTTCCAAACCCTTCCCAGGAACCAGTCCTGTAAGACCCAGTGCACAAGATGCCACCACCCCGGAGAGCTGTCTGGATTCCACCAGCAGGACTATCCCAGATCAGGACCCTTTAAGCAGTTCTTCCGCACGCTGGTCGTCACTGTCAACGTCCCACGTGACCCAGCTCCTGCCTATGTCTCCAGACTCGCTGGTCAAGGGCATGCAGCTGCCTTCCTGGGAGGCCTTCTCACAAACTCCTCCCTCCCCCAGAACACTCTCTATTCCGTACCTGTGCCCGTTCTTAACCAGCTGATTCCCAGTCACTCTTCAAGTCTTAGCTTTAACGCCACATCTTGGGAGACTCCACTTTCCTGGGCTTCACTGCTGGTGTTAGGCTCTCTCATCTATGCTCTGAAAGTACACTCTATGTTTCAAAATTCATACAAGAACACATGTCAAAGACGGTTGCAGGACCTGAGAATTCAGCGTGAACACAACAGACAAAACTCCCTGCCCCCATAAAAATTTCCTTTCTAGGCAGATGTAGCATTTTCTCCCAGAGCTCTTATCATAATTGTAAACAATTCTTTGAAAGATCATTAGCTGGCTATAATTCATACTCAGTTGGAAGATGTATAAGAAAGGGACCCGGCTTTGTGTTCACCATTAAACCCACAGAGCCTAGCACAGAGCCTGAAACCTGGCAGGTACTCAATAGGTTAGCTCTATGGAAGTTCGGATGAAAGATGATTACATACACGAATGAATGAATGAGTGAATGAATGAATGAATGCAGTTTAAATTCCCAAAGTATCTTACACAGACTGTTTTAAGAAGTAGGTTAAGGAAAAGGAAGACATTCAAGCTGCCACTGTCACAAATTCAAGTGCTCAGCCACCTTTAAGGATTCCCTTCAATCTCTGATGTGTGGTAGGCATATTTCTGCCAAGCAGAGGTATTTCAGAACAAGCTGCAAGGTGGTAGTTATCTCCCCCAATATTCCTATAAATAGTTTTAGGCAGCCCTCCACCCCATTCTTGTTTCATTGCTGGATTTTCTGGGCTGAATTTGAAAAGCAGATTTTTTTTTTTAAGCCTTGGCAATTTGGAGGCTATAGTTGGCTTACAGGACTGTGCTTGCAGGTGTGAAAAAATACATTTTGCATACACAAAAAAATACAAGGGGGTCAGGCTGAATCCTTTGAAAATGTGGCCTTACATCTTTTTATTTTATTTTCCTGAATTTTTGATGAGGACAGAGTTTTGTTGGTGTGCTGTCCATTTTAATAGCACTTTGGAATCTGGCAGTTCCACGTGGGAGCGCATTGAAATGCAAAGAGAGGCCAGGTCTCTAACTAGGATCCCTTTACCTGCATTCACTCTGGAAGAAGAGAAAATGTAATAGGGAGTTAACTACTGAATTACCGGTTGAATCAGGATTAGAAACTGGAGGATTATGAGGAGGGTTCATTCACTGAAATACTAACTCTGGACAGTACGTGCCAAAAAAAAAAAAAAAAGTATCTATAGCCTCCATTTGGATAAGCACTTTACAGATTAGAAGAGCATTTCTTAAAAACACATCCATTCGTTATTTCCTTTGATCCTCACTGAAAACCTGTGGTTAAGTTATCACACTGACACCAATTATCTTTTTTCTGTACCAGTCAGATCATATAGTTCCCCACTTTAGTAGGTTCAGAGGGACCCTGTTGCTTTCAAGTTGAAGTCCAAAGTCAAGGCTTGCCATACCTGGATTTAACCCACGTTCCCCGCTACGTGTTCCATCATTTCTTCATTCCCCAGTGATGAACATGCAGGCACAGTCCTTGCTTACCAAGATCTTCCAGTACAACAAAGGAAGGCAGACAGACCATCAATTCAAGCAAATGTGTGTTAGGACGTCCCACAATAGGGACTCCTGAAGGAAAGGGGGTTTAAGTGGACGTGTGTTAGTTGAGATCTGCGTTAGGTGGATGAAATATACGGCAGGTTGGGGTGGTCACCTAGAGATGGATTCAGGCAGAGGAAACTGACCACAAGCAGTGCAAGAAAGAACACAACCCCTGCACGTCCAAACACAGCCACACAGGATGAATGCCAGCCAACTGGTCACACCTCCGAGTTTTGGACAATCTGACAGAAAGATCCCTTCATTCTCTCTCCAGAAGACAAACTTACTAATCCTTCAAGTCCCCTCTTACTTGTCATCTCCCCCTCTGCTTTCTTGGCTTCTCCATTAAGCTTTGCTTGTACATCTATCTCTTCCTGCTAGACTGTAAGCTCCCTGAGGGCAAGGAAAGTGAAGTGTGGGACTTGACACACAAGTGTGTAGATGAGCTGAACGGTGAGCTACTTCCTGGGACAGTGCGTAAGGGGGCCTTGGTGAGACGGGAACCAGTCACCCCTGAGACCGGCTGTCACCATGCTGCCCTCATTGCTGCTCTCAACAGCACACGTGACAGCGGCAGTGGCAGCCAGAAGACCAACCGGGCCAGCCTGTAAACTAAACTGACCAAGAACAAATTGACCAGTGGGGATCCCTGTACGATCCCCACCTGACAGCTGAGAAAGGCCTCATGAGTGACTCATTAATGGTAAAGCTTATTGCATTCTGTGGCCTTTGCATCGGATACACTGTCTCCCTTCCAAACCAAACCCGTATCTATGCTTTCTTCATCCTCTATGTCTCTCAATGCCTATTTCCTTGAAGGACATAACACAACCCACTGTAGTTCTGGAAAACTAGCAAGGACAAGGAGGCATGCCTTGCTGGGTTTGGATCAAACCCTTCTTAGAGCAGTGCTTAAAAAAAAAAATAACAGCAGAATTTTTTTCCAAATTAAATAGTACCCGGAAACCTCCAAATCTAAAAAAGATAAGACAGTTCTTTTGAAATGGGAGTTGGGGGGCACTGGCTGCCCCTGACCTCCCGGCTCCGGAGGCACCTCCACAGACCTCAGGATTCACAGAGCAAGAAATGGAAACACCAGTTTAGAGAAACGCTAAGTGTCACTACCAGTGGTTCTAGCAGGTTAGTACTTAATGCACGCCTGAAACATCAAGGGGAAAGACCTGGATTTGGGGACAGCAGAGTTTGATTCCAGACCTGGGCACTTATTTGATGACACGATCTCAGGAAAGTCATTTCAGGCTCCTTCTGTGTACAGTGGGGATCCTAACAAAGGCTTTGCTGGGATTGTCCCGAGGGTCAGAGAAAACGTATGCAAAGTATTTCAGAGAATAGGCAAGCAACAAATAGAAGCTGAATTGGCATTTGTGACTAAGGCTGATGTGCTGTTTATTACTGCCATTTACTCTTACCAAAGTTGTCTTTCATTCACTGTGATCAGATATTCGCCTACGAGGCGCTGACGAATGGCAGCCGTTCTCCAACCCACACCCCCATTAAAATACAAATGGCAACACTGATTTGAAGGAGCTTTCAATGCAGAGAAAAAAGACTGTTGCAGCAGTTTTGCAGATGAATCTCTCACCTTTGGAAAACCAGGCTGCTCTGTGGGAAATTAAAGCCCACCCATTGGAGGGTGTTAACTGAATTTCAGAGAAAGGGGCTCCTCTTTGAAGGCATCTGGTCCCTTGGTGTATTCTCTTATTATTATAGAGTTCCTCAGTTACCGTAAAGCATGAGGGGAAGATCCCTCTGCACCCAATTCAAAGGAAGATTTGTGAGACCATCTAATAAGAGGCAGGGTCTCTCATGAGCCCTGGAAATCAAAATCTCCCACAAATTTGGACTTCCTGGCAGTTCCACCTCAACAGCAATGAACTGGTTCAGCCAATGTCACTCATTATTCTTTCCAACAAATATTTATTGCTCACCTTCAATGTGCTAGGTATGGAGTAGAGTAGTAAACAAAAAAGATAGGTCTAGCCCTCTCTGAACTTAAGAGAGGCAAGCAGGGGATGGGGTATAAAAGTTCCCCCCACTAGAGCTCCCACAGTCAGAGACTTTACTTACCTGGAAATAGAACTAAGAGTGATTGACCACCTACTGTGTGTCAGAGGCTGCAGGATGTGTCCATACGTCATCTCATCCAAGTTTCTAATAACCAAAACTGAGTCTCAAAAGAGGCCAACTTCCTTGCTCAAGGTCACGCACCTAACTAAGTGGCCACCCTGAGACTGTCTGGTTTCAAAGTCAAGGCTATTTCAATACAACTTGGACCTCCAGTGCACAGGCTTAACAAACCTAATTTCATTAACGCGTACAATGTCCCCAAGTACATTCACACAGTGTGACCAGAGGAGGGCCGCAAAGAGAAATCAGTGCATCTGCATTTAGAGACCACACGTCTTTATTCGCTCTCCTCTTTCTCGCTCTATTTTAACGCTCTCTCCAATACCAATTCACTTTATCCTTTTCAATAAGCATTTATCCAATTTAAAGTCAATGAAAAATACTGTACATTTTTCAGCAGGTTTACATTAAGCACTGCAGAAGCGCTTATGTTCTTTTTAGTGCGGATGGCGTTAGAGCACAGAACACATTTGAATATGCCTCTAATTGAAGTCCAAAGGGGTTACCAGGAAGCTGGTTTTGTTCTGTAATTTAAGTAAGTAAGAGCTTGTTAGAAAGGCTTTGGGGAAGAGGTAGGGGTAGGGAGAGGGCAGGGAGGCAGGGAAATAGGAGGGAGAGGGAAAGGAAGGAAGGGATGCTTAGCAAACAGAACTAAAGACATTAGGATGCAGGAGATGATCTCTTTCATCACCAGCCTCCTCCCCAGCCTGGAGGATGGAATGGGGTCTCCATCTACCATACAGCGCCCCACTGGGCAGTCCAAGGATCTAGGCTCTATTACAGCTCTACAGATTCCTAACTCCGACTGCCTCATTTGTAAGATCTGTAATGTGGGAACAGCGTAAGTTGCTACGAAAAATCGCAGAGCCTTCAACATTGAAGGTGAGCAATAAATATTTGTTGGAAAGAATAATGAGCGACATTGGCTGAACCAGTTCATTGCTGTTGAGGTGGAACTGCCGGGAAGTCCAAGTTTGTGGGAGATTTTGATTTCCAGGGCTCATGAGAGACCCTGCCTCTTATTAGATGGTCTCACAAATCTTCCTTTGAATTGGGTGCAGAGGGATCTTCCCCTCATGCTTTACGGTAACTGAGGAACTCTGTAATAATAAGAGAATACACCAAGGGACCAGATGCCTTCAAAGAGTAAATGGCCTTCAACGTGTTATTTTCACCTCTCCTTTGTATTTCAGTTAACATTTCAGGAACCAGGTCTGTCTCCTCCATTGGCTGTTCCTCTCACTAGACCAGACAAATGAGCACCATCACGTGCCAGGCTGTGGCTCGGGGCTTCTCCTTTTCCTCAAAGAACTGTGCTGCAGCTAAGATCCGGCTTTCACATGGTTTCTCTTGCTTCTAAAGACACGTGTGAAAGTCCACGATCCTTTTGGTTCTACTGCTGGCCTGCGTCTACAGATCAGAGCTGAGTTCCAAGCATGGGGCTCTATCAAGAGGTAGTGTGTAGAAGAAAGGAAACTCAGGGGACTTTTGAAGTCAGGAAGACCTGGGCTTAATTACATGCTCCTTCAGCCCCTCTGAGGTTCCTGTGTCAGATAGGGCGTCGTAACAAACAAGGGTCATGTTGTGTGTACTATGTCTGACACATGTAGAGCACCCTAATGAAAGCCACACTTATTTTTATTGTTAACAAATACCATTTGCTCCAGATAGCATAGGAATGTAGACGATGAAACTCTGAGCTCTTCAGTTCATGACCTGCCTCAAAAGAAGAGCAGAAGAAAACTTTTATGTCCTTTTACAAAACTAATTTCATGAATTAAATTTCTAGCCTCTCTCTTTCCAAAAGGAGTTTAAGTTGCCTTTGCTAGATACTTATTTCCTCTGACCAGGCTGCAAGTCTTGGGATGGACTATGTATTTATATCTTAAAGGGCTTAGTTCTTAAAAGTTGAATAAAGCCACAGCTCAAGACAAACTGATGGCTGACTTGTCAGGTCACGTGCAAAGTGTACACGAAGGTCAAAGACGTTGAAATAGAATATGACCTTCTGAGACACCAAGCTGGGAAAATACTTCCGTGTCTGACTTTGAGGCACCCTAAAGCAGGACCTGAAATAAGGATTCCAGTGCAGGTAACTGACTTAGGAGAGGCAAGAAACACTGGCAGGGGAAGGGAAGGTGATACGGGAAGAGAAGACAGCCAACAGAAGTCGGACCAGATTAGACCAGATGCCAGAAAACTCTAGAAAACAGAATAGAACACACAACCTCAATGATCCCACCAACTGCCAGTCATCGGTTAAGGGCTGCAAGGGATGTCAGCCACCCTGATTAGCAGAATGGCCTTCCTCAGTTCCAGAAAAGTCGGCAGAGAAACGCAGCTATGGGCATTCGGCACTGGAATGGCAGAGGACAACGGATATTGGGGCATGGGTGCCTGGAGCATCTGCTCCCCTTCCTAATGAGGTTTCTTGTCTAGATGCCGTGGATCACAATGTTTCCTTAGGCAAGACCAACGCCATCTGACCTCCTCACCTGGACCACCCCTTCTTATCCTCCAAGAGCCATCTCCCCAGGCATCTCAGCTTCATGCACCTCCTTACGCATACCTTCTCTCATACCACTTACGTTCAGCATCACACGAAAACCACCTGCACCTTGATCACCTCTGTGGGTGACACAACCAGGATAGAATGACCAATGCACAGCACGTTTGTTAAGATAAGGAGTCCACCCTTTCCCGAGCGCTCGGTAAAGGCCATGTACGCTGGCAAGTGATTTCACGGCACGCTGTTTGTCTAGTTTTCATGATATCCCCGTTTATTGATTTCCCTCCCCATTTTATAGAAGAGGGAACTGAGGTCTAGAGGAGTTAAGACTGAGAGCTCAAATGAGGCAAGACTGAGACTCAAATCTAGGGTTCTTTGATTCCAAAGCTGTGTCCTTACCCTTGAGGACTACGGGAGGAGTGTTCAGATAAGGCTACAAGAATTCTGAATCCCCTGTAGGCTTTGGAGACAAATGCACGGTGTCACAGTGTGTTGCTGGGGCCACATGGGGAACACGGTTCAACTGCTAGTTCCTCCTAGATGTCGCTGCCCTTTCCGAATCACCCTCCCCCGCACAGCACACTGCACGGGGCCTGGCACAGACCGAGTGTCCCATGGGGGCTAACTGGAAAGAGCAAGCTGGATAAGTGACTAGGAGGTAAAGGGCAGAATGAACTGAAGGGATGGGAGAGGTCGAGAGAGGCCATGAGGGAGGCTGATTCAGGGAGGGAGTGGCATTATTATGCTCCGTGTCTCTGGATTGAGTGGGATTTACTGAACACCACTGTCCTGAAGCAACATCTGGAAAGCCCAAACCATATGCTTCAAACACACTGTTTTTTTTTTTCTGCTTAAACGCACATTCTCCTTCTGCCGCAAAGACAGTTAAATGAATCGGGGGACGTCCGTTCTTTGTACTGCAAACTGGGTATTTGCTGTAGTAAAATCATGGACTGAAAACCGTCCCTCTACTGTGGCGTGTGCTTGCTGCCGTCAATAACGTCTCTTACCTAATCACAAGGAAAGACGGATGCCTGGCAGTCAGCTTCAATTCCTCGCCACACCTTTGTTTTGCGAGCTAAGGGGATCACCCTGTAATATACCTCCCATCTCCCGTCACTGAGCTGAATAGAGCTGACAGCCAACATCTGGCTGTTTATTTGACCTTAATCTGCTCCTGAACTTTGATTACTGTTACTGGATAACCAGCAACTGCAAAGTGGGAGAACCCAAGGAGCGTAATGCCTAGTTTGCAACACACTGCCCTTTTACTGTTGTTTAATTCAATGGCTTGTCATTGTTCCTCTCCTCTGGTCCCAACACCTGCATCCTCCATTTTCCCCTCATACACACCAGGTACTCCCTCAACCTACCTGGTCTACTGTGAAATAAACACAACACAATTCTATAGGAAGAGGTCTTTATATGATGAAAAGCTGCATAGCTTGGACTAAAGAGCCCGAAACTGAAATCTCGGTTTAGCTTCTTACAAATGTCGTGACCTTAGCCAAATGAATTAACCTCTTTAAGCCTTGGTTTCCTCATTAAGAAAACTGAGATGATAATGTCTAACTTCTAGGATTATGGTGAAGATTAAATGGGAAGATAGAAAAAAATATCTGAACCAGTGCTTAAAAACTTGACCTGTGGAAGATGCTCTCAGCACTAGTATTAATATTAATAAGCATCATGTTGTTAGTCATCATTACTGTGTGATTTAAAGACATTCAATTTCCATTAATATTTTAGGGAATAATGTCTATTGCTATAATTGGAAAGTATAACCAAAACCATACTTGAAACGGACAATCATTTAATATTTTCCTGCCATAAAACTCTTGAAAATAAACTGTTCTACTGAATAAAGATAAAACTCAAAAATAATAAGTAAAACAGTGCAGCCTGCATCCTGGGAGGTAAAGGCAGCAGGAGCTAGCATACCCAGCTTGGAGGGGGGCATGGGGATTGAGGGATAGTAGTTTCTTGGTAAATGTTTTAAGAGCCCCATGTGTTGTAGATCACTAAGTCTCATCAGCAGTATACCAAAGGCCTCATTCATCAACTTGCCATCTCAAAACATCATCTGCATTTCGAGAAACACTGCAAGAAACTGTACCTAAACACACACACACCCATATACACACGCAGATAAAAGTGCATCTCAAACCAACAGGCTTATCAGTAAATTTGATGGAAACACCGTGTGACTGCAGTCAACTTCATTGGGTTTTGGAAAGAGGGCAAAAGAGAGAGCATTTACACTTTAAAAGGCACCGAGTCTAATTACCAATAGTAAATATTTAAAATGTACAAGCGTGGCGAAATGAAATGGGTTTGACTGTCTGTGCATAAATACGCAAACGGTACATTTTACTACCCACCCATTAAAGTGAAAACATCCATCTTCATCACATCAATTTCATAACGTTAGACACTGCCATTCTAATCTGGTATCGATAAGAAGGAGCAGGCCTGGAATTTTACACCTGCGCGCATTTCATTTTGTTTCTTTTCAGTGACAGAATTCGATATGACACAGCTCAGAGTGACAGCATCAGGCTGGGACTGTCACCTTAGGGGCTTATACGTCTTTAAAATTCTTACAAAAGTGAAAATGACTGACAGCAAAGCAAAATGATGCTTTTAACTTGAGTTGGAAGATCAGAAAAGTCAACGAAAACACTCAGGGTTCGTTTAGGCTCTTCAGTGAGGGAGCTTTTAGAGGAAAGAGCTGGAGCCTCACAAGTGATTCACTGCCTCAAAGCCGTGGGCCCCCACTGGCAGTCTGGAGGGGAACCTCCATACAGAGGTCGTGGTGGGAAGAGTGGTGGGAGTTATGCTGAACTCTTTAATAAAGGAAGATTTTTCTCTTCTCATTTTATCAGATATAACGTGGTGCGTAGGAAGGAGTAAGAGGTACCCATTCACATCCTCCTCGCCATTTTACAGACGGATGACCTGGGAGACATCACCTAACTGTTGGGTGTCTCCCTTTAGTCATCTGCAAACTAGGGCTACAGAAACATGAATCTCAAAGTGTTGTGGAGACGTCCAATACACCGAAATGTCCATCGACAGAGGAACAGATAAAGAAGAGGGGGTGCATCTATAGAATGGAATACTACTCAGCCATAAAAAAGAATGGAATAATGCCATTTGCAGCAACACAGATGGACCTAGAGATTATCATACTAAGTGAAGTCAGACAGAGAAAGACAAATACCATATGATATTACTTATATGTGGAATCTAATAAAAAAAATGATACAAATGAACTTATTTACAAAACAGACTCACAGATCTCAAAATCAAACTTACGGTACCAAAGGGGAAACGTGGGGGGAAGTGATAAATTAGGAGATTGGGATTAACATATACACACCACTATATGAAACAGATAATTAACAAGGACCTACTGTATAGCACAGGGAACTCTACTCAATATTCTGTAATGACCTAAATGGGAAAAGAATCTGAACAGGAGTATACGTATATGTATAACTGAATCACTTTGCTGTACACCTGAAACTAACACAACACTGTAAATCAACTAGACCCCAATAAAAATTAAAAACAAAATGTATGTGGGCCTCCATCCCTCTCTCCCTGGCTGCTGGGCAGGGCACACCCCTCACTACACTCAGCCCTTGGCCTGGGGCCCCAGGTCAAGCCTGCTCCCAGCTTGGGAGGGCCCTCTTGGATCCAGGAGTAGACCCTGGTGGTGGTGAAGCTAGATGGGGGCAGTGGCAGCTCCCTGGGGATGGGATCTGGCACTTGGAGAGGCTGGGCTTCCTGCCGGTGGGGATGAAGGGGCTGCAGGCCCCAGAGGGCATCCTTACTGGGCACTACCCTGAGCTGCAGAGACAGCCCTGCTACCCAGCCCTCATCAGCTACCTGAGCTCTGCTCCCATGGCAGCCATGGTCAGGGAAGGCCCCAATGTGGTCCACACCTCAAGGGCCATGATACAACACACCAACTTGGCCGAAGCTGCCCCCAGCCCCATCTGGAGAGACTACGGTGCTCATATCAGCAGGACCACCACCCCCTCCAGACGCTCTGTGGAGGGGGCGCAGAGAGAGATCCAGCTGCGGTTCCAGAGCAGTGAGCTGGGAGTTCCCAAACTCACCTTCTCTGCGTCACAGCACCCTGCATCCTGCCATAAAATCACGGAGCTGGAGGAATGCCTCCACATTTTTATTTTTCAAACGGCCACACACTTCGGTGAGGGGAACCGAGATCAGGAAGTTAGGGGCAGGGGTCGGATCATGGCAACAATGATTACCATATAAAAACTAAAATATAATCACTGGTAATATCACATGCGCATGTCACTTTGTTATTTACAAAGCATATTCATATGGACTAATTTTTGATTCTTATCTTGACAACACCCTATGAGATGGTCAGGGTAATACTGTTACTCCCATCTTAAACAAGGGGAATCCAGCATTCAAAAAGGTACATCAACCTTCCCAAGGTTAAGTGGCTAATCGGTGGCAGAATGTGGACTCAAGGCTGGATCTGACCTCAGTTTCTACCATCCTATACTGAGCTACAGAAAAGGTAGCACTGAGATTCTGAGGACCTGGTCTGGCCAGTGAACAGTGGCAGCAAGAGGGATGGGCAGAAGCTGGCCACAACCTGGAGAACTAGGGTGCAGCAGAGGCGGCAGGTGGGAGATGAGTCCAAGTGTTGGGCGAACTGTGCTGCCGAGGGCCCAAAATAGAAGATCTAGAGCAGTGAGGTCCAAAAGAAATCAAATGTGCGCTACAGACGTTAACTGAAAATTTTCTCCTAACCACATTGAAAAAAGAAACAGGCGGAATTTTACTAATACATTTTATTTAACCCAATATATCCCAAATGTTATCATTTCAACATGTAATCAATGTAAAAATCATTAATGAGATATTTCACTCTCTCTTTGTTATGCACCGAGGTGGTGAAACCTGGGGTGTGCTTCCAGTACCTCCCATTTTTGACTAACCACGTATCAGGTGCTCCATGGCCCGTCCTGGACAGTGCAGATCTAGAGGCCAGGCAGGAGGGCAGGGTCCTGACCTCTGGGCCCTGGGCAGACCCAAAAGGAAAAGGAGAAAGACAACACTTCTCCTAGAATTCACCTAAGTCTACCATCACACAACACGCAGGCTCCACCCAGAAGCCAAAAGGAAGTTTGTCACATGGGTCACATCTTCCTCCTTTCTCTCCCTGGGGAGAGAATTCGAGAGGAAGCAGAAAGTACTAAGAGTGCAGAACAAAGCTTGTGTTGCATTATGTTACAGGCCGGTGACCTCTTTCACACCCTGTTGCTCTATCTATAAAATGAGGTGATTTGACTAACCTAGGGACCTTTCCAATATTGCGCCATTTTTTCTTTCTTTGGTTGTTGGGATAGTTAATTTTATGTGTCAATTTGCCTGGGCCATGAGGTGCCCAGCTCTCTGGTTAAACATTATTTCTCGGTGTGTCTGGAAGGATATTTCTGGAAGAGATTAGCATTTGTGTCAGTAGACAAGTAAAGCCAACTGCCCTCCCTAACATGAGTAGGCATCCCTCCATCCACTGAGAGCCCAAATAGAACAAAAAGGTAGAGGAACAGAGAATTCGCTCTCTGCCTGACTGGTTGAGCTGGAAGATCCGTCTTCTTCGGTGCCTGGACTGAGACTTACACCATCAGGGCTCCTGGTTCCCAGGCCTTAGGACCAGACTGGAACTATACCACCAGCTTTCCTGGGCCTTCAGCTCGCAGATGGCAGATCATGAGATGTCACAGCCTCCATGGTCATGTGAGCTAATTCTTTATACATCTCTTATTATATATTCATAATGATTTACATATACAGGTATGAGATATATATATATATATATATATATATTACACCCAAAAATATATACATATATTTCCATATGTCTATATCCTATTGGTTTGGTTTCTCTGCAGAACCCAGACTATTACACTTGTTAATTCACCTCCTCTTCCAAGTGCTTTCTCCCCATCCCCCCACCACCTTTTCTCTTTGGTCCTCTTTCTCTATAAACTTCCAGCATCCAGCATTGAGTGTGTACTATAGGCAAGCCCTGTGCCAGTCACTGGGGGCTTAGAGATGAGTAAGACTGTCCCTGTCCTCAGAAGTTACCGCAAAGTGGAGAAACGGATGCACAAAAAGGTAACACAGAGGGATACAAAGTATAACGGGGTCACCAGGGACAGGGCATGCAATTATCCTTTGGCTTGAGGGAGGTCATAAACAGCCTCACAGAGGACAGGTTTTGTCTGTCAACCCCCAGTTATGAAGTCATCATTTCTTTTGCCAGTTTTCTCCTCCAGTGTAACCAAGAGCCTTCCAGTATGGTCACAATGAGTTCCAATACAAAGCAAAGAAACTTGACATTGCTGTTGGCTTACCCAGCTGTAGAGGAAGGGGACGCGGTTTCTGTTTCAGATTAGAAAAACTAAATGAAACAAAACACAGAGTGAAAAAGTTATTTGAGGATTTGTGAGATCTGAGCATCAAGGGCCACGCAGGACTCCAGACTGGGGGACAATAAACTAAACAACCACCTGCGTAGTGCTGACCTCCCGGGACCCAGTAACAATCTCTCTCATACTCCAGTTGAGCCTGTGAAGGTCCAGTTATCCCCCGGAGATGATTAGAGTTGGGGTTTGATCCTGAGCTGTGATCTCACAGCTTCCAATGCCGTGATGGATGCATGCTATTAGATTGATGTGAAACATGTAAGGGAAAAAGCAGTTTTCCAAATCAGATGGAGACTAAAAGCATTCGGGAAGAATCTGCAAGTAGAAACTTAATAAAAACAGAAAACATTTGTTCCCAGGAGGACTTGCTAGAACAAACCAACTGTACTGCGACTGTGGAAGAAGAGGAAATAAATGCACCAGCCTGGAATGCCAGCCCTGCCCTTGATAGCTTCGCCTGGAAACTCTGCACCGTGAATTAGGTCTGATATTAGCTTCCTGAAGCCAGAAACTTTCTGGGCACATAGTCTTTGAGGTTTGAAAAAATGTCTTTGTGTTGGCCCATGAATTTTGTGTTCAAGCACCTTTTATAGAAACCTACCAAATCCCCATTAATCCAGTGTCTACTCAGCTCTGACGATCTCTAATAATGATTCTATAACCTTTCTGAGAAGGTCATCGTGCTCCTAATGGAAACACAGTGATCACTGAAAGTAAAAACTTGCCTCCTTCCATCAAGCGTATTCCTCCCCAGCTAAACCTAGGCAGACCCACACCTACTTTCTTCCTTCGGCACAAATTCAGACGGGTGCTGGGGAATGTCCAGGGGTTTCAGAAAGTCCCTTTTTGGACCAGCCCAGGCCAAGTCCAGACTAGTAACTGTGTGTGAAAAGGGTGAGTGGCAGGGAAACACCTGTGATCAGCATGTCCACAAAGGGCTCCACGGGAGACCCCTCTAGGATCTGCAGTGCAAGGCCAAACTAACTGGAGAGCCGTAAGTCAGACCACAGCTGGTAGATGAAAAGGAACTAACCAGAATAAATTTCATTATTCTTAGCATTTTACACATTCCCACTGCTGTTTGCGTGGGGAGATATGACCACTTAAAGGAGAAGCGAGGAATGAACAATGACCTTTAAAAATCTAATACAGGGGCTGAGGTTTTATTCTTCAGGTTACTAGCTTTGTGATCTTGGAAAGTTAACTTACCTTCCTGATCCCTTCAGATGCCTCACCTATAAAGTGCAGTGAATGTTCCCTCTCTGGGATTGCTACAAGGATTAAATATATGTACAGCCTCCAGCATAGTGCCTAGAGCACACCAGGAAGTCAAGTAAAGTGACTCCTTTATATAATTCTATATAAATCCAATCCCACCAACATTCATTAAGGCTATGGCACTATGTCAGGCTCTATACGGAACGTGAAGAGTTACAGATGTGGCCTGGATTTCCTCGGATAGTGTCAGTTTCAGATATTCTCTTTAGTTTCCCTGTAAGTAAAACATGTTTTAATTAATTAATTAATTAATTAATTTTATTTATTCATTTTATTGCCAATTTTGGCTCTGGATTAAACTGTCAACATGCATTCAGGCAACCAAGGTACCTGGCCTCAAGGAGTTGTCAATCTATCTTGGGAAAAAAAGGCATACTCAGAAATACCTATAATAAAGTGCAAGATAATAAGATACAGTGACTATATTTATACTCATCCCTCTTATTCATATACCACTTCATCGTTGACAAGAGATTTTTATATATATTTTCTTACAAGGTAATCTTGCAAAATATTCTATTATCCTCATTTCTACGTATGAGAAAATGGGGATTCAGAAAGGGTTTGGACCCAGAGTACTTGACAAATGGCAGGGACTGGGGTTTCTATTCAGATTTTCTTTTTTCTAAAGCTGGTTTCTCTTTTGATTTCCTCACTGAAGAGGCTCCAGTAGAAATTCAGGCTGTGTATATTTCATCCACTCATTCATTCAATAGATATTTCCTGGGCCTTCTCGGGCTTTCATGTCTTCCTATTATGGTGAAATTCTCACTCCACCACCAGCGGAGCCTTTAGGTCTTGTTGCGGGAGAGCTGCCTCTGCTTCATGGACTATAAAATGGGACTTCTCAGGCTGACACAGGTAATTCATACTGGAAGACCGCCTAAGAAAAGAAACTAGCCTTCATAAAGGAGTGCCTCACTTTTAACTTCCTCCCTAAATACCTCTTACTTCCTTCACAATACTTAAATGACCTAGTATCTTAATGGACTTCTTACACCTCCTCTAAGATAAGAATATTTAAATTAAAAACGATGTGCTTTAGGTTCTACACTGAAGTGCATGAAGGAAATTGACTTTAGTACCGCTTGGTCAACCTCCTGAGGCCTATGGGAAGGTCAGTCTGCTACAGTGGACCAGGCAAACCCGGGCTCTCCATCGCCAGTGGATACACAGGCCCTGAGTTACACTTCCCTACTGGTTCAGAAACGACATGGAGTTAACTCCAATTTATGTCACCATATCCCTTAGCTGTAGGAATCCAAAAAGAAAACATGACGAAACGATTGGAAAACACAGAAGCAGAGCACCGAGACACAAACAGGCCGGAAGCATGGAGCAGTATCACAGAAAAGCAGCTCAGAAGATGTCTGGCAAACTTCCAGGTTCACACAATCACAGCCATGCAAGAAGCAGGCTGGTAGTCCTTTTTTATCTTCCTGATAAAATGATTCATCCTAAGTCATGGTTCTGATGGTGTCACTGTCTTGTTTAGGGACAGCGACCCCTCAGTCTGAGGAATAAATGATTGCATTTGCATGCAAACTCTTCCGAGATCTGATCCCATCTACTAATCCCCCCTGATAGCCAGCTAACCCTCCTTATATAGCTCACATTCATGTTGCCTTGGCCGAATCACCATTCATTCATTATCCATTCATCCAAACGTGGGTACAGGTGTCACACACTGAGAGGCGTTTGGGATGTAACAGGAATAATAATACTCGGCCTCTAGGAGCTCACAGCCTAGAGGAGACACATAATTACAGAAGAGTCACAAGTACCCTAACACAGCCCCATACCACGCTATAGGCAAGCAGAGGAGGATTTCTCAAAGAGCTGTCTGAGCTGTGTTGTGAAAGTCAATTATGTATTCACCAATGGGACAAGGTTGGGGAAAGGCACCGAAGGTGGAAGACACAGCATGTGCAAAGGCACTGAGGAGAGAAAAAGCATTCCCTGGTTTTGCGTGCTATGGTTTAAAAGCCTTTATCTACCTACAATATCTTCACTACATCTGCCTCTTAAAATCCTACCCATTTTGTAGGAAACAGCTCAAACAGTATTTCTTGTAAGTACTCTTCTTTGTTTCCTATTCTGGGCAAAATTATCTTTTCCTTCTTTTTTGCTCCCATAACCCACATTTTAGCACCTTGTACGGTCTGCTCTGTGTTCACAATGACAGGAAAACAAAGTAACTGAGTGTTGTGAAGAGAGCTGGGTAAGAGAGTAGATGGCAGAAGAGGAAGAGCTGCTTTGACACAGCAGCTCTGGCTGAGACAAAATACGCTGGGGCTTCAGCGCCCATCCCTCTTCCTCAGGGTGATGGCAGCACAGGTGTGGGTGAGGGTTCTGCAGAGCCAGATCAGTGTCCTGTTCTGACCTGGAATTATCCAGGGTAAAGGTAAAGCTTTGCTGGGGAAAGACATTGACAAAACCATTCTTAGCCTGTAAATAACCTAAGTGAATCATAGTAAACTTTCTTTTTTTCTATTACATTGATATAAGACAGTCTAGGCCCAGAGAGTGGCAGTAACTGGGAGCTAATACGTTAAACTAGGAATTCCAGGGTTTTGGACTTTTATAGATTAGTGAAATTTCTAATAAATGAATAAGCAAACGCACAAGAACCATTTTAGGCTTGCTATCTTTATATCTTACCCACCAAGAATAAGTTTGAAAACATATCTACTATGACTGTTGTTTCATAAAAGAAAGGCATTTAAACACTAAAATGTAGAAGGTTTGTCTCAAAATAAAAGATAGCCTTTAAATCCAATCAATATGGCTTTTTAAAAAAAATGCACAAAATTGTTATTTTTCTCACTTCAAATTAGACCAGTTCAGAATAGGTAAATCGGTGCTTTAAAATTTCTTTATTTAGAGTCCCTACCCAATACCATATGTGACCGACCCACCATAAGGTGACTGCTCAATAACCCATGCCTCTGTATAGTTTCCTCCCTTTCGAATGCTGGCAGATCCTGTCACTTGCTTCTTGTCAATAGAATATGGCAACAGTGATGGGGTGGTCTCCCACTCCCGTGATTACAGAAATTCTGTAAGACGCTATTTTGGTAGACTGGAGAGAGAGAGAGAGAGATTCTCCTGCTGGCCTTAAAGATGGAAGTGTCATGTTGTGAGGGGTCCACATGGGAGGAAACTGCATGGACCTGATGAGCTGAGTGCACCCCCTGGATGGCCGTCAGCAAGGAAACGGGCACCTCAGTCCTACAACCACAGGGACTAAATTCTGCTAACAACCACAAGAGCCTGGAAGAGAAATCCAAGCTCCAGGAAGGAACACAGCCCAGACAACACCACGTAGCCTCGTGAGACCCTGAGAACAAGACCCTGCCAGACTAAGCCCAGACTTCTGACTCTTAGAAACTGTGAGATCATAAATGTATGTTGTTTCAAGCCGCTAAGTTTGTGGCGATTCATTATGCAAAAATAGCTAAATAAGGCACCATACTATCAGCTTCTTGAGAAAAGATTTCACAGGGCCTAGAATGGCTGCTGCACATAAATGGTAGGGAACAAGTGCTCCAGGTTTATCTGGACGAGCCCTGGCTTAAGGCTGTCAGTAACAGTCGCCTCTGTCTTCCAGGTTGCCAAAGCACTGGAAAGCGTGCCGTTGCAGCTATGACATGGCGGTCTCCTCAGGTCCAAAAGTCCTTTGATGGGTCATGCTGTGGTCATGTTGCTATAATCCTTCCGTAAAACCAGGAGGATCTTCTCAAGGACACTAGTGGAATAGCAATGGTAGACTGTGTGCTCTGAGCTGTAAATCAGACATTCAACTGCACGGTTTCATCCTGAGATCTAAGAGAAAAATTCCTAAGAGGGTTAGGTGGGGTGAGGCCTGAATTGTGGACCTGGATGGTAGCAACCATAACCATGATTGACTTTGGTACAACACACAGATTTCACAAAAGACTGCTTATCCATCATCATATGTGATCCTTTCAGCAACCTCTTGATAACAGATATTATTAGTAGTATATCCATTGTACAACCAAGGAAACGGAAGTTTAGAGAAGGTACATGTCCAAGGTCATCTGATTAGTAATAACAGAGACGTTTCTTCTTCCCAAATCTAGTGATATTTTCACAAAACCATGATGGTCTGGAATCAGACTGTCCAAGGTCACCCGATCAGTAGTAATAGAGACGTTTCTTCTTCCCAAATCAAGTGATATTTTCACAAAACCATGACACTCTGGAATCAGACTGTCTGGCCCACATGGGGCTTGAATCCACAATTTACAGAAATCCTAACCTCCACATCCTTCCCTTCTGAGATAGTAAGTGTGAGGTAAGACCTTGGAGGATGAAACATGAGGATACTTAATCTGTGCTCTCAGTAGAATCACACCCTGCCTACTTCGGCCTTGAGACATCATTTGTGGTGAATGTTCTCAGAAAAAGATAAACAAAAAAAATACCCATCTTTTCCTTTTCTGCCACAAAATGCCCCAAGATAACGTCTCCTATCTGCAACATTACCCTCTGCCTCATATTTAAAGGATAAAAATGCCTTACCCTAAAATGGGCAGTAGTTAAAATTTGATTTTCTTTTTGCCTTTATAGATTATTTTCCCCAGTTCCTTTCACATGAATTCCTTTTTATTTTTCTTTGCCCAAAGTGAACACTTGGCAGGAAACTAGCATTTATTTCTTGCTTTCCAAGGGCCAGACACTGTTAGGCCCTTTACAAATGTTTTCTCATTAATCCTTGTAATAATTCAGTGAGGAAAGTATTCTTCTTATTATTACACCTTTTTTCCTCCAGCTGAAGAAACAAAGGGTCAAGAGTTGAAGAGATTTGCCTGAGATGGCACAGAAAAGCTCTGAATGGGACCCAAGTACACATGACTCTTCAGCTTATCTGTCCTTCATCTTTCTGTCTTTCTGTCTTTCTTTCCTTCCTCCCTCCCTTTCGCCTCCTTCCAAATACATGAATAAATTCTGCCACTAGGGATACAAAGTTCTGGTTTTAACCAAAGGAGCGTCAATGTAGTGAAGAGCATAAAAGTCTGAAGTGTTGTGATGGAGGGAAATACAGGGGCAGTGGAAGTCAGATAAGGTCACTGGGACCGAGCTGTGGGGAAGGCACAACTGAGCCGAGCCCTGTATGAGAGCGGGGTGGGGCGGGACGGTGATGGGGGCAGCATGAGCTTCAGGTGACACAGTCCAGATGGGGCCAAGCCTCCTCGGCTTGGTGGTCAGCATGCCTGGCACCCAGAATCTGAATAAAGAACCGGCAGAGATACAGCTGGACAGGGCGACGCAGGCTAGGACTTTTTATGCAACACTAAGGAATCTGGACCTACTCCACCACAGCCCAGGCGCACACATGTTGGTTTTCAATAGACCCACGAGACACAAGACATTCACATATTCGACCCATTCTCATAGGTGTAAATATAACGATGCTCAGTTACGTCCAGGCTAGTTGTAACTCCATCCCCTTTTTTCTCTCGTTGAGAAATGAAGGAATTAAGTATCATGCGAGTTAATGACGGGAACAACCCTATATCCAATCTAACTGTTCTTTTAACAAGTACCTAATTGGCAACTGTTTGTACTTTATTACTAATGACTTGTAATGCATTTCACGCCTGAGTCTGGGCACAGCTGCCCCACACCAGATGCCTCCTGGGGCATGAAGGTACCTGCCTGGCTTCCCAGTGGAGCCTTGCAGAGTTACTTCTTGCAGGCTAAAATCTCCCCATCTTTCCTCTGAATGCTCCTGCAGGAGAAGGTCTCCAAGAGCTGACATATGCAGGGCTCCTCACGTCATTCCCCTTTGTACAGAAACATCTCTACCGTTTCAGCTTTCAAGAAACCAAAGGCAAGCGCTATTCAGAGCACGATCGATGCAGTCATTTGTTAGAGAAGCAAAAGGGAGAAGGGACCAAGAGGCCAAGGAGAATAAACACCACCCCGGACAGTGGAGGTTTCCAAAAGCATATTCAGTGACCACATTGGGAATCAACTTCATTTTTTAAAAGAGAGAAGAAAACAGATTAAAAAAAGAGATTTCAAAAGAGTAGGTGTTACAGGAGAGGATGCTTTGTGTGGTAACGGCAAGGCTTTTGTCCACAAGTATAGTATCTGCTAGGACCATGTGGCCCAAGTCTTTCCCCAGAAATTGGAAATCTGCCTTGCTGGCTTAGAAACTGAGCAGGTTGCTGTAGTTCTCTTTCTGTCAACCCCGCTTCAAGCCACAAATGACCAGACTGGAGCCCTGTCTCCAGTCCGTATGCTCAGCAGAGCTACCCATTCATTAAGTGAAAAGAGGAAATGGTCCATCACAGCGTCCGCCTCCTAGTTAGCAGCGTGGATGGAAGCCAAGCCCATCTCAGGGTGCGCTGCCTCAAAAGGCTCTGGGCAGAGGCAGGCAGATGTTGTAGAAACACCTAGGGCTCTGCAGCAGAACTGCAATAACCAAGGAGATAACCACATGCCAATCAGTATGCACCAGTGGGTAGGGCTGGAGTGAGTCCCAGTGCCACAGTCCCTGGGGCTGGGAGCCACGATGCACAGCCCTACCCCTTCCCACCACCGTGCCTCTTCAGGTTAGACTGTATGACACTGTAAAAACACTAGCAGTGAAGTGAAAAAATCCTGGGTTCAATTCCTGGCTCCACCTCTTATTAGCTACATGACTTTAGGTAAGTTAACCACTCTCTGATTCTTACAACGTTACCTTCTTTCTATGCGCTTCCCAAGTACCCTACACGGTGCTTAGCACATTTTACTGTTCTTGCCAGTTTGCAACTATCCTCAACTAAAAGTTCCTCAAAGGACAAATACCACATCAGGCTTATTCACAGTCTTATCCCCAGTTCCTACTACAGCACCTGGTACATGGCATGACTCAACAAGCAGATGTAGATGGATACTGAATCTCTACCTCAAGGGACTCTGTGGAAGGTATAAAGATCCCGGCAGAGCGGGCCATCGTTGGAGCCCTTCATAAACGCTGGTTCTCTTCATCTTGCCCCTTCTCTTCCCTGATCACTACTTGAGTTCTGCCGGGATGATGGCCATCCTTGGTTGCAGTCCACCAAATGTGTCTTATCAGCCCCTCTGTCTAGAGAATAGGATCAGCCTATCTTCCACCCCCCTTCTGGCACTGGTGGAAGGCTTGCTTCAAAAGGATGAATCATTCTGAGCCAAGATGCTGCCAACTAACTAACTGGTCTGAATGCCACATCCTACCCAACACCACCCAACAGCCAGGGCTGCCTTGATCATCAGTGATAACCTGAGTCACACTGGAGTCCTCCCTCTGCCTTTCTTTGGACAGCATCTCCCTGTGAGGCAGGTCTGGAGCTCAATTATTTCCCCTGGTCCTCTTTAACATAATCACTGTGGTCTAATAGAAAATATGTATTTGTCTCTACCCCTAGCTCCTGGCACAGAACTCAAAAATCCCTTAAAATTCCCCAAGTGACAGGCGTGTCTCTGTTATGCTCGTAAAGTGACTCCTGGCAGGGCCCTGAGACAGATTCAGGATGTGGCTGGTCACCAGAAAGGTGAACCACATGATTAGAGGGGTGGAACTTCAGGTGGGTCCCCTGACCTCTGGGGGGATAGAGTTCAATCATGTGACCAATGATTCACTTAATAACGCTTATGCAGTGAAACCTCAATTAAAAACTCTGAACAATGAAGTTCGGGGAGGTTCCTCATTGATGGATATATTGATGTACTGGAGGGCACCCTGACTCCACAGGGATAGATGCTCTTGCACCCTCCTCTCCCCTATCCTGTTGCCCTATGTACCTGTTTCCAGACATGGATTATCTGGCTATTCATTTGGACCCTCCATAATAAAAGGGTAATCAAAAGTGTACTGCTTTTCTTGAGTTCTGAACCTGAGGACGTCATGCAAATTCCCCAATTTGTAGACAGCCAGGCAGAAGTGTGGGTTTCTTGAAGATACCTGAAAATTGTGGCTGGGATGTGGGAAGGTGTAATCCTGGCGGACTGTGTCCTTAACTTGTGGGGACTGTGTTAACTCTGGGTAGTTGGGTAGTTAGTGTTAGAACTGAATCAACCTAGTCAGCATCAGAGAATCGGTGCTGAAATGTAATCACACATTCCAGCCTTCCCCACCCACCCATGTCCCCAAGGATACAGTACATCTCACAACTGGCCTGAGTTCAGTTCCGTCCAACAAAGCTTTCTTGAACACCCAGACATACCAGGAGCTGGGAGGCACGCTGAAAATAAAAGGATTCATCAGCCACAGTTCCTGCCCTTAACGAGCTCATGGCCCAGCGTGGGAGAAGACAACATGTAATTTCAATATAAGTAAAGTCATAGGGTTAGGGTAGAAGAGTGCACTGTATGGAGCTATAGAGATACATCTCTAAGAAGCAAAGCTATCAATTAAAAAATGGGCCAAGGAGCTTAACAGACACCTTACCAAAAAAGATACACAGATGACAAGTAAGCATATGAAAAGATGTTCCATATCATGTCATCAGGAAACACAAATTAAAACAACAATGAGACACCACTACATACCTATTAGAATGGCCAAAATCTGGAACACTGATAACACCAAATGCTGGTGGGACACGGAGCAACAGGAACTCTCATTCACTGCTGCTGGAAATCCAAAACGGTACAGATGCTTTGGAAGACAGTTTGGAGGTTTCTTACATTTGTACCATCGTACCATCCCAGCAACCGTGTTCCTTGGTATTTACCAAGAGGAGTTGAAAACTCATGCCCAGACAAAAACCTGCACACATACATTTATATCATTTCCCTCATAACTGCCACAACTTGGAAGCAAACAAGATGTCCTTAAGTAGGTAAATGGATAAATAAACCGTGGTACATTTAGACAATGGAAGAATATTAGGCAACTAAAAAGAAACGAAACTTAAATGCACATTACTAAGTGAAAGAAGCCAATCTGTAAAGGATGCATACTATATGATTCCAACCATATGATATTCTAAAAAAGGCAAGACTACAGAGAGAATAAAAAGATCAATGGTTCAATATTCACTGAAGCACTATTTACAGTAGCCAGGACATGGAAGCAACCTAAGTGTCCATCGACAGATGAATGGATAGAGAAGATGTGGCACGTATATACAATGGACTATTACTCACATAAAAAGAAAGGAAACTGAGTTATTTGTAGTGAGGTGGATGGACCTAGAGTCTGTCATGCAGGGTGAAGTAAGTCAGAAAGAGAAAAACAAATACCATATGCTAATGCACATATATGGAATCTAAAAAAAAAAATGGTTCTGATGAACCTAGGGGCACAGGGCAGGAATGAAGACGCAGATGTAGAGAATGGATATGAGGACATGGTGGGGGGGGCGGGGAGGATAAGATGGGACGAAGTGAGAGAGTAGCAGTGACATACACACACTACCAAATGTAAAACAGGTAGCTAGTGGGAAGCAGCTGCATAGCACAGGGAGATCAGCTCGGTGCTTTGTGAGCACCTAAAGGGGTAGGGAGGGAGACGTAGGAGGGAGGAGATATGGGGATATATGTAGAGCTGATTCACTTTGTTGTAAAGCAGAAACTAACACACCATTGTAAAGCAATTATACTCCAATAAAGGTGTTAAAAACAAAGAATTAAAAAAAAGAGGGAGGGGATATGGGGATATATGTATGTGTATAGCTGATTCACTTTGTTGTACAGCGGAAACTAACACAACATTGTAAAGCAATTATACTCCAATATAGATGCTAAAAAAAAAAAAAAAAAAGATCAGTGGTTGCCAGTGGTGTCTGTGGAGGGAAGACGGGAGACGAGAAGAGGCAGAGCACAAAAGATTTTTAGGGCAGTGAAAATACTCCATATGATATTATAATGATGGATATGTGCCATTATACTTTTGTCCAAACCCACAGAATGTACACCACCAAGAGTGAACCCCAAGGAAAACTATGGACTTTGGGTGATTATGATGTATCAATGTAGGTTCGCCCTTCATAAAAACTGTAACACCCTGGTGGCTGATATTGATAACAGGGGAGGCTATGTTTATATGGGGGAAGTAGGGATATGGGAAATCTCTATCCCTTCTTTTCAATTCTGTCGTAAACCTAAAACTGCTCTAAAAAAAAAGTCTTTAAAATAAATAGCACAACTAAGTGATAGCTAATTCTAGGCATCCAGTTGTAAATCAACCACCTCTGAAAAGCACAATTCATTAACATTTTAAAGAAATCAATTATGGAAGAAATGTTTTTCTGTTTTTGTTTTTTACAAGAGGGATTTTCAGAAGTTTCCTGGGTCAAGCTCCGCAATACCATCTATCTTTAACATAAGGTCCAAAACTATTTACATTTAAGCTAATATTGATCAATTCTTAGTCCTCATCTTACTTGACATGCCAGCAATATTGAACACAGTTGGTCCCTCCTGCCTCCTGGAAACACCTCTTCTCCTGGCTCTTACTCTCCTGGATTTTTCCTTCTTCACTGGCCATTTTTACTCAGTCTCCTTCACTGGTTCCTTCTTAGTTCCTCACCTTCTAAATGTTGAGACACAGCATGACTCAGACTTCAAAACCCTTCTCTTCTCTCCCCAAACTCATTGCTTAAGTACTTTCATCCATTCTAATGGTTTCTAACTGCATCTATATGATGAAGCCTCTCACATGTCCATGTGAGAGGCAGACATCTCCATGTCCATGTGAGAGGCAGACACCTCTCTCCTGAACTCTAGATTCCTTTACCCAGCTGCCTACTCCACAACCATGAATGGGCACCTAGTCCACATCTCAAACTTAACGTCCATATTAACATTCCCCCAACCTTTTCTTACTTCAGTGTTTCCCAGCTCAGTAAATGGCAACTCCAACCTTCCCAGTTTCTCAGCCCTGAAGCCTTGGAGACATTCTTGGTTGCTCTTTGTCTCATACACCCAAGCCAAACTCCTGATAAACTCTGCAGGCTCTATCTTTAAAATCCAGGTGGAATTTAATTGTTTCTCAACCCCGCCTCCACTTCCTCTCTGAGCTGAGTCCATCTCCCCCATCATCTCCTTGTTTACACATGTACTCCCTTAATTCAAGAGATTCTCAAGGCAGCCACCACAGCAAGCCTTTGAAAAAGCAAGCCAGATCTTGTTACTCAAGAGTGCTAAGATTATGCTAATGTTTACAAGGGAGGAAACGGCTGTTTTTTTTAGGAAACAGTCTTAGAAAGGTTAAGTAAACAGTCACACCACGAGTAATCAGTAGAACAAGAATGTTTTAAACCCAACTCCTTGTGAATCCAAAGTCCGTACTCTTACTCGTAAACCCCTACTGCCAAGAAACCATTGTGTGCCTTAAAATGCAAACTACATTTATATCCTAAGCCTTAGTGGAATTGAAATTTATCATTTCACATAGACAAGATTTTAAAGTACAGAATAGATTCCTTCCTTCCTTCCTTCTTTCCTTCCTTCCTTCCTTCCTTCCTTCCTTCCTTCCTTCCTTCATTCATTCAACAAGTACTGTTTGGCACTCTATTACATGTCTGGCAATATTCTAGACCTGTTTGTTCAGCAATGAACACAGAAGACTGTCCTCACAGAGCTTATAGTCTAATGAGGGAGATGCACAATAAAACAAAATAGATAATGCCAAGTGGTAATAAACAATAAAGAGTGATAAAGCTGGGTTAAGAAGACACAGAAACAGAGAAGAACTAGTGCAAAGAAGCAGAGACAGGGATGTTCTTAACACACTGAAGCAACAGCAAGAGGCCAGCTATTCTGAAGCAGAGTAACTGAGGGGTTAATGGTAGGAGGAAACATTGCATCTAATGGTGAAGGGTGAGGAGAGAAGCATTAGTTATTCCCTGCCTCATAACCTGAAAGAGAAGCTGCAGAAATTCTTCTGGTCCCCGAAGCATTAAAGGGAATACTTGTAACCTTCCATCCTATTAACAGATTAAAGTGTCTGTAATAATACCTGGCACATAATATATGCTTAATAAGACAATATCCAGGAGTATAATATCTGTCACTTTGTTGTTCTTCAAAATAGTCTTCACTATTATTAGACATCTGCATTCTGATATGCACATTTCAGAAGCTGTCAAATTACACACAAACACACCCACACATGTTAGAATTTTGAGCTGGATTACACTGAATTTATTGTATCATCTGCAAAAACAACCACAACAATATTTATAAAGGTACCAAGAAAAGATCTGTAGATTGTATACACAAGAACTACATATCAACAAGAAAAAGGAAACTCACTCAAGATAAAAATAGGGCAAGGGATATGAACATGGCACCTAGAAGAGAAAACCTGAATAGCCAATAAACAGATGAGAATAAGCTAACCTCAAATGCATTCAGGCAAATGCAAATTAAAACAAAGATGCGGAACCATCATTCTATGCCCACCAGACTGGCAAAAACTAAAAGTATAACAGTAATAAATGATTTAATTATTGCTTTTTATATGGAGCACAGGGTACTCATGTCCTGCTGGTGGATATATAAATTGGAAAATCCACTTTAAAACATAATTTGGCAATACCCACTAAAACTGAAGATGCGTATATAGTAAGATTCAACAATCTGGTCCTAGATATTCTACCTTGCAACACCGTCTCATACGAGGCCAAAGGGACAGATAAAGGATAGTTATTAAAGCTTTTTTTTTTTTTTCCTACGGCCATATATTGTAAACTACCTAAGTGCTCATCATCAGAAGACGAAGTAGGTAAATATTGTTATATTCATTTAACCAAATACTAAGTAGCAGTTAAAATGAATGAATTAGAACTACTTATATCAACATGGATAAATCTCAAAAATGATGTTGAGCCCAAAAAGTAAAGAGATAAGTTCATATTCAGTATGAATGCATTTCTGTAAAGTTTTAAAATACATAGCATCTAAAGCACATTTTGTTTTAGATATATAATATGCAGTAAAATTTTAAACTCTTTAAGAAACGTCAAACACCAGACTCAAAATACTGATTTCCACTCAAGGAAAGATGGAATAGGTTCAAGTAGAAGTATCACAGAGGCGTCACCCGCATCTATAATATTTTAATTCTTAAAGGAAAAAAATCCAAATCAAATAAGGCAAAATTTTAAGCCTTGCCAAACCCAGGTAGTAGGTATACTGAGGTCTATTATATTATTCTTTATATTTATCTGTATGTTTAAAATCTCCATAATTTTAAAAGCAACAATAAAACATCAGAATGTTTTTTTTCGGGTTGCAAGTGAGACTTTTTCAACATTTTGGTGGCCATCTGTAGAACTATATGGCCATATGCATCTTCCCAAAATTATGTTTCTGCTTCCAAGCAAAAGTAAACACACTGTATTACATTCATTGTCAGAAGAGCTGAACTTGCCTTTTTTCTATGTGGGGTGACTTTGAGATGAGTAAGTGCCTTTCAGTTGGCCTCTGTCGGAAATAAGAGCACCTGACTTGATGCCCCAAACCATCTCTCCAGTCATCAGAAGGGAAACGTGCAGGATTCTAAGATTTCAGTTATGCACCGTTCCCACGTTCCTTATTTGGTCTTTGTCATCAAGACTTGTTTATTGAAGCATACATTTCTCCTTCCTAACACATGAAAAACATGCAACTATTACACAGCCTTCTATATTTCAGTTCTGAACTCCATGAACACCCAAGTAATCTCTCTCGTGATTACAGATGATTTCTCTAGCAACCTAAAATTGAGCTCTTTAACTCTCATTCTGACAGTATCTACATTATCCTTTTTTTATGCAAGCTAACAGCTACTCTGAAAATGTGTCAGCTACGACTCAGAGATTGCTTTAACCACTTGTTTTGTTTTCAATATTGAAGATGATTAAGAAAAGGCAAAAATTCTCCCTAAAGATTACAACTACCACCCCTTCAGAAAAAATAAAACAAAACAGCTGCTCCAGATGTTAAATGAATTAAATGACAACAAAGATATCAAATGTACTCATCAGATCTCGAAAATAATGTCATCCTGATACAGAAATAGGATCATTAAAATTAAATGATTATATAGAAACGAACCAACATCATTTCCAATATTCTAATTTGGATTTGCAGTTAACAAACTCAACCATGTTATTTCTTTTTTTTTTAAAATAAAGAGATTTCTTGTGACAGCATAATGTTCTCTTATAGAGCATGAGCTTTGAAGACAGACAAAACCGGTTCAAGTCACAATTCTGTAAATTATTAACAAGTGACCTTGCAGAAATTACTGAACTTCTGTAAACTCCACACTCCTTTGTAAAATGGGGATAATCAAACTGTTATGGGATAATAAAATATATGTTATGGGAATCTGTGAAGAATTAACTGACACAATGAATGAAAAGGCTTAGAAAAATGCTTGTCACGTAATAAAGATGAATCAATAATCATTAGTTGTATTTTTAGGTGCCATAAATATTAGCTATTATTATCATCACTTGACACATAATTGACACATGTGAGACCTTGTTGCTATCTATTTTCAATAGATCTTCAATCAAGAGCTCCTGTTTCCTACAACTCAAATGTAGAACTGAAACTTTTAAAAAGAAAAGCCTACACAGCAGCATACAAAATATCAGAGAACATTTTCTTTCCCCAAACTGGGTGAACACAGGCATCTTCAAAATACCTGAGCTGGAGTGAAATGGATGCCTTCCCTGACTCCCCAAGACAGAACTGAGCATTTCTTTTTCTGGACACCCCCAGTTCTGTATTTCTAGTATATTTCACATATAAACATACTGTGGGGCTTCCCTGGTGGCTCAGTGGTTGAGAGTCCGCCTGCCGATGCAGGGGAGATGGGTTTGTGCCCCGGTCTGGGAAGATCCCACATGCCGCGGAGCGGCTGGGCCCGTGAGCCATGGCCGCTGAGCCTGCGCGTCCGGAGCCTGTGCTCCGCAACGGGAGAGGCCACAACAGTGAGAGGCCCGCGTAACGCAAAATAAAGAAACATACTGTGTTGTCATTTACCTTCTTCACTGCTCCTTCTGCTGCTCCGCCAGGAACTCCAGGGGAGAGGAAACCGTCTCTTTCAGGTCTGTATCACCTATATCAAGCACAGTGCCTACCAAACTCGAGGTGCTCAATGAATATTTAATGACTGACCAGGAATGAGAAAGAGAAAATCAAACAAATACTTACTGATTACCTGCTGTGTGCCAGACACAGAGCTAGGCGCTTTACATACCTATCACCTGATCCAGTCCTCATAGTAACACTGTTATTAACCACATATTAAAGATGGAGGGCTTCCCTGGTGGCGCAATTTTTGAGAGTCCGCCTGCCGATGCAGGGGACGCGGCTGGGCCCGTGAGCCATGGCCGCTGAGCCTGCGCGTCCGGAGCCTGTGCTCCGCAGCGGGAGAGGCCGCAACAGTGAGAGGCCCGCGTACCGCAAAAAATAAAATAAAATAAAAATTTTAAAAAGATGGAGAAATCAAGACTCAGAGGAGTCAGTCCAGGGTATGAAAGTAGTAAATGATGGCACGAGTTTTCAAATTCACATTGGCCGAATTCTAAAACTCTTATTCTCTCTATTCATCTAGATCACCGGCCTTACAGAACGAACTCTCTTTGGGGAAAATGGAGGTAAAGTGGAACTTTTAGGATGAAGACCCTCATCTATGGGACCCTAGAAGTGAAGTATGTTTCTGACTCCCCCGGCCCCCTCTCTGATATCAGATATCAAGCTCCCTATCCCCTGGCTGCTTCTCCTGAGTTTCTCACTCACTGGGTCTGTACACCATGTCCCCTGACCTGTACAGTTTCTCTATTTTGCCTAAGCTGACCTCCCCAGATTTCAACTCTTAACAGCTTAAACCTGAGGTCTAAGGGAAGTCTTTGGATTCTGAGCTCTCTCACCAACCCTTGGTGGCCACTGCCAACCATATCCCATCAGGACATGTAATTCATTGACTGGTCTATACCCCAGGTTTTTACATAACACACAAGAGCAATAACAAGACTAATTGTCTAGGGGTCTGATGAGCCAACAGCAACAAATGCATCATCACTTCCACACCATCACAGCTGATACACTTGTCAAAGGCAGTGTATCAGCGGCCTGTTTTTTTTTTTTTTGCATTAATCATCAGTGTATTTTATTTTTAAATTGAAGTATAGTTGATTTACAATATTAATTTCAGGTGTACATCACCGTGATTCAGTATCTTTACAGATTAGACTGCATTAAAAATTATTACAAGATAATGGCTATAATCCCCTGTGCTATACAATATATCCTTGTTGCTTATTTTATTTTTTTTATTGGAGTATAATTGCTTTACAATGGTGTGTTAGCTTCTGCCCTACAACAAAATGAATCAGCCACATACATACATATGTTCCCATATCCCCTCCCTCCTGCGTCTCCCTCCCTCCCACCCTCCCCATCGCACCCCTCCAGGCGGTCACAAAGCACCGAGCTGATCCCCCTGCGTATCAGCTGCCTTTTTTTCCTTTTTTTTTTTTTTTGCACAAACCCCATCAAAATGAGCATAAAAGACAGTAACACATGTCGAGGATCTCTTCATTAGTTTCATCGACATTAGTTTATTCATCCATGCAGTCATTTATTCAACAAATATTTACTCCGCCACTGCTACCTGCTGGTCACCATGCCAGGCAATGGGAATACGAAATGAACGAGACACATGGCCGACCCTCATGAAGCTTACTTACATCCTTAATATATTGCTTGAGCGCTAACAGATGAAATGTGCCTTAGAGATTAACACACGCTCCCAGTTTTAGAGGAAACTGAGACCCAGAAGTCAAACAGCTAGTAAACGCCTGTTTCTCTGCCATTCCCAATCGAAATCTCTTTCCAATACACCAGATGGCGCCCATCTGATGAGCAACATGTGAGCTGACATTTATTAGGCGCCATGAAAGCAGGGACATTTCAAAAGGCTTGGCATTCAGGGAATGGAGGGTTTTTTCCTTTTCTTTTCTTTTCTTTGTTTTTTTTTTTTAAGTCCTCAATTCCATTGTCAGCAGTTCCACCGGAATCAGTGGAAACTAATCTGACAGTGTGGTGCGATTTCTTTGGAAAGACAGCAGGAGCCATATAAATTTTTTAGAATGGGACTGTCATTATCATGACCATGTCCGGTCAAACATCCAGCAGGTGGCCAACGCTTCTGAGGAGTTTCAGTCACCTTCCTTTGTCTCCTTGAAGGTGTTCATTGCATGATTTGTTACTAGTAGAATTGTGTGGGCTGTCTTGAGAAAGGGGAACTGCTTTAAAAATAAAACTGAGGGCTTCCCTGGTGGCGCAGTGGTTGAGAGTCCGCCTGCCGATGCAGGGGACACGGGTTCGTGCCCCGGTCCGGGAAGATCCCACATGCCGCGGAGCGGCTGGGCCCGTGAGCCATGGCCGCTGAGCCTGCGCATCCGGAGCCTGTGCTCCACAACGCTAGAGGCCACAGCAGTGAGAGGCCCGCGTAACGCAAAAATAAATAAATAAATAAAACGGAATAGGAAAACCCGAAAGACACTGGCACCCACTCCTGAGACTACAATGGAAAACCAAGTGCCGATGCTCAAAGCTGGGATCCCTCTCTGAGTCATCCTGCTCCTGTTCTGCACTGCCTTTTAACTGCCTCTCTCCAACAGCTCTGCCCACTGGGGGAGGATTCGCCCATCGCAGCAATGCAGCTGCAACTTTCTGCTCCTGTTAACAAACTTATTTTAAACCTGCTGGTGTCAGGTGAATGGCAAGGCCTCCTCCTCGGACTAAGAAAAGAAAGAGAAACTATAGACATGGGTGAGTGGGGAGGTGGAGCCCTGGGGAGCTGATTCATAAGGGTTGAGAGCTGTTAGATATAATAAATGCCAGGCTCACGCTGCCAGCCACCAAAATGGGCCAATTTAGGAGAAAAGTAGGGAAGCATTTCCACCGACATCCACTCCAAGGTCATGGGACCTTTGTTGAAACAGTAAAGTCCCAGCAATCCATTGGAAGGATAATATGTAACGTATATAACCATATATTTTATACGTCCAGGCCTTCTCGTGATTATGATGATTAAGAAGGCCCCTAGGGGCTTCCCTGGTGGCGCAGTGGTTGAGAGTCCGCCTGCTGATGCAGGGGACGCAGGTTTGTGCCCCAGTCCGGGAGGATCCCACATGCTGCAGAGTGGCTGGGCCCGTGAGCCGTGGCCGCTGAGCCTGCGCATCTGGAGCCTGTGCTCTGCAACGGGAGAGGCCCGCGTACCACACACACACACACAAAAAAGAAGGCCCCCTAATTGGGTGTGGAGAAAAGGGAACCCTCCTACACTGTTGGTGGGAATGTCAATTGGTACAGCCACTATGGAGAACAGCCTGAGGCTCCTTAAAAAACTAAAAAGAGTTACCATGTGATCTTGCAATCCCACTCCTAGGCATATATCTAGAAAAGACAAAAACTCTAATCTGAAAAGATACATGCACCCCTATGTTCATAGCAGCACTATGTACAATAGCCAAGACATGGAAGCAACCTAAATGTCCATCCACAGATGAATGGATAAAGGAGATGTGGTATATTTATACCATGGAATGTCAGTCATAAAAAAGAATGAAATAATGCCATTTGCAGCAACATGGATGGACCCAGAGATTATCATACTAAATGCAGTAAGTCAGACAGAGAAAGACAAATATTATATGATATCAATTAAATGTGGAATCTAAAAAATAATACAGATGAACTTATTTACGAAACAGAGACAGACTCATAGAAAACAAACTTATGGTTACCCAAGGGAAAAGGGGCAGGGGGAGGGATAAATTAGGAGTTTGGGATTAACAGATACACACTACTATATATAAAATAGATAAACAACAAGGACCTACTGTATAGCAGAGAACTATATTCAATATGTTGTAATAACCTATAATGGAAAAAAATCTGAAAAAAAAATGTATAACTGAATCACTTTGCTGTACACTTGAAACTAACACATTTCAACTATACTCCAATTAAATAAATAAAAAAATAAATAAGGCCCTTAACTCAAGGAGCTCATAGTCTAGTGCTGTAACTCTACAAGTGTGTACCTTAAAAGCATCCGTGAAGTTTTTTAAAAGAGAGTTACCCAAGATCACCCAAGACCTTGAATCATGATGACTGTGAGCAGGATATAAGGATCCGTATGGCAAGTTCTGCCAGTAATTCCAATGTGCATTCCTGGTTACAAATCACTGGTCTGTGGATGAAGTGCACACTCTTATAAGAGGCCGCCCTTCCTGAACATTCTCACCATGACTGCCACCGGTTCTATGACCTTGGGCATGCTATTTAACCTTTCGGCCTCAGTTTACCAATTTGTAAAAATCAGCATGGCAATAAAAATAAGACAGAGGTAACATGTTTTAAGTGTTTTCTAAATGTCAAGAATGGCGCTAAGTGCTTTACAGGGTTTTTTTTTCCCATTTCTTCCATAAAATAACCTCATCAGGTAGATGCTTTTAATTAATAGACACTAATGTAAAGCATTTGTATTAGTTTCCGATTGCCGCGAAAAATGTTATCGGAAATCTGTCAGCTTAACGCTTAACCCGACCCCCGTTCATGAGCTCACAGTTCAGTAGTCTGAAGTCCAGGCGGGCTCCACGGGCCTCCTGGCTCAGGGTCTCATCAGGACAAAATCAAGGTGCTGGCCAGAGGTGTTCTCATCCGGGGCTCTAGGGAAGATCCCACTTCCGAGCACATTCAGGTTGTTGGCAGAATTTGGTTCTCTGTAGTTGCATCTGTGAGCTGGTGTCACTTACAACTCCTTGAGGCCGAGGTCATCCAGATCCCTTCTAAGGGGCCCCTCCATCTCTAAAACAGCATCAGCACTGCAAATCTCCCTTGTGCTTCGAATCTCTCTGATTTCTCTTCTGCCATCTGAGAAATCTCTCTGCTTTTAAGGGCTTGGACAATTAGAGTACGCCCACCTGAATAATCTCCCTTCTTTACGTATACTGCACACATAACATAATGTGATCACTAGAATGGCATCTCATCATAGTCATAGATTTCAGGGATTAGGACATAATATTTGGGGGGGGGGCAGTGCCATTACAGAAATTTTGCTTAGCACAGAGCTACAGCCAACCAAGTGAGTGGGAAAAGTCTCAGAGTTGCAGTTGTACATACTGGGTTAAGACTCCCACTCTGCCATTTAGTATCTGCTTGCCTTTAGACAAGTTACTTAACCTCTCTGGGCCTCTCTGTCATCACAGTTAAGTGGAGGACGTTATCACCTAGTTTACATGGTATGAGGATTTACTGAAGTCCCACCTGGGAAACTCATGTTTGACACAGGAACAGAAATGGAGAGAAGGGTCTAAGACAGGAGATGTCATTTTGTGGTAATGATCACATTTACATATTGAGGATCCTGATAGGAATTAAACGTGATACTGCACCTAACAGGCCTAGTACAGGGCCTGGCTCACAGAAAGTACCTGATAAACAATAGTTCCTTTCTTCCCGGATTTTATGTTTTAAATGGTGGTGTGTCATTTCATGTAAGTATCACATATCCAGGTCAGGTAGTGAGGTATTATTACCGTTATTACCTATGTTCCACAGGTAAGAAAATTTCAAGTTATTTACTCAGTGTCCCTCATTAAATGAGAGCAGAGTCGGCCAAAGCTCAGACCTAGATCTGTCTGAGTCCCCAGCCCTGTGCTTTCCATCTAAAACTTGCAAAAAACAGTCGCCCTGTGCGATGCTGAATCACGTCTGTTGCGCCCACCACAGTGAGCACAAGTGAACGGCCTGCATTTTAATCCCCTTAGTGCTACACTCACAGAATAACGTAGACTCATCACAGTGCCAGCGTCCCACCCTGCTGCAGTGTGCACAGTGCAGAACTGATAGCCCACTTCGTTATGAGGATACACAGAGGCTGTTACAACATCTGTCTACACGGAAGCCAGCGCGCCTCCTCATCTCCTGACCTACACTTGCCTTGAGATTATTGACTCGTACTTGGGGGCAGTGCCTTGGCATCTGGCTTAACACCCTGAGTTCAAAGGTATTTGTCTGTGGATGCTGAGAGATCACCCAGAATTCTACAGCCAAGAAGAGAACAGAATTGGACTGGGGATCCAAAGGCTTTTACAAAGCTCTTTAGTGCTCATTTGGCCTGGGGAGTCCAGTGTGTTCTCACTCTTTCGTTTATCCATTTGCATCGTAATTTATTCATTCACGTGGGAACCCATTCATTCAACCTGTCACTTTCAACATCGTCTTTTATCAGAAGCAGGGTGTTCAAAGGTGACTAAGTGAAGTCTTGCTCTCAAGGAAGGAGCTCACCATCGAGGAGGAAGAGAGACGCGAAAAGGGGTCATTACAGCAGGACAGGAGAAGTGCCGCAGGAGAGCTCTGGAAGCACAGCAAAGGAAGAGACCAACTGTCAGGAGACGTTTAACCAGCTCCTTGAAGGATGTGCACAAAGAATGCAGATAGGAGGGAAGGGGGGGCTGCCCTGGGGGCGCAGTGGTTGAGAGTCCGCCTGCCGATGCAGGGGACGTGGGTTCGTGCTCTGGTCCGGGAGGATCCCACATGCCGCGGAGCGGCTGGGCCCGTGAGCCATGGCCGCTGAGCCTGCGCTTCACAACAGGAGAGGCCACAACAGTGAGAGGCCCTCGTACCGCAAAAAAAAAAAGAAAAAAAAGAAGAGGGAAGGGGTAAGAGGTAGGCAAAGGGCTAGTAGAATGAAAATACAAGGCGTGATTGAAAAATGGTGAATTCAGGACAGCAATAGCACACATAGGGCATGGGACAGGGACAGCACAGGGAAGAGTAACCCACGAATGCTCGTTTTATATCATGCCAAAGACTTTATCTTTTCTTCTCACTGCATAGAAAGTTAAGGACTGATTTTCTTCTAGAACGGGAAATCCTGCCATCTGAGAGTAGAATATACCACTCGACTCCCAGAGTAGGTCAAGCTGAAGGGGCAGAAAGCCAATGAAGCCTGATGTCATGGGTCCCGCCAGGCCCTTGGTCGCCTAGAGAAGGTACAGGAGCTGGATTCCCAGAGCTGCCCCACCGGACTCTCTACCATGATGGAAACATTCTGTGCTGTCTGATAGGGTAGCCACTGGCCACATGCAGCTTCTGAGCACTTGAAATGTGGCTAGTGCAACTGAAGAACTGAATTTTTCATGTAAATACATTTAAATTAATTAAAATTTAAACTTGCCACATGTGGCAAGTGGCAGTTGTACTGGAGAACACAGAGTTAGAATTTCCTTGGATGTTTCCATCTCCACTCTCTCAAGTGCCCTAGCCTCCCCCCCCCCATTATTTGGGGATGAGAGACATTGCCCCATGCAGGGGGGGTCATTTCTGACACTTAACTGTCACTACTGGACTTAAATTCTTTGAGGGCAGGAACTGTCTCTTTTCTATGGGAGTATATATCCAAACTGGCCAGCGTGGGCCCTGATGCGAGGAGCGCCTGTTGAGCTGAAGCGGGTGCTGTCCAGATTGAAAGGCAACCTTTCCCAACGGGGAGACAATTCATCTTCTCTTAGGAAAGCTTTACAATTAAACACAAACCACCTCTGAGACTTTTTTTTTTAATAGCCCAGAGGTGAGTCAGATTGGAAAATAAATTATCCCTGCTTACCTTTATCATCCATCAAAAAGAATTTCTTTCCTTCTTTTTAGCATCAGGTCTCTACACAAAGAAACAGGCAGATTTTCTTTCTTTCTCATAAGGTCACTCCCTTTTTCTACTGCCTAACCCTAACCCTAACCCTAATGAGCTAAGCAAAGACATTAATTATAATTTTTCTAATAGCCCTGAGTATACAGGAAATACTCTAAGAAAAGATAATAGCCCGAATAACTAGTGTTTAAGAGCACTTCACAGTTTATGAAACATCTGTCCATGCACTGATGGGTTTGATCCCAACAATAGCCTTGTAAGTTTCTAATCACCATTCCCACTTTACAGAAGTAAAGGCTCAGAGAGATTCTCCAACTGTTCAAAGATTCAAAGCTTCAAAGAGGTGGTTAGATCTGAAAACCAGGTTGATCTAAGCAGTCACCTACCGTGTGTAAGGAAAACACTTTGAGCCAATGTAAAGATGAATTATATGTAGATCTTGAAGAATGGATTCGATTTCAACATAAGAAAATTAAAGACAAGTTTTGCCTGTTCTGTTCTCCCTACCTGGAGAAATACCTCCTCTTTTTTTTTTTCTTTTTTTCTTTTTATTTACCCAAAAGATTATTTCATCCTCAAAGAACCCGGATCGACTAATTAGGTTCCTCTTCAGGGAAAAAAAAAAATTCCACCCCACTAATAAATTCTCTGCCTTCTGATTCTCAAAGACTTTTGCTGTTTGTCAGGTCATTTGTCAGTTAACTAATCAATGTATCCATCCATCCCACTAGCAAACTTTTAAGGAGCCCCTGTTGTGAACTAGTCCCTCCACCAGGAACTCATAGATGAGAAAGGAAACAGCCTTTATCCTCTAGAAGCTTACTTGTCCCTTGACCCTGATTATTTTGAATTGAACTGTTATTCATTTTTCAATTTCATTTGTCTACAGCACACAGCAAACCCCACCTCCCAACCATACTAGGCATGGCAGTGATGTCTTCATATATACCTATGACAAACATTTATCAATTGGTGATAGAAAAGAAATGAGAAATGATATATTATTATTTGCTGAGCATTTCTTAAATCCCTACACTTGATAAGACCTGGGTTGGGGGAGGAAGAGGGACAAAACAAATAAAAGGAAAAGGCACCTCCCCTAAGGACTAGAGAATCTGATTAGGGAAACAGGACATTTATAAAAACAAGCTGAAATGTAATAAATCAAAGAAGAATACACTCAAAAAGGCAAATTTGAATCTCATACAACGAACAACGGTTTAACTGCCCTACTTATCAATCATCTACAATGTGCCGTACACAATGCTAGGTGTTTCGGAAAAAACAGCTGAACTCTTAAGCCATCTTCACACATCATCTGACTGGACCCACCAACCCTAAAATGCCAGCGTCATTATAGATGAGGAAAACCGAGGCTCAGAAAATGTTAAATGGACCAAAGTCACAAATAATTGGAGGCATCAAGACCCAAACTCAGGTCTTCTGACTGCACGCCCACTGTTGTTCCACTAGACAACACTGTCCATCTTTACAGTTTAACTAATGAAAGGTAAGAATGATGAACATAGGCTAGAATGAGCTGAGGAGGACAGGCTTAGAAAGTGAAGGATGGATATGACACTACTACGGAAATTAAAATTTCAGTCATTACATTGAGCTTACCATTGCGGATTCAATGTCTGTGATTAAACCACAAGAACCAATTGCTATCAATGTTTGGTTAATTATATCGGGGTTGACCCCAAGGATTGACCCTTGTTCTGGGAAAGGCCCTATTTAAGATAAACACAGACGTCATGTCTTCTTGCATCCCCTGGTAGGATTTTCCTAGCTGTGCACATCCAGGTATATTAAATAATGGACAACAGTTACATGTACATGTATTTGTACTATATATGCAACCACTAGCAAGGTGGATGTGCTAAGAAAGGAAACTGAGGGTGGGATACAGAAATCTGGCAGAGATTATCTTATTCACCACTGCATCTCCAGCACTTAGCAAGGTACCTGATCCAGATTAGGTGCTCCATAAAAGTGCACTGCATTAATGAACTTAACTGCTTCTTTTTTTCTTGTCAACTATCAATCAACACAATCTCTGTTGCACAACAGCCAAAAGGGAAACACAAATACTCCATATAACTGGGGGAAGGAGGAAGAGAAGGAATAAAACCCTCAGAAATATACTGTTCTATACTGTCATGACCTCTGTCAGCCTGCCCTTGCCTTCTCCAGTCCTTCCCTGAGACATACGACCTTTGTATGAAACACCCAGGTTCCAGCCTATCAAATAATTTAACTGTAAATTATTACGTTTAAATTATTAAATTCTAACCTCTATCAATCAGAGCAGAAAAGAGATCATCAGCCTCACCAGCAAGTAACCTCATCACTCACTAACCTCCTCATCACTAGCAAGTAGGGCCCGGAATTGGTCATGTGGCCATAGACCTAATACCCGCTGGGCTTAGAACAGGGTCTGGACATCCAGGTAATAACTGAGTTACTGTCTGTCTGCGAACTTGGCTAGAGTATAGGACTGTACTGCCAACTTGGTCTGCAGCTGCACTGTTCTTCATTGGAAATGAGAATGCCACCATTTACACAGAGGCTTCCTCTGAGGCTAGCTAGCCCTTGCCAGATCCTGTCCTGGGAATTAGGCCCTTACTCCCCACTCCCCTTACTTTGAGCTCTTGGCGGGGTTCTGCCATGGAAAGGATGCCATGGGGTTTTTCCTTTAACCTGCAGAGCTTCAAACACCATTGCTTATCCCTTCTGCAGTGAGGCCCCAGCTACCATATTAATCCCCTTGCATTCTGATACCAGCTGAAGGAAAGCCCACCTTCCCAAGAACTATGACTATAGCTTGTTAATGCCTTCAGTCTCAGTCAAGTAATTTCCCTGAATTCCTATTTCTCGATCTTACATTAGAGTTACAAAATCTCATAGAAGAGCCTGCCTGAGTTATGTCAACCAGAGGTTTGAGGGAGCTCGTTTTACTTTTATGATCTCTCTCTCTCTCTCTCTCTCTCTCTCTCTCTCTCTCTATATATATATATATATATATATATATATATCTTTTCATATACCTTTTTCTAGGCACTATATACGAAAAAGATATCACAAGTAAATGGTTATAGATTTACGGTTGAAATTATTAAAGCCCAACTCCAAGACCCTACAAAAAAAGCAAACTTCACCTTACCCTGAACTTTTTCTAAGAGTTAAAAGCATCTTCACAGTTTTTTTCCCTTCAGGGATTCAGGGCATCTTGGTGACAAAAGCATTTTCAGGTGCTTCCCTTCTGCCTTTAATCTTCTAACTATGGGCAAAGGTATCATAAAGGACTTTGCTTGGGCAAAGGCAGAGAGAAAGAGAGGGATTCCTCTGGAGTGGAAAAAGGGCCAAGGCCCTTTCCTGGGGGTGCCGTGGTGGGGTAGATATACATCGGGGAGCTACAGGAGGTGGCTGCATTTTTTTTTAATATCTTTATTGGAGTATAATTGCTTTACAGTGGTATATTAGTTTCTGCTTTATAACAAAGTGAATCAGTTATACATATACATATGTTCCCATATCTCTTCCCTCTTGCGTCTCCCTCCCTCCCACCCTCCCTATCCCACCCCTCTAGGTGGTCACAAACCACCGAGCTGATCTCCCTGTGGTACGTGACTGCTACCCACTAGCTATCTGTTTTACGTTTGGTAGTGTATATATGTCCGTGCCACTCTCTCACTTTGTCACAGCTTCCCCTTCCCCCTCCCCATATCCTCAAGTCCATGCTCTAGTAGGTCTGTGCCTTTATTCCCGTCTTACCCCTAGGTTCTTCATAACCTTTTTTTTTTCCCTTAGATTCCATATATATGTGTTAGCATATGGTATTTGTTTTTCTCTTTCTGACTTACTTCACGCTGTATGACAGACTCTAGGTCCATCCATCTCACTACAAATCACTCAATTTCGTTTCTTTTTATGGCTGAGTAATATTCCATTGTATATATGTGCCACGTCTTCTTTATCCATTCATCTGTCAATGGACATTTAGGTTGCTTCCATGTCCTGGCTATTGTAAATAGAGCTGCAATGAACATTTTGGTACATGACTCCTTTTGAATTATGGTTTTCTCAGGGTATGCCCAGTAGTGGGATTGCTGGGTCGTATGGTAGTTCTATTTGCAGTTTTTTAAGGAACCTCCATACTGTTCTCCATAGTGGCTGTATCAATTTACATTCCCACCAACACTGCAAGAGGGTTCCCTTTTCTCCACAACCTCTCCAGCATTTATTGTTCCTAGATTTTTTGATGATGGTCATTCTGACCGGTGTGAGATGATATCTCACTGTAGTTTTGATTTGCATTTCTCTAATGATTAATGATGTTGAGCATTCTTTCATGTGTTTGCTGGCAATCTGTATATCTTCTTTGGAGAAATGTCTGTTTAGGTCTTCTGCCCATTTTTGGATTGGGTTATTTGTTTTTTTGTTATTGAGCTGCATGAGCTGCTTGTAAATTTTGGAGATTAATCCTTTGTCAGTTGCTTCATCTGCAAATATTTTCTCCCATTCTGAGGGTTGTCTTTTGGTCGTTTATGGTTTCCTTTGCTGTGCAAAAGCTCTGAAGTTTCATTAGGTCCCATTTGTTTATTTTTGGTTTTATTTCCATTTCTCTAGGAGGTGGGTCAAAAAGGTTCTTGCTGTGATTTATGTCATAGAGTGTTCTCCCTATGTTTTCCTCTAAGAGTTTGATAGTGTCTGGCCTTACATTTAGGTCTTTAATCCATTTTGAGTTTATTTTTGTGTATGGTGTTAGGGAGTGTTCTAATTTCATCCTTTTACATGTACCTGTCCAGTTTTCCCAGCACCACTTATTGAAGAGGCTGTCTTTTCTCCACTGTATATTCTTGCCTCCTTTATCATAAGGTGACCAGATGTGCGTGGGTGTATCTCCGGGCTTTCTATCCTGTTCCATTGATCTATATTTCTGTTTCTGTGCCAGTACCATACTGTCTTGATTACTGTAGCTTTTTTGTATAGTCTGAAGTCAGGGAGCCTGATTCCTCCAGCTCCATTTCTCATTCTCAAGACTGCTTTGGCTATTTGGGGTCTTTTGTGTTTCCGTACAAATTGTGAAATTTTTTGTTCTAGTTCTGTGAAAAATGCCAGTGGTAGTTTGATAGGGGTTGCGTTGAATCTGTCGATTGCTTTGGGTAGTACAGTCATTTTCACAATGTTGATTCTTCCAATCCAAGAACATGGTATATATCTCTCCATCTACTTGTATCATCTTTAACTTGTTTCATCAGTGTCTTATAATTTTCTGCATACAGGTCTTTTGTCTCCTTAGGTAGGTTTATTCCTGGATATTTTATTCTTTTTGTTGCAATGGTAAATGGGAGTGTTTTCTTAATTTCACTTTCAGATTTTTCATCAGTAGTGTATTTCTAAAGGAGGTGCTCAGAACACAAACTATCTCAGAACCTTTTGGCCCTTACAATTTCCTTATTCTTACTTCTCAAAGAAAAAGCCAAAACAGGAGGAAGAAAAATACAAGGACATACACAATGGCAATAGCAACACACATGTAATTCCTTGGGTCTACATACACCCTCTTGCTGGTTGCTTTATCATTTTTAAATATTCCTCTATGTAATTTAGTTTTTTCCCAACCTATTCAACATTTTTTTTTTTTTGGAGTCACATATTATTAAGAGTCCTAATTTCTGCCAGCAAATACTACAAGTCAGGACCTTCTGGCCATTCTTCAAGCAAAATTTAACGTGCTTCTCACTTATAAAAGAGCCAAAAGTCTCACTAAGCACTTCAAAACACATCTAACAGAACTGTGTTTTTAGACTATCTCCATTTGTCATTCCCTAGAGCCACAATTCTAATCATCATAAACCAACTGGAAAAAACTTCAAGGAGAATTTCATTCAGATCAGTATCCTTTGATCACTGTTATCCTGGCAGCACAATTCGTGTGCTTAGTAGACACTCAATAAATACTCATTAAATTGACTTGAAATGGGTTGTCACCAGCTGCTAGAGTCCTAAACTGGGTGCTAGGAGGTTCTTTTGACTGAATTACTCTAGTTTATGTTTGAGCCATCATACCTGTTAATAGTACTAATTATCCACCCGCTAAATAGAAAAGATAAGATTGATCAGCCATGGGGCTTCCCTGGTGGCGCAGTGGTTGAAAGTCCGCCTGCCGATGCAGGGGACACGGGTTCGTGCCCCGGTCCGGGAAGATCCCACATGCCGTGAAGCAGCTAGGCCCGTGAGCCATGGCCGCTGAGCCTGCGCGTCCGGAGCCTGTGCTCCACAACGGGAGAGGCGACAACAGTGAGAGGCCCGCGTACCGCAAAAAAAAAAAAGTGGCAAGATTGATCAGCCATGATGGATCAATACTTTCATGTTTATTGCTATTATTTTTATTTTAATCATTCTTAAGGGCTACCTTACATGGTGTAATTATGGCAGTCCCTGAAATCACTGTGAATGAATATAACAGCTGAGAGTACTTGAAAAAAATCCACAGAGGGTTAGTAGTTAATGGTGCACCTCTCCCATGCACCCTCACATGCACAGTAGCTTTGTCCAACACTTTTTTGCCCCCCAAGTCTGTGTTTTTTCCTTATGACTAAGCTAACCAAATTCTAAACACCCAGTAAGCTCCCAATAAGTAGACTCTGAAGCCGTGTGCGTGTGTGTGTGTGTGTGTGTGCGTGTGCACGTGTGCAGGCACCTTTTTGGGGAAGGAGGAAGAATGCGGGGAATGGGGAGGGGAGGGTCAACCACGCTCCAAGCCAATGGCCTGGCTCCCCACCCCCTGCCCCGGCCCTGCTGCTGTCTCCTCTGATCCGGCATCTGTCCAGTGTCTGACCTCTAGGACTCCCATTGTGCATGTCAGCCTCGCCTGCTGGACCGGGCAGTTTTTGATGCACTGGAAATTTACTCCTTGGTCAGGTCCTGTCTTCCCTTGGGCCGCTGGAGAGGTCCACTGGGGGCAGCTGGATCCTGGCACTGCCTACTATGTCACATAAACAGTGGTGGTGGCGTCCTCCACACCAAGGGTACAGACCAACCCTGACAACCACACGGGAGCCCGGCTCGTCATGGAGGCAGATGTAAAGGACATCAGCCCTGAGCGTGCGCCCTTCCTAAACATTCAGACCCAATCCATGCACGTCTCCTGCTACTCCCCACAGCCACTTACCCCGTGGCTTTTGTTTTTTAAACCAATCTTGAACATACTCCATCTTCACATTCCTCTTTTCCTTTGTCTGTGCTGTTTCCTCTACCTGGGATGTTCTGCCCATTCCTTTCTTAACTTGGGAAAGCGCTTCAGTTCCCCACGTCTATTTATTCCCTGTTTGTGCATTCTCTCTTGGACTGCTCTTTGGCAGAATCAGCTTTCCCATCTCTCGGCCCAATTTCATTTTCTGCCTCATGCCCTTTCAAAATCTTACATTTTAATTATCTCTTTCCATGTCTGACTGTCTGATTTCACAGTGAACTTGTCAAAGGCAAGGCACCACATTTTCTCTTGGTATTCCAAACACCTAACACAGTGCTAAGCACATTCAGTGGGCGGAGTAAACATTAGACATGTCTGATAAAAGAAAAGAATGAACAAATGAACGAACGAATGAACAAACAAATGGACCAATGAAGGAAAGATGGATAGACGGGCAGACAAGTAATCGAGACTCTGTTCCATGCCTTATAGTAGTATCACCAGCTAAACTGCTATCACCAAACAAGTGGTAAAGAGCAGATCAGAACAAGGGCTGATGCTCTCCAGCTGAAAACTCTGTCCTGAGAGGTACAGAATGGTATTTGCTGCATTGTTACTCTTGACCAGTGAAAATAATATTAATTGCTCTGCAAATCAGACACCGGGACTGCATCAAACCTTCCTTTCATTTTCTACCCGTGGCTTCAAACAAACACCATCAAAAGTTACTTAAAATGCCCCAAGTCTTCACTTCTTCTTTTGTAAAATAATTGTAATATATAACTTGAAGTTTCTTGGAGGACAACATGCTATAATTCATGTGACAGTGTAAAGCAAGGGGCTTATCACCCAGTAGCCAATAAATGTACACGGTCCTCCTTTCTCTTGTATTACCATGGGTCCTGAATCTAACTTATCTTCTGTAGTAGTTTGCTATGGTAGAGACCGCAAGGTGCGCCCCACCCCTGGGTACACAGCTGGGCCACATTCCCAGCCTCCCTTGCAGCTAGGTGTGGGCTTCTGACTGGACCTAGCCTGTATATAGAAGCCTGAATATAAGCAGAAGTGATGACTGCCATTTTCAGGCCTGGTTTGTAAAGACCACCTCTGGATGCTCTTCTCTTCCCTTGGTCCCTTTTGTTTGTCTGGAATGGAGACCAGCCCCAGGAAGGCCTTGGACCCATTTGTAGAAAATGGCAGGACCTCTTTTAGTCTATATTCCTGAATGATTGCGTGGAAAAGAGATGCCCGCCAACCAGTTCATCTGCCCAGTACTGCTACACGAGCAAGAAGTTGACTCTGCTTTTTCCTGAGTGATTACACATTTTGGCTGAGTGCCTGGAATTCCCCTAACTAATACAACTGCACCCTCCTTGAGGGCCGTATCCACAGCACTGAACACACCACAGAACTAGAACAGTGCTTGGCCAATGGCATATACTCATCCTACGCTTCTAAAAGAGAAGAAAAGAAAAAAAAAAATGCACAAACTCACACCTATATCAGCTAACGAGTGTCAGTGCTAAAAATGTGTCCTTGAGTTTGAATTCACGGACCTTCCCAAAATTGACTATAAAAACAGTGTTCAAAGGATTATAGTTCCTGGCTTTCCTGCCGTGTAATTCTCAGCACATACTGATTTTGAAGCTCGATTCCCTGATAATGCTATTCCTCAGAATAATGAAGCAGGAAGGTCCCTAACGCCCACAATGTTGCTGGGAGCGTAGGAAGTGGGATTTTCTTTAACCACAGGTATCTGCCTTTGCTTAGGCCCTCATTATAGTGTATGGAATGTTATTTAATCGCCAATGAATCTTTCCCTAACACTTTTTCTCCTTCTTATGAAAGCCAGTCAAGTCTCTTGCAGATGCCGTGCTGCCTTCACTAACAGGCTTCCCAGGACAATCCTCGCAATTAACCCACCTGATTTCTGCTGCCCCTCAACAAGGGAGGTTATGTTAAGCTCATGGTCCCCAGACATGGGCAGTGCCAAGTCAGACCTTCTCTAAAGGTTTCATTCAATGCTTCAGGCCTGAACCAATTATTCAATTGTCGAGGGTCTACTGAAGGCCTTCCAAGTGCTTTCTGCTGGCGAGGAATGTATGATTTACTTGTGAAATGCGACAAACGATCGAAAAAGCACAGCGACTGAATTTTGATGTGGTCCTTGGACATACAGAGAAAAACATCCATCTTTTGCATTACGCCAGTTTATCTACTCTATCATTTATTAGTTTATTGAGTCCTAGGAGCTGGAGCTATATCTGTGAATAAAACAATGTCCCCACTCCCACGTCCCATGAAGCTCTCAACAAAATAGTTCTATTTATAATTTGATGTGAACACGCCCTGCCTTTTCTAACCTTGTATGTGTTATCTCTCTACCCAGAATGCTTAGTACTCTTTCCATCTATTGGTACCCCATCTATTCAACTTCCTGCATCTGACAACTAGCATCTCCATTCAAAATTCTGCCCAGACATTTCCTCCTCTAGTATGTGTCTCTGATAACCTTTTTTTTTTTTTTAAGATTAAAACATGCCCTACTCTGTGTCTTGCAATAATTTTCTTTTTGCATTTGTCATTATAATTAGGGATGCACCGGTCTACCTTTTCTCCAAAGGTGGCACTGGAAAGCAAGGCCTGAGTCTCATCTACCTTTAGGTCCCCGGGCCTGGAATCGGCTGGCCCACAATAATTCAGCCAACGTTTGCTGTCCTCAACTCAACTGCAAAGGAGGAAGTGAAACCCCACTGAAATAGAAGTGCCTGCCCAAGACCACAGAACTGGTTGGTAGCAAAGCTGAAACTAGATTCATGCCCTTGCCCAGATGAATCAAATTCATTGCCATGGACCATGTGGTTTGCAGGAGTTTTGCCTGGAGACAAATGTTAGTTCCTCACCTCAACTGGCAGAATACAGTACACCCATCTGTCTAGGTTTGGTACTGTAATTATTTATGTCACTAATCTTTCAATCTTTTCTATTCAAGGTTACAATTACTAAGGAATAAAAATAAGTAAAACTAAGGGAGCACCTATACAAACTACCTAGGAGAAACCAGAAAACATATTAAAAACTATAATATTTATCTTCCTCCTTTTACCTCATTATAAAATCCTCTAAGTGCAAACTTAGAAAGTTCTTCTGGGGACTTTCCTACTGCCTAGCACAGAAAGCTAGGTTCCAATAAAGTCTATTTAAAACAGCCTCACTCCACAAATCTTTTCAAGATTTTCCATTTCCTTACATTATAGCAAAAATCTATAGCCTTTCATAATTTGTACTTGCCTATCATTGCAGAATAATGGGCCCACAGCTAAGATTCATTCACCAGCCAACAGTTTTTCACTAATTCATTTTGGTAAATACACTTAGTTTTGTTTCTTTAACCTCAATAAATTACTAAATACTTTATATGCATAATTCCATGTAATTCCTTTAAGGGAAATGCTTCTATTCCTCATGTTACAGACGAGAAATCAGATACCCAGAGAGGAAAAGTAACTTGACTAAGGTCATCCAGACAGCATTTTTCAGATTTAAACTTGGATCTTTCTGGATTGAAAGCTTATGTTCTTTTTACCATATCAGAGTTCAGAAGTTGTGTGTGTGTGGTGGTGCCTTGCGGGGTAGGGGATGGATGAGGGGTAGCATTAATTGGTTGGAAAAACAAAATGTGGTATCACTGAATTTATAGAAAAATCATACATTATTTTAAATGAAGGCCTTGAGATGTCTAGCTGCCTACATGTCACTCTGGGTCACCAAAAAAAATCCACCACATCTTACCAATGTGAATGACTGTCCCATGAATATTCTAGTTTAAAAAGTCAACTGCGGGCTTCCCTGGTGGCGCAGTGGTTGAGAGTCCGCCTGCCGATGCAGGGGACACGGGTTCGTGCCCCGGTCTGGGAAGATCCCACATGCCGCGGAGCGGCTGGGCCCGTGAGCCATGGCCGCTGCGCCTGCGCGTCCGGAGCCTGTGCTCCGCAACGGGAGAGGCCACAACAGTGAGAGGCCCGCATACCGCAAAAAAAAAAAAGTCAACTGCGTGTATACACGTGAAATTTTTTTCGAAGTGAAAGGTCTTACTGCAAAGCAGGGCTTTGGGGCTGCCAGCTCACAGGGCCATTTCTGAAAACCCAGTCAATGAATTGCCTTGACATCACTGTTAATCACCAGTGTCCTTAGAACCTACTGAAATGCTGAGATTTATGAAATATTTTGTGAGCATGTACACAGCTTCATCTTCTACCCAGACGGCTCCTTTAGAGACCAGCCTTTTGAAACTGTCTAGCCTGCTGGAGCTGAGTAGTTCTGTAAACAAAGTATTTAAGGGTTTATCATGTGATACAACCAATAACCCCAAGAACACTGAAATGGCCAGGAAGAAGCTTAAACATGCTCTTGAGACAGAAAAAGACATCATTAGACAAGTGCTTATAACTGCTGCCCCCTTGATTTTCTCATTTTGAGACTTTTATCAGCTCAGCTTCAACAGAAAGCAAAGCAAAGCAAACAAAGCAAAAAAAAAAAAAAAAAAAAAAAACTCCCCTTTTAACTTGCTTATTGAAAGAGAAAGGAAGTTTTTTTTCTTGCTGGTCCCTGAAACCCTTTTCTTCCAAACAAAACCTACTGAGAGAAGTTTTCTTTCTTTCTTTGGAGACAGTGATTTTGGAAACAGAAAATGCTGGCCTTTCTATGCGATCAGAGGGTTTGGGAGGGGCCCACGCGCACTGATGCAGAGGCACTAATAAATAGGGAATGACCTTTGTCACCGTGAGCCCTCCAGTAGCCATGCTCCACAGAAACCTGGACAGCAGGCGTGAAAACTGAGAACAGAGTCGCGGGACAGGATGAAAGTGAAACACACCTGCGGCTGTCTTCTTTTTCCTTTAGGTCCTTAAGAGTAAATCACAGCCATCGTTACCCCAATATTAGTGAGTCAAAGACTTCAAAGAAGGGCTCTCTGTAACTGAAAAGAGTAGATTTAACAATAGGAGAAAATTCCAATTATAGCCAATATAAAGATACGTTCATCTCTCCTTCCCTTATTTAAAAAAAGAAAAAAAAAAAACTTTCATCCACCGCTAATTTTCAGTACAAACCTGGCCCACAGCCCATGTTCTCCTATTTAATTCTGCAGCAAGGTAGATAAAATGTCATCCAAGTAAAACCAGTCCCTGTAACCTAAGTACTGGGTGAAGAACTCATGCAGCTTACCATGAAGGAGCCGAGATGAGATGAGGGCTCTTATTCTATCTGATTCCACGGATAGTAATAACAAACCTCATGGCTATTTTAAGGATATCTCTAAAACAGTGAAGACTTGCATTAACAAATATTTATTTCCATGAAAACAAAAAAGCAAAACACAACAAGAAATCAGCTTGACAACCTCCTTTCGGATGGATTCGATGTAAGGTTAATTGTTCTATTTTTTTTCCCCAAATGTTCATTCATTTACGTACCCAACAAAAAGCTAATGAACATCTACTCTGTACCAAATACGTCTCAAATGTCTAGTTGGAGAGATGGAGAAATATACTAACAATGAAAATATGCTGTGATAAGAAATACAATGGGTGTAAAATAAATATAGATGCCTGGGTCACTGAGAAGAAGGGCACCCAACCCAGGAGAATAGGGGCATTTATTACAGGCGAACTCTCAGGGCTGAGAGAGCAGGGGCTCTGTCTAAGATCCTATCAACACACAGCTGGGCGTGGCTGGTGCGTAGTTATGAATCAGGGGGAGCAAATGGCAGGCACATCATGAAGGGGCTTAAAACCATGCTAACCTGAAAGACCAGAAAGTAGCAGAGTGGCAGGACCAGTTTTGTGTTTTAGGCAGATGAGTTCAGACAGCCAAGGGCCAGGCGGATGGATGGATGGATCCAGGCTGAAGGGAGCCCATGCAGTGGAGCCCCCCACCCTCTTTCAAATGCTGAGAAGGTAGCATCAGCCCTTTCATCCCTCCCTACTGCCACTTCCCATAAGAGGAGTGAGTGATCTGATCCTTGGGACTGGGGAAGTGGTGAGGAGTGGAGTGCAGCCCATCTAGGGTTCTGCTTCGGGATCTGCATAATGAGAGTAAGGACACTGGTGTCGGGCCAACCAGGGCAAGTCCTGCCCCTGCCCCTGTCCCTGTGTGTGTGGGAGAGAGGCAAGGGGAGTATGTGAGTAGAACACTGTCTTCACCCCCCTGACCAGCTGGGTGACTGAGAGCTCTGCAGACCTCATTTTGACTTCAGGAGGTCTCCAGATATAGACTTGGAGGGCAAGGAAGAGGAGGACTGATTCCAACCTTAGATCTAAGCCACATGCTCCAGCCCAGCTCTGCCAGCAACATGCGGGTATTTTTATCTCTATCTGGTTCCCATGTCGCATTTGCAGTTGGCTCACGATGCAGAGGGAGAAGGGCACGATTAAGCAACCCTCCCAAAGGGTCCCCAAGAAGAACCCAAATCTAACAAATGGCAGTGGGGGTGAGAAGGACAAAAAGAGATTCCAGAGATACTGAAGGTTGGATTTAGGATCTGGGTCACCAGTAACTAACAGTAAATGATCTTTCAAAATCACCACAAAGCAAACGTCTAAAACACCTTGCAACTGAAAAGAGGAAACCCTGGAATTTAGCACTCTTATTTCTCTATTTCTTGATATTGTTAAAGTACTTTTCATATAAAACCTTCTTGTGGGCTACCCTGGTGGCGCAGTGGTTGAGAGTCCGCCTGCCGATGCAGGGGACGCGGGTTCGTGCCCCGGTGCGGGAAGATCCCACATGCCGGTCCGGGAAGATCCCACATGCCGCGGAGCGGCTGGGCCCGTGAGCCGTGGCCGCTGAGCCTGCGCGTCCGGAGCCTGTGCTCCGCAACGGGAGAGGCCACAACAGTGAGAGGCTCGCGTACCGCAAAAAAAAAACAGAAACAACTTTCTAGTGTCGAAAAACATATTAAGATCATCTTCTACTCCCCATAATTTCAGTCTCTCTGATGAAAAATAATTGCTTTGAAGGGGGAGAGGCGCCATGTTTGGACACTCTTAATCAGCTCGTTACCTGATAGGACATTTATTAAGGATAAAACATTTCTTTTATCCCAATAGCTGCCTCAGCAGTTGTTAAGACGAGGAGGGGGAGGGGAAAGAAAGCCTTTATCATTTCCTGATCTCTCTAGCAAATTGCCAATTTATGCACAGAATATTACAAATACTGCTGAATTATTTGAGCCTGGAATTAATTTAGAGAATCTTCTCCTTCTTTGACTGCCCAGGGATTTGGCTTATCTTTATTTGCTGAAGGAACCATGTCACTGAAAGCAGTCTCGGGATTATTTCAAGTGAATGAATAATGAAATTGCCCAGCTTTCTAATGGTTTCCAAATTCCATGACTAGCTCCGGATGCTCTCGTGGGCTATTTCATCAGCTGCGTCCCCTCGCTGTGGGTGAAGCACACCCAGACTTGAAACAGGAGCTTTTGCATGGAGTAATTAAAGCCAGTGAGGAAAACCCAGTGTCACCAGGGTTTACTGAAGGCTGCTTTGGAAAATGGAGAAAAGATATTTCATCCTTCAGACAGCATCATTAAGGTAACACACACAAAGCAATCAATTACCAAAAGCAGCTAGTTTTTAATAATCCTTCACTAGCGTGAAATCCCTTAATCATCTCGGAAATCACTGCTCTTGCCAGAGGTAAGAATGTGCCAAAGAAGAGAGAGGACTTCTTGGCTTTAAAACACAATAAACAAAGGATCCAAATAAATTACTGTCTTACACAAAGTTTTCTATGTACCACAGCTAACCTCCTAAAAACCCTCCACTCATCCATGCTGGTCAATTATGTAACCAGTAGCCATTTTGGACTCTCATTTCCTTTTCTCATCTTCCTAAGCCATGAATATTTATTGTGGAAAACAATATAAATACAAAAATGAAAACAAAATACATCCTTAACCTACAAAACCAGAATATACACGTTTAATATTTGGACCATTTCACTCTAACAATTGGTTCGTCTACTCCTACCCAAATACATACACACACACATAGATAAAATGGAAGATGTAGACATTCATTCTGCTTTTGCACTGAGATTTTAAGTACCTTGTCAAGTCCTTAACCATTTAAAAAAAAAAGAGAAAACTATGGCAGATGATACTCTATCTTATGACTATAACATAGAATGTAAGAGACTACTGATTCTTTTTTAACTACTGAATCCTCAACACTCAAAACAGTGCCTGGCAAATAGTGGGCACTCAAACAAATGTCTGATGAATGTATAAATGAAATAGCATGAATGAACAACGATTGAATGAACGGCTCTTCCCCAGAAAACAGTGAAATATTCAACTGGACAATCACACTGCTTCTCCAAGAAACCGTTATGTCAGAAGCAGGCCCCCATCACAATAACGGCTGGAGTTAATAAAGTGCGTGTCGAACCTGGTCACGAAATTGTCTTAACTCATTTTATTATATACTTTATATATATTCTCTGAAACCCAAACAACACGTCTCTTCTAGCATGATAAGAAATATGCAGCTCCTCTGTTCTGTTAAAAAAAAAAATACCAAGTCTTTTCTTTAAGAATATTCTGGTCTCTTTTCCAGTCTACTGACTAAATCAGAATGTTACCCCAGCACACTCACAAGCCCCTCTCATAAAAGTTCCTATAATTCTGCTGAACCGGGATTTCAAGGCATTAAAATAAACAGTTGTAAATATCTACTGATTAAGCATTAAACCTAAGATATCATAAAATTGCTGAGTTCAAGGGGCTGTCATTTCCCAACTATTCAGCTCTTTAGGTGCAATTTTGATACATTTGCCTTAATGTGCCATTTGTGAAATGTATATCTCAAAATCAGCAGTGAAATGAAACCAACATCATTAATTCTACAAAAATCAGGGAACCGCCACATGTATTATCCCGCCCCGTGCAATGTTATCAGCATGTTACTTCCCAGGCTGGATAGTACAATTGCTCAATATTAACCCTTATTACTTTAAAGGCAATTTTACATTTCACATCCAAATTAATGGCTAATCTCAAGAGACTTATTATGTTTAATTATTTTTTATTCCTGAATCCTCCCTTTCTCCCTGCTCATTCTTTCCTTAAATCATAGTCAAAAACTTGAGGTGTAATCAGAGAGCACAAAAGTTGTTAAACTGTGAGTGCTGATTAGAACAGAGTCAGGATCAGGAACTTAATCTCTGTAAATTCAAGAGCAAAGAGTCTCTGAAGCCTACAAAATAGGTCATATTTGACCAGTTAAAAAAATCTGGCCAAGGACAAAATGTCTAGGTTCAGCTCCATGTCTAACATGCCATGTCCTTAAGCAAGTTGCTAAATCCCTCTGGTCTTCATGTTCCATATTCGTCCATCAGAGGCTCACTGTGTCACAGCCAACTCTGCACCCATGCATGCAACGGGTCCATCCGGCCCTGCCTTGGTCCACAGTCTTAGCTAGAACTGCCTGCTTGTACCCATCTGGCATTCAACTTTCTAGACATCACTGATCTTTTCAGATCCCGACCTCATGCCTCACTTCCTGTCACCTTGCTTTGACCTGACATCAAAAACTTAGGACTTGGCATTAAGTTGTCCTTAGAAACCTAGGCTCTGGGCCCAGCAGTCTTTTTTTTTTTTTTTTAAACATCTTTATTGCAGTATAATTGCTTTACAATGGTGTGTTAGTTTCTGCTTTACAACAAAGTGAATCAGCCATACATATACATACATCCCCATATCTTCCTCCCTCTTGTGTCTCCCTCCCACCCTCCCTATCCCACCCCTCTAGGTGGTCACAGGGCACCGAGCTGATCTCCCTGTGCTCTGCAGCTGCTTCCCACTAGCTAGCTATTTTACATTTGCTAGTGTATATATGCCCATGCCACTCTCTCACTTCATCCCAGCTTACCCTTCCCCCTCCCTGTGTCCTCAAGTCCATTCTCTACGTCTGCATCTTTATTCCTGTCCTGCCCCTAGGTTCTTCAGAACCATTTTTTTGTAGATTCTATATATATATGTGTTAGCATACAGACAGACTAGGTCCACCCACCTCACTACAAATAACTCAATTTCATTTTTTATGGCTGAGTAATATTCCATTGTGTATGTGTGCCACATCTTCTTTATCCATTCATCTGTCAATGAACATTTAGGTTGCTTCCATGTCCTGGCTGTTTTAAATAGAGCTTGGGCCCAGCAGTCTTACCTGAGTTTATTTCACTGGCAATCAGCCCTGGGATCAAGAGTCCCCAGCACAACTTCCCTGCCTCAAACCCTGTTCCTAACCTGAGATATCCCCCATCTCGATCATGGTGCCAGCTCCTGGGTTCTGCTGGATTGCCCTTCCTACCACCCCAATCTTCTCTAGGACACGAGCCAGACTTGAGGCCCTTCTTGGTGCCATGGTCCTGCCTCCTACAGACAAACTGCCCAGGTGTCATCCACACTCCCAGCTACCTCCATACTACTGACTCTTACCTCCATCCTCCAAATCTGTGCCCTGACAGCTTTCTGGAATTCTGAGTGCCGACTAAATACTGCCTGAGTTAAAGCTCAAAACTATGCCTAGCATTGTTAAAATGTGTCTATGGTGGATAAGGTGCACGCATGAACTCTTTTACATATTCCCAACAATCCATATAAGGAACCTACTATTATTCCATTTTAAAGGTGAAGAAACTGAGATCAAGACAGATGACCCAGGCTTCCACTGAAGTGAAAATCAGAGTCTGGACCTGACCCAGAAATCTTCTGTACTGGCTGGATTCTTTCTCTTCAGTTTAATCTCCTGTGGCCTCTGTAACAAATTACCACAAACTTAGTGCCTTAATAAAACAGATATTGATTCTCTCAGAGGTATAGAAGGTAGATGTCTAAAATCAGTTTCACTGGGCTGACATCAAAGTACTGGAAAAGCTGTGCTCCCTCCAAAGGCCCTAGGAGAGAATCCTATTTTGGTCCCTGCCCTCTTCTGGTGGTTGCTGGCATTCCTTGGCTTATGGCTGCATCACTCCTATCTCTGCCTCTGTGGTCCCATTACCTTCTTATATGTCAATCTCCCTCAGTCTCCCTCCTTGAACAAACATTTGTGATTGCATTTAAGCCACACCTGGATAATCCAGGCCAATCTCCCTACCGCCAGATCCTTAATTTAATCATGTCTACAGAGTCCCACATAAGGTAACATTCACAGGCTCTCAGGATTAGGACATGTATCTTTTAGGGGGTCATTATTCAGCCTGTCATATTAGTAAACAACCCATTTCCAACTTCCATTCATTAAAAGCACTGGATTCCTTTTTTGGCATCGTGAATAGAATATTAATATTCATAAGAGTGAACTTCCTCCGTTTCCAGAACAACTTGCATGTACTTCTCACATCTGTGATCTCATATATTCTTCAAAGCAGCAGGAAAGCAGGCGTTAGTCTGTTCGTGCTACAGTATGGGAAATCGAAAATCAGGGGGACACAGATTTTCACTGAGGGTCACAGGTAAGAAGGAAGCAGGTGAGGTGTGCACCCGATAAAGTGACCATGAATGCTCTTCTGCCTGACCACTCATCATCACATCTCCCAGGCCCTTCTCCACCCCACCCATTCCCTTTCTTGCTTCAGGAAAGGTCCTCTCTCCTGCATTCCAAGCAGCTAGGGCGTCACCAGGGCACTCTGCGCGCTCTGTCTCTGTTACCCAGGGCACTGCTGTTTGTCCTTCGTTTCTAACACATCAAGATAACGATTTCAATGAGCTTTTCTCCCAAATCGCTTTCCTCATCCATAAACTGCGTTACTTTTTCCCCTTGTAATTATTCTACATTTTTGTACTTTGAACTACATTTACCATCTGCTAGCTCAATTACGCAAATGATCCAAATCCTTTTGAATCTGGTGAAACTGCTCGCTTTCCCCTTCTAAAATTATCTGTGAACCTGGATGTGACACAGCGAGTCATAAATAGACGGACGTGGGAAGGTGGGAAGTGGGGTGGGGGAGACATGTCAGGATTATGTCAGGGACAAATGGTGCAGGCTCCGTGAGGGGAGTAAATTCTGGACCCACTCCCCCAGGAGCTGGGGAATTAATTGCATGAACCTCCAAACGTACAGGTTCAGCACCTTCGACGTCTCATTTCCTCATGCTACAAGAAAATGAATTCTACTTTCTTGCCTCCTTGGAAGATTTTTGTGAGGATTCATAAGATGATTTTGATTAAGCACCTTGGAGAGCAACACGATGTAGGCTGCTGGATGACGTCACACAGTAGCTGTTGTGAAAAATGTAAAGTCCCTGTGTCAACATAGTATCCTTTGGTCTCTGCCTTCCCCGTGCAGGGTGCCCTTTGCATCCAGGCACCCCCATTTGACCTCTTCCCGTTCATGAACCATTCAGCCAACAAAAATATATTAAGCACCAGCTGGGGACCTAATGGCCCCAGACCCAGCCCTTGCCCTCAGGAGACTCAGGGTTTGCATGTGAGGCAGACCAGTAAAGAGGTGATTGAAACACAGTGAAGTGAGGCCTGCGGGAGGGAAGCAGGAGATTCTAGAAGAGCAGAGAAGAAAGTTACCTAATTCAAACTGGGGCCAGCCCATCAGGGCATCGGATTGCGGAATGAGGAGTAGCTGAACTAAGTCTTAACCAGCAGGCAGGAGTTGGCCTTGAGAGAGAAAGGCAAGCACTCCAGGCTGAGGAGACGGCACATGCGAAGACCTAAGGGAGGAGAGGACAGGGAAGGTTCCAGGAGGTTTGCGGCCCTACTTTTTCCCGGTGAGGAGAGGCAAGGCAGAGCGACAGTGAGAACCTGCAGAGCACACAGAGTAAATGACACACATGGGAAGGCACTGTCACTTGTAACTTACTTGGGTCACAACGCAACTAGCGTGCAAGAAGTAATAAAGAGATTATGAACCCGTTCTAAGAGAGCCAATTGCTGCCAGTGATTTTGGGGTTTCTGCGACCCTGCTGTGTGACCCCGGGCAAGTTATTAACCTCTTTGTGCTACAGTGTTCCCTTCCATGAAATGGGGTTCGACCTAATAGCTATCAGCTGGGCTTGCTGTGAGGATTAAGTGAGTTACGACGTGTAAGGGACTCAGATCAGTGCCTGGATTATGGCAAGCATGCAATAACTATCAGTTACATTTATGACTCCTACTCCAACCCTCCTAATCTGTTTGTATACACTGGCACACTCTGGTCCTCGGGTGGCCTGCTGCAAGCCCCTCCCCAGCACCGGCAAGAAACACGGACTGCCTGGATTTCATTCTTTACACCTTGAAATGAATCTCCTTGGGATCGGGCATATATTTTCGCAAAGTGCAGATAGGGACACAGTATCAATCAATATTTGTTTTATAGCAAGAGATGCTAGAGGCTAAAGAGTCCTTTCAGAGGTCTGACTCATTTTTTTCCCATATTCTGTATCACCTTCTAATGTTCTCGATAATTTACTTATTTTTAACAAACGTGTTGTTTATCCCTGCACTCTGCTCCCACTAACTGAGAGCAAGCTCTGCGAAGGCAGTGATCCATGTTTATTTTGGTGTATCCCAAGCAGCTAGAGATGTTCATTTAAGTGTTGGTCTCAGCAAGAATCAAGCCTGCTTCCCATGGGAAGCTCCACAGGCAGCCCTACCTCCGCAGACACACAGGAAATGCTCCACACACACTTGCTGACTAGTGAATGAAGCGTCAGACAGGCCTTGTACCAGTAGGGTGACCCTGGGCAAGTCACTGCCACCTCAGTAAGCTTCCACAACCTAACCTGTAAAATGATAATAATACGCCCCACCTCACAGATCACTGAGCAGAGTAAATAACAAGCGAACACTAAAGTTACTTTTCTAAAATGAAGTGCGTACAGAAATGTCATTGTTGCTCTTACGTATGGAATGACGGGGATGTGGAGAGTCATTCATCATTCATCCATCCAGGACGTGCATTGAGCACAGCCACTGTCCTCACGGAGTTTACTGGCTTGGGGCGAAAGAAAGGAGGCTTTGGAGGAGGGGGCGCTTTCCAGCCAGTCAACAGGGGGAGTGACCATCAAAACAGATGGAGTCTAGGAGTGCACGGCAGAGAAGGGAGGAAAGGATGCACCCAGTGAGGTGAGAAGCTCTTCAACGTGCCGGGCAGCTTGTACCTGTTAGTACTCAGAACCTCTCCTGTCACTGAGCATTGTTATTCCCATGGCGCCAATGAGGAAACCGAGGCTCAGAGAGGTTCAGTGACTTACCCGAGGTCACACAGCTTTATGTGGCAGAAGCCACATTTGCACCAGGCCTGCTGGACTGCAATCACAGCAGGTAACAATCATTAGGTAAAACAGTCCGAGAGAAGTCCGGTTTCTCCTGAGAGCTGTGAACAACACTGGTGCCACGTGATGTGGCACCTCAGGGCCCAGGGCCTGTGCTCCGGCCCCGGATGCTTCTTCCCAGAGATGCCAACAAGGATGAAGACGGAGCACCAGACCCAAGACCCACAGGTTAGCCCAGGTCTACAGGCCAGCCACCAAGCAGGGCTGGCACCGCCAAGGAGCTGGCAAGTCTCCGAGGGAAGCTTCCTCCTTTTTTTCAGTAGTCAGTGGTTTTAGTCACTCAGCCTTTCAGCTCATACCCAGAGCTCTTTGTAGAAAAGTGATTTGCATCTCTAAGAGACTCATTTGCATCCAGTCAGACCTCTGGGGCTGCTCTTCCTCTTTGTAAGGTACTGAGCCCATAATGTGAAGTGAGCATCCCAGGGCCTCTTCCTCCAGGTGCAGGGGGCAGGGGCTCACCATCCTCACATCTCTGCCCCCAGACCAAGTCTAAGAGAGAAGGTCCCTTGGAAGTGCTCTCTGATACTGGAAATATGCGTCCCACGCTCCAAGAGCACCAGGGCAGGCCCTGGGTATAGGGCCCAGGCTCTTTGCCCTATACCACAACAGGCGAATCGGAGACATCAGGAATATAGGCTCCTATTCTGGCCTGAGAGAATTCCTTCTTTTATGCTCCACAACTGTTTTATATATATATTCACTATAAATATTTATATATCTTCTGTATTCACTTCTTACTTGTTCTCTCTGTATATCTCTGTATCTATCTATAACTTCATATATATGCATATACATACAATATGCAATATTTTATGCATATAATGTATACATCTTCTGTATATATCATATTCCTCTTAGCATTTTGCTTTAGACCCATCTGTTCATATGTTTCCTCTCTATCCCCCCACCAACCAAACTATGAACTTTTTGAAGGATAGCAGTCTTTTCTGTACCCCAGTACCTGCCCCCATCATAATGCCTAACATGTAACAGACTTAACTCATGAAATATCTACTGTTCACCTACTAGCTGGTGGGGACTCTTCTAGGCACTTGGGAAACTTCGATGAACAATACACACAAAAACATTCCTGCCTTTGTGGAACTTAACATTCGATCAATACACAGGAAACATTATAAATAAGTAAATATATGATTATTTAATGAGGTCAGTAAATGAATGAACGATAAAGGCTGGGTGCCTGACCTGCCTCTGACCCCTTTCCAGTTTGATTATGATCCTATTTTCAATCAGAAACTTTACACCGGCATTATAATTTCCAAGGCATACCTGGGATTTTACCTGATTTCACATCAGTTCTGTGGAGAAGGTAATCATAGAATCGTGCCCGATTTAGTGGAGAGGGAGACTGAGGGTAAAAGCCGTCCTGTGCCTTGAACAAGTGGAAGCCCTAGAGAGTGAGGACCCCCGAGCACACAGCTTAAACGCTGAGGGCAGGTCCCCCGATCTCCCCTGACCCTGACCCCTAACCTCCCAGGCTCTCAACCATGTGAGTGTGGCTGAGTGTGCTGTTCTCAAAGGTGAGGCAAAGTTCAGATTTACGCTCTGGCATTTCTCTTTGATCCCCAGATGTCTTGGCCTTAACATCTTCCTTTCTTTCTTTCTTTTTTAATGGATCTTTATTGGAGTGTAATTGCTTCACAATACTGTGTTCGTTTCTGTTGCACAACAGAGCAACTGTGGTCCATATATATACAGATAGAAGTCAGAAAGAGAAAAACAAATACCGTATGTTAACATCTTTCTGATCACCCACTCTATCTCTTTCTAGTTGTTATCAACAATAGTCAAGTTAGTAACAAACTTGATTCTGTAATGAAATCTTGTCAGCTTAGGTATGTACAGTCTTTTTCTCTAACCTCATTTGATGCCGCGGATAACCCTCAGAAGTAAGAAGCAGGAACAGCAGAGCCCGTTGCTGCTGATTTCATTTTGCACGTGGGAAAACAAACCTGTACCAGGGAAGATGACACTGGCCAGGGTTTGTGTGGTGCTGCGTGGCAGAGCTGAGACGGGATGCCATGCCCTTCTCCTGTTTCTGTTGGTTCCCCTCCTCCTACCAGCCCCACACACCCAGCCCCCAGGCACAGTGGATCTGTTCTGAACAACTCATTCAGCACCTCCCAAGCCCTGCTCCCTTCCAGTGAGTCAGCGGCTGCCATCCACGCACATCTTTATGCAGATGAGACTCGCAGGATGTGCGTTCTTGTGTGGAAGCCTGTAAAATCTATTTATGGACCTAATTGTCAGTTTTCATGAGTGACAGGCCTACAGTGCTTTGACTACCCAGCCTAATGTGTCTGTATCTGACATTTTAAATAGAACTCTCTCTTCTCCTCTCTGTTCTTTTAGGAAGTAATTTGAGAGAGCAGGTATTTTTAAATTCATGTATCTTTAATTATATCTACACAACTGTCAGAGATTAATGATTTCCTCAATCTGCTTCTTCTTAAAGGAGAATTAGGAACTTAGGAAATGCTGAAAAGAGCTCCAATGGATACGCTGTCAGTGACAAAGACAGTCGCAAGCAAGGGTTTCAGCTTCAGTCAAGTTTAAGTTCTTGTTGTAGATTAATTTTGCACAACGTTTCTATGAATTATTGAGAAAGGAACACTCGTGGACAGCAAACGTAAATAGGTCTATACTCGTCAACCAATGAAGAGGCGTGTGACAGACTGGGAGCAAGCTCTGTGGGGAAATACTCCCCTGCCCCCCAGAGAAATAAGTAACCATAGGCCCCAGGTGGTACCCATGTCTTTTAAACCCAAAAGAAAATCTCACCTTCCCCTGTAAGCAAACTCAATCTAGAAGCTCGAGGTCAGGGAGGACTTCACAAAGAATTGCATCCAGCTCTCCTGTTTGGTGCCAGAACTTCTGCTGAAATAAAACTCATTTAACAAAGATCTCCTCTGTGCCTGCTGGGCGTCAGGCATAATGCCGGCCAGGGGCACATGCTAGCCACAAGGCATGGCCTCTAGAATCAAAGGGACCACAATAGAGAGAGAATAAAAAAACAGCTTAGAATCCTCCGCAGACAGTGGAGGAAGGGCGTTGAGGGATGCTTGTCTACTGCCATCAGAAAGGAGAGGCAGGCAGCTGGGCACAAGCCCTCCTGCTAACCAGGCATGTGATGCTGGGCGAGTCCCTTTCTCTTTCTTTCCCAGTAAAATGGCATCAGTACTATTTTCCCTTTGTGAGCACCACACGAAATCACACGAAATCTATGGCTGTCTCATCTCCCTTGCATAAACCCTGTGCCCCTGCATCCCGAACTTCTCAACATCCCTCCAAAACGCTGTGATCCCTTATGCCTCAATACATGCAGCATCGCAAGTGGCTCACGCACGTCCTCCTTTTGTTTAAACTCCTGATCAACTTTCAGGATCAAGCTTGAATGCCACCTCTTCTGTGAAGCCTTCCCCAATCCCCCGCGTGCATTTATCATTCCTCTAATCCCTGGTAAATACCTCCATGAAGGTGTGTATTACACTGAGTTATAGTCATTGTCTATTCTCACAACCAGCTTGTGTCTCAAGAGAGAAATTACGTTTCATATTTTATTTCTTCAGGGCTTGGCTAGTGACTGGCCTGTGGTAGACAGGTATTCCATCAACTGCTGTTTAAATGAATGCATAAAGAATTAATGGATAAATGATCAAATGAATGATGAATACTATGTGCAAATACCTTGTAAACTGTAACAAAAGAAGCTACTGTTTAATAAACGTTTACTATGCCCCAGACACATAGGTACCTGCATACAATTTCAATTAACCACAACAACTCCACAAAGTAGACTTGTTTTTAAGTAATTCATGGCACCGGTACTGGCCAATCTGAACTGCTGCCAGTGACAGACAACATCAACCCTTTAGAAACCGTAATGGGCTAAATGGCAGTCCCCCAAATGATCTTTTTCATGTCCTAATCCATGGATCCTGTGTATGTAACCGTACTTGGAACAAGGGTCTTTGCAGATGCTTTTAAGTGAAGCATTTTGAGATAAAGAGATCGTTCTGGATTATTTGGGTGGGTCCTAAATCCAGTGACAAGTGTCCTGATAAGAGACACACAGAAGGGAAGACAGAGCAGAAAGAGATGCGGCCATAAACCAAGGGATGCCAGCAGCTGCCAGAAGCCAGAAGAGGCAAGGGACAGATTCTCCTCTAGAACTTCCGCAGGGACACCTTGATTTTGGACTTCTAGCCTCCAGAATTGTGAGAGAGTAAATTTCTGTTATCTTTTTAAGGCACTAAGTTTGTGGCAATTTTTTACAGCAGCCTTGGGAAACTAATACAGAGAGTTACTTTTATCTCTGTTATCAAGACAAGGAAACTGAAGCTGAGAGAGGAAAGGTTTTCCCCAAGGTACACAGCTATCCATCATCCATCGGCAGAGATGAGATTAAGATCCGGACCTGTCTTACTCTGAAGCCTTTGTGCCCTCTGTGATGTCATGATTCTCTCAGGGGCAGCCTTCCTAGAGAGACACCTCCTGAGGTTCTCTGGGCAAGCTCTGATGCATACAGACGCCCAGGCCACAGGGCCACAGCACCTGTGTTTTTTGATAAACACTCTAGGTGGTTGTGGTACACAGTACGGCTGAGAAAGGTGGGGTTTTCACTCTCACAGTCCTGCCCGAGTGCCCACTCCAAAACACACATCGTGTAACACAGAAGGCAAACTCAGAAGAATGAACCAGACCCCCAACTTAAAAGCTGAGCCCTGGGACTTCCTTGGTGGCGCAGTGGTTAGGAATCCACCTGCCAATGCAGGGGACACGGGTTCGATCCCTGGTCCGGGAAGATCCCACATGCGTGGAGCAGCTAAGCCCGTGCGCCACGACTTCTGGGCCTGCGCTCTAGAGCCCGCGAGCCACAACTACTGAAGCCCTCGCGCCTAGAGCCCATGCTCCACCAGAAGAGAAGCCACTGCAATGAGAAGCCCACCAAAATAAATAAATAAATAAATTTATTTTAGAAAAACAAGCTGAGCTCTCCATTTTTTCCACAGGCCTCCCCGCCGCCACACGCCATGCTGCTACGTCATAAGAAGTAGATACGGGTCGGGGAAACAAATATATGGGCTGGTTCTAAACCAAAGCCATTCTAACTCCCCAAAGGGTTTGCTAAATCATTTCTAATTCCAAGAAGCTGAAGTAAATATTTAACATCTGATTCCTAACCCATAAGTATTTACACGTAGGGATTTCCTCATGTTTGACAAGCCCACCCGACGTTGTACAGATTGAGCGAGTGTGACTAATGAAACCTTACAATCCCCCACGCCAAAGTGGGGAACATCTGGCCACTCCTGTAAGAGTCCTGATGCAGGGAACAGTCTGTGTGTGCCCGGGGTACAGCCATGATGGCTGAGAACTGCTAAGGGATTGAGGTTTGAACAGCTAGTTTAGGGAAGGAGAAGAAACAGTGACCTCCCCCCCAAACCCCCCGCCAAAAAGAAAAGAGGAAACTGACCATGTTGCTAGAGTAAGTCTCTTCCAAAGGGTCCTGTGGTATTTTCCATTTATTAACTTCATGGTAATTAACGTTTAAAATGGGTTTCCAAAGTGAAAATAGTGATATAATTGCACTAGAAAATTCACCAAGAAATTCGCTTTGAATCTTCCTTTGAGAAACCTGGAATAACTGGAAGGATGTTAGCAGAGTCAATCCATCCAACCCATTCAGTTGAGATATCTGTATGTATACATAAAACTTTATTACGTTTACTTACTTTATTAAATGTGAGGTATCCTGCTAGGAATTGAAAAATAAAAAGACCAGGTTCCTTCCTTGAGAGGTTCTTACTCTCTTCCTAAATGCCTTGCAATAAAAAAAAAATTTAAAAAAAAGAAATGTCACTTCTTAAATACCTACTATGTGCCAAGCCCTCTGTTAGGTTCTATTCATATACAGAATCTCTAATTCTAAAATCCCCATTTTCTGTGTGAGTAAAGAGGCTCTGCGGGTTAAGGAGCTTGTCCAGAGTTCTATTTCTCATATAGTGTGGAGCCAGGTTTCAAACAAAAGATCAGTTAGGGGCCAGTCAGATGAGCAGAGCCCTTGCCAGCTTTTCAAAGAGGGAATTTAATGTGGGGAACCCTTACAATGCTGTTGGAGAAGCTGAAAAGCCAGGGGAAAAGGAAGTGATCCGGGGATTAGCGAGAGCAGGAAGCTGCGACCAGCCCAGGGATTTACACCAACAAAAAGAGAGGAGGTGCTGTGACCAGAGCGCAGGAGATGGACTCAGCGAGGGGCGGCTGGAACTATGGCTGGGTTGCCCTAGAAGGCTGCAGCCGTCAAGAGAGGAGCCACTGTCCAGCAGGACCTGGATCCACAGAGAAGACGCAGGGACTGCCACAGCCAAAAGCGGAAGCAGAGGGAACGGGAGAAGCGCCCCAACCTCTCCCCTCGCCCTGCCCTCCAATCTCCCTCCAGGGCCTCCTACTGGCTGAGCCCAGGCAAAGCCCCAATGTCTGCAGAGTTTAGGGAAATGGAGTTTGCAAGGTCAGCTCCCTGGGGTACACAGAACACCCTGCCATGCACAGGTAGAGAATGAATGTGAGAGCAAACCGGCAAGTGATCAGGATACCAAGACCTGTCTTACTTCTCAGCCCTTGATCCTGCTGACAGAAGAACACTACGCCATCAGAATAAGCTGGGATCCAGTCTTGATGATCCCATTGTTCACCGCGTGACCACAAGAAAGCCACACAAGCCCTGTGCCTGTTTTGGAAGAGCATCCTGGACTTGTTATGCCTGGCCCCGCCCACTCACAGGGCTGATGTGAGGGCCAGGCAGGATGGCCTAGACAGTGGCGCTTTGTTGACCGTGAGGCCCATGTGTGCTTCTGAATCACACAGCAGGCTTTCTTTCACTTAACAATACCATACATCCAGACTCAGCCCCTCCTCCCTTCCTCCGGGATACTCCCATCAGCCACTTACCCTGAGATGCCCTTTGCTCCGCCCCAGCTACCTTGCTCACCTCTCCTCTTTCCAAGGATATTTTCTAGGGGCTGGAGAAGGAGCAAGATTTCACATTAGGAAGTAACTGGCTGGTAGGGGAGAGGAGGTTAAGGATGGACTGAGGCTGCTGCCTGGTAATCCTCTCTAACTCATAAATGGCAAGAGGCAGCAGACAATCATTTCTTGTGACTGAAACAAGATCAAAGGATTAAGGGGTTTTCAGTAAAGAAGGGTTGGCGCTCCGTCATGAGAATTATAACAGTCAGGCTGCTGAAAAGAACAGCTTGCTAGGTGAAAGTCTGATAATATAGCCTAGGATGCCTGTGAAAAGCCTGAGTTCTTTCAGGGAGAAAGGCCAAGGAAAGGGCAGAGCGCTGGGTGTCTGCCCAGGAAAGCTGTCGTCACATCCCAGACAAGCCTGTTTGTGAACCTGCCTGCTGCCCCGGGAGGTGAGGGGTTACTGTCTGAGCCTTCGAGGTCTTCTACTAAAGGTGATGGCAACACCCACCGTTTCTCAAGCGCTGATCCCAGGCACAGCGCTCTGCATACCATCTCATACTAGCCCTCACCCTGTACAGCAGACAGAAGTATTCTCCTTCAATAAATGAACAGACTGAGACACGGTAACAAGCACTTTATTTAAAGTCACTCCAGTAACAACAGAAGTTACTAAGAACAGCTATATTTGTTGAGTACTTACTACACACCAGGCACCATGCTAAAGTGCTTCACAGTTAAGCCCCAAACCATGAGAGATACTGGTCTTCTCAATCAACAATGAAGGACCAGGATCTGAGAGAGGCTGAGTAAGGGGCTTGTGGTTACCATGTTCAGAAGTGTCGGAAGCAAGATTCGAATCCACGTCTCTCTCCCACGAGAGCTCTTAATGGCCATTCATCATGGCTTCGTTTGTTCGTTCACTCAGCGAATACTTACTGGGCACCTGCTTTGTACCAGGCACTGGTGGAGATGCGGGCTGCACTACAGTGGACACAGCAGAGTCCTCAGGAAGTGGGCGCTCTCATCTGTGACACCGCAGTGTGCTGGGGGACAGGTCCTCCACCAACAGGCCTGGAGCACCTTAGCGCCAGGTACCACACTTGGCCCTATCACACTGTTCCTAAGTGGCAAGGCCAGTGGGAAGGTCACGCCTGTGCTGTGTCATCGACTAACACCCTGCCTCCGTCTCAGCCCCTCAGCTCTCACAGGCAGGCTCTGGGGTGGGTATTCCGGGGTGGGTATGGCGTGAGCCCTGGGTTTTGAAGACTTTTCACTCCAAGACCTTTAGGTCAGTCACCCAAAGTAAAATGAAACTTGGAAAAAGCTAGAGCAAAAACGCCTTTGTAAGCCCTTCCTCAGAAAGGTTAAACCTGACACCTTCCAGCTGGTTTAAGCAGCTCAAGAGATGCTGAGTGAACAGTTGCCAACCCAGCTCATTAAGTCCCCCAAGTTTTCATCCTTCCCAGGCTAATTGGCATTAGTGGGTGGGGCACTGGACGGCTATCAAGTGGTGAGCTGCGGCAGGCTCTTTAACATTCAAAACCTAAAGACTTTGGGATCAAAGACACAGAACATGACTCTCCATGAAAAGTGGCAGTCCCGTCCATGCTCTGCTCCTGTCCTCACGGATGTTTAGGGCATCTGGGCAGGAGAGGGCTGGGGACAGATGTTTCTCTGCCCAAGGGACCATTTCGTGTTGTCACTAGGAAGTATTTCTCATTGCGCGTTGCAATTATGTGTCTGTTTCCCCAGTGATACTCAATTCTGTAAACATTTACAGAGTACCTACTGCATGGCAGGCACTGGGCAATGAGAGGGGTTTGCAAAGAGGAGCTAAATCCCATCCCTGCTCGCTAGAGGCAGGACCTGATGGGAAGACAGACACGGGTTGAGGAAAGTGCAACACAACCTGAGAGCTAATGCAACAAAGGCCACAGCCCAAAATCCAAGTGGTGCAGGGAAGGGCCTAGCCATCCTTGTTCCGCTGGTCCAGGAAGGCTTCTTGGAGGAAGTGACATCTAAACTGAATCTTTTTAGTAACCATAGGTATTCAGCCCATGCCTCTATACTTTGCATAGTGATCCCCTCCCATCACCCACAGGGAGGGCTGTAACCCCTACTGTCACATTATATGTCCCTAACTCTTGAAGAGATCAGGGTTGACCACCGTCAGAACTGGGCAAGCTTTACAGATTTTCTTTCCCCAGAATATCTGGAATTGGGATCCCGTGACTCAGTCTTAGCTGGGATCTTGAATGAACGAATCAGTAAAGCTGGCCATGAGCACAGTGACCAAGGCACGCCTGCTGCATTGGGGGGCACAGCAGGGGGCTGGGGAGCAGGAAGTAGGGCTGAAGAAAAGCAAAGGACAATAGCTCTGGAGAGACAGGAGGGGGACACATCAGTGTCTGGCTTCCCAGGGCGGGGCTCACGCGTGCCCTCAGGACGCCCAGCTTTCCAGATTGCTTCTTTTATGAGTAGGTTCTATTCCAAGCAACAAATGACTCTGGAGGGAGGCCAATGTGAAGGCTGAGCAGGGAGCCGTAAAGTAGCACGGTGTGCTTGGGGACCGACAGGTGACACTGGAGCGCTCAGCTGTGACCTCCTCGAAGGCATGCAAGGGGCAGGCGGTGTCTTGTCACCACCAACAGCACCTCCAGCACAGAGCCAGGCAGAGATGGCTGCGTGCACACAGTCTTGACAGTCCACGCCTCACAAACCTTAGGCTCCCAAGACTCAGCATGATACACGGGCTTTGGTTTTCTCATGGTCACAAGAGCAGCAAACTAGTGTGTTATATATATATATGTCTCTCTCCAAGCATGCATATATATATATATATATGCTTGGACATTTATACATATGATTTCATTTGGTCTGAACTATCTCCCTGAGAGATGGGTCCTAACACTTCCATTTTACACATATGGACATGGGGGCTTAGAGAATTGTAGAAGGTGCCCAAGGTCACATAACTTAATAATGGCAGAGCTGTGAAAGTTCAATTTGTAATTCTGAAGACATTAACACAACTACTAGCCTGTACTCTAAAGAACACTTGCCTCACTGGTTGTGAAGGTTGACGGAGTTGACTTAAATAAGGCCCTGGGCACGCTGGCCATTGGAAAGATGTTCAAGAAATGTGACTTCCCGGCCTTCCTGGCAACGGGGAGTGTTGGGTACCATTGAGGTTCACCTTTTACCCCACACTTACCCACCTTTGTCTGAGGGAGGGTGACCCGTGGAGAGGAATCTTAATGGCCAAATTGCACGAAACAGCGTCTAGTTGAAGAAGTTAGAGGGAACGTCTCATAGCACTTGTGTATCAGTTTGGTACAACGTGGGGGCCATGAGAATGCATCTCGCAGACCACCAACTGCAGGGAAAAAACCAGACCCATTGCCCCAGAGGCTGCACTCAGAAATCCACTAAGGAGAGCAGTATGGAGTTTCCTTAAAAAACTAAAAATAGGGGCTTCCCGGGTGGCGCAGTGGTTGAGAGTCCACCTGCCAATGCAGGGGACACGGGTTCGTGCCCCGGTCCGGGAAGATCCCACATGCCGCGGAGCGGCTGGGCCCGTGAGCCATGGCCGCTGAGCCTGCGCGTCTGGAGCCTGTGCTCCGCAACAGGAGAGGCCACAACAGTGAGAGGCCCGCGTACCGCAAAAAAAAAAAAAAAAAAAAAAGTCTGTAATAACCTGAAAAGAATCTGAAAAAGAATGGATATATGTATATGCATAACTGAATCACTTTGCTGTACACCTGAAACTAACACGACATCGTAAATCAACTATACTCCAATATAAAATAAAAACTGAAAAAAAAAAAAAGAAAGAAATCCATCTACACCAAGACTATGCTTCCCACAAGCTGTTCCCAGCCAAAGACAGAGCAGGGCAGGGATACTCTGGCAGGCCCATTCCCAGGAGACAAAGGACTCCTCCGATGAGTGACTTTGGTTCAAGGACTCTACAAAGACCTTGTGGATGTCTAAGATGCTTCCATCCATCCTTTCTTCCTTCCTTCCCTCTTGCTTTCACTCAGGGTCAAACCTGCATTATGGTCTGATGGCTCCCCTAGGCTCTTCTGGCTCCCTCCCCATTTTTTCTCCCAGGCACAAAGAAATCTCTTCATCACCCCGTGTCCTCACCGCCTATATCTGATTGGAATCCTACAAGCTCTTGACTCCGCCAGCTGCTGTTGAAATTGGAGCCTGGTGAGCAGAGGCAGAAAGGAAGAACTTGAGGCTCCTGTTGCAAATGAAAACGCCTGACGCAATAGGTAAGCTGGGACCATGTGTTAAAGGTGTACCCTCCTGATGCAATCTTACTCCATTGATTTTCATCACTGAAGTTACTGGGTACCCTGGGCATTTTCTGAAGCGTACCAACCTCTGCAGCTGGCTTCGGCAGGATTTTAGGATGATTTCCCCCATCAAGATGGATAATCCTTCAGCTTTGAAATGGAAGATCATAATGCTTTGCCAATCTACTCTGATCCCAGAGAAAATGGACCGATAAAAGTAGATGATACCAAGGTTTAAAGCCACCCCTTCTAACGCAATCTGCTCGAAATTAAAACTCAGCAAGGCATAGTGAGACGACTTTTCAGCCTGTCATTCTTATAAAACAGAGATACTAAATAGGTCCCCAATTTTCTTACTGAAATAAATTTTCTTCACTAGAAATAAAAATAGAAGCTAGTGTGGTGGGCAGAGTTCTAATTTGGAAGTGGGAGCTACACCCCTCACTCAGCTTTGGGCTCTGAGCAAGTTGCCTCCCATGAATGTCAGTTTCCCCTTTTAGAAAGCAACCTATGGGCTTCCCTTGTGGCGCCGTGGTTAAGAATCCACCTGCCAATGCAGGGGACACGGGTTTGAGCCCTGGCCCGGGAAGATCCCACATGCCGCGGAGCAACTAAGCCCGTGCACCACTACTACTGAGCCTGCGCTCTGAGCCCACGAGCCACAACTACTGAGCCCACATGCCACAACTACTGAAGCCTGTGTGCCTAGAGCCTGTGCTCCACAACAAAGAGAAGCCACCACAATGAGAAGCCCGTGCACCAGAACGAAGAGTAGCCTCCGCTCGCTACAACTAGAAAAAGCCCATGCTTAGCAACGAAGACCCAACACAGCCAAAAATAAATAAATTAAATTAAAAAAAAAAAAAAAGAAAGCAACCTATTATTATCTTGAATGAGTTGTGACAAGTAAAACATAGAACAGTGCCCGGTATGTAGTAAGTGCTCAATAAACATTAGCTATCACAGTATTATTAATAACAGTGTCAGGATCATTGGTTTATCATGCAGATTAACTGAGATAACAGTATCTGGCATATTTCAGGCCCCGGGCAAATGTTTACTTTCTCTGAATCTAAACCATGAGCTTCAATACTTAAAAAAAAAAAAAGTGACTAATGCAAGTTTCCTCTTTTAGAGGCAGGGGAGGGGAAGGTGGAGGAAGAGAACTAATGTTTAACTAAGGTGTGGAATAGGGTGTTTGTCTTCATTTCCTTTCAAGATCTTTGTTGCACTTTTTGTTTGATTGCAAGCAGTTCTGATCCTCCTGATGGGTATGTGTGCTGTGCTCTCAAGAAGATAAAAAGAGAGAGCATAAAACTATATATACACAAACAATGATGCATGCCAAGGACAGAACATTTCCAGTAGACCTGGTCTATAAATTGTCATTTAAATTTGCAATTTAAAAACACTGTCTGACTTTTTGATTTAGCTGACTGTACATGAGAGACAAATAATGGAATCCTAATAAGCAAGGTTTAAATGACATCTCCAGTCTCCCAGACAGAGAGGGCAATGGGAGAATTCTAAAAAGAGAAAATAAATCTACCAAGAATAGGAAAGACGACCAGAACTAAATAGTTGCCCATATCACTTGATGACAGATACCAGGAAAATGTATTTTTGACTGTTTAAAATTCAAATCCTTAACAGACGAAGGCTAGGTTATCAGCTGGAAAATCCTAAAGTCATTGTGAGGGGACAAGGCTGAGCTTGGTTTTTACATTTCATCACATTAAAATAGATGAACCAAAAAATCAAGGCACCAGGACAACGTATTAAAGTTGATAAGCTGAGGTTAAAAGATTTGAACGGCAAAAAGCACCGGAGCTCAGAGGCATCCATTGGCAAAGCTCAATTCCAAGGCTGTACCAGAATGGTGGCCCCCCCTGGTGGCCCTCCCACAAAGGGAAGCCCATCCCAAAGTCTCGCTTTCCTCTCGCTGCAGGAAACGAGTTAGCATCTTCCCCCGGCCACAAAAGACAAACCCTGCATCGGTTCAAGGAGGAAAACAGAAATGAATCATCAGCTACCGAAAGCAATTCTGTATGCCCCAGCTTCAGGAAGATTTGGCAAAGTTGGGAATCGACCATTGAAAAACGGCCACAATGACAGAAGAGTTGGAGGAGGTGTTTCGTGACTAAAAGCTAAAGAAAATGAGATCACTTGGCATTTTTGTAAACGATGATTGTAAAAAGTTTATAATGACATGGAACAGCCTAAATTGTAAGGTTTAGTGAGAATTAAATATGCAGGAGGACCAAACTAGAATGTATGTGTTTGCATGCTTAAGTGCGTATACTCTTGTGCAGAAAAAAATAAAAGATTGAAAGGAAATATACCAGAGTCTTAACTGTTCTCACTCAAAGCCAGGATACGACTTCAGAATCCTCTACACAGTGCCTGAGGCAGCTGTTAAAATCGACTGGCATTGGCAAATTACACAAAATCTATTTGCAATCTATAACTTTGAGAGCAAGAGGAGAAGCTACGGTAATCATTATTTTAAAACATCAAAGGAAAACTAATGGGATATAAATTACTGATTCTAGGATAATGTAGGCCAAAGGCCAAAGAATTACCTCTGTAATACAGCCTGCTCTATTGTTCAACACATGCTTAATGAGCACATACTACGTGCCTGGTCCTAGGCATAACAGGAAATGAATAAAATTTGTATATACCTTGAAGGAGCTTTTACTCAAGAAGAGGGGGCAGCAAGTTGCTGCCCAGCGAGATGTCTGATCTGCTGGCCTTCCTTCCGTTCACTGGAAGACAGGGTAGGATTTATTTTTCACAACTGGGATTTAAATCTAATAGGTAGAGAATGTCTATAATAATAGATATTTTGCAAAGCATCCATTGAACGAGAAAAAGAAAGCTGAACTCCAAGAGTCTTTTAAATCTCACAACCCCTGGGAAGTCCTTGGAAACTTGGTTATCTCTGCTCTGGGATTTTAACTTACTGCAATGAACTATAATTGCTTCTCAGTTGTCTGTCTTTCATATTAGATTTTAAGTTCTTTAAGCCCAGGACTTGTTAACAATCTTCTTCTGTGGCCAGCACTCTGCATGGCTTTAGAAAAAGTTCACAAATGGAATGAAGGAAAGAAGGTAGGAAAGAGAAGGGAAGGAGGGAAGAAAGGAAGGCACTCAAAGAACTCCAGCCAGTAGGTTATTTATTAAAAGCTACTATGGGGGCTTCCTTGGTGGCGCAGTGGTTGAGAGTCCGCCTGCCGATGCAGGGGACACGGGTTCGTGCCCCGGTCCGGGAGGATCCCACATGCCACGGAGTGGCTGGGCCCGTGAGCCATGGCCGCTGAGCCTGTGCGTCCAGAGCCTGTGCTCCGCAATGGGAGAGGCCGCAACGGTGAGAGGCCCGCATACCACAAAAAAAAAAAAAAAAGCTACTATGGTCTACAAAGCACACGGAATTGGAGATCAGACTGCTCAGGTTCAAACCCTCACTCTGCTGGCTTCTAGCCTTGAGCAGGCTACTGAATCTCTATGACTCGAGGTTTCTACACATCCATGTGAAATGTGAAAAGAAAATGAGATTAAATATGTGACATGCCTGGTGCACCATTTTCTTCTCCCTATGGAAATGGTTTCATTTCCTACAAACTTATATCCCTTCTACTGTTTAATCACAGACTCAGCCTGACCAAAAGCCACTGGGTACTCGGCTAAGATAGCAGGAACAAATCGTGCAGAGCCTCGGGAAGCAAAGGCTAAAAGCGACCTGGGAGAGTTACACATTTCCCATCTGCTATCATGCATCAAGCTACCTTTCCCAAGTCCAGCCTGACTCCAGCACTCACAGCTATCCATCACAGCATCAGTGCTATGTCCATCGTCTTTAGCACACACTTCCATATCGCTGTTAATAAAGGACGTGGGGATGTTCATTTGCCCAATGATAGGGGTCCTGATCCTTTTTAGGATCACATAATAAGAACATTTTTCATTGTTGGAGATAATTCCCCTTCCCGGGCACCTTTGTCAAAGGCAGTTTCCAACAGTCCCGTACATCATCCTGAAATACATGATAAGATTTAAGATTTAGGTCTGCTACTCATCATATGCTGGGCTTCTTCCAATGCGAGTGCCTGCGTGGCTTTTCTTGCCTCTAGTTTAACAATCGGAACGCACGTTTGCCCTAGAGCAGTAGCGCCAGCCAGGGAAGGCTGCAAGACTCAAGCGACCACAGTCCCCAACTGGAAGGAAGTGAATCTCTAATGCTGATACAGAAACTCTTTCTAAAAGTAAAAGTGGCACATATTGCCACTAATATGCAAGAGGAACTAGACCTGTAGGAAATGAGCTTTCACTGAGGTTTTATTCAACGGCCACTACTGGAAAAACGCAGAATGTAGCAAAAAGATCCTGTGCTTTGGATCATTTAGATCTGAGTTTGAAATTCCTGCTCTAACAGGGACTTCCCTGGTAGCACAGTGGTTGGGAATCCACCTTCCAACGCAGGAGACATGGGTTCGAGCCCTGGTCCAGGAAGATCCCACGTGCCGCGGAGCAACTAAGCCTGTGCACCACAACTACTGAGGCTGCGTGCCACAACTACTGAAACCTACGCACCTAGAGCCCATGCTCTGCAACGAGAAGCCACCGCAATGAGAAGCCCACACACCACAAGGAAGACCCAACGCAGCCTAAATAAATAAGTAAATAAAGTTCCTGCTTTCATTTACATGATGGGTAACCATGAACAAACTGTGAACTTACCTTAGTATGTTTCTTCATCTGCAAAATGGGAGTATTACCGACCCCATAAATCTCTTGTATTCTCATTGTATTCTCTGCCTGCATTGAGTAGTCATGAAATTAAGGTCATTTTCCATTTTCCCCACTGGCAACTCTTTAATAACTTCTCCTCCTCCCAGCTTTGAGAGGATAAAATGATGCCCTAAAACACAGTCCCCGCCATCAATCCAGGAAGGAAGAGAAGCCTATAAGTGCAATCCTAACAGATGGAAGAAAGAAAGGAGAGCTTCATCTGAATTAAAAAACATTTTTTTAAATAGTATGCTGAGAATCACAGGGAAAGGAAGGTTTAATTCCATGTATGAAGACGCTAAGGAAAAGCTTCAGGGAAGTGCTAGCTAGCTAGCTTCAGGGACGTGCTAGAGGATCAGATGAAACTTGACAGGCAGACAAGAGAGAAGGGGACTTTTTCCAGGTTGAAAGGAGAGCGGAAACAAACTCACGCATGCTCAGGGAGGGCCAAGCAGGTCACTGCGTGCAGAATGTGCCAGGTGCAGATAAGACACATGTATTTGGTTGGCCGAAAAGTCCGTTCGGGTTTTTCCATAACATCTTTTGGAAAACCCCGAACGACCTTTCTGGCCAACCCAATAACATCTGCTGACTGGATGGGGAAGACGGAACCACAGGGCTCTTCAGAGCATCGAGTCTGAGGTTACAGCGTTCACTCCGTCTGGCCTCTCCGATTTCTGTTTTTTCCCCTGTAAACGTGAGATTTCAAATAAGGATCTACCTCCAAGGGTTGGTCTGCGTGAGAAAATACATATAAAGGGTTGAATACATTGCCTGGTATTTTGTAACTGCAGACAGAGAGCAGCTACCTTCATCACCAGCATCCTCGCTATTATTTCTGATGTGGAGATGCCCACTGGGAGGTAAGTTGAGCTGATGATACTATTCGTAGATTTGGGGCATATGCAAAATCAGAGCGCCTGCTCCAAATTTAGATCTAAACATGCATTTCGATTTATACACAGTCAAAATCCTTCAAATTCCCCTCAGCTTGACCTCTGTAAAGACTGGAAAACATCTGGAAAGCCTGGACTAACTGGCATCCTCCTTAAGAAAGGGAATTGTTTCCTTCTCAGCCTCTGGAGCCCTTGCGTGTGGCAACCTCCCACACACCACAGTCATGAGGGGTGAAGAGTCAGGGCTTCTGTGCTTTTCTAACTCCCTTTCTGCCTCCACCACACGGTCTGCCGTCATTCCTTTCTGCTGCCGAGGTCACCTCAACCTAATGGTGCGGCTACTGGAATCCGCAGAGAGATGTCTTTCAGTGTAAGTATCACTTGGTAATTCATAAGAGGACACCCATTCAATAGGGAGCAGCTTAGTCCAGTGTTAGGCACAGGGACAGGCTCTGGCGTCAGAGAGATCTAGGTGCAAATGGGTCCCTAACTTGCCACATGCTGTGTGGCCTCAGGTAAGCTGTTCACCAATCTGAGCCTCAGCTGCTGCTCACGAAAAATGGGAATGCTTGCCTAGCGGTTGTTTTCAAGCTTAAATGAGACATCTCCACTCCACCCTCTCCTCTGCCTTTGACCTAGGGGTGCTCTCTTGATGGACGGGGTAGAAATGTGCAATCTTGTGACATGTATTCTGACCATCCCAGAAGCCGTGTTGCAATAGGATGGGGTTGCTGACATCCCAAAATATCTGGGACCTTTGCTCAGCAAACCCACTTAGATAATAAAAACCCCATGCTCTGGGCCACTTACTGATTATCTGCAAAGATGACTCTAGGACGCTGGGAAGGAGCGTACCCTTACCTGACTCACAGGACTCGGAGGGCTAATATGAAGGGCTTTGTTCTTCCAAACATCAAAATTCAAGCCCAGCCATGGCCAGGGGCAGCACACTGAGCTTAATGAAGCAGTGGGATGAGCTAATATGGCAAATCTTATAGCTCTTACTACCAATATGGCCCACATCATGCTGAATTATAGCGCCAGATGTGACTGGACACACATCGCAAAAGGAGAGTTTTAGTTCACTGAATGGGAGGAATTTTCAATGCCACGTAATAAGAATCTCTAGAGCCAGCTCTTAGAGGAGATGTTTGTGGTTTTGAATTTCCTTTCTGCTTGTGCAAATCATTCTCCCTCACACTTTATGATAATTAATTCAACAAGCATTTACCGAATACCTACCATGTTCCGAGTGCTGTGCTGGGAACTCATAGTTATTGGCAGAGACAGAGAAATAAGCAAAAAGTATAGGAAAAATGTGGCAGGTGTGATGTTTGAATAAGTGCAGGGTGCTATAGGAGCCCTCACAAATCCAGTCACGTGAGGCTTTCTCAGTCATAAGTTCATTCATTCACTTATTCATTCAACAAATATGGCTACACACCTACATCTTCCAACATTGTCCTTAGTGGTAAAAGTGAAGCCAGACACCGTCCCTGCACTCACAGAGCTCCCAGCCTAGAGTGATAAAGAGGAACAAAAAGATAATGATCAACAAAATAATGTATTAAAGATGGGCAAAGTGAGGTGCTTTGAGAGCCCACAGACTGGTCATGACCACAGCTGGGGATCACGTCGTTTGGGTTGCAGTAGGTCCCCAGAGCATTTCTGGGGAAAGTAATATCTAACTTGAAACTAAAGCAAAATTGGAGTTGGCTTTGAAGAGATTTCTTTTTTTTTTTAAGTACTATTCCTGGAAGAAGAAAAAACATTTGCAAAATTCCAAATGTGAAAAACAACATGGCAGGATCAGGGGAATGAAATTAATTCAGTTGAGTCAGGGAGTGGAGTATCATTCTGGGAAGAGCGGTGAGGGATGTGACTGGAAAGATAAGGAGGGGTCAGACCGGGCAGGGCCCCCTTGAAGCCCCGATAAGCCACGTGGACTTTATCCTGAGGGCAGTGGGGCCCGTTCACGGAAGGGTCTGAAGCAAAGGTTGGACCTGATCGGATCTTCCCATTAGTGAGCAGTGTGAGGGACAGCTTGGAGACTGATGATTCTGAACACCTGAGGACTGCTCAAGAGGGGGCCAGGACGACAGATGAAGGTAGCCTGAACTATCTTGAGGAGAGGGGCAGCAGGGAGAGAGAGCATGAGTGCTTTGAGAGTTATTTAGGAGGCTGCAGGGGCTAATATTATTAATTAATTCATCGAGGGCACTGGGAAGTTCAAATGGTCAAGGATGAAGTCTCCGTCGAATGGCTGCTGGGTTCTGAGGGGTGAGCAGGGGGCAGCCCAGTGAACAGGGTGAGAAACACGACCCAAGTGAGGGAGCGGCACGCACCAAAGTCGCAGAGGTGCGTCCCGGGACCCGAGCTCAGGGTGAGTCTGGGTGCAGAGAGGGGGACAAAGGGACAGAAGGAGCGGCAGGGACCAGATCTCAGAAGGCTGGCTTGCTGGGTTGCCCCCTGCGGCGTGCTGCTGGCGCTACGAAATATGTTCAAGGAGGAGAGGAGGTGTGCGGGAGGGTTTGAAGAAGGCCTGACTTCTTGTGAGGAAACTAGTTAGAACGAAGTCACCAATGAAACCAGAAGCGAGTTTGCCTTCAGGGAACGACCGCAAGGAGCGAGGTGTCCTCTATTAAGTTCAGGGCCACGTGCTCGTGGAGAATACAGAAGTCTCTCCCCACCACAGGTAACGTGATCCGGCAGTCAGTCTTTCCATGAAAACTAGACTTCTAGACCCACAACGGTATTCCCTCACTCTCAACCCCTTCAGCCCAAGAGTTTCATGGACCAACTCCAGAGAAATTTACGTTGTCTTGCTATTAAGTCCTTGATCTTGAATTTCCAAAGCCTGCAAATCACAAGAGTCAGTGGAGACCCGTTAGCTTACCAAGATCCAAAACCCTGACAAGACAGAACAGTGCCATAAGTTTACATGAGGCGGCTGATCTGTTTCCATGCCCAACCCCCCTAAGAAGAGTATAGCCCCTTTGCACATTTCCCAACACCCCCAGCAAGGCACAGGGCAAACCCACAGCATGCATTCCGGGAAGAGGGCACCGGCTTTCACACCGGACAAACAGTGCTTTCCAGCCCACGCAGACAAGCCATGTGACCTGGGGCAAGTCTCTTGATCTCTCTGGACGTTATTTTCTTATGTGTTTCATGGGCAATGTAAGATTTGGGCTCATTAGGGACAACTTATTTAAAATGGCTAGCATGCAGGAAGCATGCAATAAATGATGGTTATTAATGAATGTAGCTTGACAAAGTGGTCCACTTTCCTTTGTATTTCCTGTCCACCTTCCCAGTTATTCTTGGAACAAGCATCCTTTTGAAGATGGACCAGTACTTTTTTGTCACTGCCTGACTTCCCCATGCACCTCTGAAGAAAAAGGTACCTTCTACCCTTCTTTATATCCTCTGGCACTAAGAAAAGTGCTGCCTTTCAGGTAGGCAGCTGGGGGGCCAGAGGGGAAAGGGAAAATTTCCTTATCTTGAGTCTGTGTACAGAGAACTGTGTTAGCTGTTTGATATTTTTGACTCATGTAGTGTTCATTACAACACTTTGAGATAGGTCCTATTACCTCCATTTGACAGATGAAGGAACTGAGGCTTGGAAAGATTGAGTAGCTAGCCTGAGACACACCTGTAGAAGATGTGCTGAGCCTTGGCGCAAACTTCAGTCTATCGATTCTAAAGCGTGAGCTCTTCCAGGAGTCTTCAATGTAAAGAAGGTGCAGCAAACACACCACGAGCTTAATCCGAGAAAGGCAAGTTCTTGAGGACCTATAAGCTCAAGCAACACCATCCGGGGAGTCATTCCTGGGTTCCAGCTCTGGCTCTACCACTAACCAACTGAACGACCGTAGGCAAGTCATTCTTCTCTTAAGAACTCATCTTGAAAAAGAGGCCCTTCTAGCCCCCAAAACACTAATTCCTTCTAACCTTTTAGTACTTCTAGAGAAGCTATTCATGTTTCAATGTATGCAGACATTCAGAGTATCGTGTTACTTGTCTTTATTAAGTTGAAAATCCACTTGCTTTGGGTCAGGAAAGCAGTGAAAAGCGTTTCCATAAGAATTTTCTTTCTTATGATAAAAAAAAGCAAGATTTTAATTAATAAATATAAATTTGGAGTAAAAACAAAACATAAAATTTATGAGTAGTCACAGAATAAATTAACATGAATTTTATTCACTAAAATGAATAAAAGTAGCCAAATGGAAACAAGAAGTTTTTTCAGGAAGGATGAGACCTACACAAATCAGAAGGGCCTCCCCTCAGGTGGAAATTCTTGGACTCTATGGACTGGCTGAAGTCAGAATCTCCTTCCCTGCTGTTTCTCTCCCCAGCAGAACACGGAGCTCCTGCATGGCTCCGGGCTGGGGCTGGATAAACATTTGTAGACAAAATAATTGCTTATTAATGCCTACCTACATTCCAAATTTGGCCGAGCAAATACAAGTTGTACATCCACTGGGTGCCCGAGGAAACTAAAGCTCAAGGCGTGGAAGTGACTTGCCTGAAGGTGAACAACTAGAGGGTGGGGACCTGGCTTATGAACCCAAATGCAAGGTCTCGATGACCCCAAGTCTGCTTCCCCTGCAGGATAAAAGCAGCAGATAGAAGCAATGAAAAGGCAGCTCTCTCTGCACCGAAGGCCTGGTGAAACGATTTTTTGAAAAATTAATGTCTCAGGGTCCTAAGGGCCCAATGGGATAATAAATACGATAGCAGTTTATCAGCTCCTAAGCCAGGTGGTAAGCCAGGGATTATTAACAGAGGTCCTTCCCAGGGCTCACTGACCAGTTGAGGGATCAGGACCCTGAACATGGGATTCCTGAAACAATTCCTTATCACAATTGACCAGAATTTCCTAAGAAACCTCCCCAGAGTTTGCACAGCTACTGAGGCACACAGCCAGGGTTCAGACTCAGTTCAATGCGGCTCCAGAGCTAAGGTGTCTGCCGTGTGACCAACTTCTCCTGGATTCCATCAGGGCCTTGATTCTCAGAGCCCAGGCTTTCTGGGAGGAAAGATTGTTAGTGTCTTCTTGTTTTTGTTCACTGAGTTCTAATATAAGTAAAGGAAGGTGAATACGTTTATTTCCAGGTATTTCTAGAAAATAAGGAGAAAATACTGAACCATGATCTCAGAAGGAAGAGGACAGAAAAGCTAACGTTAACCACATCACTGCCATGCTGCAGATCCCAAGCTGGTCCTTTACCCAAGATAATCTCGCTCGCCTTTCTGATAACAAGCAGAGTAGTAACACACCACACACACACACACACACACACACACACACACACACACACACACACACACACACAATCACACACCCTTAAAAGACAAGGGTCAAAGAGGCTAAATAACCCATCTCTGGTTACACAGCAGATAAGAACAAGAGTTAGAAATTGAAAACCAGGTCTGTCTGACTCCAAAGTTAGTGCTCTTTCCAGGACACCAAGCTGCCAGGTGGCACTGCCTGAAAAACTCCAGGCACTACCCCCAGAAATGTCTGTGTCTGCTCGTCCTGGGACCCGTTCCTCTACCACAGGCTTCTACTGGGTGTCCTAATGCCAGGATTACCACAGATTGTGTCAACTGATCTTCTCCCTTCGATGGCAGGTACCGAACCTGAAAATACACATTCTCTTCCTCCAGTCCTCCATCAACTTCCACTCCTAGAATAGGTACCGTCTGACAAGCTGTATGTGTAGTGAGTGACACAATCCAATAAAAATGAAATGAAGAAAACAACTTCATTTCTCACCACTTTCATCCCCTCCTTATTTGAATTGTGAATACTCTAGTTACATCTCATACTTGGCCTGTCTAGAAACTCATTTTGTGGTGAAATATGCTCCTGTGTGACTTGTTTTTGAATCTGTCTGACTTGCTTTCAACAGCCTGGGTTAAAGAACTGGAGTGACAGGTTTGTGAGGAATTATAAAGGGCTTCTTAACTTTCTTTCTGCCACTCTTTTTTCATGATAGATGCCTTACGTTGTCAGGTATTTTTTTAAGGAAATAAAATATCTGCCCCAGGAACCACCTAAATTTTGCCAAGAGAAGAAAAAACTTTACGATACTGTAATATCAGGTAGTAATATGAGAAATGTATTTATGACAGAATGACAAAGCAGGATGTAAAATTGTATGAACAGTATAATCTCATATTATCCTGGAAAGTCAGTCCAGAAGGAAGTAACTTAGAATGTTAGTAAAAGTTGTTTTTTTTTTTTTTTGCGGTACGCGGGCCTCTCCCTGCTGTGGCCTCTCCCGTTGCGGAGTACAGGCGCCGGACGCGCAGGCTCAGCGGCCATGGCTCACGGGCCCAGCCGCTCCGCGGCATGTGGGATCTTCCCGGACCGGGGCACGAACCCGTGTCCCCTGCATCGGCAGGCGGACTCTCAACCACTGGGCCACCAACGAAGCCCAATAAAAGTTATTTTTAATTTTTAGGATTATGCATGCTTACTTTGTCTTTTCTAATTTTCAGTAATAAGCATATATAACTTCTTAAAAGTCTAATAAAATTACTAAAAAATTCACATTTTTTCATCAAGAAGTCTAAAATTATTATGTCCTTACCACCAAAATCATTATATGAGGTTATCAACTTTGACCTATATCAGGCACAAAGATTGTTCAAGAAAAGAAAAATATATACCAGTCGAGCTGATGAATATAGATAGAAAAATACTAAGTAAAATATCAAATTAAATCCACAGGGTATAGAAAATAAGACATCACAAACAGAAATGAAGATCAGAAAATCTATCAGTGAAATCCATGACTTACTATTGATTTTAAACTAAAAGAGAAAATATATGTATAATCATTGAAATAAATATAGAAAAAGCATATGATAAAATTCAACATGAAAATTCAGGATTTAAAAAAAATAATTCCTAGAAATGATAAATGAAGGCAAACTAATAAAGAATATTTAGTAAATACTTAAATATCACACTTACAGGTAACTTAAGGCATTTCCATTAATTTAAGTAAAAGTTAAGGATACCTACTCTCTACTAGATATTGTAATGACAGACCCAACCAATGGAATAAGATAAAGAAAAAGAACAAGTACTTAAGGATTGAAGAGGAAGCCAGAAACTTACTTATGAGGTTACATATTGCCTCAATAGAAAATCAAAGAGGGGTTAGGGAAAGTATTAGCAGAAGAGTTCAGTAAGACTACAGAATTCAAGATTCAAGATCGATATATAAACTGCTTATTTCCTTTCAAAGTTCTACTTATTTTCACCCAGTTAGCAACATTTGTTTAATGGAATACTTACTATCCCATAGCCAAAACTAAAGGACAGGAAATGAATTAATCCTGTTACCAAGCACATTCTCATTCTCTCTTCTTAATGTACGTGTGTGATTTCCTGCTGCCTTGGTCCAGACAAGGGTATCAAGAAAAAAAACTATCTGTCGCTGTTGCATAATTACAAACAATTGTAAAATCTTGCTCTGGGACAAATCAGCTGTATACTTTTTAAGATCCCCTTAGGTAAGAGAAAACAATGTGATGATTCTGATGAAGATGAGGAAGAGAAGGAGGATGGAGTGAAAAAGGGAGAAGAGAAATAGGACAAAGAAGAGAGAGGTGGGAAAGATGGAGAAAGATGACAGGGAATGAAGGGGATGAGAAGAAGTAAGGAGAAGAGAAGGAGGGGGAAGGGGGAAGAGGAACACATGTAAACTTTGTAGAGTTTTTAACATATGCCAAGCTCTATACTGTTATATTTGCCTTATTTCAATTAATCTTCCTAGTGAGCCTTTGAGCTCTGTAATATTACATCTTCATTTTATGGGAAAGGAAACGAGGCTCAGAGAGGTGAAGTAACATTCTGAGGTCACACAGTTAGGAAGTGATATAGCCAGAATCTGAACCCAGGTCTGCCTGCCCAGACTTTATGGTATTAGCCACTCACTAGAGGACACTCCTTGCATAGGTGCTGTGCTGATTTTAGAGCTACTAAGGACGTGAAGGTCACCTTCACAGTCCCATTCCAAGTTCTCAACTAAGCCAATGTTCTGAAAAATCTGAATCCTCTCTTTAGAATGCTTCTGGTTTTGCATGTTAAAATTAAGAATGAAAAGATACGCACTAAGTACAATTTTTAATGCATTAAGCATTCAAGAGCACAAGTTCAGTGGAAAGGTTAAATTTGAAGCAAAAATATAACTTGTCAGTTTCCAGTGAAAAAGCATTTGAATTCTAGTACGTACTGGGCTCTGCAATCTTTTTTTTTTCCCCCATGTAGCAGTTCTCCCAAGCCCTGTTCTCTCACACACGTGCCTTCCTTCTATTATTCTTAGTCCATGATGCATAAAAAACAAGGTTTACATTAGGTTTCAGGGGATAAAATAGACTGCTTCCAAAATATTTGTGCTTCAAATCAACATCTAAAGCAAAATTTCTAGTCCTTTCTGGGGTTCTGGCTGTCCAAGAGCTGCATATGTATTACATTTATGTCCCTTGCTTCCTATGGAGTATCAGACAAATGCCATCAGAAGACATGACTGGGCAGGCACAGCAACGTCTCAAACAAATCACTGCCTGTACAAAGCAGCCAACGGCATCCTGTTTGCAGGCCCATACTGACAGATTTCAAGACCTGAAAGAGAGTTGTATTAATCCTCTTCCACGCAGTTTTAAAGACAGGGGAGGGAAAGAACTGAAACCACAGGGAGAAAACACACACCACACATACACACACACACCCCTACACACGGAGCAACAAGTTGCTTACATCTAATTCCAACAAGGAGACGAACTTAATGAAAGACGTGGTCATAAAGCCATAGGAACAAATTCTCCAAAAATCGTGAACAGTGATAGAATTATTTTATGATCACACTATGCATGCCAGTCTTCTCTACCAAATACCTATGTGCCTCCTCCGTGTCAGACACTTTCCAATTGTTGGGAGTTAAAAGGGTGAACAAGGGATCCAGCTCTGAAGGACTGTATAGTATAGCTGACACAGGGGGAAAAAAAAAACAGGGTGTTTCTAAGAAAGTGAGCTACTAACAAAGTGCTAATGGAACAAAACAAACAAAAGCAAATAACCCAATTTGGGGAGTAAGGGAAGGCCCTCCAGGAGGCCCCACTAAGCTCAAATCTGAAGAATAAGTAGGAGTCAGTGTTAAGAAAAAGCGGAGAGCAACAAAAGTATTTCAGGCTGAACTGACAGTCCAGGGGTTCTCAACGTCTGGTCTCTGGACCACCAGCATCAGCATCACCTGAGAACCTGTTATAAACGCATCTTGGGCCCCACCCCAGAGCTGGTGAACCAAAAACTCTGGGGACGAGGCTCAGCAATCTGTGTTGTAACAAGCCTTCTAGGTGATTTCTGTGTGGCCGGAGTTTGAGAATCACCGGTATATGCAAAGGTGAACTACAAGACACAGAATGCCTGGAGGGCAGGCAAACAGGGTTGGGTGGGGATGCAGCGCAGATCTGGGCAGAGATGTTGCTGGAGGGATGGGTAGAAATCAGGTCAGGAAGGGCTTTGCTTGCATATTATGAAAAGAATTTTGGATTTTACCCAGAGAATAAGGACGAGCCATTAAAATATGATACCGTGAATACAAAAAACACCAAATAATCTTGGTGCTTATTTAAAAAGACATGCAATCACCAAGATAGTACCAAATACCGTTCCAGAGACAAAAAAACTCATTCCTGTACAATAGGTAGCCATTAGGAAAGGAACAGATTGAGCCCTACCTTTCTTTCTGGAATCTTTCTTGGCGCTGGTTTTCACAGCTACTTGAAGTTCTGTCTCAGTTGACATCCTACTAAATCCTTAGTCCACTTCACACAGATCCTGGGCCTCGGCCAGGCTCATTGAGGACTCCTCTCCAAGAAAACGACTCCTCCCTTCAGAAATGACACCCCGAGCTGCACATTTCATTCACTCCTTTCGAGCGCTGCAAATCAAGGGAAGAGAACATTCAGAATCACCACCCTGGTGAAGTTAGAAATTAGGAGGGAAAAAAGGAACCGTCAAACATACAGAAACAGGAAAACCTTGGTCTCCGTGTATAAACTGTTCACGTGGTTTCACTAAGCCATCAACAGGGTTCATACAACCAAGAGAATTAGAGGCCTTATCCGCAGAACTCACAACAGGTAATGCAAAACAGATCTTTAAAACTCTGGATTTTCAAGAGGAGCAAAACCCAATTCTTTATTTTCCATGTTTCTTATTGTCAAGCACTAGATGTCACGCAGAAAATACAGCACAGGCATATTTCCTGAGCAGCCCCATGGAGACATTTCCAACAACGAGGCACCCGTACGTCAGCCAAGCTCGACTAGAGCTTTGGCAGCTAAAGCAGATCACAGGCAAGTGACCTGTGGTCTGTCCCTCACTGGCAGGCATCAGAGGGAACGTGGAGTTGACATAAAACTGGGCTCCAAGGGTAAGGTGACAAATGGGGCTGAGAAACTTTCCAGCAAGCCCATTTTTATGTCAGCTTTTCCCGCAGCTATAAGAGCAGACAAGCATTTAACGTGGGGAGGAAAAGAAAAGGAAAGAGGCAGGCAGACACACATTTCAGCCCTTCTTTCTTTAATAAATATGACTTGCACACTACTAGGTACTATTAAGTTCAGACACTGTGCTGGGAAGAGATAATAATACCACTTCAATTACAGCCAGTATTTACTATACATTTACTATATCCTATGCCCTCAGCTCCTGCTTCACATACGTTAGCTCATTTGATTTCATTTAAATTGAATGAATGTGTTCCCAGTGTCAAGCCAACAATCTTTCCCAGCGACCGTCTCTCTGATAGTTATATGTGAGAGTTCAGTTGAAAATAAACATTTCAGGAGTTATCCATTTTTAAAGAATATTAAGATAAAGCTACTGGAAATGGATCTTCAAACTGTGCAGCCAATTCTTAGCTCATGCCACAGATCTAGAACCTTTTCATCTGAAAAGGCTGACCTTGAACACCAGTTTCAGCTCAGAAAGAATAAGGACCAAAATCTCTTGATCATGCCAATTAAAGATGGCTTAACTAGAAAGGCTAATATAAAAGCCATATAAATTGTAGTAAGGCTTAAATAGGGGGAAATTCACACCTTATCCAAAGATATCTGCTTTCTTTGTTTGCTTTTAACAAACTGTTTTACAAACTATTGTTTAGGAGGACACTGGCCCTGAATGAAGGTACTTAAAGTAGAGGATCTAAGGCTACAACTAAAGAAAACGGAAAATTATCTTCCTAGAATGGAGTCCATGAAACCATATGTTGAAAATGAGAACTTTTCCGGCCACTTTTGTGCCATCTATCTGCACCATGCCACGAAGCCCTCACCCCCTTCCTAACTTCTTGCCCTCAAAAGACAACATTCCATGAGAGATGGCAGAGTCACAAGACTTGGTCATATCAAGAGATAATTAATTTTATTAATAATACTAGTCATTTCATTGCAACAAATATCTCCGAAGAACCTACAATAGGCCAGGTGCACGTGCTGGCTCATTCACGTCAATAGACGTGTACGGCACAACCATGCAGGCGGAGAGTACAGAGTCAAAGCCTGGTTCCTGCCCTCAAAGAAATTCAGTCTAGCAGAGGTGTCAGTCACGTAGGGGATTGCAATACACATGACCAGAATGAAAACAGAGAAAAAATGGGCCTACTGGGCTACAAAGGAGCAAGCTTTCACCTTTGCTTGAAAGAGTCAGTAAAGCTTCACAGAGAAGCAGCTCTCCACTGCCTGATCTTGAAGAATGATGCCTCTGCCACATGGATGATAAGGGAAAGGACCAATGGGTACTCAATAAATGCATGAGTAATAAATGAATAAATGGTTATCTCAGGCAGAAGGACCAGCATGTCCCAGGACGCTTGAAATTAACAACCAAAATAAAAAAAGGACGCGTTAAGTCCAGCAGGGAGGTGACACACTTTCCCACCTTCCCAATCCTCCCTTGTGCTGTTACCTTTCTATGGAATTTTTCTTTTCAATTCTGCTGACATTCTCAAGGTTCAGTTCGAAAGAGGTATCTTAGGCAGAAAGGTTTTCTGATCCCTCCATTAAACGGAACTGTAATACGGAAGAACAAATCTGACTCCATATTGGATCTGTTTCTCTTGCTTTAACCTTCGTACTCTATTGCTTTTGCTACAAGCTAAGAATGTTGTCTTAGCCTGAAATACACAGGATAGGCCATTCTCAAGGCTGTGACCTTTAAAGGTATAACACTTTTCCACTCATACAGAGATAAAAAGTTGCACAACAGAGATTAACATTTGCCTTGTTGGAGGTTTACAGAAACATGGTGACCTGAGTTACACTGGACAGCTGCAAGAACAAAGGATTAAAACACCCAGAAGTTTGTATCAACCAGCCACAACCCCTCCCCTTTTATTATAAAAGAAGCCTGAATTCTAACTCAGGGAAGATGGTTCTTTGGGACATTAGTCCACCATCTTCTTGCTCTGCTGGCTTTCCAAATAAAGTCACTATCCCTTGCCCCAACACCTCATCTCTCAATTTATTGGCCTGTCGTGCAGTGAGCAGTATGAGCTTGGACTGGGTGACAGAATCTCTCCTTACTTGTGTTATGATCTGATTCTTGGCCAACTTCGTAGTTTGAGCCATTTACAAGCACTGTGATATTGAGGAAGCTACGCAACCCCTCTTTGCCTCAGTTTCTATACCTTTACAATGGGGATAACAGTATCAACATCATGGAGTAGCTGTGGAAATTGTGATCACACATGTAACATGCTTGGAAGGGTGTCTGGGCACATCTCCTGGCAAGCACTTAATAAATATTAGGCCCTAATAGTTTCCTGTGTTACAAACACAGGAATACAAGGTCACAACACAGCCTCATATTATTATCCTTTCACAGAGAAGGAAACTAAGACAGGTTAAGTCTGCTTTCTAAGGACAAACTGTAGGAAATGGTAGAAGCTAAGATATTTCCATGATGCTGGTCTTGCACACAGTAGGTACCTAATCCATAAACACCGAAATGAACTGAAATATGGGTTTTACACCATTTCAAGCACTCTTAAAGTCGATGTATAGAACTGGATTGGATTTGGGCCATTTTCTTTCCTTCGACTTTGTAAGCCACAATACAGAACCTCTCCCTATTCTGTGGGCAGCTCCAGTGTCACTTGTTTGATTGCGTTCAAGTGTTATAAGCATTACTTGTGAATTCCTGAAGTACATCCCCATATCAATAAAGAAAGGAAACCAGCATCGTCTCTAATAAAAACCTGCATAAGGAAGCTACAGTACGGAGAGAACATTCCACAGCCAGGACCCTGGCATCCCCTTTAATTTTCCAAAAGCCAGAGGTTGAGCAAATGCTGTGAAGTAGCTCCAAATTATTTAGGAAATTCGTTTCTTTGTAATTAAGGAGATTAAAGTCCTCTAGGGCCAGAAACCATGTGACAACTCAAATCATTTTTTCCCCAGTAAAAGCTGTGAAGCCCTATCAGTTAAATTCAGGCTCGCCTAGAATTCTGAAATGCTTCAATAATGTTCCTTTGCTCCACACAATCTGCAGTAATTTAATATTCCTGAAGTGTGTCAGGTTTTTTATAATGAGCTCTTCAAATCTAAAAGTGAATTATGTAACATTCCACTACAGACATTCTGTCTACTGAACTGCTTCTAAATGTAAAATCCCACGTTCGGTGAAGGGGGGTGGGGGGGTGGGGTAGGGAGTGGGGGAGGGGCAAAAACACCAAACCACAAAGCAGAGAAAACAGATAGGCCTTTTCGTTTTTAAACAAAGCACAAAGGTCTGAGCAGCTACAACAGAACAAATGCACGGTAAAACACCTACTATAATGCACGTTTGTGTTCTCTCTCCTCCCCACCCACGCTCAGACCATCCTATGGCAAAACAGCTAATGTTTATGAAGGCCCATTATTTGCCAGGCACCATACTATGAACTTTTCACATGTTATCTTAGCCAATCCTTCAGTCACTTGAAGAGTTAGATATTACCATTAGGTTCATTTGACACATGAGGAAAGGGAGGCACAAGCCAGTTTTGTAGCTCGTTCACGGTCACGTGGCTAGTAGGCAGCACAGTGCACAAGGCAGGGTACAAGCCTCTCTTCTCCCCAACTTCACTCACGATCCCCCTGGAGGTCCATCAGCTGGGGAATGGATACACAAAATGTGGTGTAACCATACAATGGAATATTATTCAACCATAAAATGGAATGAAGGATTGATACATGCTACAAGGTGGATGAACCTGGCAAACAACATGCCAAGCGAAAGAAGTTAAACACAAAAGGTCCCTTTAGTGCGTGATTCCATTTACCTCCAAACTACCCAAAATAAATAAATCCAGAGAGATAGAGAGCAGATCAGTGGTTGTCAGGTGCTGGGGGAAGCCAGGGAGGGGGGAACGACTCTTTAATGGTTACAGGGTCTCCTCGGGAGGAGGTGAAAATGTTTTGGAACTAGATGGTGGTGATGGTTGAACAACATCATGAATATAATAAATGCCACTGAATCCTACATATTAAAATGGTTACTTTTATGTTATGTGAATTTCACCTCAATTTTAAAAAGAAAAAGCAAAAAGTCAGAAACAACTCTCCCAGCCAGGTGCCACACCCTGATTTAAGCCTTGTGTGATATGCTAAGGACGCTGAAATTCCAGGCTAAAGAGACAATCCAGCCTTAACGACCAGATGAAGGCGTAGACTTCCCAGAAACAGGACTTTGGGTTTCAGTGGCAGCAATTTTATGGATTAAAAACTGTATGTGCTACTACCTGATGATTCGTAATTTAGGGCATCTTAATCAGCTTCATTCAAACTACAAAGCACTGAAAACAGGCCATTTGTCAACAAGGCAAAAAGGTCTGCAATAGTACAGACCAGGGGTCTTAGTTTCCACATCAGTAAAATAGGAAGACCACCACCAAGTGTGTAAGATTTGGAAGATCAATGAAATTTGGGCACTTAGGAAGCCTAGCTCAATCTACCGCATGCTAGTTTCATGTAAGAAAGGAGGAGACTTAACTGCTTATCTTTACAGAAAGAAACAGGACAAACACAGCAGAAAACAATGAAGCTGTTTTTCTACACGGGGAGATCCTGGGTCGTAGAATGATGGACGGACCAGGTAGAAGGACAAGGCAAAGGGTGATACTTCTCAGAGTACAGCTTTTTGTTTAATTTCCAAATTTGGAAGCCTATTCATGCTCTACATATCTGAAGAAAGTAAAATTAAGTTAACAGGGATAGGAAGTGGGGGAAATGCTAAAACTGCAAGTGGATGGAAACAAATGAATCCAATTGTATGTCAGAGACGCATCATAAGCACAAGCACTGAAAGGGTGGGAGAAAAAGAACAAATATGAATAGCTTAGGAACACAGTTTGACTGTTTACACTCGGTCTTGAACAGGATTGGGGCAGGGGGAGCTAAAAACAAACGTCAAACTCTTTTTAGTAGGCTTTTTTGGGTAGTGCTATGGGCAAAGCAATTATAAAACTATTTAGATGTATTATAAGATTGGACAAGGACATAAATTCTTTAATGTTCTTGGGAGCCAAGAGTCTCACTATTCAAGAAGAGACATTAAAATATGCAAAGAGGGAGGACAGGAAAGACAACTATGGGACAGACTGGAAATTGGAGATTTCAGGGTAAATTCGTGGTTTATAAAATATACATGTATCTGTATATGAGTATGTGTATACATGCGTTTATATGCATATGACTTCCCAGCCCTGTCCACTGAACAGGTCAAGGAGCAAAGATCACCCAATGACAACATGACACCTAAATACCTAGATTTTGGTTTCTACTACCACTCCTCAGTAAAAGGACCCAGGGTTTCCTGGAGAAGTGGGTGATTCCAGAAATGGGGCATGGCAGGTATAAGATGAGTCCAACATATCTTGTTGTTCCAGAAAGTAATGAAGTACTCAAAACCAGCACCAATGATAGGGGCATGTCACAAGGACACAAATGCCAACTTGGAGGAGCTCTCACTGGCCAATTCTGAAACAGATTAACACCAATATAATTTAAGGAAGGTAAATAAATAATAAACCACTGAAAAAATGGGAACCCATACTGAAAACAGACAGATAAACAAGTGGGGGAAGAAGGGAAGGCTGTCTTGTTGACAGTAGAACAGATACTATCTGGTAAATACAGAGGAAGTGCTAGAGTATAAAAACACATTTTGCAGCCATCAGAGTAAACCTTAGCCAGACAAGAATCATCAATAAATGCTAAATCCAGGGAAATTTTTCGATGAGAAGCAAGCCGTTCGTAGGTCTTAAAGTGTCTTCTCACTTGCTGTTTGTAGTTGCAAGGGGAAAATTTGTGATCATACGATGGAGACATTGAACCACACCTCAATTAGGTTATCAAAATTAACATTAGCAAAGACAAGCAAATGGGTATCGGTGATACCCCAGAGAAGACCACATCATTATCATGCAGCATCCTGGCCAGGAATCTAATCAGAACATGCATATAAAAATGCGGAGAAAGTCTATTCTTCAAAAATGGCATAACCAAAGACAAAGAGGGGCTGTGGAAATACTTTAGATTAAAAGAAACAAAACAGGGCTTCCCTGTGGCGCAGTGGTTGAGAGTCCGCCTGCCGATGCAGGGGATACGGGTTCGTGCCCCGGTCCGGGAAGATCCCACATGCCGCAGAGCGGCTGGGCCCGTGAGCCATGGCCGCTGAGCCTGTGCGTCTGGAGCCTGTGCTCCACAACGGGAGAGGCCACAACAGTGAGAGGCCCGCGTACCGCAAAAAAAAAAAAAAAAAAAAAAAAAGAAACAAAGCAGGTACAACTACTACACGCAACGCTTGTACCAGATCCTCCTTTACTAGCGAGAAAAGAAATGCTACAAAAGAAATGAGTGAGCCAACTGACAAATTTGAATATGGATGGCAAATTAGGTAAAAATATTATTTCAAAGTTAAATTTATTTGATAACTTTCCGATGGCTATGTAAGAGAAATTACCTATTCTCAGGGACTACACTTAGGGACTACAAATATTTAGGTATAAAGGGCTAAGCTACATGTACCATTCAAATGATTCAGGAAAAACAAATCATATACATACGTATATGTACCTGCAGCATATGTGTGTGTACCCATGCATATACAGAGAGAGAGAATACACAAATGATAAAGCAAATGTGATAAAATAGTAGCAATAGGTGAATCTAAGTAAAAGGCATAGAGTATTTTTTGTATATTCTCATTCTTTTACATTTTTCTGTAATTGTGAAATTATTTCCAAATTTAACCAAAAAAAAATTTTTAAAGCCTAGGTCTGACCCGAACACACAGGGATGCAACAAAGCCAATTCCGGTCTCACTCTTCTTTTAAAAAGTTCAGACCCATTGCAGCTCCCTAGATGGCATGCTTTCTAATTCCCAAGGCTACTTGAGTTTAAAATCAGTTTATGGCTGTCAGTTCTTATTATAGATTAAACTTAATCCTGTATCTCCCCGGAATGTTTGACTTGACACAAGTCTGTGGACCAACGTTGTTTCTTTCGAGCAGGTCTGTTTCTTACTGAACTCTTGACTTCCCCTCCAGACTCTGCCTCCATGCCAGGAATTGCCCCCCAACCCCGTCCCAAGATTTTTCACCTACTGGCCCCATAGATCACTGCAAACTCCTTTAATTACATAGCCAAAGTCGGCCTTTGTTGGACCATCTCCCTCTGCATCCCTGGGACTATGACTTTAACCTGTCAACCCTTTTTCCGGTTTTTTTTTAATATGTCAAGGGCTAACTGATCTGATCTAGCCCATTTGGGAACTGCCTAAAATGTGCTCATTCTGCACATTTGTTCTTTTCAGGAACAAGAAAAAAGGAAAGAGAAAGGTTTCGCTAGAGCCCAATGGCAACACTTACTTAATTCTGCCAGGGTGTCAGAAGTGCAAGAGCTACAGAAACTTTACCAGAATGATATTTCAAGATACTACATCTCTCCCTCTACCGTTAAAATACCACCATCCTCACAGCAAATGCAAGGCCATCACTTGCTTTGACCAAACCCTTCCAGAATAATACTGTATTGATACAACGTATCCCTGGCTTTAAAACTCGAAAGGCCACAAAGTTGACAGATTAACAACCTCACTACAGACCCAATCAAAACTGTTTTGCCACAACTGTGTGTTTCAAGGAAGGAAAGAAAAATCACAGAAGGAGACGTCTCTTGGCCTGAGAGCTCACATTCATTGTGCTGCTCATCGGTTATGTCCACCTGACATTATGAAAAAAATAAAAAGAATTCAGGCAGCTTATAGAAAATTTTATAAAGTCATTCTCTAGAACAGGATAAAATGAATGAATGAGGAAAACTGAAGTGAATGGGGAACAAAGGATTGGAAATGAAGGTAGAGGCAGAAGCAACGATAGGCCACCAAGTTAAATCTGTACGGTTACAGAAGATAGGATGTAAATATATGAGATTGCTAGAGGCCAAAGCATAGAAGGAAATATGATCAGTTACAGGTTCCACAAAGTCCATGCTCAAATAACCTTAAACCAGAAACAGAATGAAAAGGGCCTACAGGCTTTCATAAAACCAACGCTGTGTGGTCCCATGGACATTAACATCAGCACTGTCTCTATAGAAAATCCAACAGGGAATTTTCAATGTCCCTTAACTTATGCTGAGAATACAATACTAAAGTATAATAGCAGTAATACTTTTGAATAGGGTCAAAACAAAGAGACTCAAGTCATTTTAAATGCTCTTTGAAGAAAGCATGCTTTCTTTTCTTTTAACTAAATTCAAATATAAATAATTGGAATCTTATTATACAGCTAACTGGTGGTCTGGCATCTCTAGGGCAAATCTAGAATTAAAAAACCTACATGGGACTTCAGACTATACTACAAAGCTACAGTAATCAAGACAGTATGGTACTGGCACAGAAATAGAGATCAGTGGAACAGGATAGAAAGCCCAGAGATAAACCCACGCACATATGGTCACCTTATCTTTGATAAACGAGGCAAGAATATACAGTGGAGAAAAGACAGCCTCTTCAATAAGTCGTGCTGGGAAAACTGGACAGGTACATGTAAAAGTATGAAATTAGAGCACTCCCTAACACCATACACAAAAATAAACTCAAACTGGATTAAAAACCTAAATGTAAGGCCAGACGCTATCAAACTCTTAGAGGAACACATAGGCAGAACACTCTATGACATAAATCACAGCAAGATCCTTTTTGACCCACCTCCTAGAGAAATGGAAACAAAAATAAACAAATGGGACCTAATGAAACTTCAAAGCTTTTGCACAGCAAAGGAAACCATAAACAAGACCAAAAGACAACCCTCAGAATGGGAGAAAATATTTGCAAATGAAGCAACTGACAAAGGATTACTCTCCAAGATTTACAAGCAGCTCATGCAGCTCAATAACAAAAACACCAACAACCCAATCCAAAAATGGGCAGAAGACCTAAATAGACATTTCTCCAAAGAAGATATACAGACTGCCAACAAACACATGAAAGAATGTTCAACATCATTAATCATTAGAGAAATGCAAATCAAAACTACAATGAGATATCATCTCACACCGGTCAGAATGGTCATCATCAAAAAATCTAGAAACAATAAATGTGGGGGAGGGTGCGGAGAAAAGGGAACCCTCTTGCACTGTTGGTGGGAATGTAAATTGATACAGGCACTATGGAGAACAGTATGGAGGTTCCTTAAAAAACTGCAAATAGAACTACCATACGAACCAGCAATCCCACTACTGGGCATATACCCTAAGAAAACCATAATTCAAAACGAGTCATGTACCAAAATGTTCATTGCAGCTCTATTTACAATAGCCAGGACATGGAAGCAACCTAAGTGCCCATCAACAGATGAATGGATAAAGAAGACGTGGCACATATATACAATGGAATACCACTCAGCCATAAAAAGAAACGAAATTGAGTTATTTGTAGTGAGATGGATGGACCTAGAGTCTGTCATACAGCGTGAAGTAAGTAAGAAAGAGAAAAACAAATACCATATTCTAACACATATATATGGAATCTAAGGGGAAAAAAAAAAGGTCATGAAGAACCTAGGGGTAAGACAGGGACCTACTAGAGCATTGACCTGAGGACATTGGGAGGGGGAAGGATAAGCTGTGACAAAGTGAGAGAGTGGCATGGACATGTATACACTACCAAACATAAAATAGATAGCTAGTGGGAAGCAGCTGCATAACACAGGGAGATCAGCTAGGTGGTTTGTGACCACCTGGAGGGGTGGGATAGGGAGGGTGAGAGGGAGGGAGATGCAAGAGGGAAGAGATATGGGAACATATGTATATGTATAACTGATTCACTTTGTTATAAAGCAGAAACTAACACACCATTGTAAAGCAATTATACTCCAATAAAGATGTTAAAAAAAAAACCTACATGGTCCATCAGTTTACTCATCTGTAAAATGGGATAATGCTGGCTATAATTCATGGGATTAAGTGAACAGGAATAAATGAAAGCTATGTAAAAGTACTCTGGGGAAAATAAAATGCTACACTCCAGAAGGCAGGCACTGTTATTACTCAGGTATCTGTCAGCCTTCAGCAAGGTGATAATAGGAGGAACAGAATGTGTTTCTTTAATCAAACTCAAAGCTCACAAAAGTCAGAACCAGATTTCAGCAATATTAAAGGAATTTATGTGACAGCAGTACGGCATACTTAGGAACATTTCATTTAACTAATGGATCACACAGTTTCACTGAGTATTTATTGCACCATGAAAGTTCATTACATAAACTAATAGAGTATCAGAAAAAAATGTGTATAAGCTTAAAATAATTCCATTAGCATTTTCAGTACTTAGAGCCCCACTTCTACCCAACGTTCTAAAATCTTCACCTCTGATTTTACAAAAATGTGTCATTAAATGGCAGAACCTAAAGCAATAAGCTGAGGGGCTGGGTTGGAATCATGCCTGACTCTCCCACTCACTGCTTACATAAATTTAGGCACTCGAGCTACTAAACCAGTCTGAGCCTCAACTTCATCTATAAAATGGGCATCCTGTGGTTCCTACTGAAGAAAATCCACTGGAGTGAAGACATCAACCTATGTAATATCGACTTACAAACTAAAAAAATAGGAGATAGTTTATTACTTTAACATGCAGATTCACAGTAGCACATGTATATAAATTTTTTTAACATCTTTATTGGAGTATAATTGCTTTACAATGGTGTGTTAGTTTCTGCTTTATAACAAAGTGAATCAGTTATACATATACATATGTTCCCATATCTCTTCCCTCTTGCGTCTCCCTCCCTCCCACCCTCCCTATCCCACCCCTCTAGGTGGTCACAAACCACCGAGCTGATCTCCCTGTGCTATGCGGCTGCTTCCCACTAGCTATCTATTTTACGTTTGGTAGTGTATATATGTCCATGCCACTCTCTCACTTTGTCACAGCTTACCCTTCCCCCTCCCAATGTCCTCAAGTCCATTCTCTAGTAGGTCTGTGTCTTTATTCCCGTCTTACCCCTAGGTTCTTCATGACCTTTATTTTTTTCCCCTTAGATTCCATATATATATATATGTGTTAGCATACGGTATTTGTTTTCCTCTTTCAGATTTACTTCACTCCGTATGACAGACTCTAGGTCCATCCATCTCACTACAAATATCTCAATTTCGTTTCCTTTTATGGCTAAGTAATATTCCATTGTATATATGTGCCACATCTTCTTTAACCATTCATCCGATGATGGACACGTAGGTTGCTTCCATGTCCTGGCTATTGTAAATAGAGCTGCAATGAACATTTTGGTACATGACTCTTTTTGAATTATGGTTTTCTTAGGGTATGCCCAGTAGTGGGATTGCTGGGTCGTATGGTAGTTCTATTTGCAGTTTTTTAAGGAACCTCCATACTGTTCTCCATAGTGCCTGTATCAATTTACATTCCCACCAACAGTGCAAGAGGGTTGCCTTTTCTCCACACCCTCTCCAGCATTTATTGTTTGTAGATTTTTTGATGATGGCCATTCTGACCGGTGTGAGATGATATCTCATTGTAGTTTTGATTTGCATTTCTCTAATGATTAATGATGTTGAACATTCTTTCATGTGTTTGTTGGCAGTCTGTATATCTTCTTTGGAGAAATGTCTATTTAGGTCTTCTGCCCATTTTTGGATTGGGTTGTTGGTGTTTTTGTTATTGAGCTGCATGAGCTGCTTGTAAATCTTGGAGAGTAATCCTTTGTCAGTTGCTTCATTTGCAAATATTTTCTCCCATTCTGAGGGTTGTCTTTTGGTCTTGTTTATGGTTTCCTTTGCTGTGCAAAAGCTTTTAAGCTTCATTAGGTCCCATTTGTTTATTTTTGTTTTTATTTTCGTTTCTCTAGGAGGTGGGTCAAAAAGGTTCTTGCTTTGATTTATGTCATAGAGTGTTCTGCCTGTTTTCCTCTAAGAGTCTGATAGTGTCTGGCCTTACATTTAGGTCTTTAATCCATTTTGAGTTTATTTTTGTGTATGGTGTTAGGGAGTGCTCTAATTTCATACTTTTACATGTACCTGTCCAGTTTTCCCAGCACAACTTATTGAAGAGGCTGTCTTTTCTCCATTGTATATTCTTGCCTCGTTTATCAAAGATAAGGTGACCATATGTGCGTGGGTTTATCTCTGGGCTTTCTATCCTGTTCCACTGATCTCTATTTCTCTTTTTGTTCCAGTACCATACTGTCTTGATTACTGTAGCTTTGTAGTATAGTCTGAAGTCAGGGAGCCTGATTCCTCCAGCTCCATTTTTCGTTCTCAAGATTGCTTTGGCTATTCGGGGTCTTTTGTGTTTCCATAGAAATATGTATATAAATTTATATCTAAAAATTCATATGCTGCTGCTAGGTGCAAACTTCAAATATGATTCGCCAGTGGGTGGTGACTATTAGCAGGTGACAGGCGACCACCGCAGTGATTGAACAGGGCAGTGGCTGACATATTTCAGCTTCTTTAAAAATGATGCTAACCCAGCAATCACCCCAGGGCTGGAAGCCAGTGATATTGACGGTCCAACTGGGAGACTGCTTGCAACAGCAGAGTTACTGAGTTTAAAAGCTTACGCTCTTCAAGTTTTCTTTCCAAAGATGTCCTAGATAAATGAATTTGCATGAAGAAATAGTAAAAAAAAGCAAATATCCCCAACTCCTTCAGCACACAGCTGTTAAATTACAGATTCTGTAAACCAAATCAATTCTACATACATTTCTAAGCACCTCCTCTGTACACAGCAGACACTGGGCTACATGGGGGAGGTACAGAGAGAGACGAATCAAGGCCTGGTGGCTGCTACACTTTCCCAAGCATGGGGGCTGGCCTCAGGTGGCCTTCTTACCTGTTCCCCAGCACTAATCCTAAAATGGCACCTCCCTCATCACCTGGCTTTTTAGCCGATGCCTGTCCTCATTTCAACCCCACTAGCCACGTGACAAGGCGGGGCATGCTGTCTGTTTGCTCTTGGAGACTGAACGCCCTCTGCTATCATCCCAGTTCCCTCCACGATGTGTCTGAGTAACCTGGAGCTGTTGCTGTTCCCTGGGGTCTCGCAGGAAGGAAAGACAAGTATTTAATGAGGCCCTCCCAGTGAAGGGGATTATAACTAAATAAACATCACATTCGGCAGCTTCACCTGCTGATTTACCTAAAATATATACCGCCGTTATTGACTCTCCTTTCCACAAGCTGCATTTCATTATCTTCAAAGGTGACAGTGGGAAAGAGAACCACACGGGCCAACATCTGTCAGTGGCAAGCTGGGCGAGTAAGCAAGAGATGTCCCCATGCTGCCTGGTTCCCAGGGTGGCCCTGGGTGGCGGCTCATCCCAAGGAGGTCCACATCCCAGTACCTGTCCTGATCACAGGGGGCACCTGCAACAGCCCTTCCTGTTGGTCCCACTCAAGGGAGGTCTTGGCCCAGATGTCACCCTCCCCCTGCCCAGAGAGCCAGGAGACAGGCATTGCTCTCTCCCATCACTGACATCCCATTTTAATTCTTCTCTCTCTTCTCAAACATCAAATTTTTTTCCACCTTCCTTTGGAAAAAAAAATTAAAAGCCCATCAACTTCCTTTGCTTCGCTAATGATTTGCTAGTCCAATCTCAATTACTGTAAAATGGGATACACAGATAGCTCAAATTTCCTCCACAAAAGGATCTGCACTTGACAGGAAGCGACCCAATTTCCACAATTATCTCCCTCACAAAATCCATCCATAACAGTGATAACCACAGGGCTGTGTTTTGCTCAAGCTGTAAATGGGGATAGATGCCTGGACAAAGGAGCTCTTCTTTCCCCGTCGTTTCCTGATTTGTGAATGTATTTATTTGAACCTTCTCACGGAAACCTAAAAATTCCATCACACTCAGCAAATCGCCAACATGGAAAGCTGTCGCCTCTCCGTGAAATGCCCTCCTCACTGTTACACCCTGCAAATATCTTCGACTCTAAGTTCAAGCTCCCCTTCATGGGGAAGGCTTCCCTGACCATGTGCACCCTTCGCCTGGAGCACCATCCTTTAGTGATGAGTAATGCAGGGCAGAGGCTCCCAAGCTCTTCTGCACATTGGAATCACCTGAGGATCTGGAACGACTACTGACTCTTGGCTTTCACACTGGGATTCTCATTTAACTGATCTGAGCTGCCACCTGGGCACTGGGATGCTTAAAATCTCCCCAGGTGATCCGAATATGCAGTCACATATACAGGAAACAAGCATAAAGGTAAAGGGAATTCACATGTGATTTCAGGGCTGGCATGACCCACTCCCTCGTCCCCCACGACTGGGCCTGTTATTGAATTCCCCTGAGCCTGAACACGTCCACCGCAAAATACGATGGCTCTGAGAATAGGCACCAGATGTGGTGAGTTTATTAAATGACATAATCTATTTAAGATACTTATCACATAGTGGTAAGTGCTGGGGACAGTCAGGAAAATGCCCCCCCCCAACCAAGATGCCTATGCCCTAATCACTGGAATATGATTTAGATAATTTAGATCATGAGAATCTGGACTTTTGAACTGATGACATCACAGAGAGACCTTGCCTGTCTTCTGCATTTGGGCTGGATGTGAAACTTTGGGGTCCAGAGGTGGACTGGAATAGACAGAATAATGCCCCGCCCCCAAAATGTCCACTCCTTAATCTGTCCCAGCTGACTGCACCAGAAGTCCATTCCTTACCCAAGGACAATTCACTGGCTGACTAGAGCCACAACTTGGCCTGGTAGGAAGGGTTAGATCCAGACTGGATATATGAGAAGACAGGCATATTCTCTCTCTCAAGAATCTGAACTCATTAATACAGATTCTGTCCAGGAGTAATGGGGCCAGAAATGAAAAGATGCACAAGCTCTGAGGCAGCAAGGGGTCGACTGAGCAGAAGTTATGACTCAGTGAAGTGAAGGCTGGCAGAAGCCACCAGGCAGAGAAATACATACACAATTAGGGAGTGAACAATGTCCTGCGCAATGGGAACAATAAGATGCCCTGGTCCCTGAGAGACATCCAGGATCCTTCCTGTTATGAAATCATACCCCAGGCTCTGGGATGCCAGGCTGCACGGCTATTCGGAGATTCTAGAGACACTCTTCCTCCTGCAGAAATTCCTGCTGTGCATGGCCTTACAATGCCACACCCCTTCTTCCTGGGGTGGGGTTTGGAAGGGGGGGGCTGTAAAAACTAGCCTGAGGCTCACTCTGGTGCACTTATATGTACCTCGCATCTGAACCCTTAACTACATCACTCTTCACATCTCGCAGCTGGCAAAGTCACAAGATCATGAATGTCACCGTCTCCCAGACTGGCCTTGGGTTTTCAAATCATGGCTCCACTAAGTACCAGTTATGCGAGCTTTGGCAAGTCCCTTGAAGTCTTTGGGTCTCTGTGAAGCTGGGAAGTTGGGACCTTGCCCCTAATGGTTGCTGAGTAGCATAAATACGATGACATATGCAAACTGCCTGGTGCTACAGGAGAGATTCATTCCATACTGTTTGCCCTCCCTTCCCTCTATTTCATCTGCATATCATTCTTAGGAAGGAAAAGAGAAATTTCCGATATTTATTTCCTATACCATATACATATTAGTTTTTCGATACATATGCGTCAAAATGAAGCAGGAAACAATTACCAAGAACGATTTCTGCTGTGATATGAAATCTGATATGTTAACCTGACTCTCAGGCTCTAGTCCAGCACATCTCCCCAGACTCACAGCTCAGTCCACCCTCCTCACAGGAAATACACACTATGGCCACACTAGGTTGGGCATAGACCCTAGAGCACACCTTGGTGACCCAATGCCACACCTCCTCACCTAATCAAACTCAGCCCACTCTTTGAGGTCCCATCTGGAAACAGATGACAAACTCTAAACAGTATTATTGCCAAGAATTAATACAGAGATTATGTACCCAAGGGTGGGCTGTGTTGAAGGGAAACCCTGAAGGACAGGCCAGGGTGTCAGGGCTAGAACAGCAGAACTGTTACCTCTCCTAGGCTTGAAGGGGTGAGAGAAGGGATGGGCGACTGGAACTGAGAGGGGACCCAGTAGAAAAAGTTGCCTTAAAAGGAGCCGTGACCTTCAGTCTAGGATACAGCAAGCCCAGGGCAACCCAGCCAAGAGAAAGTCTAAAAGCCGATCAAAACACACAGACTTGGGCTTCCCTGGTGGCGCAGTGGTTGGGGGTCCGCCTGCCGATGCAGGGGATGCGGGTTCGTGCCCCGGTCCGGGAGGATCCCACGTGCCGCGGAGCGGCTGGGCCCGTGAGCCATGGCCGCTGAGCCTGCGCGTCCGGAGCCTGTGCTCTGCAACGGGAGAGGCCACAGCAGTGAGAGGCCCGCGTACCGCAAAAAAACAAACAAAAAAAACAACAAAAAAACCCCACAGACTTCACTCTGCTTCCCGCCCACCCTTTAGCCTCCTGCTAGAACTCAGCGATGGCTAATTCCAAGAAGAGGCCAAGAGGCCAGGAAGCCCATGGATGCAGTCCACCCAGGTTAGCCTTCCTCCCGGAGGGAGGAAAGGAGGATGGAGGGGAGCACAGTGCTCTCAGGAAGGGCAGGCCGAAGACAGCCAGCTCAAGGTCCAAGGGCAGCCCCTCCTCCATGAAAAATATTCTGTCACAGACCATACTCTTCAACATTCCTAAGGAACTTCAAAGACTACATGTCGCCTTGTGACAGAGCATGAAACAGAAGGGAGAAACAAAGAAAGGAAAACATAATTGCATTTGTGATTATACTGCTGTGTGCCACATTCTGTGATAAGCATTCGACATGCCTCATCTCATTCATCTTTACAACCTGGGGAGGTATTATTATCTCTGTTTGTAGTAGTGGAAACTGAGGCACCGAACTGATGAAACATCAAGCCCCAGGTAGATCCAGATCTAGAACCCAAGTGCATCTGTCTCCCAGTATCACAAAGTTTCCATAAATCCAGCCTGCTGTGCATACATTGTCATTTTCTGATCTACCTACATCTTGTCCCTTGATGAGTATGAAGGCCACCTGAAGGCACAGACCATCTTCTATTCCTCTTGCATCTCCGTTTGCCCCTGTGCTAATGAGATGCAAGCAAGTCCCACATAGAGCTGAATAAATAAAATCACAAAAATCTTTGAAATCCCCACAATCCTATTTTTCTTCAGTTTAAAAATAACCTGTTTTGCCAAACAGTCAGAAACTTCTTTTCCCTCTTTAAACAGATTCTTTTTTTTTTTTTTTTTTTACACACATCTCATATTGGGATTCACAACTCATCACTCCTGCAAGAAATACCCCCAGGCTCCTTGTCTATTCAGGCAAGCACTTGGTAAATTTGGAAAGCAGTTTAGATGAATTTCTGCCTGCCAAGTACAGGATTCTGGGTAGACTTCTCTTATACAAAGTTTGAAAAGAAATATTACGCTTGTTTCCTCAAGTACATCCAACAATAGCTTTTTAAATGGACTCTGGTTAAAGTCTTTATTACTAACAAAAAAAACTCCACAAAATCATTAATAATACAGCAGTGCAGTTCTGTGTAGCTGACGTTATGTGTGTGTAATGTTACCTGGGTGAGTGTTTCTAAAACCTCCAAGTGCCTTGCTGACACTTCATCATTAACTCCGTTTGCCTTCTCTGCGGCGTAGCAAAGGTGAGCTAGCCTGAGCTCCACGTGGAGGTTGAGGCCTGAGGCCCAAACAGCTCGCTTCCTCTGTTCCGCACTTGGCTCCCATTTTAATTTGATGGGAAGACAACAAGCCTTGTCAGAACACAGCAACGGGGAGAGGAAAAGATCTCCAGCTTCTCTTAGGAGGGTGCCCTCAGGTCTCCCCTTTTTCTCTGAGCGCATTTGACACTTCCTTTCTAACGACTGTCACCGGTTGCCAAGCACTTTCCTGTCCGCACACTCATTTCATCTTCATGACAACTCAGTAAGGTGAGTTTTGCTGTCCCTATTCTGCTATGTTTGGACAAGAAGAGATGGGCCAGCAGTTTCTCAGCCGGGAAGTGTTGACAATAGGACCGGAATCCATGTCTTCTGGATTCCAAGATCTTCTTTTCACACCTTGACTCCTAGATCTACATTATGCTTTCCTGTAGATTATCTAGAGTTAAAATTAATACTGTGGGGGTGGGGATGAGGGTGGGATGAGAGTAACAGGGCAGGACCCTTTTGCTAGTATGGCTAGTAGGTTAGCTGGTCCCATCCCTCCTCTCTCAGCCCCAGCTGGTAAGACACACCTTCTTTGTTTGCTGACTCTAGGCCACACCACTTCCCCTATCTGATGAATCTGTACCTTTGCACAGCCATCTGGGCCAAAGCCGGTGGGGTCACTGACCCCAATAAAATGATACCTTTTCCCTCTCTGGAGGCAACTTCAGCCTCTAGTCATTTAAATTTACAGTCTAAATTAGTATTCATTAGGGATAAAAAGATCAAGATAGAGATAACAATATTAATATTAAATGGCTTCCAAGACCCAAATTGGTAAATGAAGGACTCCAGATTTTTAATTAGGTTTATCTCTAAAAAGTGAGCCAGTCTCCATTAGGTGCCCATTAACTGGAATTTTCCAGAAAGCAACCAGCTGGTCCTGCAAAGAGCCACTCACTCGACATTTGTGATTCTCTAGGTATTACCAGCCAATATCCGTCCACGGAGGAAGGGATATATGATCAGAGGGAGCCTGAAAAGATCTCTTCCCTCAGGAATTCCAGGGGGAAACACGCACAAAAAAATCAGTGGTTAAAAGTGGGGACATTAAATACTCCTTTGAAAAATTTCATGAAAGCTATGTCTGAATCCCTTGCCCCAAGCTCAAGTCAAGAACTTAAGATGGGAATTAAAAAAAAAAAAAAAAAATTCAATAGCGAAACATAACACCCATATATTTTAAAAGTACCACTTAAAAACTGTCAGGATGATGTACAATGACTTTTCACCTCCTTTGATCCATTTTGTTGGCACCGTGCCATGAAATCACAATTAAAATAAGAAGTTGCTTCTAATAAAACCAGGATTCTACGGCTAAAAGGTATGTTCACCTTTGTGTGTCCAAATAAAATTCTCTTAATGCCCTTGGAAAAACAAACTAGAAATCTGGATCCTCATTTGAAAGACTGAGAAACTAGGGCTCTGAGGAGGAAGGTGACTTACCACTTACTAGAAGTGGCTGTATCCAAGTTAAAATTGAAGGCCTTGGGCTTCCAGCCTTGAGTTTTAAAGCTAGAAAGGATCTTGGATATCATCAAGACCATGGCCTAGAGTCTTCATTTTTCAAATGAAGAACTGTATCTTAGAGAGGTTGAATGGATTGCCGGAAGTCACTCAATTAGTAAGTTACACAGAACAATTAGCCAGGTCCCCTGATTCCTAGTCCATTTCTGACACCACTAGGGTCCAATGTGTACACCATTCTAACATGAGCTACAGAGAGAACTTCCATATGATTTCATATTATTAGACAATTTCTAACGTCATTCACTTTTACAGAATTCCTGTTCCATGAACAAGTTGTTTTTGAAACATTTCAAAAAGCATAAAAGAGCCCTTTAAAAGAATTCAAGGAGAGTAAGACTTCCGCCCGCACTACAGAAGGTGCCCTCTGCTCAGAATTTACCAAAACTCAGCTTCGCAGGATGACATTCTAGAAACTGTTTCCCTAGAACGTTTCAGGCAGAGGAGAGAGAGCGCTCAGGGAACTATCTCCTACCCAGAGGAAATAACTCAGCATGCTACAAGCAAATAACTCCCAACAACCTGGGCCAATTAATTTCTAATAAAGAGCTCTACTCAGAGATGTTAAAACATTAAATTAAATGTTACATTACCCATGTGATCAGACTGCGAAGCACAGCTCCTGAAGAGACAGCTGTCTTGGACCTTGTGGGAGCCCAGAGCCACCCCGCAAAGAAGGAAAGGCAAAGTTCACAGCTGGGAATCATAATCAGGAGTTTCAGTGATTGCCAGAGAAGGGGTTTGGCAAGGTGTGATCACATGGGAAGAAACTAAGTGTTCTGCCGTGAACACCAATCAGGGCAAGGGGCATTCAAACACAGCTCCACTCCCACCTCCAACTCCAGACATATTTCTTTACTCGTTCAGTCGACAGAGTTTAACGTACTGACTGCAGGCTGTTTGCCATGCATTGTTCAGTTGTGGTAACGTGGCTTATGTCCTAGTGAAGGAAGACAGACAAAAATGTATAAATGCAGGCAGACCTCAGAGATGTTGTAGGTTTGGCTCCAGACCACCTCAATAAAGCAAATATGGCAATAAAGCAAGTCACATGAATTTTTTGGTTTCCCAGTGCATATAAAAGTTATGTTTACACTAAAATGCAGTCTGTTTAGTGTGCAATACCGTTAGGTCTAAAAAAACAACATACATATCTTAATTAAAAAACCCTTTATTACTAAAAAATGCTAACCATCATCTGAGCCTTCACTGAGTCATCATCTTTTTGCTGGTGGAGAGCTTGAAATAACTTCGAGAATTACCAAAATGTGACACAGAGACATGAAGTGAGCAAACATTGCCGGGAAAATGGCACCAATAGACTTGCTCAATGCAGCGTTGTCACATACCTTCAGTTTGTTAAAAAGCAGTATCTGAGGGCTTCCCTGGTGGCACAGTGGTTGAGAGTCTGCCTGTTGCGGGGGACGTGGGTTCGTGCCCCGGTCCGGGAGGATCCCACATGCCGCGGAGCGGCTGCGCACGTGAGCCATGGCCGCTGAGCCTGCGCGTCCGGAGCCTGTGCGTCCGGAGCCTGTGCTCCGCAACGGGAGAGGCCGCAACAGTGAGAGGACCGCAAAAAAAAATAATAATAATAAAAAAAAGCAGTATCTGAGAAGCACAATAAAGCGAAGCACAAATTAAACAAGGTATGCCTGCATGCAATATGTCAGATGTTGGGAAGTTCTGGGAAGGAAAATAAGGCTGGAGAGGGAATAAGAAGTGCTGGAAAGGGGAACATTCTCCAATGAGTAGTCAGGGAAGGCCTCACTGAGATGCCACTGAGCACAACTTTTAAGAAGGTAAAGGTGACACCACTCAGACTTGGGGGAAGAGCATTTCAGACAGGGGACAGCAAGCGCCAAATCCCTCAGCAGAAATATGCCCAGCATCTTGGAAGAGCAGTGAAGAGGCTGTGTAACCGAGCAGGACCCTCTGAGGCCTTCTCAGAATAAACCTCCACCCATGTGCTCTGCCTACCCTTTGTCTGTGGAAAAACTTCAGTCAAAGAATAAATGTAACCAGAGAAGTGAAAAAATGCAGAAAAACATAAAAACAGATAAGCAAGACAAAATAGTAATACTTTAGACATTAAACAAAGTCAGGGACCTCTAGTTCCTCCTCAAGGACTATAGATAAGATTCTGAGCCATGTCCTTTGAACTGTTATGCAGATACTGAACCCCCAGCAGGTGGAAGAAGTTAACTGTATGCTGCCCACAAGCACACAGACCCCAGACCAGCTGGAACCAGAAGGTTAATGACCATTACCTCATCACCAACCGATCAGAAGAATGTCCATGAGCTGACCACGCCCTGCTCCTTGAACACTGTAAGACTCCCCACTACCCCCTCCAGGGGAGCTGGCAGGGGAACACACAGTCTTGAGGGCATTAGCCTGCTGTGGCCCCCTTTGCCTGGCAAAGCAATAAAGCTCTTTCTGTCTGCTTCACCCAAAATTCTGTTTCCGAGATCTAATCCAGCACCAGTATACAGAGGCCGAATTTCAGCAACAGCTGGTGTGGACCAGCGGGGAGGAAGAAAGAAGCAAAAGGTGAGGCCTCAGTGAGGCCAGAGCCAGGCACCGGGGCAGAGAGGATGGGGTCCTTGCCCTTAAGCAGCTGACAGTCTAGTAAAAAGCAACGCAGCCCACCAGGCTGGGTTTTTCTGGCTTCACCATTCCTTTTTTTTTTTTTAAGTTATTTATTTTTGGCTGTGTTGGGTCTTCGTTACTGCTCGCGGGCTTTCTCTAGTTGTGGCGAGCGGGGGCTACTCTTCCTTGAGTTGTGCGGGCTTCTCACTGCGGTGGCTTCGTTGCGGAGCGTGGGCTCTAGGTGCGGGGGCTTCAGTAGTTGTGGAGCGCGGGCTCAGTAGTTGTGGCTCCCCGGCTCTAGAGCACAGGCTCGGTAGTTGTGGCGCATGGGCTTAGTTGCTCCGCGGCATGTGGGATCTTCCTGGACCAGGGCTTGAACCTGTGTCCCCTGCATTCACTAGCCAAACAGTGCTGGAAAGGAAAACCCTCGTGAATTGAGAACAGTCATAACTTCATCTCATCTATCCCACTAATCCTGCTCCTGTCACTAGAGTGAGATGATTTCAAAACACTAGCCTCCCACGTGTCATCTCTCTTCCTCTGCAGAGCAGCCACGTGGGTTTAATATTTTCATCTCCATGTCACAGGTAAGAAACTTAAGACACAGAGAGTTCAGTTCTTGCTCAAGAAAATACAGGTAGTGTCAGAACCAGGATCTGAACACAGGTCTTTGTGACGCTGAAGGCCACAGCTATGAGGTCCTTGTTATGACAGCATAGGAAAATGATGGCTGGAAGCAACATGCAACATGGAAAGGGTCATATGGCCTCTTGACGGCTGTGGCTGTCCTAGTGACTCAGCGTGTCACGCAGGATGGTGGAACAAAGTGTTCTCTCCCACACTGAGAGAGCTGGGCAGTCCCACGTGGGGATGTCCCCATTCCATGGGTGGAAGACTAAACCTGTCTGGCTTCTACTGGTAAGTCTGGCTTCCAGAGCCTGATCACTGGGAAACTGAGGCAGCTAACTAGGTCCCCCAGGCTTAGAAAGCTAAGCTTTAAAAGAGACAGACAGACAGACATCAAATTCTCTGTAGCTGTCTTAGAAGGATGGGGTTTATTCCTCTCTGAAGGGAAGACTTCCTGCCTCCAACCCACCTGAAGAAGAGGAAAGAAAATCATTTACGCAGATCAGCACATGTTATGGCACTGGACCTTGCTCCCAATATACCAAGATCCAGTTTAACTCACAGGAGAAATGAACATGTTCTGGTTGCTTTTCTCCCTGGAATGTCCCACACCTTTTTTTCCCAACAGAAATCTATATCCAGGCAAAGGTCACCAGTGGACACCCCAACTCAAGCCAATTTAACCCGATATGACTGTTGTCAGTGTGTTGTCGATATGTACACATCTTTCTTCTCAATGGACTGTGAAACAAAGGCAACACATAGCATGAGGATAATGATGATAAAAATAACAGCAGCCATGAGGTGACGTCAATCTTAGACTGAATTCCTGGTTCTGAACCTGTTTCTTAACCTCTCGGAGCCTAAATTCCTCATCTCTGAAATATGAATACTAATATTTATCTCACAACTTTACTATTACGGGGGACAAAACGTATGTAAAATTCCTGGTTCACAGTAGTTCCTAGTAACTGAGGGCTGTTATTCTCCATTAAGATAAAGGTGAATATGATTTTCATGGCACTTTTTCCATCCATAATCTCAGCTGATCCCCCAAACAAGTCCCTAGCCCTTAATTTGGGGTCTTTCACTTAGCAGTTGCTCAAAAAAGAGAATTCAGAGCTAGAAGAAGAGTTCTGAAACCATCTCAGCCTCTCATTTTACAATTAGGAAACTGAGGCTCAAAGAGGGGACATATTATACTTTCACCTAAGCAAACACCTTCTACAATAATTCAGAGACCTCTTCTTGATGATAAATTTAGCCAAAGACATCGTGGCCTCAGAAGCTAAATGCCATAGGGAACATCACCAGGGCGTGGACAAATGCACTCAGGATCAAATGTAGTTGTCGTGATATCCAGAATGATCCAAAGGCTTTATTTAAACTCCATTTTACATAGGCGCGTGGAGGAAAGTGCCCTGTGCCTCGAATGCAAACTGGTCCCCGTTTTACACTGGACTCTTGCTCAGGGAAATGAAGGCCAAACTTTTCAAAGGTTCTAATTGGCAGAAAAGTGGCTGGTGGGCAGCAGGGCTGTGTGCAAACCTCAACCCTGTTGCTTTCCACCTGTTTCTCCACTTGCTTGTTATCCAAGGGCTCCAGGAGGCCAGTTCCACACTCGGTCTAATTGAACAGGGGCGCTTCTGCAAGACTGAATTGTCTGCTTGAACAAGGCAGGGCCGGTAGATTCCGACTCTCAACCCTCCTCCCTCTCATCAGGACCCTGGCTGGGCTGGTGCCTTTGCCCAGGAATCCTGGGATGAAGCCCTCTGTAAAAAGGTTCTGTGCCTCCCTGTCTCATTCTCCCAGAGCAGACGGGGTGCTAAAATTAAGGATGCAGAGGGACTTCCCTGGTGGCGCAGTGGTTAAGAATCCTCCTGCCAATGCAGGGGACACGGGTTCGAGCCCTGGTCCGGGAAGATCCCACATGCCACAGAGCAACTAAGCCCGCATGCCACAACTACTGAGCCTGCGCTCTAGAGCCCGCAAGACACAGCTACTGAAGTCCGCACGCCTACAGCCCATGTTCTGCAACAAGAGAAGCCACCGCAATGAGAAGCCCGCGCACTGCAACGAAGAGTAGCCCCCACTCGCCGCAACTACAGAAAGCCCGCGCCCAGCAACAAAGACCCAAGGCAGCCAAAAATAATAAATTTATTTTAAAAATAAATAAAAATAAAATAAAATTAAGGATGCAGAACCCCAGTTTTCAAGCACTTACTGTTTCTGTGGAAAGGACGCTTAGGCTAAAAGTTAGAAAGAGTGGGGTAAAAGCAATTGAGAATGGGGCCTCAGGGTGGGAGGGAAAGAATGCAGGGTTGGGACTGTGTTCATCTGTGTCCTTCTCCCTGCACGGCTTTGAGCAAGTGTCAACTTTCCTGCAACCTCATGTGGTCCCCACATTGTGACTTTCTGAGGCCCCATGGACTTCTTCCTCCATGGCCTTTCTCCATAAAAAAAAAAAAAAAATGTTAAAAATTCCATTCTATGACTGTGTTGGTCTAACAATAAATGTAATCTTCAACCCTAAAAGTTCATCTCCTTCTTCTGATTTTAAAAGAAATTGAAACATTTACCGTGGGCTACTAAAAATACGGTAGGACCTGAGGCACCATGCTATTGCTCTAATGGCTAAATGACCATGGTCTTCTAAACTGAAAAACGGAACTGATAGCACCTTCCTCTCAACACGCTGTGAGCATTAGTGGTTTAATCTATAATTCATCCAGCACAATGCCTGGGATCCAGCAGATGCTCAATGGCTCTTAATATTACATTATTGTTATTACTGAGAAAATGTAACTCAGCCATTCTTCAAAGACTGTGAGCCTTTTGGAAGGAGAGAGGCATGAGTTTGCTCCCTGTGCGATTTACTCATTTATCAGCTCCTCCGAATATCCCCATAGCTATGGGACCGTGGCCAGTACTCAATAGAGGCACATACTGAAAAATGACAACGAACTTGAAAGGAAACATTTTCCCTCCAAAGAGAAACTTTACCAAAACTATCTTCATTGGCTATTAATTAATTCTTATATACATAAACATATGTATAAATAATTTTTATATGTGTATATATATATAAATATCAGAGCATTTAACAAAATCAATGTCCCAGGCTCTGCGGGCTGAAACTGAAGCTGGGGTCTGGAAGACCCCCGGGGTGTCCCACAGATCTCTCTACTCCTTAGGATGCTCTTTAAAAAAAAGAAATGGGCAGATCCGGAAAGAATATATCGATATCTATCTATCTACATATATGAATCACTCTGCTGTACACCAGACACTAACACAACATTGTAAACCAACTATACCTTAACAACAAAAAATTAAAAAAGGAACGGACAGACGGAAGGAAGGAGAGATCAATGGAAGAAAGGAATGAATCCATGGTTAAACAGTTGTGAAAAGACTTCATTATATAATGGTCCCCAATCCCTTGAAAAATCATAATGAATATGAGGATATTAAAAATTGCTGAAAGATCGTTTTTTTAAGGAAACCCGCTTTACCTTTATGACCCAAAATTTCACAATGTGTTTAAGAAGTGTTTTCCCCGGCATGACTATAAATCTCCCATCTGATCTGGGAAGTGCCCACCACCCCAGCTGTCTTCCTGTTCTTTCTACATCAGGGTCTCTTTTCAGTTGCTGTTCCTTCCTAGGTTCCTTCTTACCTTACAGGTCTCCCCTCAGATGCCACTCTTTAAAGGGGCCTTTCCCTGCAGGTCACCCAACCTGCAGCAGCCTCCCAATGTCCCTCCGACCAGTTATTATCTCTATCATTTCAACCTCTATTTTACAGTATTTATTGATATTTCATCTAAAACGTATCAGTAATGTTCTTGCTTAGTCCATCTAACCCCTTGAGGGCAGGCAGTTTTCCTGACGTCTTCGTGTCTTTATAGCCACTTCAATGAGAACAGCAGTGTCAGAGAGCACACACCTCAATAAATACTGGCTGGCTGGGCGGATGGGCGGATGGGTGGATGGGTGAGTGGGTAGAACACAACTATTACATGATCTGTAGAAAATGCCTTAGCCTTCTGGGTCTTCCCCATCTATGATGAAGGACTTAACATTTAAAGTTCCTTCTAGTATTGTTATTTAAAGTACAGCATCGATAAAAACACCATCTATTAAGTATTTATTATGTGGCAAGGAACTTCTCCTGGTGTTATTTTGTTCAACTTAATCTTTAAAACAACTCTGAGAAGTGTTTACTATCCCAATTTAAAGATGATGAAACTGAGGACGAAACCTGTTATCTCCGACAGGTTGAATCCATCACCCAAGCCTACTGCCCTGTCCTAAGCCAGTGCTGTTTCTACTACATTATGAATCTATAAGCCAGAAGGAAATAGTGGTGCTCTCTATTGCAAAAGGAACAGGAGTGAGGGAACAGGTGAGGCATTTTGCACATAATTCAGTTCACTGTGTACTAGTCTATGCCTGGAAAACAAGAAGCATTTCCTGAGTCAGTAGATTTTTAAAAAGCCTGGCTTTAGATCTATACAAACGTCTTCCACTTTTTAATAAAATCTTTGGCATTTTATTTGCAGCACTTGTTCTAAATCATCTCTCTACTTGACAGTCAGGCGCCATCCACCTTCCCCCTCACGTGGAGAGTTTATTTTCTCTTGGAGAGCAATTACCAGACAAATGCCAGGCTACAGAAGGTGTTTCTCCAGCAGCAGCATCTGTCTCCTTGGCAGGCTCCTCAGGCAATTTTACTGGCAACGTTAAAATGGCCAGGGGGTCAGACAGAGCTCAGCTGCCCACAAGCCCACAGGCGGCCTACCAGCCTCTGCCCGAATGTCTCCAAAAAGAAGCAGGCTTGGACCCACCTCCAAAGTCAAAGATCGGCCAAAGCCAGCTCTAGCTCGATGAGGACCAGTTGGACCATCCTGGTTTCTGCTGGGAGCCAAGAAATTCCCATGATCCTCTTTGCTAAACAAACTGGCAATAACAACGACCTGTTTAAGGGCACAAAGGCACCCAGGTTTTTGTGATGATCGGCAAATACACGCTGGGGTAGGCAGCCTCTAAAAGGGCCCCCAGCAAGCCCTGACTCATGGTACTCATGCCTTTGGTAACCCCCTCCCCTCTGAGTATGAGCTGGACCTAGTAGCCCATTTCTAGTAATTAGAATATAGCAAAAGTAATGAGATGTCACTTGATAAATCAGGTTACAGAAAGGCTCTGGCTTCCTTCTTGCTGGCCACCCCTCGCCCTCCCGTCCGCTTGCTCTGATGGAAGTCAGCTGCCATATTTGTGATCGGCCCTACGGGGAGACCCACGTGGCAAGGAGCTGAAGGAGGCCTCTGGCCACCAGCCTGTGAGGAATGGAGGCCTGCCAACAGCCACTAGAGTGAGCTTGGAAACAGATCCATCCCAGGCCAGCCTTGAGATGGATGCAGCAGCTCTGGCCAACACCTTGACTGCAGCCTTGTAAGAGATCCTGAGCAAGAACACCCAGCTAAGGCCACCTACCCAAACCGGGGAATCATCAGCGCCTGTTGCTCTAAGATGCAAAGGTTGGGGGCAGTTTGTTATGCAGCAATAGTTAACTAACAGGTGTTTTTAAAACAGAAAATTTTATATATATATATATATATATGTATATGTATATATGTATATGTGTGTGTATATATATATATATATATTTTTTTAATCATGTCAATATAATCACCTTTTTCAAGTCTGTTCAAATGTCACCTCCACGGGCCTCTCCCAATCCCCCCCCCCTGAAAATTACAACTCACTTCTACCGGCATTTCCATGCCACCATATAATGCATCGGCTTTTCATATTTCCTCAACTCTTAAACATTATCTTTGACACTCTGCTACTCAAAATGTGGTCTTTGAACCAGCAGCATCATATCACACGGGAGCATGTTAGAAATGCAAATCTTAAGGACCATTCCAGACCTACCGAGTCAAAATCTGCATGATAGGAAAATCTCCAGTTGACTTACAGGTACATCAATGTTTGAGAAACTCTGTTCTAACATTCTATAAGACTACCTTATTTATGAAATTTTATTGGGTTTTTTTTTCTGTCTCCCACCTTTCCCCCAACCCCAATGAGAAGTGAGATATGGAAATCTTTTTTTTTTTTTGCGGTACGTGGGCCTCTCACTGTTGTGGCCTCTCCCGTTGCAGAGCATAGGCTCCCGACACACAGGCTCAGCGGCCGTGGTTCATGGGCCCAGCCACTCCGTGGCATTTGGGATCTTCCCAGACCGGGGCACGAACCCGTGTCCCCTGCATTGGCAGGCGGACTCTCAACCACTGCGCCACCAGGGAAGCCCTGGAAATCATTTTTGACCTTGGTTTCCACCATTTGGAAGAACCTAGCCTGCTTTTGTAAAGGTAAACACAGAAATGAGAGACATAGAGGGACTATGCTTATGAAATTTTACAATCAATGCCACTTTGATCTAAGCTCATTTGAACTGAGTTTCTGTCTCTTGTGGTCAGGAGTATTTCCAAATGGCTGGGGTCAGAGCCCTCAACAAATCCCACACCTTACTCTCAGTTTGTCCCTAGTGATGAGCTGACTGAAATCTCTCTCCCAGATGCAGCTTAAAAGATCCCAGGGACTGTAAATCAACTATACTTCAATAAAATAATTTTTTTAAAAAAGATCCCAGGGCAGATTTTGATTGGTCCTGACACATCATTTGCATCTAGTCCACTGTATCTACAGAGCTAGAGCTGAATACTAGCTCCAATCCAACCACACAACTGAGGTGGTAAAGAAACATCTCCAGAAGGAGAAAAGGGGATTTTTTTTTTCTGAAGAAGGGGAGAAAAGTGCTTAGTAAACAAAATATCAGATGCTCATTGCATTTTACAACTTTATGCCCTTTAGGTGCTGTTTCTCCACCTGGAATACCTACATAAAAGCCCTGATACCTTCACTACCTCCATAAGACTAGCAGGTTGCTACTCAGCCTCCCTGAATCAGTTCAAGAGTTATGTCCTCTTTGAGGCTCTCCCTAACTCCCAGGAGGGATGTAGAAGTTCTTCACTGATCTTACTGTATCCATCCACTCTATGGGAGAAAATAATCATGATAGTAATTTAGTGCATTTTGATTCAGCATGATAAATGCATTATTAAACACAACCTTTTATTTACCAATAAATATGCAAAGAAAAAAGAATGTTCATCCAACTCCTGAGCCTCTGGATTAAGTACTGAGGAGATGGAGCAAGGCTTGGGCTTTGCATAGTGTGTTCACATTCTGCATGTTTATTTTGACATGATTGCACCATCACAGTTCAATGGATTCTCCGCCTGCCCTTTAGAGTGGCACAATTTGTCAAGGTCATGTATAAAAATAGGTTCTTCCATCAACAACAGACATGCAGCCTCCATGTCCACCCGTTTTGCTTTTGTCCCACATCTCCCATCCCTTGCCCTCTAACGACTGCAGGTTAAAGGCCTCCCGTCATTAGCATTGGAGATCCCCACATGTCTCTCCATCTGGGAAACTCTCAGGGGTAGTGACAGATCTTAATGAATCACCTTGTCCTTTTAGAAGTGTTGCAAGGCCCTGGGGCTGCTGCTAATTACTAGACCTGTTACTGCTGTAGGTGCTGTTCTCCTTCCCCAGGAACAGCTTATTTGGAGAGTTGGGGGAGAGCTATGGAGATGGGCATCTGCATCCTGGCAGAGCTCACAGACCGGTTCCCAAGATCTACTATCAGCAGCTGAGGAGTGGCGGAGGGCAAATTTGGGTCAGTAGGAGTAGCTGCAAATAAGAGCAACTGGCTGACTCCTCAGTAGTTTTTCTACTCATGTATCTGGAATCCAGGCACTTCCTCTATATTACTCACTGATGAATGACGTCTGCTTAGGGTAAAGGATCTTGAAGGCATTGAGAGCTCTCCTTGTTTCCCCTGCTCCTTTCTCTAGGTGTTGTCCATCTCTTACCAAACAACTGTCCCTCCCCTCAACATTCAAGTACTTTGTGTGACCTCTCTGTGGCACATCAGCTCTCACATTTGCTTTGGTACACTGATGTTAGAAAGTTCTTTAACCAACACTGCCTCTTTCCCTTGCCCACCTCCCTTAGAGATGCTGAAAAAGCCAGATACTTGCTTTCTTGGCCTCCCTTCTGGCTGGAAGTGGTAATACGAATGCATTCTGGCACATAAAGAATAAGCAGGGATGGAGGTATCTTGTTTTGTAATCATTCCTTCCGGGGGATTTTTTGTTTTGTTTGTTTGTTTGTTTTGGGTTTTTTCAACCTCTGATAAAAGAAAGGAGACAAATAATGAAAGCTCTATCACACCACCCTGGCTGTCCTGGTTTCTTTCTGTTTTCAGTTAGGTTATATGAGGAGGCAGTACTTGTTTCTATGGCAGCTATCCTGGGACCATAAAGCAATTAATCTAAGGATGACACAGAGCAGAAAGAACTTGAGCCCCTAATCACATCCCTGAACTACTGCACTGATCTTGGGACCACCCACCCGACTCTCTGTTATACAAGATAACGAAATGACTTTATTCCTGGTCACTGTCAGCCAGGGTTTCATTTCGCTCTTACTAACAGTGTCATGTTCCACTTCAAATTTCTTACACTAACACTTCTTAAACTTTATAAGGTCAGAGAGCAATGAATGAAGGCACAGATCTTCCCCATATAAACATGCAAACCCCCAAGTCTTGCCTACAATTTCAGGAGCATCACAGACCCCCTACAAGTCTACCCATGGACATCCCCCAACCCATAATCTCTTGCTCGTAGAGAAACCTTTCTATAGATTATGTACACACAGTATAGGATTGTATAATCAACACTTACACGATAATCAACACCGATACGTACAATAAGGAGCACAAGGCATTTTAAATTCCTTTGTCTTACAAGATACTGTGTATCATCATCATCATTTGTTGAACGCCTACTATGTTGAAGATCACTAGGCACCTTCCTAAGCGCTCTATATGTGTAATCCCATTTGGTCTCTAAGCCCTTTGAGGTAGGTATTACTATTAGCTCCACTTTATTCAAAGGAACCGAGGCTTAGACAAAGTAAACTGCCCCAGGTCACAGGACTAGTAAATAGTAAAGTTAAAATCTAAACCCAGGCAGTCTGACTGCACAGTCCTTCTTTTAATGTCTACTTTGTGCTGCCTCAATTCTGTATAGTAGACTATGTACTATGATGAGGAAGTAGATTAACACAGTTTAGAAACTGCAACAAAATGGATGGAAATATCAACCTAAAATGTTTGATTAACTAAGGGTATCAGCTGTGCGTCCAAATTCTTTTAAATGTAAGTTGAATTTATATAGTGTGCCTCGATCTGAATAAAGGGGACAGGCTATCTTAAGTAAACTATTCCGTGTGTGGTACCTTCAGGGTTTACTTAGATTTAATAACTAATCTGAATATAAACACCACGTGCTTTCCATGTGTCAGCCACTGTTCAAGCACTTTACGTGCATTATTCTACTTAAGCTTCGTGATAAACCCATGGGATAGGGAGTGCTATCATCCCCATTTTACAGATGATGAAATCGAGGTCCAGGAAGGTAATGTGTGGAAGGACACAGAGCTGAGAGTAGCCGGGTTCAGATATCAAGCCAGGTGGAAGCTTTACCTTGAGTTAGTGTTATACTGACTCCAATTTCAGTCCTTTACTTGCATAGTCTCAGTCTAGAATCTGAACATTTATAGCTGCATTCGCATTTTACTGAGGTTAAAAATCAAGTTTCCAACATGAAGTAACAGTCCATTCCTTCCTACTTAGGACTCATGGCTTCTCCCATGGCTTGGATTTCCAGCAAAGGGGAGTCAGCCTACCCTGACGTCTCTGGTCTCGGCAGTCACCCCCTTGGGAATCTTCTCAATGCAATGGCATCAACCCTCACCTGTTGGTAGAGCACGCTCAGGTCCACTTCTGCCATCCTGACCACTCTCTCAATTCCCAAGCATTCACAGCCAGCTCTCCATATGCCCTTTTCTACACAGATGCCTAAAGGTCACTTCAAATCCAGTGTGTAACTGCATCTGAAATCACAGAATCTTAGAGAGCAAAGGGACCACACAAGGCATCTGGTAGAGCTAAAAGAATATGGTTTGGAGGTCAGAAAGCCCAGGGTTCAAATCCTAGCTCTGAGCCCATTTCTTCTGTAAAACGGAAGTAATAACTGTCCCTTTTAATAGGGCTGCGGAAGGATTAAAGAAGATAATGGATACAAACTTGCCTAGCACAGTACCTGGCACATGTCATGGGCACTCAGTGCATACTAGTCACATTTACTACTACGATCATCAACCACAAAATTTTTTTCATCTACCGCATGCATGCATCTTTCCACAATACCCACAACAGATGGCCATCCAGGCTCCGCTAGAACATTTCCAAAGATAGAGAGCTCGCTCATCGCACCATCTTCCCAGGCAGCCGGTTCTATTATTGGACGGCTCTCATTGGCAGCCAGTCTTTCCTACGTTGAGCCAAAATCTGCCTCTGTGAATTCCATTGGCCCTAGCTCCGCCCCGTGGAGCAGCACAGCACAATTCTGTTCTCTCACCACAGTCAGTCCTTCTGAAAAAAGCAATCGGGTCCTCACCACACCCTCTCTTCTGCAGGCATTCATTCCCACACACACCCTCCTTCCATGACATGATTTCTACATTATCCACTATGCTCACTAGTTCCTCAAAGCGTGGTACCCAGAGGAGATACAGCCATTCAGTACCTCGTATGAGTGAACACTGTACTTCCATGAATTCATTTGAAAATTGTACTGTGATTTTCTTAGTAGCCAGATAAATAATCACTGTTGCATCACCCAGGGCTTGAGGTGAACTAAACCTGGAAGTCTACTCCCCTCCTATTAGAAGAGAACATGCTGGGTCTTCCCCGCCAAATCCTCTTCCCATGAAATCTGGGCACCACGATTTGATATATTCTGTAGACTCTGACTTTGGCCAACTGAGGACACTCTGAATCATTCTTGTGCCATCTATACTAATAACCAGGCCTCAATTCTTCATCCAAGTTATTGATAGTACTTTTTGAAATAAGGTTGCTCCAATGTTGTCCTCAAATTCGGTACTCAAGGCCTCCACTCTGGTTCATTTCCATCCACTTTAAGAAACAATTATTCAGTGAGAAATACTATGTTAGAGTCTCAGGATGTGTAGAAGAGTCCTCTCCCTTGAGAGGCAGGGAAGACAGACCCATAAATGAAAATGACTATGAAGCCCAGCAAGTGCTATGATAAGAGACAGCAGTTGAGAAACATGAGCCCAGAGGTGGCTCACGTGTGTGGCCGCATATTAGCATCACCTACAGAGCTTTTAACTGGCCATACCCCAACCAAGTATATCAGAAGCTCTGCCCGTGGGACCCAAGCATCAGTACTTTACAAAGACCCTCAGGTGATTCCAGCGCACAGCCAAGTTTGAGAAGCAACAGCCTAGACCAGCCCAAGTTCTTCCCGAGCTGTCATGTACATATGAATCACTGGGATCTGTTAAAATTCAGATGCTAAAACCTAAATGTCCATCGACAGATGATGAATAAAAAAGATGTGGTATATATACACAATGGAATATTACTCAGCCATAAAAAAGAACGAAATAATGCCATTTGCCACAAGATGGATGGACCCAGACATTATCATACTAAGTGGTAAGTCACACAGAGAAGGACAATTATCATATGATCACTTATATGTGGAATCAAAAAAATGATACAAATGAACTTATTTACAAAACAGAAACAGACTCAGAGAAATAGAAAACAAACTTATGATTAGCAAAGAGGATAGCAGTGGCGGGGGTGGGGAGGAGCGCAGGGGGGTAAATTAGGAGTTTGGGATTAACATATATAAAATAGGTAGACAACAAGGACCTACCGTATAGCACAGGGAACTATACTCAACACCTTGGAATAACCTATAATGGAAAAGAATCTGAAAAAGAATATATATGTGTGTGTGTGTGTATATATATATATATATATATATATATATATATATATATATGTATAATGGAATCATTTTGCTGTATACTTGAAACTAATACAACATTGTATATTAACTATAACTCAATAATACAAAAAAATTCATATGCTGAGTCTGTAGGTCTGAGGTGGAGAGTGAGATTCTGCAGTTTTAATTCACTGCCAGGAGATGCTAATGCTGTGGTTCCTGGACCACACACTGAGGAGCAGGGCCTGGGATATACCATCAAATTCTCCTAAATTCCCTCTTCAGTCTTGTCTCTCTATTTATTGCAAGTTGAACCCTTCATTTCAGCTGATTGGAAGAGACAAATAAATGGTAAGATAAATACAATGATGTCTGTTTATGACAGGAGCTGTGAGAGCCCAGAAGAGGGCACCTAATGAGACGAGCAGGGGGCGGTGGCCAAGGAAGGCTTCCCAGAAAAGGGTATGATTTCACTGAACTATACAGAGAAAAGTATTCCAGACCCAGCAAAGGAGCGGGCATAGACTTAGAATCATGGGAGGAAAAGAACAAAAACAAAAACAAAACACAGAGCATATTCAGGAAACTTCAGTATTTCTTAGTTCCCACAGATTCCATCACTCATTTAACCACAGATGTGGTCCGGGATTTTCCTTAGTGTTGATTTGAACCACTGCTTAACTTTTCATACGTTGAAGCCGTTTCACCAGAACCAGACCATGACCTCCTCAAGGGCAGAACCAGGTTCAACTACGTTGCACACCCTCAGTATCTAGCTGAGTGTCCAGCCCCTAGGGATCTCAGAGTATGTCTGTAAAATAATTAAGAATTACATTTTTTTAAATCAGATTTTTCAGTTCCAATCTTTTTTTCCTGAAGCACAGACTGGTGTAGAGTTAAAGGTATTTACCAAGATTAGGAAAATGATGTAAACCAGTGAGACTGGGGTGGAGAAATGTTGCCAAGGCTAATTAGAAAAGAGGAAGGCTTCAGAGGGAGGTATCAGGGGGTGGAGTCGGCGTGAGGATGATACGTATTTGTATTTGCAGACGGTTGGTGGGTTTCTCTCTAATCTGAGAGCAACACAGCCCAACCCATTCAGATGACTGGCACGGAGGGGAGAAAAATTACCCGTGTTTGGGGAAAATGAAACCGCAAAGGGCTGAGACAGAGAGAGACTCAGCCTAATTCAAGCAGACATTATCGTCAACCCTGGTTAATGGGAAACAATTAATACAATCCATTTTTATGCAGATTAAAACATTTCAAATTAACAGGTCAATCGCGCTCATATGTTCTGAACTTGGGCTCCACCAGAGCCAGGTGAACCGTTACGTGAACCAATCTAAACTTCATTACAGAGGAGGACTCCGACTCTCAGATATTCACATGAACTCAATTCGGAGTTAATCACTCACATTTTTCTCTCATCTACCAGATATCCTAATTTAAAGACAGATCTGCTAGGCTCTCATTTATGACAAAAGAGAACATGAATTATTCATTAGTAGAAAAGGTATCGTTTCATCTGTTTAGTTTCCAATTAGGTGAAGTCAGATAAAGAAGGAGTCAATAAAAGCAAGAGATTTGCCCCCCATTGTATGGAATTAAAAGTAGACAGCATTAATGTGGGTCTTCAAGTCTATAAAAAAACATTCAATTAGCAGTGTGTATTGGAGACGAGACTCTAGGATGGGAATTGCTCATGGTCTAAATGCCTCCATGTGTCAGGGCTCTAAAGGTCCTCCAGGGTGGCCCCCACCTGCCTTTCCTCCCGCCTGTATCTTCAAGCTGCATCACTAGTTAGCCACCACTGTCTCCCGCGCCCTCAACATCCATTCTCCTTCTCAGCTTCTAAGCCTTTGCCCAAGCCCTGCCCTGGTTTAGCCATCTCCTCTCTGCTCCCAGTAGCCTCCCAATTATTCTTTAAGGCACTGCTCCCCGTTCTGCAACCCGTGAAAAACTGTCGGGGTCCTCTCCCGTCTCCCAACACCCTCCACGCCTGCACGGCACAAAGAGGCTCCCCTCCTCCATGCTTCAGTCACTCTGTGTGTAGCTCTGTTTGGGTTTCAACGGATTCCTTGAGACCCACTCGAGAGCCAGGGCTGAGGCTCTCTCCTCTTTGTATCTTTGGTGCCCTGCCCAGAGCAGTGCTCAAGGAATGTTTGCCCTGTCCCCACATAAGCCTTGCTGGCGCATCACATAGATCCTTGAGCCCGCACTCTGTCATCGCCTTCCTCACCTTTCACTTCTCCTTGCCAGCAAAGCCACTAGACTTCCTTGGGATTCCATTTCAAGTTCCCTTCAGGCCAGCCTCGGGCAGAAGGCAGGCATACAAGAGGCAGGAGACAGAACAGCTCGCCCTCTGTTGGCACTCAATGTACGCCTTGCTGAATCCCCAGAACAAATCACCTGCCCCTCCTCCAGGCTCTCAGACCCCCATGTTGTTGCTGCAGTTAAAGGGGGTCGGTCTGTTCTGTAAGCGTGCATTACACAACGGACCCAAGGGGGAAGCAGGGCAAGGGTCAGAACCCAGCCCTGCTGCTTTCGGCAAATCACTTAACCTTTCTGAACCTTGTTCTCCCCACCTGCAAAAAGGTGATTAAACCTCACCTGCATGTAGATTTGGTGTGAAGACTAAATGAAACACTATATATATAGTGCCTAACATGATACCTGGTCCTGAGGAGATGCTATTATTATAACCAGATGTTTACATACTTTACTAGACTGTGAGCTTCAGAAGGATAGAGACCATATCTTATTTGTCCCTCTTCCCCCTCAAGCTCTGGAGCCAAGCTGCTGTTTGTGTCCCCCTAAAATTCATACGTTGAAATCCTAACCCCCCAATGTGATGGTATCAGGAGGTGGGACCTTTGGGAGATGATTAGGTCATGAGGGTGGAGCCCTCACAAATGGATTAGTGCCCTTATAAAGAGGCCCCAGAGAACGCCATCACCCATTCTGCCATATGAGAACACAAAGTCAGCAGTCTGCAATCCTGAGGAGGACCTTCACCAGGACCTGGCCATGCTGGCACCCTGATTTAGATTTCCAGCCGCTAGAACTGTGAGATATAAATTTCTATTGTTTATAAGCCACCTAATCTACGGTACTTTATTACAGCAGCCCACACTAAGACACAAGCCAATCACTACAAGTAGGTAACAACAGTTATTGAAGTGAATGACTAAAGGTAAAACGGGATAAAGGGCAAACTCAAAGGTTGAAATATCTCTGGCCTCCCTCACATTTCCATCCCCACAACACCCTAGCCCAGAGAACATATTCCTTATCTAGAATCCACCTCTAGAAAACATGAAATTCATGATTTCAAGAAATCAAGAACTGGACCTCATCATTCTTTTTCAAATCCACAACATCAGGGCCATTTTACCAGCCCACTACTGCTAGTCAACCAAACACATTTTCCCTCTGACTCTGGGTTTCCTTGTTTCTAAAACACATTTGGACTAAGTAATTGCTTGGTTTCTTTCCAGCATTAAAGGTTTATGAATCTATTATCCCCAACAAATGATTTCATTTATTCAACAAGCATTTACTAGAGATTTCTTTGGGCTCTGCATGTTTGCTAGGCATGCGCTTAATGAAGAGGAGACACTCCCTGACCTCAAGGAGCTCACAGTCCAGCAGTGAAATGCTTGAAGATAATTAACACTGCACAGTAAATTGACCGACCATTCTAGTACTTTCCATAATTTCCCTTTATATTCAAAATGTCGTGTCATACCCAGTCCCCCTTATTCTTCTCAGCTCCCAAACTGGCCAAATCATACATAGACATGAACTTTGGGACATGTATTCTCATGACCAAACAAAAAGGCAATGCTCATGTTCTGCCTGATCCAGACATAAACTCTAAAGGTAGCTGGAAGCAAAGGAGGGCAAGTTATGACCTAATCCATCTTTTCCAAAAGTGACCTCTGGTGAAAACACAAGTGTTTTGAAAATGTGTTCTGTGAACAGGTGCATGTGGGAAGCATCCCCCTCTCCACTGCAGTACTTCGCAGAGCCTTTCATGTTACCATGCACACTGTGACTCTCTGCTGGGAAAGGCAGTCTCATGCATGGAGTCCTTCAACCTCTGCTCAGCCACATAAGAATGGGCCCTGAGCCTAGAATCCTCTCTTACCAAGAGCTAACAGTCATGCCAGGTCTCCATGCCAGGCGATAGCCTTGTATGGAAATAGCTTTCCCTGTTTCAGATTCAGTGTGTTCTCCTCTGTTCTGTTTAAGGCTGTGCATCAGTGGCCCTCAGGTACATCACCAGATTTCAGTATTTCAGACTCCACGGTGGGGGTGTGTAGGCCAACTGCCTTGCTCTGGCTACCAGCCTTGGGGGACCAATGTCCACTATTGGGGCGGATCTTGCTCTGTCTCTTCTCCAGGTAAGTTATGTTGTTCCAGCCAGTGCCTAACTGCATTGTTTCTTTGGCACCTCTGATACCAAGATGCAGTGTACAGAAGTGCTTGGACTTCTATCCCTGGTGGCTGGCACTGTGATGATCTTTGCTCCCCTTCATGGAGTTGGGGTCCTCCCTGGCACTGATGCGTGATGTTCTGCTTGACACTCATAAAGAAGATAACGGAGCAGGCAGCTTCTTAGTCCGCTGGGGCTGCCGTAACAGAAGACCACAGACCGGGGAGACTTAAGTAATACATTTATTTTTCACAGTTCTGTGGGCTGGGAAGGTCAAGATCAAGGTGCCAGCAGATTTAGTTTCTGGTGAGAGAGCACTCTTCCTAGTTTGCGGATGGTGCCTTCTTGCTGTGTCTTCACTAGTGGGGAGAGAGAACAAGCTCTCTGGTGTCTCTTCTTACAAGCACTAACCCCAACATGGGGGCACCACCCTCAGGACCTCATCTAACCTAACTGCCTCCCCAAAGCCCCACCCGCTAATATCATCACATTTGGGGGTTAGGGTTTCAACATGTAACTACTGCGAAACACAATTATTCGGTCCATAACTGGCAGCGTTCCCCAACCCTTTTCCACACAAAGCCGTCTTTATAAGAACATTAGGTGGGGCTACATGCCCAAGATCACACTTGGAGACCTGCTTGGATAACTTAGAGTATGAGCTGTCAGAGAAGAGACAGAACGAAACATCAATCTTCTTTAGGGTTAACCCACACGACACCATTCTGCGGCACCAGGTTCCTTGCGCAGAGGAGTATGTTAGTAATTTTCCCGAGTGTGTGAATGCACCTCTACATGACCCACAGGGGAACCGTCTTCTGGTCTTCCAGGGCTGCAGATGGGGCCTCTTGAGACCTGCTGCTAAATCTGGCAATCAAATGCCCCAAATGGTTCACTATGCCATGCAAGATGTCAAAGAAGAAAAGGTTAAGAGATCACCAAGATGACAGCCTGTGGCAGAACACACCTCCTATGCCTTGGCAGGAGAGGGGTAATGTTAATGCTAAGACAAATCATTTTGAGCTTGCCAGGGAACTGAACCAGAACAGGACTTCCATCGTCCCATGGGCTGCGTGGCTCCACAGTGGCCCCTTGAGATGTGAGTGGCTGAAGAATTGACTTTGCCAAAGTTATTCTTCCCCAAAGCCAAAGAGATTATAAGGTTTTAAAAAATGAACGTTGGGGCTTCCCTGGTGGCACAGTGGTTGAGAGTCCACCTGCCGATGCAGGGGACACGGGTTCGTGCCCCGGCCCGGGAAGATCCCACATGCCGCGGAGCGGCTGGGCCCGTGAGCCATGGCCACTGAGCCTGCGCGTCTGGAGCCTGTGCTCCGCAACGGGAGAGGCCACAACAGTGAGAGGCCTGCGTACAGAAAAAAAAAAAAAAAAAAAATTGAACGTGGGACTTGACTGATCTGAAATTCAGGTCTTGAGTACCTCTAGGATATTAAAAAAAAAAGAAAACCCCAATTTTTAAAATTGGTGTCTCTAAGTGCCTCACAGGTCACATTTGGGGGAAGGAGTCTAATCATGGCAGAGTATGAATTACTGAGTCTCTTGGGTCTAAAAATGCGAATCTCTTGGCCTTGTACCAGGTAGTTTGCTAACCATGACGCTGGTGCGTCCTGCAGGGTAACATTTCTCACAGCTGCCACCTAGCTAGGAGCACAGAGCACACCTACCTAGCTACTGAGATGGGTGGGTCTGTGAGTTTGAGGGGCCAGATCTCTTGAATTAGAGGCAAGAGACATGACCATCTCTGAGGAGACGGAGGGAGGCTAGGGGCAGGTCTTGGGTCTAACATCTGGGCCAGGGCTAAAAGGGCAGGTGAGTTTTCGTCTCACTTGCCAGGTTTGATCAACTGGGGAGTGGCAGCCTGGAGTGTTGTACTGAAAAGAATTTTAAGGCTGTACATGGACTCATAGAAAAGAGTGCCACAAAGGATTAGAAATACCCACTAGGGAGGTGAGCGGTGGTCTCCTAGATGCCAGGTACACGGCATCCCCAGGTTAGAAGAACCCTACACATTTGCACTATCTTTCCCAGTAGTGAGTACTTTCATACACCTTACTGAACTACATGGATGTCTCATTTTCTTGATCAGGTTTACTTCAAAGATTTTTTTTAAAAATACAGACCACAAGACTTTTACAACTTTGACTAAGGTCACAAAACTAATAACCAGAAGTGCCAGGATTCAATGCTAGGTCTTCTGACCCCCAGTTCTCTCTCCAGCCCACCGGGTTCCACATCTGAAGGCCAAGGTAGGATTCTCGTTGCCCTTACTGACTTAAAATTATTGGGGAAAGTACTTGGAGGTTGGACACCTGCTCAAAATAACATCTGCCCATATGGGGTATGAGATGAAATAATATATCTAAATATTCCTTTGACAGTTATAAATCACTGGATAAATTCTGGCTATTAAGAATAAAATTATCAGTATGAGTATTCATATATGGAGAGGGCTAACAGGATGACATGGAATGAGGGCCTTAGGAAAAAATGTTCATGTTGACATTTCAAGAAACAAATTTCAACCAGATCTGCCTGCGTGAGAAAATTTCTGTCATCCCAGTACCCCACCTTTCTATAAATCTATCATTCATATGCTGTACTGGTATCAAAACCCTTCCACAGCCTAGAACAACATCCCACAAAGCAGCTGGAGTCCAGTGTAAGGAGATCTAGGCTCTGGTCAAGAGATTTGGCTAGTGGACCAATGCATCCCACGGTCACCAAACTAATCAGTGTGTTCATAGCAGCCCTATTCCAATAGCCAAGACATGGAAACAACCTAACTATCCATCAACAGATAAATGGATAAAGAGGATGTGGCACATATATACAATGGAATATGACTCAGCCATAAAAAGACTGAAATAACGCCATTTGCAGCAACATGGATGGACCTAGAGATTGTCATACTAAGTGAAGTAAGTCAGAGAAAGACAAATACCATACGATATCACTTACATAGAGAATCTAAAATATGACACAAATGAACTTATCTGTGAAACAGAAACAGACTCACAGACATAGAGAACAGATGTAGTTACCAAGGCGGGTGGGGGTAGGGGAGGGATGAATTAAGAGTTTGAGATTAGCAGATGCAAACTATTATATATAGGATGGATAAACAACAAGGTCCTACTGTAGAGCAAGAAAACTATATTCAGTATCCTGTGATAAAACATAATGGAGGGCTTCCCTGGTGGTGCAGTGGTTAAGAATCTGCCTGCCGATGCAGCAGACACGGGTTCGAGCCCCGGTCCAGGAAGATCCCAACATGCCGCGGAGCAGCTAAGCCGTGAGCCACGACTACTGAAGCCCGTGTGCCACAACTACTGAAGCCCACGCACCTAGAACCCGTGCTCGCAACAAGAGAAGCCACCACAGTGAGAAGCTCGGGCACTGCAACGAAGAGTAGCCCCTGCTCACTGCAACTAGAGAAAGCCTGCGTGCAGCAACGAAGACCCAATGTAGCCGAAAATGAATAAAATAATTTAAAAAAATATAACAGAAAAGATATGTATTTTTTAAAGAATATATATATGTATATATATGTACATATGTGTATGTATATGTGTAACTGAATCACTTTGCTGTACAGCAGAAATTAACACAACATTGCAAATCAACTATATTTCCATAAAATACATTTTAAAAAATCTAATCAGTGTCACGAGAGAAGTGGATGCCAGGCAGCCTGCTTCCAGCCTCCTCCTCCTTCCTCCCTGCACAGCCCATGAGCAGCCATGGGAACACTCACACATCCCACAACACAAGCGAAACGGACATGATTCCCTATCGCTTTCTAGTTCTCGGCTACAAAGTCAGTGATAGAGATGCTTTAATGGGCTACTTCTCCCAGTTGATACTGACACTAGTTTTGCCACCCACTCTCCCTTTCCAGGGTTGCCTTTCTGCTTTTTGCATATTTAAATAGCAATTCTAATTGTCGGGGTTTGATGATCTGCCTCTTTGAAACCTTTCTCCAGTGTCATCTGCAGTTAGATTCTTTGTTACATTTAGATTCAGCAAGCTTACTTATGCATCACATTCATTAACTCCAGGATGGTCTGCAATTTGTCTCTTCCAAAAAGAAAAAAATATATATATACACACACACCTCTATATTTGGAGGACACTCATAATGGAGAAAGCAGGTGCCTGAGAGCTAGGCATTAAATCTTCCAAAGAGTGAAAAATCTGCTATTAAATAATCTGGAAGAGGTCAATCAATACAAATAACTAAATAATTGATAGTGTTATATTAGGTTAACGTATAACATATGATCTTCATTAACCCATTGAGAAATATCGCTCGAGTTAAGCCACATACCTCAAATAAGCATTTCTGGTGTTAATTCAAAAGGCAATAGCAGTCACCCAGGGGATGTTTTTAATGTTTTATGCTTTCATTGCGGTGGTGTTTATATAGAGGGGTTAGCAGGGCAGAAAGGATCATATTTAGGCAGGCGGCTGGGTGACAGCTAAGGCATTGAACTACAATCAAGTCATCCGTCTTTACGTGAGCAACCTGGACAGCTCCACTCTGGCTAATCAGCCTGGCTGAGGAACAGCTGACAAGCTGGTGGAAATTTACTGTAGGAGTAAAGGGCTTTCCCTCTTCTTAAATAAAATAAAATTCAATTTAAAAATCCCAGCACTTGGTGTTTATACTGCATTTGGCTCTGAAGTGCCCTTGGATACTGCTGCATTTTAGCACGGGTCGGGGTGTGGGGTGGGGGTCACTACCCAGGTTTCTGGAAGCAGAGCAGACAGCACAGTGCACAGGTTCTGGAGTCAGAGAAACTTGAATTGGAGTCCTTGCTGTACCGCTGACTAGCTGGGGAGTCTGGACAACTCATTTAATCTTACCAAGTCTCAGTTTCCTCACCTGTAAAAGGGAGAGAATCCTAACCACCTTGAAGTCCAGTGAGACAGTGTCCACAAAACAGCCTTGAATCCGGCACAGAGCAGACAGTTAACAAAACGTCGGTTTCTCCTATTTTTCTTCCCCTTTTAGCAAATGAGAAGACAGAGTTGCCAATGGGATGTGCTTCTTGAGAGCGGGAACTGCCCCTCACTGCTCATTGCGTCCCTAGGGCTCGGGGCAGCGCCTGGCATCAAGGAGGCGCTCAGGAATCTTGCCCCCCACCCCCCACGCTACCTTTTAGCCCGTAGGAAAGACTTGCTCTTCCCCCAACAGGCTGTGCAGTCTGACCCTTCTGTGGCTTTGCACCTGCTCAGCATATGCGGTTTCCTCTGCCAGGAACAATCTTCCCTCTTTTCTTCCTGGTGAGCCCAGCCTCATCTTTTTTTGCCACCTAAAGAGCATCATCTCTAAAAACACCCATCCCTTCATCCCTGACTTCCTCACCCTTGCCTATCTATTCCCATTCACCTCCAAGGAACCTCAATCCCTCCCTCATCCCTGTTAATGCTGCCCTTCACGCCATCACTAACTTAACCTTGTTGTATATTTTGTTTGACCCTCTGTATCCATAAATGCTGGCACAGAAGCAGTTTACAATGTAACGGTAAAAATGGCTAACATATACAGACATACCTCAGAGATATGGATTTGGTTCTAGACCACCACAATAAAGCAAATATCACAATAAAGAGAGTCACACGAATTCTTTGGTTTCTCAGTGCATATAAAAGTTGTGTTTAAGGATCTGTCTCCTCAGGCAAAGGAAGCAAAAGCAAAAGTAAACAAATGGGACCTAATAAAACTTAAAAGCTTTTGCACAGCAAAAGAAGCCACAGACAAAAAAAACAAAAAGACAACCTACTGAATGGGAGAAAATATCTGCAAATGATGTGTCTGATAAGGGATTAATATCCAAAATATAAACAACTCATACAACTCAATATCAAAAAACAAACGACCCAATTAAAAAATGGGCAGAAGACCTGAATAGACATTTTTTGAAAGAAGACATACAGATGGCCAACAAGGCACATAAGATGCTCGACATCACTAATCACCAGGGATATTTAAATCAAAACCACAAGGAGATATCACCTCACACCTGTCTGAATGGCTATCATCAAAAAGGCCACAAATAACAGGGACCTCCCTGGCAGTCCAATGGTTAAGACTCCACGCTTCCACTGCAGGGGGCACGGGTTCAATCCCTGATCAGGGAACTAAGATCTAGCAAAAACAAATCACACACACACACACACAAATAACAAATGTAGGGGAGGATGTGGATAAAAGGGAACACTTGTACACTGTTGATAGAAATGTAAACTGGTGCAGCCATTATGGAAAACAGTATGCACTTTCCTCAAAATACTAAAAACAGACCACCACATGATCTAGCAATTCCACTCCTTGGGTATACAGCTGAAGAAAACAAAAACACTAATTCGAAAAGATATATATATACCCCAACGTTCATAGAAGCATTATTTACAACAGATAAGATATGGAAGCAACCTTAAGTGTCCATCAATAGCTGAACAGATAAAAAGAAGATATGGTGTACAGACATACCAAGGAATATTACTCAGCCATAAAAAGAATGAAATTTTGCCATTTGCAACAACATGGATGGACATGGAGGGTATTATGCTTCGTGAAATAAGTCAGACAGAGAAAGACCAATACTGTATATTATCACTTATATGTGGAATCTAAAAAATAAGACCAATTAATGAATATAACAAAACAGAAACAGACTCACAGATCTAAAGAACAAACTAGTGGTTACCGGTGGGGAAATGGAAAGGAGGAGGGGCAAAATAGGGGTAGGGGATTAAGAGGTACAAACTACTACGCATAAAATAGATAAGATACAAGGATATATTGTACAGCACAGGGAATAGAGCCAATGTTTTATAATAACTTTAAATGGAGTATAATCTATAAAAGTATTGAATCACTATGTTGTACACCTGAACTAATATATTATAAATCAATTATACTTTAATTAAAAAGTTATGTTTTACACTATACTGTAATCTATTAAGTGTGCAATAGCATTATGTCTAAAAAACAATGTACATACCTTAATTAAAAAACACTTTATTGCTAAAAAATGCTAACCATCATGTGAGCCTCTAGCGAGTCAAAGTAGTAACATCAAAGATCACTGATCACAAATCACCATAATAAATATAAGAACAACGAAAAAGTTTCAAATACTGCAAGGATTACCGAAATGTGACACGGAGACATCAAGTGAGCAAATGCTGTTGGCAAAATGGTGCCAACAGACTTGCTCAAGGAGGGTCGCCACAAAGCTTCAGTTTGTAAAAAATCACGACATCTGCAAAGTGCAATAAAGGGAGGTACGCCTTTATTTGGTGTGTGCTTACTATATGCCAGCCACTGCGGTGATTGTTTTATGATTGTTTTGTTTAATTCTCCCAATAACCCAATTGTTTAAATACTCTTATTACTCCCCTTTTACAAATAAAAATATTGGCAAAGAGAGGTTAAATAACTGGTCCAAGATTCCCAAGCCTCTCTCCAAAAGGGGGACACGGCACCGTGGTCAAGGGTATGACCCTTGGAGTCTAAATGACACGGCTGAAACACATTTCCCCATTCACTAGCAGTGTGACTGGGGCGTGGCTCACTAACACACTTTCTAACACCCTTCTCTGTCACCTTGGCCTGCTCAACTGTGAAGTGGAATTCCAGAATCCTGCTTCCCTTTTAGCTAGGGTTGGTCATGTAGCCCAGTTGGAGGCAAAATGAGATGTAGATAAATGTATCCCTTCTCCCAAAGGGCAAAGCCTCACAAGTGGAAGGATTTGACCCCTCCCACAATTGCTCTTCTGCTCTGGCCCTTCTCCTTCCTCCTGACCTGACAACAAGACAAGAAAACTGGAGCTACAGCAGCTACTTTGCTCTCATGAGGAACAAAACCTGCACGGTAAGGATGATGGATCAGAAAGGCAAGGGGTCTTGGATTCTTGACCGGATTTCCCAGCACTAGTTTACTCTCACTCTTCTTTTAATATAATAATATAATAAAAATAAACATATTACTTCTTCAGGCCACTTGTTGAGTTTTCTGTTATTCACAACCAAACACATGGAAACAGAGGCTTAGTCTCACTGTGCCTCAGTGCCTCAACTGTCAAATGAAGGTAATAACAGTATCTACGTCTCATACAGTGATGTGGGGATTAAATAACAATGCATTTAAAACATCAGGGCTCAGTTTCCCGCACACAGTTAAGAGCCTATTGAATATTTATTCTTTTTATCATCATCATTATTATTACTTCTACTACTGTGACTACTACAAGTCAACGAGAGACTGAGCACCCAGGAACTCCACTGCTCAGCTTCCTTTTTTCATAAATCGGTCTTCCAAAGACTCCTCTCTTTTACACAGATAAACACATCAGGTAAATCAGCCATCATTCTCTGTGGCTTTTGAAGAATGCCTCTAAATTTCCTTGTGTCATTTGATGTTCAAACAATCCCTGAGATGGAGGCAGGGCAGGGATTACTATCCATATCTAACATATTAAAAATCTGCAGACTCAGACCTATAAAGGGATTTCTCAAGGTCACATGGCTAATTTTATTCTAAGTTCTATGGAAGTTGGTGTAAATTCCCAACTTCTTACCCTGCTCCACGGGGCCCTCCTTGATCGGACCTCTGCCTGCCTTCCACCAGGCGTGCTGCCCTTCCTTCTCTTCCTCAAATATCCCATACTTTCTTCTGCTTCAGGGTTGCTGTCCTTGCTGTCCCATCTGCCTGGTACTCTCTTTGCCTTGCTCTTTGCATGGCTGTCTCCTTTCCATCCTCTGGACCTCAGAGACGACCTCCCTGAGGACCCTAGCAAAGTGCCTGCTTCTTAGATCAGGGGCTCTCTCTCACCTCTACCCTCTCAACCTCCTTCACCTCTGTAATGACCTGCTTATTTATCTGTTTGTGTCTTGCTCGATTCCCCGTCTAGAACATCTCTTTTTTCTTTTTAATTGAAGTATAACTGATCTACAGTGTTGCCTTAATTTCTGCTACACAGCAAAGTGATTCAGTTATACATATATAGATACATTCTTTTTCATGTTCTTTTCCGTTATGGTTTATCCCAGGATATTGAATATATTGATTAATAGCTCCCTGTGGTATACAGTAGGACTTGTTGTTTATCCATTCCATATACAGTAGTTTGTATCTAATGCCAAATTCCTGATCCATCCTTCCCCTACCCTCCTTCCCCCTTGGCAACCACAAGTCTGTTCTCTCTGTCTGTGAGTCTGTTTCTGTTTCATAGATAAATCCATTTGTGTCATATTTTAGATTCCACATGTAAGTGATATCACACGGTATTTGTCTTTCTCTTTCTGACTTACTTCACTTAGTATGATCACGTTGGTCCAACCACGTTGCAGCAAATGGCATTATTTCATTCTTTTTTATGGCTGAGTAATATTCCATTGTGTATATATACCACATCTTCTTTATCCTAGAATGTAAGATTCTTTAAGACAGGCACCTTGTCTGCTTCGTATACCACTGTAGTCTTAAAACTAGAGGGAGGAAAAAGGGAAGAACTTAAATCCCTACAAAAGGGTGAGCCTTTATTTTTTTTTAATTTATTTTATTTATTTATTTTTGGCTGCATTGGGTCCTCATTGCCGTGTGCAGGCTTTCTCTAGTTGAGGAGAGCGGGGGCTACTCTTCGCTGCGGTGCGCGGGCTTCTCATTGCGGTGGCTTCTCTTGTTGCGGAGCATGAGCTCTAGAGCACAGGCTCAGTAGCTGTAGCACACGGGCTCAGTAGTTGTGGCTCATGGGCTCCAGAGCACAGGGCTCAGTAGTTGTGGCGCACGGGCTCAGTTGCTCCGCGGCATGTGGGATCCTCCTGGACCAGGGCTCGAACCTGTATCCCCTGCATTGGCAGGTGGATTCCTAACTACTGCGCCACCAGGGAAGCCCAGTGTGAGCTTCTGTGTGGACAGACCTGGGCTCAAATCCCGGTTTTGCCATGTAACACAGTGTGAGGGAAAGAAATCCCTCATTTAACAGGTCCAGTTCTCAGCGACCTCATCTCTTAACAGCAGAACAAGCATATCTATCTCAGATGATTGTTGTCAACATGACATACGATAACATGGGTAAAGGATGGAGACCCGTGCCTAGCCACCAGCATGTTCAATACACCCTTGCTCTGCCCCCTTCTATTCCTCCACTCACATGTATCACCTGCAGAACACGGTGCCAGGTGAATGTGCTCAACCAGACAATTAACACGGAGAAAAACAGATGAGTAGAATCAAATGTTGAAGGATCTGCCAGTACTGCTCCTTACAAAGTTACCCCGCTCCCCGCAGACCATGGAGATCGCAGACGATATCAGTACCTATCGCCTACGTTGCCATGACTATTAGACAAATTACTAGGTAACTGCTGCTTCGAACAGTTAAGTGCTTAGAACAGGTTTGGCACATAATAAACTCTCAATAAATGTCTGTTACTATTATCATCTGTGTCTTTGTGAACCAATCCAAACACATTTGATATTTTCAATTATCACTGAATGTCTAACTCCGAAACAAACTAAAATCCATCACGGTCATCATCGTTGTCCTAATACCTTTTATTGCCAACATGTATTGTACTGGGAATAACGGATAGAGAGGGGGTTGGAGGAGGTAATGAGGGGGAGATACAGCTGGCACAGGTATTTGGGGGGCGGGGAAAAGAAAATCTAAATAGGTCCCCGGGCCTCGGACTCCTGTTCCCTCACAGTAGGGACAACCAGGCCAAGTGGAAGCTTCCGTGGGGAGCATGGGTGGGACAGTGTGGTCCAGCCCAGGTCACCATGGTGAATACTGAGGCCAAAGTAAGATGCACACAGCACAGGGAGATCAGCTCGGTGCTTTGTGACCAGCTAGAAGGGTGGGATAGGAAGGGTGGGATAGGGAGGGTGGGAGGGAGGGAGATGCAAGAGGGAGGAGATTTGGGAACATATGTATATGTATAACTGATTCACTTCGTTATAAAGCAGAAACTAACACACCTTTGTAAAGCAATTATACTCCAATAAAAATGTAAAAAAACAAAACAAAACAAAAAACAAAGATGCACAGCCCTGTGTGTGAGGGAAGGGCCTGGAACACTGCTCAAACAGTATCCGTCTGGGGTAGACTCCCAGCTCAGGGCTTTGGGGCCTGAGCACAGGACTGAGGAGACACAGATGTGAAAGGGCATTTGCTTGGAGGCAGACTGCCCTGCCCTCTAGCCCTGACTGCTGTTCACTCAGCCTGCTACCCTCCCCCTGGGAGGACAGGGGTGGCTGAACTTCTCAGAGCCTTTTTCCTCATCTGTAAAGTGAAGTTAGTAACTCCTCTTCCTCACAAGTTGCTACAGGGATTCCTAACCTAATGCCTCACATCCAGCGAGCACTTAATAAATGGTAGCTAACTGAAAATAAAAATCGTAGCAAACACTTAAGAGGACTCACTACACACTAGGGTTTGCTGGAAGTACTCTGCAAATAGGAACTGATTTAATCCACACAATAACCCTGTGCGGAAATGTTATTAACAATAAGAAAGATGATGATAATATAATAGCAGCATAATTAGCACTTTCCACAGGCCAGGCATTGTTTACAGCTTTCCACATATTAACTCTTACAAACACCCTGTGGAGTAAATACTATGAATGTGCCCACTATACAGATGAGGAAACTGAGGCAGAGATTGGTGAACCTGCCTGAGGTCATCTGGCTAGTAGAGGTGGAGTTGGTCTTCTCACCCAGCTTAGCTATGGTCCCTCTCAAAGGATAAAAGCTCAGGAAAATTCTAAAGAAAGTAAGAGGACATTGTTGTCCTTCCTTTATAAATAAGGAAACAAAGGCTCAGAGAGGTGAGGTGTCACATAGCTGCAGACTGGAAAACTGTCTTTCTTTCTGGGAATGATAATCAAACCATAGCCTTTCAATCTGTGGTCCAGAGCTACCATTCATTTCACCACAGTCCTTTCAACAATCAAGTAAGTTAGTAGAAATATGTTCTACCTATTCTTCGAAGCTGGGCTGAAATCTGTAAATGTAGAAACAAGAATTTAGGAGCTTTCTGGCTTTCTTCCAGAGATAAGCGATCATAGCTAGGTGGGACCTGGACAGTTGGGGGAAAAAAAAAAAGCACAATGTTAAAAAGCAACTTTATGTACTCTGATAATTAACAAGAACAAAATGCATCTGACCCAAAATGGGATGTAGTGTGAACCAAACGAGGTCTTCAATCATTTGGAAATGCTAACAGGCCAACTGCCTGATTAAACACAATTTGTATTGTCAATAAAAAAATGCAAATGATTATTTTACTGGCAAATACAGCATTAGACTTTGCTTGATATGAGGATTAAATTGCATTTCAAGAACAATTCAGGAGGTCAAATTATAAATGAACATCCCCTTCCATTGTCCTTAGGTTCTGGAGGCCAGGATAGGAAATAAAATAACAAAAATAATTGCCTGCCACTGTGTGCCATTTCAGTTGAAATCCACGCCAGTTTTATGTAGTGGAGAATAATATTTAAGCCCCCAAATGGGTCCCGTAATTTAGCGCATAATTCCTTGAAATTAACATGGCACACTCCCACTCATCTGAATCAACTGATAAACTCTCTTTTATTTGTATTAAAGAAAATGGGGATTAAAAGGTCGGGAATCCGCACAGTGTAGATACTGAGAGCACGGGCCCCATTTTAAAACCTTTTAGTCAATAATCTGGCCCAGAGCTAAATCAAGTTCACAGGAATTACGTTTGACCGCAAATATTCCCCGGTAACAGACAGGAATAAGACGTGCATTCTGGATCCCACAGAAAAATATGGAATCACAGGTGCTGCTTTTGAGCATCTTTATTTCTGAAATTACAAACAATCATTGTTGGCATCTGCGAGCAGAAAAACTAAAAGAGCAAAGAAATACCTCATCACCGCATTATGATGTGATAAAACCTCAGGATGGCAGGCAGCCGGCAAGGCATTAACACAGTTGTGCATTTTACATTCAGAGATGCACATGTCATTTTGGTTAAACATCACCGCCCAATTTCCCAAATTTCCCCTTTTTATTTTTTTCTCTACATTTTTCACATTAACTTCAAGCAAGACAAGTTTATACAGCCTCTAATATCTTGTTACAGCTATTGTCTTTTTCTTTCTGAAAGCTGGAATATATTTTTAGAGCTGTTGGGAAACATGACTAATCCAAGAAGAAATTAAAGAGACACTCAGATTGCACGGGATGAGCAAACAGAAAACCAAATAGAAGGGTTTGATTTCTTTGCAATTCTTTGACCATTAGGTAAAATTTGGACTCAGAAAACATGGAAATTAAAAAAAAAAAAAGCCCTGGAAATAGGTACAATGCAGCTCCAATATGCTAACGATCTGAGGATATTCTGAGCAACTTCCCCGGAACTCACAGCGACACTAGGGACTAGTTTTGATTACTGTATGTCAGGCATGTTCTACATGCTTACATATTAATCTGGTAGGCAGGTATCACCTTTCCCATTGTACGAATGAGGCGTGGAGGGATTAAGTGATTTACCAGCGATTACATCGTTATAAAGGTTGGAGGAGGTCTGGCTTCTGAGTGGCTCTTACATATCAATATAACATGATTCGGCCACTTAAAAGTCTCTGGACGTTACCTCTCTGTGCCTACCCTATTTATTAAGATGATTTCCCTAAGCAATTTGTATTTGTTGTTTATATGCATAGGAAGTACACAAATAGTACTTCCCCATTTTGCAGATAAGAAAATAGAGGTTAAATGGTTGCTGCTCTGGACCCCCGCCCAGCACGTGGTAGGGCAGGATAGGAGCCCGTAGGGTCAGTCTCCTCTCCCACACAGCACAGCCTCTCTCCCCAGTATCAGTCTCTCTGGGGAGCATTGTCAGAGCGCGTGTTATTTACTCGCTCTTGAAGGACGCTGATGCTCCAACTCTTCAGTGCCCTGCACCTCAGCGCCTGGCACCTAAGCACAAACTCCATAAGCGCTGGAGAGACTCCGTCTAGAATCCAAACTTCTCCCCAAGGCCTCAGCTAATACGCTGCTGCAAACCGCCATCATCTTCTTCGTGGATTATCGCGATATCCTCCTAACAGTGTTCTCTGCCTCTGCTCAGACTTCCCTGCGGGGGGTTTTCAGAACAGGATCGGATTCTTTGGCGCTCTATGACCTTCCTGCCTGACCCCCTTTATTCCTCTGACCTCCTTGGCCACCATCCTCCCCTCCGTGCCCTGTCCCAGGCACACGGGCCGCCTTGCCATTCTTTCCACACGCATGGCACGCCCCCACCTTGGCACCTGTGGCAGCAGGCCCACGCAACCTCCTTCAAGTCTCAACTCAAACGTTACTTTCTTGGGGAAGCCTGCCCCAGTGTCCCTGTTTAAAATTACAAACCCTACCCGCTATGGGCACAACCTGTCTCCTCTGCTATGTTTTCCTCCAAACACTTTCTATATTAGAAACTCGCACATCAGTTGTGTTTCTTGTGCAAATCTCCCAACTATAGTGTAAACCTCTCCATGGCAGAGACTGTTTCACTGACTGCTGCATCTTTAGCACCTAGACAGGGCCTGTCTCAGGAGCAGGTGCTAATGACCATGGGAGGGAGAGAGGAGGGGAGGGAGGGAGTAAAGAAAGAAGGAAGAGCATCCTCACACTTCCAGGAGGGTCCACGACACACTAGTTCCCCCCAGAACTCCAAGGTCTTTCTTTTTTTTTAATTGAAGTATAATTGATTTACAATGTCGTATTTCAGAGGTACAACACAGTGATTCAGTTATTCATATATGTGTGTATACATATATATATATATATATATATATGTATATCTTTCTTAGATTCTTTTCCTTTATAGGTTATTACAAGATATTGAATATAGTTCCCTGTGGTACAGTAGGTCCTGGTTGGTTATCCATTTTATATATTGCAGTGACCAAGGTCTTTCTGTTCACTCTTTTTTCTTCTCCTTTCCCTCCCTCTCCGTCCCCCTCGCCTACTTGCATTCCTTGTGTCCCAATTTGGAAGAACAGAGTTTTCCTGAAAAACCTAAATCCTATAACATAATCAGGGACATACTTAGATGTGTCGTTTTGCTCATTTTAGATGATGGCCGTGGTATGTGTCCTTCTTTGCCATTTCAACCCCCTCCTTGGACTGGCCATTCTCAATATCAAGCTGGTGGCCTAAACGTAAGCATCTAGATAACAAGGCTCAGGTTTTCAAAGTTTCTTTTCCAAAATTAGAAATAAGTTGACATCTAATATCACCTTATAAAGGCAAAGGGACCTGGTTAAACACATATATGGTATCTATTTCTGCTTACCGTTATATAGTAATCTGGAACCCCATCTAAGCCCGTAACTCTTCACATAACGATGGCTCAGCGTGCCACAGTGTGATATTATTCAAGTGCAGTCCTTTAGGTCTAAGGTCCCATGTCACAGCCCCAACCCTGACAGGTTCAAGGGGCCTTGGACAAGTCATTCCGGCTCTGTTATCTCAACCATAAAACTACTAAGAATCCCTACTTCATAAGTTTACTAAAAGGAATGAATGAGATGTAGTTTATAAACTCTCAGTGTTTAGAAGCTATATTATCTTTCTTTCCGATTATAATCACAGCTCAAATTTTTTCTCCATCGTTAAATTTTTTTTCTTTTCCTTGTCTTACTGCATTAGCTAGAACCTTCAGCACAGTAGTGACTGGAAGTATAAAATACTTTCTTGTCTCATTTCCAGTATCAGAGATAATTTTTTCATAAAAGCTAGATTACCTTGGCCAAGTTAATTACCTTTTTTAAGGCTCAGTTCCTCATCTGTGAAACAGGGTGAATGAACAGTTGACTGCTGAGTGACGATGAGATGAGAGGAAGCACAGAGGAAAGCCTGACACACCATCCCTCCTCAGCACCTGTCCATCACCACCATGTTTCTGCCCGTCTCCTTCTTCCTGACTTAAGAAAACATAGCACTTCTTTTTTAATCAACCGTTTTCAAAGTCTTTAACAAAGCCCTCCGTTATAGTCTTATTCCTAAACTGTCATTTCTAAAGGCACACTTAAGAAAGGAAAGTGAGAATGAGAACTGATTACAGACCAACGATTTCAGGCTGACACGTGAATTGAGCTGATACGTTTAAGGTACTCATGGTCTCATTTTTCAAAAGCCACCTTTTAATCAAAATCCAACCTGTATTTGCTGAACCTACCCTAGGTGCACACTACCATGTTAGATGCGATAAAGAGTTTTCAAGGATTATAATTAGAAATATGTGTTGAATTTAAAAATTAAGATATGATCCCTTATAATCTAGTTATGACATTTAGTGCCAAAAAGTGTCAACAAAAGGTTTTCATGTTAAAGCAATAGACGTTATTCTGAAGCAGCACTTATTAACTTCCCAGTGAATGCCAGGGAGGCCACACTCTGCGGCTTTATGGGGATGGTAGAGATAGAGCAAGGTCTAAGATACCTTGGATTCATTCAACGAACTTGTCCTGTGATGGACATTCTGAGGCTGGTCACTCAGGCTTATTTGGAAGATGCCAAAGAACAGGGAAGAATCCCTTCCAGTGCCCTGCCAGTTACCCCAAGTAGAAGGGAATTTGCATGGTAGACGTCACTGCAACCCTACCCTCGTTGATTCATTTGAAAAGGGGAAGAAGAAGAAAGACACTATTTATATGCCTTAAGCCCCTCTCCAGAAAGAAAAGAAACCCCAAACCAAAACACATAGCACAAAACTCTGGAAATCCTGACACTGAACGAAGACAAATTAATGCTTGTACACGAGCTCATTCTTCTTGATTATATCTAAAGGCATGCGCCTGTTGTCAATTTGCATGTGTTCTGTGTTGGAAAATAAGCACCCTGGGTCTAATGAGAAGCAAACAGTGAAAATCCATCCTGGTGCTGTGGCTCAGGAAAACCTCAGATCCACTCTCTGCATCTGTGTGTCGTGGTCCGTGAGGTCTGTCTATCAGATACACTGTACTGGAAGTGATCGGGCAGCCATCTGTATCGATTCCTGCGGCCACTATGGAAAGGCAGCCACCGTAACCATTCACTGGCTACATGGAGACACAATCTACATCTGCTTCAATGCCTTTGGAGGCTGCAGTATGCAGGCTCTGTCTGGCCAGCCCGGCTCAGTACATAACCATAGGTAACACTTACTGAGCATCAGTCTCCGGCCTGGCCTTGTGCTAAGCGCATGCACTGCACATTTTACTCCTCACAAGCCTGCTGTGTGTGTGCACTGAGGAAGCAGAAGCACAGAGGCTTTGCGGCTAGTAACCAGGTCTGTCTGATACCAGCCCCTGAACTCTGCACTAGAAGGAGAGTCATATCCTGAGCACCCACTCGCTTTACCTCTTTTCATCCTCCCAACAGTTCTAGATGATGGGCATGATGATCACAGGAAACAGAGGCTCAGAGAAGCGGCTTAATTTGCTCAGGAAGAGGAGAACTGGCTTCCCCCTGACAGCACATCCATGGCCCTCCCAACATCCAGGTGCTATTCTAAGAACTTCACACGGTAGCACTCAGCAGCTCCACAAAGTGGCTACTGTTCTTCACCCCCATTTTACAGACAAGGAAATCGAGGCCTGTGGAAATCAGTACTTGCCTGAGGTTACACAGCTGGTAAGCAGCAGAGATTCTGAGGTGGCTAGTCCGATCTCAGAGCGTGTGCTCTTAACTCCCACGCTGCATCTCTGATCGCTGCATCTCTGATCAGAGAAGCTCCCTATATCCAAACCCCCCACCCTTCCCCCCCACCCCAGTTACTCCCTACATTCAGATCCATACAGTCTGGCTGGTTCATTCTCTGGCACATGGATGGAAAGAAGCTGGGAGATCACCTGGCACCAAACCTTGGTTCTAGTGCTAAGCAAACAAACAGGCCATAAGACGTATTTCTATGCCTGTGGATTTTTCACTCGTCCACACCATGCCATAGACACCCGTACAATAAAACTATTAGCTCGACATGAATATCAGGAACACATTTAAAGAAACAAAGGGAGATTCCTTCTAAACCTTCAGGTTCTAACCCCTCTGAATGTGGGTTTTTATTCAAATGCCAAGTATTGGTGTGTCTGTGTATGTATGTGTACCAAACAAGGGGTCCCTAAACAAAAAGAAAGAAAAAATCCTTGTAATTTTTTTCTCTCTCTTTTTTTGAGCTATTAGACTCTCAACTAGGTTCATTCATCTGAGAACAAGAACACAGATCTCGTCTGCTGCATCTAACCACAGCTTTTCCCAAACCTTAGAGCACAAAGGTCCTGAGAAAAGATTACTACCAAGAATTCACTAAAAAGAAATGTTCTCCATCCAGCTATTGGTCAAATGGGTTTAGGGAATACCACATGTAAGAACCCCCTTTTGATGACACAGAATGCACCCTGACATTATCAAAGTCCTCAGAAGCTCTTAGGTAATGACACCTATTAAACACTGTTCAACACTACTTAATGTTGAGAACATTCTCTGCTACTTTGTGCCAAGTAGTATTCCAGGAATATCTTTTGACTTGCTTCATTTTATCCTGACAACAGGATATGAGGCAGGTCCTATCATTATGCCCATTTTACAGGTGAGGAAATGGAGGTAGGTTAAGTTACTTGCTCTTATACAGTTTGCCCTAACCATTTGGAAGCACCCAAAAATTCACCAAAAGAACCTTACTTCTTCTCACTTCCTTGCCTTTGTCATGGGTTATTTTCTCTGCATGGAACTCCCTTTCAACGCCCCCCTTACCTCACTGATTCCTACATATCTTGTGAAACTTTGCTTCTCCCCAACGTTTCCTTTTCTTTTCGTTTTTATTGAAGTATAGTTGATTCACAATGGTGTGTTAGTTTCAGGCGTACAGCACGGTGATTCAGTATAGATGCATAATTCTTTTTCAGATTCTCTTCCCATTTAGGTTATTACAAAATATTGAGTAAAATCCCCTGTGCTATACAGTAGGTCCTTGTTGGTTGTCTATTTTATATATAGCAGTGTGTATATGTTAATCCCAAACTCCTAATTTATTCCTCCCCCTGCCCCGCCTTCCCTTTTGGTAACCGTAAGTTTGTTTTCTATGTCTGTGGGTCTATTTCTGTTTTATAAATAAGTCCATTTGCATCTTTTTTTCAGATATAAGTGATATCATGTGATATTTGTCTTCGTCTGGCTTACTTCACTTAGTATGATAACCTCTAGGTCCATTCATGTTGCTACAAATGGCATTATTTCATTCTTTTTTTAAATGTCATTCTTTTTTATGGCTGAGTAATATTCCACTGTATATATATACCACATCTTCTTTATCAATTCCTCTGTCAATGGACACTTAGGTTGCTTCCATGTCTTGGCTTTTGTGAACAGAGCTGCAATAAACATTGGGGCACTCGTATCTTTTTGAATTATAGTTTTCTCTGGATATATGCCCAGGAGTGGGGTTGCTGGATCATATGGTAATTCTACTTTTAGTTTTTAAGTGACCTCCACACTGTTCTCCATAGTGGCTGTACCAATTTACCTTCCCACCAACTGTGTAGGAAAGTTCTTTTTTCTTCACACCCTCTCCAGTATTTATTATCTGTAGACTTTTCGATGATGGCCATTCTGACCTGAGTGAGGTGAAACCTCATTGTAGTTTCCCTAAGGTTTCTTATGGCCACTCCCTCCAAGGTGATCAGAGGCTGCTCTGCACCCACCACTGCACTTACCATGCTGTATCATAAGGCTGTTTTTATGTGCCTGTCTTTGCGCAGACAGGTCCTTCATGGCAGGACTGTGTTTTGTTATCAACTTATCTCCGGCGCTGGGCACAGCACTTGGCCCAGAGCAGATGCTCAAAAAAATTCCCTAAGACAGTGAGCACTGTTCGCAGGAAAACAAAGTTCAAGATGACGCTAAGAACAATAGCTCTAACTGACTGAGTTCCGCCACTGTGCCAAGCTGTGACACACAGCGTGTCATTTTACCCTCACCAGAGCCTTTCAGATATTTGCAAATATTATCCTCATTTTGAAATGAGGCAAACTGAGGCTAAAGAATGGTAACTGACCTGCCCCAATTCATGCAACCAGTATGCAAGAACAAGGTGCTGCTCAAGAAAACTAGTATGCAATTGAACTAAGATGCAAAACCCAAGACCATCCAGTTCCAAAGTTCCTGCTCATCACACGTGCGGTTCCATGCTGCCAATGTGCCATTTGCAGATATGATTCTTTTAGTAACTGAGATCTCTTCTAGAACATTCTTCTCTTAAGGAACACAGCCTCTGCCCAGGCTCTTCTCTAACTGCTGAAGGAAACGAGCTGAGAGAGCCTTCAGCTATACCATCGTGGCGATGGTTGGAGGAATGAATACTGTGCCGTTTTGCATTTGCTGCTTGTGAACCAAACGGTGAAAGCTCATTTTAAAACTCTCACACTTGGTTTGAATGAGGGCTGTCAGCACTTTGCGAATGCTAAATTGTACACAATCAGCTCAGACAGTGTGAGTTTAGGCATACCCGGCAGCCTCTCAAATGAAAAGGCCCCCATGGTCACCCTGATGAAACAAGGGGAAAGTTAGAGAAGGTTCTAGCAAAAAGAAGTATCAAGAAGCGTCAGTGGCTTGTGGGGGACTTGGGTACTGATACATCTGTCCCAGTTTGTAATCCCATTATGATGGAGTTCCCCCCAACGCCCCAGGAGCGCTAGTGCTTCAGTGAGATCACAGACTCTGGGGCACACACGCCTGGGTTAGATTCCCAGCTGTGACGAGCTACACGAGCTACGAGCTACACATCCTGGGGTGAGTAGCCACGAGCTACACATCCTGGGGTGAGTTATGTAAGACACGGAAACCTTTGTTTTGTCATCTGTAAAACAGGGATAACACTACAGTCATCATAAAGCTTTGCTAGGATTTTACAGGATACGTGGAACACATGGTGCCTCCCGGGTCAGAAGCCTGGTGATAACTTGATGCTGTTGTCATGCCTGTCGCGTGCGACCCCGACAGGATGTGCATACCTTGAGGGCGGAGACAGTCTTGTTTACCTATGGTCCCGGCACATCTGTACTATCTTACAGCCCAATCTTCTTCAGGATGACTATTATCATTACCATTAGTAACAATACAGTTTGGACCTTGAGTGCGTCCCAAGTCTTTGGCAGAATGCAATGGAAGGAGCACTGACGCTGGACCTGGGGACCCGAGTTCCCACCCTGGACCTGCCTTCCCTCCTGTCCAGGGGCACCTGCACAAACTGTTTGATCCCCCAGCACAGCACCTAACTTAACATAGCCCATCACTGGTAAATTGTTTTGGATGAACAAATAATAATATACTTGACCCTCTATTTTCTCATCTGAAAAATAAAAAAAATAATTAGCAACTGCCTCAGAGAAAACGGACCAGAGGGCAGTCTGTAAAGGGGGAAAAGAAAAGCACTACATCAGGATAAAGGTGAGGAGAAGTGAGCAGGAACCAGCAGAGATGACAGAAGAACCTGCTTCCTCTCCAGGCTCCAGTGTTACCAGCAAGTCCACGGTCAGTAACGCCATCTTTTTGGACCTATTCCTGTATCTAAATAATAAGAGCTTCTATCTGAGTGATGTCTCGTGCCCAGTTATCTGACTCGGAAATTCTACAGTCTTTCGTAACTGCCAGAAGGGGAAAAAAAAGACTTAATAAAAGAATCTTAATAAGAGCAGTTCAATTTTAAGGCAAAAATAACTGTAATTACTTAGAGCCTCATAACATCTAAAATCTGATTAAAATGTACCATCGTTTATGAGCTGAGATTAGATGGTTATCATGTATCACGGCCCTGCAATTACTGCTAGCACCTGTGCACAGAAAAAGCTCTGGATTGCTTCTTTTTCACACTTGCATGGTACTCTAATCCCTCAATAACAGCGGAACTTTTCATGCATAATAGATACAAAAGAGGATGAGAAATGAATGTTTGTTGAGTTACTGTTGTAGGGCAGCAACTGAGAGGCACGTTAGAAATACGGCTAATGTAGAAATTAACATCGTCACTGGAAGGATGAAAACCCTGGAACTGGGAAGGCCACACAGGTGGAAAGTGGAAGAGGTGAACCAGATGCTGTCTGGTTGCCAAGAATATGTGCTTTCACTCCCAAAGGGCTGAACAGGGCCGAGCAATGTCTACATCATGGCTTCACTGCGGTCAGTTCCCATGTGGCAGTTCTCACCCATTTCAGAGGAGGAGGGGGAAGGTGGAGGAGGAATCCACGCGCCAGGTAATATTTGAGCTTCAACTTGATTTCATAGGTACGATCCTGAAAGCCTACTATGCATTTTACTTGAAGAATGCTACCTCACAGATATTTTGGTGCAGAAACAATTAGGATTTTAAAACATTCATCCTTTCAACACACAATGACCGACTGCACGTTCATTCATCAAACAGTGAAAAGTCAATTCTCAGAAAGCCTTTCTTGACCACCCCATGTAGAATGGAACCCCCATCCTTCTTATCTCTGCTTTGCTTGTCTCCTCATATATATTTTTGTTGTTTTTTTTTTTTTGCGGTACGCGGGCCTCTCACTGTTGTGGCCTCTCCCGTTGCGGAGCACAGGCTCCGGATGTGCAGGCTCAGCAGCCATGGCTCACGGGCCCAGCCGCTCTGCGGCATGTGGGACCCTCCCGGACCGGGGCACGAACCCGCGTCCCCTGCATCGGCAGGCGGACTCTCAACCACTGCGCCACCAGGGAAGCCCCGTCTCCTCATATTTTAATTCTTATCCTACACATACAGATGCAAAGTTACACATTTATTTATAAATTCTATTTCTTAAATTTGTCATCTCAATGACCAAAAATAAAAAATGGAAGCTCTCCTTTGATACGAATTTCTAATCTGTTTTGTCACTGTGGCTTCCAAACACCTGGAACAGTGTCTAGAACACAGGAAGAGGATTTACTGTGAAATATCTGTTCGATGAATGAATTACTTAAAAGCTGAGGCCACAGCACAGCAGATGGAGAGGCTACTTTTCTGACCCATATAGCAAGTTCTCAAAATACAGTGAGGTTTTTTTCTAAGTCTCTTTACCCCAGACTATCCGAATTTGCCATCTCCCTCTTTAACTATCCATTCAATCATTTAACAAGTATTTATTGAGTACCCGTGGTGGGATAGGAACTGCTTCAGGTGCCTGAATTCTAGCTGTAAACAAAAGAGATATTCCAGTGGAGAAAACCAACAGATAAAAGAAAATATACCTTCTATAACGTAAGGTAGTAATGAGAGCGATGACATCAAACAGGGCAAGGAGAGAGAGTGACGGAGTGAACGAGAGAGGCTAATTCAGTTCAAGGGCAGAGAAGGCCCCTCTGAGCAGGTGGAGTGTCAACAAAGGCGGGTTATTCAAACTAGGAGAGGACCTGGGGTCGGCAGGACAGCAGCAACAGAGTCTCATCCCACTGTATCAACAGGGCCCTAACACTCATCTTCGACCCTTGGCTTCCTCACCTGGTACAGTGGCAATAATAATACTCGTGCTGCCTACCTTGCAAAATAGGCCTGCCGTGACCATCAAATGAAATATCCCAGTTCCAGGGGCAGGGGGAGGGAGGGCAAAATGGGTAAAGGTGGTCAAATGGTACAAACTTCCAGTTATAAGATAAGTCCTGGCATGTAATGTATAGCATGTGACTACCATTCACAAGACTGTATTATAAATAATACGTTTGTATTATAAATACATGTATATAAATATATAAATATATGTATTATAAATAATACATAATATAATAAATAAAATTGAAAGTTGCTAAAAGAGTTGGTCTTAAAAGTTCTCACCGTAAGAAAAAGAACTATAACTAGGTGTGGTGACGGCTGTTAACTGAACTGACCGCGGTGATCAGTTCCCCAAATATACACATACTGAACCATTATGTTGTATATCGAAAACTAACACGACGTTGTATGTCAATGACATCTTAATAAAAAAATAACTCCTCGTTGCTTTTTATACTTCAATTTTTAGTGCTTAGACTTAAACTATAAATGGCCTGGTTCAAAATGATGCATATGAAACATCTGTAATAAAATACAAGAATATCCAAGTAAAGCTGTTTTGAAGTAACAGTGGTTCTAATTTTCCAGGCATTTTGAAGTGATTTTAAAGCAATGGAAAAAAAAAAAAATCCCATTTCCCCCATCTATGAGATGAAGGGGTTACATTACAACATGATTTCTATGATCCCTTCTTGTTCTAATTTGCTAAGATTCTGTTGATATGAAAGAGGCTATCAACTCTAATTTGCTGCACAAATGTGTGAGATGATGGTCATCACCATGCTTTTTAGCATTACTCCAATGATCTACTTTGGTTCTGCAGTTCAGAGCCCCCAGCATCAAGGCGTTGTTTAGACTCATTTTATTGAAGTGATTTCAAGATCTCATTGAAAATGTAACTTGAATAGTAATTTCATTCCTAGAGATGTTTTGTTGTCTAAGCCATAATTTAAATGTCCATCCTTAATTCTCCTAATTATCAGCACTAATGAGAGACAAAAATGGCACAGCTAATCCAAAAGGCCTATTCTAATTTGGTCTTAGGCTGTAGTTCAGGATTTTGTGTTTACGTGTTAGGTCTGCCTTCCCAGTCCTATTGTGGCTAAGTTACCACTAAAAAGAGCAAATTCTGGTAAGCAAGAGATGCAGGGAAAAACAAGGGTGTTACCACACTGCTGTCTGTGGGTGAGCTTCGGGGCTCCATCACTCCTCTGACACTGCAGCAAAACTTCTTTGTTTGCATTCTAACCTCAGGAAAATGAACTCATCTCAACAACGTTCCAGGTTCTCTTCTAGAGGGAGCATTTGGCCCTTTGATCAACATGACCTGGAGCAATCAGCGACAGTATCTGGGGAAGCACAGGACTATAAATTCACCTCAGATGACGTAGCAACACAAGCCTAAAAAAGACAAACTGATGACAAACTCAAAACTTACTGCTTCCTCTGCGCCAGGGAAGCTGCTGAGAGATGGGAGCACAGACATACCTCAGAGATAGATATTGGGGGCTTGGTTCCAGACCACCAAAATAAAGTGAGTCACATGAATTTTTCTGGTTTCCCAGTGCATATAAAAGTTATGTTTACACTATACTATAGTCACTAAGCGTACAACAGCATTATGTCTAAAAACATACATACCTCAATTTAAAAATATTGGATTGTTAAAAAATACTAACCATTGTCTGAGCCTTCAGCGAGTCGTAGTAGGAGGAACATCAAAGATCACTGATCGCAGGTCACCATAACAAACATAAGAATAATGAAAACGTCTGAAATATTTCGAAAATTACCAAAACGTGACAGAGACATGAAGTGAGGAGATGCTGTTGGAAAAATGTGCCAACAGACTTGCTCGATGCAGGGTTGCCACACACCTTCAATTCGTAAAAGACACAGTATCTACGAAGGCAATAAAGCGAAGCACCGTGAAACGAGGTACGCCTGCACAGAGATGAGTAGGTTTTCTCTGGCCCTCAGAAGCTCAGCGTCCACTGCAGGAAACAGACCACTGAGAAATTCACAAGTCGGCTAAACTGTCACAGGGACTACAACAGAAGAGGACAGAGGAGAAGCCAAGGAGAGGGGGCAGCTGTGCCTTCACACAGGAGGTGACCCTTGCTCTATGTCTTGCAATATAAATAAATGGTTGCAAAATACTTGACGGGGTGGCTGAGAAGCAGGAACCAATATTTATGAGTCAGGCTCGGCACGCCGTACGTATATACATGTGTGTGTGCGCACACGTATGTATACATATATGTGTGTGGATATATGTGTGTGTGTGCGTGTGTGTGTGTGTATACATATACAGGGCTTGTAACTGTTGCCTCGTTTAAGGTCTCAAGTACTGGTGACACAGGTCTTACCACCCCATTATACAGGTGAAGTAACTGAGGCACAGAAAGGTGAAATAGCTCCCCCAACATCACTCCCCTTGCCAGAGTCAGGAATGAAAACCAATCTACCCTCCAGGAACCAATCAGGATGCTTTTCTCCCCCCCCCACACCCCGCTCCCGCCCCCCACCCCGACAAGTACCTCCACCATGCTATCTCAGTATCTGATCAGCAGCCCACTGTCTCCTGCCTGACTACACAAAAGCCTGAGCCATGTCACCTGGCTTTTCCCCCCCTGGAAGCACCTCTCTTGTTTATCCCTCAATCTGTAGCTTGGATTCTTTTCCCACTCCAAGAAGACCCCAAAGTTCTCCAGGGGAGAAGCCACTCTTGCCCTTGGCCTAGCTCCTTCATTCTTCCCCAAAACAGCGTTCCGCCTACAGAGGTAAGAGGTAGGTTCAGCCATCTGTAGGGGAGGCCATGACAGCCAACGTACAGTTCAGACTCATTTCCTTCCCAACCTGGGAACAGAAAATCTTTAGTATCTCAAGTTCTAGGCAAGTGATCCTGACCCTCCCCCACCATTCTAAAGCGGGTCAAACCTTCTTCCTCTGTGACCCTGGCTCCTTCAACACAGCCTTCCTTTTTGTTCCGTATTTCTTTGCTTTTATCTCTTCTTCACGTTCTAAGTGGGATATTTCCCATCCCAAACCATCAGGCATTGGTAGAATTTCTGAGCACTTCTCTAATCCTACCCTTGCTTTCGTGAAATCACCACTGTGCTTTGGGTAAAAGGTTTTTTCTTTTTTTTTTTTTTTTGGTGTGTGTGTGTTAGGGCTCTGCGTAGCACCCAGACTGCCTGAGCATCACGCATTTTGCCTTTAATTTTCTGACATTAAGCTTCCTTCACTAGACTTAAAGCCCTATTTCTAAATCATGGGAAGCTGTGGTACCTTTTCTCTAAATGGGTAGTGGAAAAAAAAAAAAAAGGAAGTTCTCTGAAGAGAGTCCTCAGGGTTTTGAAATGTTTGAAAATAATCTCTTTTCCATTAATGCACAGAGTAACATATTTCCCCTGCTGTTAAATGACACCTTTCAGGACTGATGATTAACATATAGTCCTACCACTTAGGCACCTTCAAGGAAAAAGTGACATGCATTAGTTCAGTGGCTGCAGAGGAATTCTGCATGAGGTACGTTCACGTGATGGGGAGAATTTTCCCTCCTAAGGGGCAAAGAACACATAAAAGAAAGCTATGGACAAAAATGAATCACATTCATCTGCAGTTTGTCCAAGAGTCACGACAAAAGAATATATTTTTATATGAATAAAACAGTGATTGCAGCCTCTTTTCCTTACCAATTATGTCTGCACAATCTCACACCATCATGTGGCAATCCTGAGATAGACACACTCGTTCATGGGCAAGAAATGACAGGCACGGAATACTTCATCTCAACAGAAGGAAACCGTTGCAAATGGCACCAGCATTTTGAAATGGACCTGATTCCTCCAACGGCCACACCGGCGAGAGCCCAGCGTCCTTTCTCCTAGCCCACAAGGGCGCATCATCCCGAATCGCCATCCTGATCAGCTACCCTTTATTCACAATTTACCACGTGGTGAGCCCTGTGATAAGCTCCGTATCCATCAAGTCAGTTGGCTTTCATGTTTATGAGGCAGACACTATTTGTATCCTTACTCTTGTTTTGTTAATTCTTCGTCGTTGTTATTTTAATTTTTTATTGAGGTATAAGATTTACAATGTTGTGTTAGTTTCCGGTGTACAGCACTAGATGTTTGTTGTTGTTGTTGTTTTGTTTTTTTCAGATTCTTTTCCATTATAGGTTATTACAAGATACTGAAAATAGTTCCCTGCGCCATACAACAGGTCTTTGTTGTTCATGTTTTATATATATACTGTGTATCTGTTAATCCCAAATTTATCCCTCCTCAGCTTTCCCCTTTGGTAACCATAACTCTGTTTTCTATGTTTGTGAGTCTATTTCTGTTTTGTAAATAAGTTCATTTGTATCATACTTTTAGAGTCCACACATAAATGATATCATAGGATATTTGTCTTTCTCTCTCTGACTTACTTCACTTAGTATGATAATCTCTAGTTGCATCCATGTTGCTGTAAATGGCATTATTTCATTCTTTTTTATGGCTGAGTAATATTCCATTGTATATATGTACCACATCTTCTTCATTCATTCATCTGTCGGTGGACTTTTAGGTTTTTTCCATGTCTTGGCTATGGTAAATAGTGCTGCTGTGAACGTTGGGGTGCATGCATCTTTTCGAATTACAGTTTTCATCTTTGCTGGATATATGCCCAGAAGTGGGATTGCTGGATCATATGGTAACTCTATTTTTAGGTTTTTAAGGAAACCTCCATACTGTTCTCCATAGCGGCTGCACCAATTTATTTTTTAATGAGGAAACTGAGGCACAGAGAGCTTAAGGAACTAGTCTTTGGTCCCAACAGCCTGTAAGTGGCACAGCCAGGATTTGAACACAGATCTGTTTGATTTCATCACTCTCTACTACTTCCTTACTTGCCATTATCATCCACCAATAGAGCTGACCACCCCTGTAGGTTCAAAGCTGTGTAATAACAAACCACATGCTAATGTCTGTTTGACGGTGTTAAATGTTTCATGAAAGGTACACAAGAAAAGGACAAGGTAGCTCCCACTTGGCCCCGAAGCCTGAAAGGAATGAGCTTTCTCTGTACTCAGATCAACTTGGTAGCATGCTTCTCAGGGAGAACAGCAATAATTATAAGTTCCTTGTCTGGCTGAGCCAATCAAGTCATGCTTATACTTCCGACCAGCACTAAAAAGGTACAATGACCTTGGGAATGAAAGAGAAGTAAATCCCAAAGTCCAGGTGACTCCACACAAAATCAAAACATCTGGTATCAGTTGCCTTCAAAGAAAAATAGCTGTTCCAGTCATATGCCCAGACACTATGATAAAATGAAGATCTCCTTAGTGAAAGATCATGGTGAAGTTTGCAAACCATAGTCTGTGGGTTTGTGAAATGACTCTATGGATTCGGCTCATACAGAATTTACTAGAGATTTACTGAGCATGCTGTGCTAGGAGCTAGAGATACAGAAATAAAGAGGACAAGGTCCCTGACCTCAGAGAGGCTCAAATGAAACCAAAGAGAAAAGACATATTGAGGTAGTCACGCCAGCACCCCACTTCTTGGAGGCTCGCCATGGGACGGGCACTGTGCCAGCTGCTTCGTGTTTATTACCTCCTTAATGCTACAAAGAGATACGCTATTATATGCAGTCTGCAAATGAGAAAGTTGTGGTCCAGAAGCGTTGAGTCACATGTTCAAGTTTCAAAAACTACTGAAGAGCAGATCTGGACTCAAACCTAGGTTTTTCAGACTCTAAGGACTGTTAACTACCAAGTTGCACTGGCTCCATGCTCAGAAATAATTGTACTGCGCCGTTGTAAGGACAAAAATAGAAGTATACGTAAGTCCAAGAGGAGCCACCAAGGAGAACGGAATTCATTTGCGGGCACAAAGGAAGAGGGGGTATCCTTCAGAGGACTGATGTCTGAATCAGGTTTTGAAGGATACATAGGAGTTCGTCAGGCAGATAAAGGAGGGAGCCGAACATTCAAGGCAGGAAGAACTCAGGAGTCCAGAGGCAGAGTCGATCACAGCCCACTAAGGAGTTGCAAGGAATTCTGGGCAGCAATTGTATCAAGTGATACTAGGTAGAGGGATAATAAGGATAACAAGTTGGCTGCGAACACAGGCAGGGAACAGGCTAAAGGGTCAGACATACACGTGTGCACAAACATTGCACATACACACGTCTTTTTATGTGATTTCCCCAAGCAGGGACGAACTTGAGTTTCACTGGTCCCTTAATGTGAGTGCAAATATGTGGAATTCAGCTAAGGCCATCATTGACTTTCATGGGGCCACTCACCTGCAAAGAGGCCAGTCTAGTGACACTGAGCTTATATAAAGCACCCACACGTGTTTGTCATTTCTCCCTGTTCAGAAATAACTACTAGCCTACCTAGCATGTAAATGGGGTATTTTGCACCTGTCCTTTTCTAGGGGACCTAGTTACAGTCAAAAGGGAATGAAGCAATGTAGAGAAAGAATCAAACCAAATGTAAAATGAGCATTTTTTCATGTAAATGATCCCTTTACATGAAAAGGAAACTTTCAAATTTGAACACCCAAAATAACTGCATTTCCAAATGCAAAGAGGCAGAAAACTCAGGCCTAGGTGACTCTGTCCCATCCAACATCACGCAGATGTGTATGAAAAGATGGAAAATGAACCAGGTGAACAGTCAAGAGAATTCCAGTGGAGACCCCACTCAGCCACTGAGTCACTGTACCACCTGGAGTGCATCATTTAACCCTCTAAGCCTCAGTTTATCATCTGGAAATAGGCACCTTACTCCACGTTTCTGATAAAGATTACATCAGAAAATGCACATACAGTACTTAAGCACAGTGGATGACAAACAATACATATATGGCAATGTGAAAATTTGTTAATCTAAAAATTACTTTTTCCTAAAACATGTTTTTAAAACATAAAGAGAGTTTAAGCTTGCATAGGGTGTGTCTACGCTTAAATGCTTGTAAATTTCTAATACTACCAATATTAGCAGCTCCAGTTTATGGAGTATTCACTATAATGCCTTGTACTGACTCGCTTAAACTTGACAACCACTCTGTTGAGTAGGCACTATCATTACCTCCGTCTTACAGGTGAAGAAATCAAGGCACAGAAATTAAATTATTTGCCCAAAGATAACATGGATAGAAACTAATGAAATTAGATTTAAACTCAGACATTCTAGTAACTTAGAGCCTTTCCTGATGCATCTCTTTAGAAATTACTCCTAGGGTGAGATAGTTAATTTTATGTGTCAACTGGGAGGGTGTTTTTGGATGAGAATAACCTTTAAATTGGTGAATTTTGAATAAGCAGATTGCCCTTCATAAGGTGGGTGGGCCTCATCCTATCAGTTGAAGTCCTAGCTAGAACAAAAAGACCATCCTCTCCAAACAAGAGAGAATTCTCCAGCAAATGGCCTTCAGACTTCATCTGCACTATCAGACATCAACCCTCTGAAGGATACCCTGCTTTTCCTTTGTGCCCCCAAATGCATTCTTCTCTCTTTGTTGGCTCCTCTTGGACTTGTATATACCTCTGTTGTTGTCCTTACAATGCTGCAATATAATGAATTCTGAGCATGGAACCAGAGCAACTTAGCTGTTAAGACTTTGGAGTCTTGGACACATAGGCTTGAGGCCCAGATCTGCTCTTTACTAAGTAGTTTTTGAAACTCGAACAGGTGACTCAACCTTTCTGAACCATGGCTTTCTCATCTGTAGACTGCAGATAATAGTATATCTCTTTGTAGCATTAAGGAGGTAATACACATGGAATCAGGTTTTGAAATATACAAAGGAGTTCATCAGATGGAACTGCCAGATTCCATAACTGTATGAAGCCAATTCCTTAAAATAAATCTTTCTATATATACACACATCCTCTTGGTTCTGCTTCTCTGGAGAATACTGACTAATACATAGAGTTTCTTTCTTTTTAACCTTCTAATCCCATTTCTTACCTTTTCAACTCCATTTATTCAGCAGATAATTTTCTGAGAGCCCCACATGAACTGGCCCTACACTATGCTTGATTACAAGGTTGAGAAGATACTCTCTGTTCAGTCCTCTTCTACCCCTGGTTTCCTACCCCTTGTCAGTCCACCCATCTCCTGTCTGGATTACAAGATCCTTGAGATCCAGGACCAGTCTCTGTAGAACATCAAGTACAGACCTTCAGATAGACCACAGAGTAAATGCCCGTCCGTGCTGGTAAAATAAGTACTACTGATGCTTGCCATTGTGTTTGTCACCCTTTAGTGAGTATGTGCAAGGCCCTATGCTAGGTGCCCAGCGTTCATCTCCAGCTCGTTTTGCCCCAATTTTAAGGAACAGAAAGGGAGATGCCAAGAGGTTAGCTTACCTAACTGGGACCACACAGAGTTATTCACACTCAGGTCTGTCTGAATCCAAAGCCAGCGGACTTCTCATCACCACTTCTGCTGAGGCTTCCTGCCCCTCCCCCTTCCAAACTACAAATAACAGATGAGGCCTGGGATGAATGAGCACCCCCAGAGCTCCAGGGCCTTCAGCCAAACTTCACAGATGTACAACTTCATCGCCTACACGAGGTGGAGTATAAAAATGAAGGCAATGGGATGTTATCTACAAGCACCTCAAAGCTTCTTTTCCTTTAACTTAAAAATTCTTTGGTAATTGTTTTTACTGCAATTAATCGTAAAAATGAATCACCTCAAATTTTTGAAAGGAATTCTCCTTCAAAATATGTCAACTTCGTGCCATGAATTCATTTATTATGAGACCACATGATGCCTCCAAGTACTGCATTTTATTTAAACGTTGACATTTTTTCACTCTGTTTTGATTCCACAGCTGAAAATCGTTTCTATCAATCTTTCGCTGGAGCCAAACATAACTGTTTTGCTCACTGAAACATTACAGACTCAGGGTCCTAGAATCAAATTAAAAAATAAATAAACTAGTATCTGGCTGACATTCATAGCATCATCATATCCAGGGAGACCACAGATTTCAGGACTGCTGTGAACCCACTTCCAAGAACAAAATCAATCAATCCTAATCCTTTGGGATCTTAGATCACTTCAGAAGTCCAAAGACTTTATGTGGGCTGATTTTCCTTTGTGAGATTCAGTTTTAGAAACTGTTTACTATTCTGATTTTGGAAAGGGTATGACATCTCCAATGAAATCACCAGACTCTGCCGGGGCACTGATGGTGATCAATGATTTTTCCCATCAGTTGCTACTGGGTTGAGGGTGAGGGGTTGGGAGGCTCGCTATCTACTTACTTTACCCATAATGCACTGTTCTCTTTCTAAACAGCAGCAGCAAACAGGCACATCCAATATGGTATTACTTCCTCCTTTCATTCATGACGATGTCCCACACAGGCCCTGAGAGTCTGAAAAAAGAAGCATGTCCCGGGTTCTAAGGATGAAGGGAACCCCGGCCAATCCATCATGCTTTGTCTGCTAATGATAGACTCCTGCATAAGAGCCACCAGGCTAGAGAGAGGCAGCGGGCATGAAAAGGAGTGAATCAACTGTCAACGGGTCGGGTCTGGAGGACGGCAGAGCTGTGATTAGAATTTTCAATCAGGACTTCCATGATTCATCATGCTTTGGGAGGGACGAGAAAAGTTTGCAAAGGTATATTCCCCCATCAGCCCTGTCTTCCCTCCTTCTATCAGCAGAGTTCAGTCCTAGGGGCCACAGAAAATTCAGTGTCTTATTGACCCAGAGGATGAAACTTTAAAAGAGCTGCCAAAGTGGGGGCAGATGTGTGTCAGGATGAAACGACTTCCTCTCCACAATTAATCTCCAGATTAATGTTCTGAAAATACAATTCTGATCTTGTCATGTCTGATCAAAAAACCCTGATTTTGGAGAGGGAGGGAAGGATGGGGAGTTTGGGATTAGCAGAAGCAAACTATTATATACAGGATGGATAAGCAACAAGGTCCTTCTGTATAGCACAGGGAACTATATTCAATAACTTGTGATAAACCATAATGGAAAAGAATATGAAAAAGAATACACACGTGTAACTGAATCACTCTGCTGTATAGCAGAAATTAAATACAACATTGTAAATCAACTATACTTCAGTAAACTTTTTTTAAAAACTGATTTCTTCTTTCCCTTCTCCTCCTCTTCTTCTGTCCTCCCTTCCTTCCTTCCTTTCTCCCTTCCTTCTTTCCTTTCTTCCTAACTACCATCCTCCTTTCTTAACTTTCTTAACTCCCTTTCCTTTCAGGCTAATCTTCCTGTCTTTCCCTCCTTCTTTCTTCCCTACCTCCTTGTCTATGTATGTTCCCTCCTTCTACATGCATTAAGCACTTACAAAGGAAAATCATTTCCTAATGGAAGAATTCACTGTCTGCTGGGAGAGGGACACAAACACAAATCCGGTAGAGTGTGAAATCAGACACTGGTGCTATGGAACTGGAATGCAGTGGAACTGCGGGGAGAGGGTAAGCAATGTCCAGGAAAGCTTCCTAGACGAAGTAAGAATGAGTTGCCAGCAGAGGAAATGACACACGCAAAGGCACAAGGACAGAAGGGTGTGGTATTTTCAAGGAAATAGAGCTGTATCAGTGAAGCTGGAGCACAGTTTATGGGGAAGTGCTATGAAATGAGAAGTAGACAAGACCCTGTTATTAAAAGCTTTGCACATAAGGAGTTTATGAAAGCAATGGAGAGAAATCATAGGCCCTAAGCAGAAGTAGTGGTGGTGACTAGATTTTTAACTAAACCTCAACACACACACACACACACACACACACACACACACGTACCCTCTGAGCACGCTATTTAAAACTGCATCCTAACTCACTACTTATCCCCCTTCCCTTCTTTATTTCTCTCCATCACTCTTATTACCATCTGGTACCAGATCTACTTATTTATTGCCTATCTGCCTCCACCAAAATGTAAGCTCCATTTTGAGAGCAGGATTTTGGTCTTGTCCACTGCTGTATCCTTTGGACCTAGGATACTATTTAGCATGTAGTAGATATTCCATGAATATTGCTGAATAACATGATCTTTTCAGAGACAGTAAAACTCAATCATCTCGACATTTTATGTGGAGAAAAGACTTTGCCTTTAAAGCGCACACATCACTTAAACTCGCTCAGACTCAATGCCCTGCAGAATGCAAGTGAAATACCTATTTTTAAAGTGGTTATAATAAAAAGTTGTGTAAAGAACTCAGAATCGGAACTGGCCTATAGTAAGTCCTCAATAAACTTCAACAACTGTTTTCTGTTTTTGTTGTTACCATGTAATTCCCTGGGAAGCCCTTGAGCTCTTGAGGGTCTTAATCATCCAGCACACAGTGGGGGCTCAGTGAATGACTTCTGAGACCATCAACCCAAGGGGTCCTCCCTTCAGGTCAAAAGGTGAGTAATTTCCCTAGAGTGTTGTAAACATCACAAACAAGCTCTTTTTGGAAAGAAAGAAGCCTTGGAAATGTAATGTGCTTTTCAAACAATGCAGTTTCAGAACCAAAGCTCAGCAGTGGCCAATGACAGTCCTAGAACCATGTATCCATGCTTCCTGGAGGGAGGGACCGATGATCACCTTCCATGACACCATCATAAAGCCACCACAGCCATGTATAATATTGCTTTGAAACTCTGACTGCCTCCTGCATGGGACCATACATGCCCCTTAATAGAAGGAGATCACTGCTGGGGCGCAGTAAGATATAGAGTTAAGAGCCTGGGATCTAGTGCCCAACTTTTGGGTTTGAATCCCAACTCTGCCACTTTCTAGCTGTGTGACCTTAAGAGAGTGACTTAATCTCTGTGCCTCAACTACACATTGGGAACGATAACGATCCTACCTCACAGGGTTACTGTGTGGATTAACTGAGTCATCCTGTGAAGCGCTTAGGACGGTACCTGGCACGTAGTACATGTTCCAAAAACATTATATTTTCTCGTCAGTACATCCTAGAACAGAAAAGGTGACCAAACAATGCTAATAATTCCATTTTGCTACCCACTGAAAATGAATGGAAAGGGGCTCAGGCACAACTCTATTCCTATCTCTGCTCAGAGAAGTGTTTAAAAGTATGAATAACTCAAAAGGCTCTGGCCCCTTTCGGGTTGCAGGCTTTGAGGCGTAACCTAATTTAACCGCAGAACCTCAATTTCTTCACCTGTGAGACTCACAGAGCAAGCCCAGGGTTGCTCTGTGACTTGATAAGGTAACATCCGATGTTTCACAAACCCTAGAACACTATAAAATATGAAGTTGGTATCACAACCAGGGAAGCTCCAGTCACTCGGCAACACAGAGGGTTAAAAAAAAAAAGGCATCTCAAACTACTTTGTCTTCTTACATTTGTGCAAAATTAAAATGACTCTTTGCAGCATCCAATTTGGATAAGCCCATGTCAATACTACTAATACAAGCCATCACTAATGACAAGATTGATAGCTCAGGAGAGCAAGCCATTTCATGTTCACTGTGCATCATGTTTAATTCGCCAAAAGGAGTTTGTGTGTATAATTAATGCGCTTTTCTTTCTGGCTTCATTTGGAAACATATACAGGGTCTCGAGGGACCTTCTCTAAGTCAGAAACAATTAATAAAATAAAACCACTTAATTAAAGAGAATAATTGGAGCCTATTTTAGACCAGAAAATGGAGGGATAGAATTCACTCTGGAAACACATTGTCTAAAAATTGCTGAGTTTTAAAAGCAAGAACAGTCTGCAGCTGGAACACATGTAAGTCATGATAGCGGACAGATTTCCTAGGCCCTTTGTTCTGGGATGATATAAATCCAACTGACTTGACATGGACATGAAATGTAAGATTACTGACCCACAATGACGTGTCATTCTTATGTAGGAAAACTTCAACTATTCATTATTTCAGTGCACATTTACAGCCCCTTCTCTGTACCGCTGCAGGGACCCATAGCTGAAAAGCAGCCCCTCTCCCTCTGCCTTCCAGAAACTCTCAGTTTAGTTAGGGGAAGAGAGAAGTCCACGCACAACTAAAATGCAGAGACATAAGCACTGAGGCAACAGAGGACACCATGGAGCAGTGAAGGAGGGCCACCACAGCTGTGTATAATATTGCTTTGAAACTCTGACTGCCTCCTAGGAGAAACAAGTGATGCTTTCAGAGGCCCTGAGTATTCAGGAAAAAAAATGAGCATTTACCAGGATAGAAAGAGGAAAATGCAATTAGAGATATAACATTACACACCAAGTCACAGATTATGAATGTACACATTGCTTTGGTAAATTACATAAAACTCAGTGTGTCCCAAGAATACAGTATACGTTTCACAGCAGAAAGAGATGAAGTTGGAAACCAGATGGGGAACGAGCATGTACATGGAATCAGAAAAACTAGTTCAAATTCTGTAATCCTGTATGTACATAACACCTCCAGGCTTCAGTTTTCTCTTGAATAAAAGTAGAGTTCTAGGATCACTCAGATGGTAATATACTGAATTATGATATCCAACTATCTGTGTCCTTCCCGGTGAGAGGTCTACTCATCTATGCCCTTGGCCATGTGACTGCCAGTACTTCAAGGTAGATGGAGGATACTCCCTGCCCCATTGGCAGGTTTGGCCATATGACTAGTTTGTCCAATGGGTTGTAAGTGGACATAATGCGCATCCCAACTGAGCAGAAACTTTAAAAGCACTTATGTTGTTCAGCGCAGACTTGCATTTCCACCCTTCGCCATGAGAACCACAGAGCCTGGGTTCCTGGAACGACAAGACTCTTAGAACTGAGCTGAGCTGAGCTGCAGCTGACCTGAATAACCACTGACATTTTGGGGGTGGCTTGTTACTAAAGCAAAAGATCAGTCCAGAGATAAGTGAAGAGCTCATAAGCTAAGAGTAAGGTAAAGCTGCAACAACCAGAAAAATACCATGATAAATATATGCATGGGGCAGTACTGCAGAACCAATAACATACGTAAAGACACTTATCCTATGTTAGGCATTTAATCATGTTTGATTCCTTCACCTCAGACCTCCCAGAAAGAGGCAAAAGTCTCAGAATTAAGGAATTATAATGAAGGTCATGCCAAAGAGTGAATATATCAACTTGCTCCATATCCTTGCAACTCTGATACCTGCCGTCAGAGTTAACTGGACGCATCCTAGCCTGGCTCTCAGACTTAACCCTGGGCAAGTCCTTCAGTTCTTTGCACCTCAATTTTCTCATCTGTGAAATGAACAAAGTAGCTATGCACCTACTTCAAACAGCAGTTCTGGTAATTATATTTGTTAATTCATGTGGAGTCCTAAAAAGAGAGCCTAATACAACATGTGCTCAATAGGTGCAAACCACTGTTAGTATTAATTACTATTACTATTCAATTACTAATACCTACTGCAATTTACTAAGAAGGGACTGCTCCTACACCTTCTCAACTATAAAACACCACATTTTAGGCTTTATTTTTAACTGTAAACTGATGCTCCACCTAAAATATAGGCCTACATATGCACACAAACACATACATATACACACACACAACCCTTTATCCTTTACTGTGAGAACCTGTGTCACCACTTCTGGTGATAAAAAGTTGTTTTCAACTTCTTTGAAAATGTTTAGTGAAAAGACATACTGGTGAAATATTTGGACTAAGTATAGTTTAACTCACAAAACAGGTTACTACTTTGGGTTCCTAGGCAAATTCCTTACATCAAATTTCCATTGTAACTACACAACTCCAAAATATTTGGTCATATTATTAAAAAGCAATCACTATAAGCCTTTGAAAGCTTAATCATTCACATGAAGAATGGATCCATTTCCTTGTCTTCAAATGGCTGGTTGCAGTGGTCTGCTGTCTTAGTGACTATAACATGAAGTCAGTGATTCTTACACTTTGGGGGTGACAGATCCCTGTGAGAGGGACAGAACCCTTGATCCTCTCTCCAGGAAAATGCAAATCAAGAATTCAGAACCCTAGCCATGTTCTTTTTTTGTGGTTCCACAGCTGAGAGATGGTGTGATGGCTAGATGTCCACTGTGAAAGGGGGTCTGTGGGAAGGGGGACACCTAGAACATACAATAGTTCCCATTCAAAGTATGAGGGACAGGGAATTCCCTGGCAGTCCAGTGGTTAGGACTCCACACTCTAACTGTTGAGGACCCAGGTTCAACCTCTGGTCAAGGAAAGACCCCACAAGCTGTGTGGCACAGCCAAAAAAAAAAGGAAAGAAAGAAAAAAAAAACAACAACCAAGTATGACAGACAGAGGCCCGCACAGATCTCTCCCAGAACAATTCCCTAATCCCCTGTTTCCTGGGGATTGGTGGGCCAAATGCACCTCAATTTTCTGTGCTCAATTTCCTCCTTATACAATAAACATGATAAGAGTGCTCGTCTCATGGTGTTGCTGTGAAAACTAAATGAGGTGATCCACGCAAAGTGCCTGGCACATTACAAGCTCGCAACAAGTATGAGCTACTATTCCCACAGCAAGATGCAGGACGCTGAGGCCCAGAAAGAGGGATCACTTGCCCAGCGTTGCACAGCTCCTGGGTAGCAGAGTGAGATGAAACACCGAGAGGCCTCCGAGAGGAGAGCTTATGAGTAAGCCGCACGCTGGAGTTAGCAAACCAGGGCATCTCGGAATAAGAAGTGCTAAAATCGGCTGCTGTTTGTTTGCGCCTCAGCTGTTCCACCGCACCAGCTGCTCAAACTTTCAGGCGTGTCTTACCACAGAATCACCCCATCCTATACTCATTCCATCAGCCTCCGGTCTAATTGCGGTCCTAGAGAGTTTTTTTAAAACGGGGCCTAAAATTGAATATCCATTCCTATTAATAGTAAAGGGACATTTCCTAAGAAAGTGCTTTATAAGGATTCAGATCCCTCTTTCCTCAGCAGTTTTTCCCCCTGGCCATCTTGGGTCTATTTTGATTCCCTTCCCTGATTGAAACATGTCTCACAGGCTCTCAGTGCTGAAGGGGTAGAAGCTTATGACAGGTCCACAGCCACGGAGTGTGCCCAGGGCCAGCATTAATAGGACAGAGCCCATGAGAAGCGAGCACTGACCCAACTTCGGAGATGGGGAGATGATCATCTCGACAGCAAATGCCAGCACATTTCTAGGAGAGTATTAAAGAGCCCAAATAAAAGTTCCAAAACTGTAATATCAAGAGGATGGGAAACTGCTTAAAATAAAAAGGCAAACCATCAGACACGGAGCCTTGTCACAGCAATGAGCCAAACTGGGACAAGAGACTTGGACGACAGGCCCCACACTGTCATTAACTAGCTGTGAAACCTTGCAAATCGCCCTGCTCTCAGCCGTCTCATATATAAAACAACTAGGCAGAGGCAAGATACAAGAATAAACTGTCTAGAAAGACTTTTTAAGGTTCAGAATCAAAGAGACAGAAGAATATTTATAGCAACATATTTCATAATAGTAAAAAAAAAAATGTAGAAACTAGCCAAATGCCTCCATTACTAGATGAGATAAATAAAGGGATACCCTAGGAACAGAATACTATATACAGCAATGAAAATTAATGAACTATATCTACATGTATGAATATCAAGAAATCTTGAAAATATAATGAGAACCAAAGTCACAAGCGTATTTTACAATATGTTTACATTTATGTAAAGTTCAAAAGCAGGCAAAATGAAATCAAATAATAAATTGTTTAGGGAGACCTATGAAAAGACATCAAAGAAATGATTGACATTTCAGGCTAGAAGTTACCTGGAGAGCAGGCAGGGGGATGCTATCAAGGAGGAGACCTTAGGAAGCTTCCAGAGACTCATGGCATTCTCTTCCGTGGCCTGGGGAGTGGGTACCTGGGGTTTCCTTTTAGTTTTAATTGCTTATTGTTCATTAATTGTCCACATATGTGGTCAATATGCTCCTGCACATATTCTGCATTTCGCAATTAAAAAAAAACAGGTCTAAAGGGCCACATTTTAATTTAAATGGACCACTACATTCCAACCAAACACATGATACACCATTAGACCCTGCAACAGCCTGGCGACACAGCTAACACTGTGTTCATTTAGCAAATGAGGAAACTGGGGTTCTGAGCAGTGTGGTAAAGAGGAGGGACCAGGAGTCAGGTGCGGTCTTTTTGTCTGCAAAGCCCGTGCACTTCCTGCTGCACCAGGCGTTGGGTAGGCAGGCCAAATGTGATTCTGTCCCCCATGCTCCTGAGAAGGAAAGAGCCTCAGAAAGATGTCACAGCTCGCTCAAGGTTGCCCAGGAATTTATAATGAAAAGAGCAGGAGTCGTCATCTGACCCTAAAGTCCAGGCTCTTTCCACCATGTGTGGCTAAATCCTGTAAACTAGAGGCAAGGGGAAACTGGTATTTATGGGCTAGTTCCCAAAGAGAGGAGAGAAGACTAAGCCTTTCCAGTTTATCCCCTTTTGATTTGGTTTGCGTGAGGTCCGGGACTTTATCTCCGATCCGTGCAGCAGCGGAAAGCTGTGTGGAAAGACAGGACTATGCTAATATGATGGGCTGAAAATAATTTTCATTACCAAATGCGTCCTGCTGTTCGTAGGACCACTCTTCCCCAAGGACTCTATGTGCAAATATGTTCCTGCCTTCCTTCTCCCGGCCCCAAAATAGCAAAATGGCATTACTCCATTTGCTGCTATCCGTGGATTTTCTCATTTAAATAGTGCTATTGTCTTTCTTGTTTATGAGTTTGTTTCCCAGCTCGGGAAACTTCAACCCACACATCAGCTACAAATGTGCTCCCTTCCATTTTTTTCCATTACTCTTAATTAGGTAGTAAAATACAATCCACCTACGTGAACAAGATGGGTAAAAGAAAGTAATAGCTACATGCATTTCTCCTTTCACACATCACAATTTGTAAGCAGAGAGTCAGAACGGCCCCCGAAGCGAACCACACAGTGCTTCCGCCAGTGATGGAGGGTCTGGCTGTTTCCATCTGTCACGGAACATCAGAGCTGAAAGGGACACCAGGAATCCACCCCAATCTCTAGCACAGTGTTTGGCACACGGCAGTAGCTTATTAAATGTTTGAAAGGTAAATAATGATAGCTTGTAATGATAGTAGCTAATACATATAGAAAAAGTTTATCATATGTCAGACACTGTCATAAGCATTATACCTACATAAATTATTTCATCTTGACGGTGATATCAAAAGGTTGATATTGTTATTATCCTCACCTCAAAAACTAAGGCTCCAAATGATCACGGAACTCGTCCAACCCGATACAGCTGGGGAGCAGCAGAGCCAGGATCCAGGGTGTTGACGCCGGCGCCCGTGTTCTTAACCCCCACGGTTATTCTGAGCGTCTCTTAGAAGGGATGGGAAGAATGAAGTGCAGGAATGTAAAATGACTATACAACGCTCACATAAAATGGTACCTCGGAAAAAAGCAAGAGCCCTGGAGTGTGAAAGACAGTTTCCAATCGGTGCTAGGCGCTTTACTTGTTTGGGGACCTGAGCAACACATGTGTCCAGAGACCTACTGGGGCTGTGCACCAGTGGTTCGCAGATCGTAGGACTGGTGTCAGCTTGTATTTGCATGTTTCCATCTCCTCCTCTGTAGAATGAAGGCAGTCACACCTACCTCAGCAGACTGCAGTGAGAATCAAGTCAGCAAGACGGCAAACGCTCCCCAAACTGCAGCTATGCAAAGACACTGTGTAAGTTCAACTGTAAGTATCATGCCAAGCACTCGTCCTCCCATCGCATATGGGCAAACTTCCCCAAGAGGCATTTTTACCTCTCACCTCCCAAAACTAGCCAAAGGTTGATATTAGAAACACACTAAGAAAAAAGTCACACATTGAGGTGGGGGACAGCTGAGTAGGGGTTGAAAGGAAGTAGCTTAGGACTCTGGAAAAGTGAATATTACATTTGCTCCATCGTGAGGCCAGAAAAATTGCCCAAGTGAATTACATCAAGAGGACAGACAATATTGCTTAACGGCTGAAGCTGAGATGATGGACCTAGACGGATCCCGGGTGGCATGCTGCCTCCTTCACTCGCTAGCAACAAATTAGGCAGCCTCTCCAGGCCTTGATTTCCTTGTTCCTGCTACGAATGCCGCGAGGACTTATCACAACGGCAGGCACAGAGCAAGAGCTTCATCAGTGGGAGTAAAAACTCAAAAAAACATGGGATGAGAGATGGGCAGGAAGGAGATCCAACCCTCCCTCTGGGGTTGGTGCCCAGGCAGTATCAAAAGTCAAGGGATTATATAAGAAGGAATTAAAAAGTCAGGAAAAATATTTTTCCTCTCCAGGACCAAGAACTTGATACTCTTAATAAAGATTTTCCTTGTCCATATTTTACTCATCCAACATGAATAGAAAATTTGTGGATAAGAAATACGAGTGATGCATACACACGTCCCCAAACAAGGGCCTACCAAGTGGACATAGAGGAAATCTTATCATATAGAACAATGAACATGCGTATAATGTATACTTCCCTGTGATAGCATCAGCCCATTGAATCCTCAGAAGAGTCTTATACTCCCAGAGCCAGTACAAGCCAGTTCTAAGCTTGGGTTCTGGGTTTAGGCTTGAGATGAAATCATGGCTCTGCTCTGACCCTAGGAAACTTCCTTCTCTGGAACATGGGGGTAACCTCATGTGGTCATGATGAATATCCAAGCACATTACAAGCCCAGGGACCTAGCGGTCACAAAAGTATATATGTGAGTATAATGAAAGTAAGGGTTATTATTAATAATCATCCTCACTATGCCAAATGAGGACGACATCAATGAATGACTGAACCAAGGTCATCCAGCTAAGACGTTAGGAAGCTGGGTCTTGAATCAAGGTCTGTGTTCTTACACGGCACTACGCTAATTAACTCTCTTTCCAGGGCTTTCTTTCTGGCTCAGCACTCCTCTCAGCCCCTGTGATGAACACTCCTCCTGAAGTGACCAGCACATTCCCCGGTGTCACCTCTGACAGGAATCTTCACTGGCAGCCTCCATGCACAGCCCCAAAACAGTCTTCTTATCTTGAATATAATGTTCAGCGGGCACTGTCCACTCGTTTCTCAGTTTCCCTACCAAACAGTGAGCTCCTAAAGGCAGAGACCATGTCCTGCTGACCACTGTGTCTTGTTGACCAGAGTATAAAGCAGTTGCCCAGGAAATATTATGAAATGAAATTATGAAATTATGAAATTATATGAAATTAATTAATAAATATGAAATTATTATAAAATGGCTGCAATAGGAGAGTACAAAATACGGTAAGAAGAAGGCTGCCTGCTTTGTGAGAGGATAACTCAACAGAGAGGACCCCTGGATTCAAGTTGAAGCTTTGCTAATAACTGGCTTTTAAAAAAAATTTTAACAGCATAATTCCCCTTCTCTGGACCTCTGTTTACTCATAAAGTAAAAGAAAGTAGTTGCACTTGACTATTTCTAAGTTATCACATCTAAGTCCAAAGTTTTAGCAGTCTAGGAAAATCACTGTTTATCTGTGCAAGTGAATTTGGGTCTAATTTTAGTGGAGGGGGTGGAGAAAGAGTGAGATAGATTTAAAGACAAGCCAAAAAAAAACAAAATCTGTGACCTTGGACAAGCCATCTCATCCCCCAGTGATTTCCAGTGTCCTCATCTGTAAATCGCGAAGCTTGGACCAGGTCATTTCTACCATCTTTTCTGATTTTAATCAAAGTGCCTTTTTTTTTTTTTTGGCTGCGTTGGGTCTTCGTTGCTACGCATGGGCTCTCTCTAGTTGCGGCGAGCAGGGGCTACTCTTCATTGTGGTGCACGGGCTTCCCATTGCGGTGGCTTCTCATGGCGGAGCACAGGCTCTAGGTGTGCGGGCTTCAGTAGTTGTGGATCGCGGGCTCTAAAGCTCAGGCTCAGTAGGTCTGGCGCACGGGCTTAGTTGCTCCGAGGCATGTGGGATCCTCCCTGACCAGGAATCCCCTGTATTGGCAGGTGGACTCTTAACCGCTGTGCCACCAGGGAAGTCCAACCAAAGTGCCTTTTGATTCCACTTTCCTCCTCAAGCCTTGAGTCCTGACCTAGAAATCCACTGTACCTTGTCAATGTTTTTTACAGTCCTTTTAAAAATCACACCATTGTAGTGGTCAAGGCTACAGAACAAATTCAAATCTAAAGTTTAAAAAGTGATTTCCGACACTTTCCAATAACACTAAACTTTTGAGCCATTTCAGCATCAATCTTGGGAAGGGTTGCAATGTTCTGACTTTTTTATAACTTGAAATGCAGGCCTTCGAAATAGAGTCATCATGGTGAGATCAGATGGGCTGCTCTGGCAGGGCAGTTAGGGGAGTTCTGGGACTTAGAAGCAGCTGTATACACAGCTGTGATGATCTGGGAATGTAAAATAAAATAATTCATCCCTCACTGAACCACAAAATTCTCCCTCTTGCCTGTGTGGATTCAAAAGGACTCAACTGGCCTCCCTGGACCTGGGCCCCAGAGCCACTGAGTGTAAAGTTCAAAGAAGGCAAAGTATCTGGCCTCTTAGGTGCCCATTAGGGGAGTATCCCACATCCAACAGCAGACTGTCACATAATTGCCACAAAAATGCATCTCTGATGCCATGTGACCATGGATGTTCTGTTAATTCATCATTTTAATGTAGTTTTTACATGCCAGGTTGCCATTCAACCAATATCTACCGAATATCTGCTATGTCAGGGTTGTACAGATGCTGGGATAGAAAAGAATACTAAAAACTCTCAGTTAACTTTTTTATGGAAATACATACATACATACATAAAAGCATACGTTTATGGAAGCTAAACACATATTTAGTGACAGGTAACTGTTTTTTCTTATTCATCCAACAAATATTTCCTGCGGGCCCATTACTTGACGGGCAGTCCCAGGCCATGGGGATACAGAAAACTCACAGCCCTGCCCTCGGGACTCACTTGCCAGAGGAGAAGTCAATATACGACAAGGGTTTGTAACCCTGGGGTTTGCGTTTGCCTTTCCTTTTAAACTCTCAGAGATGTCACTGCATTCCGTGTTTAGAATGTCGAAGGGCCTTCACTGAACACCACATTAACGCAGGGATTCTCAACTGGGGGCTCTTTCACCCCCCAGAGGGCAACATCTGAAGACATTCTTGGTTGTCACAACTGGTGGGACAAGATGTTACTGACATCTACTGGGTACAGGCCAGGGATGCCACAAACCATCCTATGATGTACAGCACAAAATCATCTGGCACAAAATGTCAATGGTACTGAGATTGAGAAATCCTAAGTTATGTTTGGCCATTCTAAAAATGTTAGGGTTAAACTTTAAAACTCAGGGACATTTATAGAATTGGAAAATCGAGGAAAGATGCCTGTGGTTAAGTTAAAAAAAAAAATCTAAAGAATCGAAAAAACTATTCAGTTGGATTTGCATGGAAATAATAAACATCTGCAGGATGCATTAATGCTTGCCTTACCCGAGAGGAAACGCAGGGACATTTACAAATTATGACAATTTCTCTCATATATGCCATAAAATGGTGTGTTTAATACCTCGTGATTCACCAGGGGGAGAACAGTATTCCAGTCCTCCTTTGGTTTGCCACCTTGTGGGGCTCACTGTTTAAGACCTTACATCTCTCAGTTACAAGAACTTATCTCCAAAAAGACACATGGGCCCTGAGGCCTCCTTCAAGATTTGAAGAAGGCTATATAAGTCAGGCATCAGACAGCCAATATTCCAATTTGGAATTTAGCGCTTTGGAGCCAGAATGTTCAGAAACACACATAAAGGATCCGCTTATGATTGAGGCCCAACTCATATGTATAATATAATCACCTAATAAAAACGGTGATGACCTCCGGCTGACTTAACACAGCGTGCTTTGGCACACAAGCTCCCTGAAAGGATTTTCACAGCCCTTGCCTTCAAGAAAATACATCTGAGTTCCTGTTTTTTCTATCAAGGCTGAAGAGTCCAGACAAAAAAAAAAAAAAAATATATATATATATATATATATATATATATATATATATATATATCATTTTGCTTTCAGAGCGCTGACAAGCACAGTATGTATAGCAGATTACGTTGTAATAATATGATACTGTCCTCAAGAACTCTCTCTACTCATACATGTGACCTTTAAGGCGAACGTATAATACACTTCTTGGTTCATCCCCTTTACAAGCAAAATTCAATCTCTCTCCCCTTCCATGGCTACCTTACGAATAAATCAAGATGCCCACTGATTGACATGGTTAGCTGCTGGTAGGTTTGCTCCATCCCTCTGCCTCCTCTGACCAGCTTCCATGACCCCTTAATGATGCTCAACAGAGATAAAATTTTAACAACACATAGCTGGGCTGATTGATTAGCCAAGTGAGCAGTTAAGAGCATATAAAGTTCCCTGAAAGAGAGAAAGGAGAGAGAGTGGATGCGTGTATGTGTGTGTGTGTGTGTTTTAACAGAAACAGCCCTGGTACCACCCCTCCAGGCCCAGCTGAAAGCATTTGGATTTAATGGAAAATAAAAGAGAATAGTGCAAATGCAAAGCAGGGTGGAGTGGTATGAAGAGATCTCAACTATATAAGTTTACCTACCTCCCAAATTGCCCAGACTCTACTTTTATCATCTATGAGCTACTGTTTCCACACCCAAAAATTACTTCCTGAATCTATTAGCAAAAGTGGATGGAAGGAGATCAGCAGTCACAAACTCTGGTCCAAGAGGAATAAATCAGGGAGGGTGTCTCCCCTTGCCACTGGCAGAGGCATGAACATATTTCAAGAACATAATCGCTAGGTTCTTATAAAATTCCAGTTCATTTTTTTCCCACTACAAATTCTGTATCTGCGGCACCATTCTGAGATGCACATCAGAAGATACTTAAAGGATTATTAAAGAAGAATTGGATATAACTTTTCCAGCCTATTGCAGGCCCCTCCAGGAAGCATATCCCAAAAGGGAAAAAGCAGTATGTGCTTTTCTCTAAAGCAAGTAAAATTCTGGCTTGCAAAGCCTTCATATGGCATGCCCGGGGAGACCCATCCCTTTGCTGGAATTTGAATTTGTTGATACAGGCATGCTAAGTGCCACAAATTAAAATACACAAACCAACCAACAAACAAAAGACTTTGTTTTAACAGTAAACATTTGTTGAATGAATGAACAATGGATTATTTTATGACTGATGATAAGGCTAAATGTTTTGGCAGGAAAGTAAACAAGAATAAACAAAAAAGTCCTAAGATCGGATAAACATTTTCATCAAAGCCATTATAATACGGATCACCTAACAGAACAAAGTTTTGTCATTTCAATGCGTGATTCGCTAATAAATCAAGAACATGTACACCTTTATTAATTTCTTTTAAATGTCTATATTAAGAAAAGTATTATTTCTCGCCTGGAAAGAAAACTTTTGCTGGAAGTAAATGATCGTACAAATTTATTAGCATTCTACTAATAACTGACATAAAAAGAAATCTATCCCAGAGTAAATCACCTTTCCAATCATGCTAAATAAATTCAGAGCTGCATTATGTGGAAATACAAAATGAAGTGTTTAAGTTGCAGAGAGCTTTAACCTTTCAGAGAGACCTGGCCGATTCCCTCCTCAGCCCCTGCCCTCATCATCTCTTTAGCCTCTCCTCTCAAATAGGACAACTTAGCCCCACGTGAAGGTTCTGCCTCGGTAGCTCTCAACCCTGATGGCACGTTACAATCACTTATGGATCTTTCATAAAACACCTAACTTGCACTCCCCAAGAATGATGATGTAATTGCTTTGGAACTGGCCCATGCATAGGTATTTATTACAGAAGATTTAATGTGCAACCAGTGCTTGGAGGGCTCTGCCTCAACCCAGGAGTGTAGCTGCAGCCCACCCTGTAGGGTGGGAAGGCTGAAAGTCCCTCCCTAAATTCTCACAGGGCTCAGCATCCCATCTCTTAGTGGCTGGTCCTGCTATGACCTGCCACCCTGTCCCAGGTCTCAGGGTTCTGCCTGGTTTCAGAGACACTAATCCTAAATGATGGTACCTTCATTTAGGGCTTGTTCCGCCACCCTTATACACCCTTCTGTCTAACCCTGGCAGTGTCACAGGATAGCACATGGGGCTGCTGATGGGGGCAAAGGGGTTCCCATGGGCTTAGTCTCGAGCTTACCCTCCCTGCAAGCAGGTGGCCGTCTCTTCTCCCACTCATTTCCTCCATCACAGCTAAGGAGTCCTTAGTACCACGCTAAAGTGCTTGACCTACAGGACCTCACTGACCCCTCAGAACTGCCCCTGAATTCAGGCAACGCTGTGAGCACCACTTAAGTAATGACAGAAACTGAGGTGATGTCCTCGCCTCAGGCCACAGGGCCAGGAAGTTGCAAAGGTGAGACATGAACCCAACTCTGATATCAGACAGGGGCCACTGTCTTGGTCTGCTCGAGCTCCTATAGCACACCACCACACACTGGGTGGCTTAAACAACAGAAATGTACTTCTCACAGTGCTACAAGCTGCAAGCTCAAGGTGCCAGCAAATTTGGTGTCTGGTGGGGTCCACTTTCTAGTTCGTGCAGCCATCTTTCCACTGTGTCTTCACCTGCAGAAGGGGGAAAGCATCTCTCTGGGGCCTCTTTGTTAAGGGCACTAATCTCGCTTGTGAGGTCTCCACCCTCATGACCTAAGCACCTCCAAAGTCCCACCTCAAAATATCACATTGGGGCTTAGGTGAACATATGAATTTTGACGGGACACAAATATCCCGTCTGTAGCAGCCATGCTTCCAAACCCTTTGTGCTTGCTCTGTCCCAGGTACTGTGCTAAGCTCTGTACACAGATGTACACATTTTATCCTACCAGACCCCGAAAGGTTGGTCAGACAAGGAGACTGAGGCATGGACAAAGATATGCCATGTGGCCAAGGTCACAGAGTTAGTAAATGTCTGAGGCAGGAATTGAATCCAAGCCGTCTGGCTCTAGAGTCCACACTCTGGCCACTCAGCCCCATTCCCTTCTCAACCACCACACTAGGTTGTCACTGAGGTGACAGCAGCTGTCATCATTCTCAGGACCCTGCACAGCAGTAATGTGTGCATGTGGCTGCCTCTACCACAGGCTGAAGCCACTTGAATGTACTAACTTCCATCTCCTTTGAATCTAACAGTACATAGCATAGAGGAGGCATTTAATAAGGAGCTGTTCAATCCATGTATCTATTCCTTCATTCAACTGACACTTTGTGTACCACCTTCCGTAGCTTTCAGGGATAGAAGGATGAAATGATCATGGTCCCTGTCTTTCGGGAGTTTATAAGTGCGGAGGCAGGGACACAGCTAACTGTCACAGGCCATGATGAGTGTGCCAACAGAGGTATGAAGAGGCACTGGGATGTGCTACCAGTGATTCGGTAGTAAAAGAAAGCCCAGCGTCCCCTGCATAGCTCCACTGCCTTGTCTTCCACGGGCACCCAACCCAGAAAGTCTGCTACTTTTCTTAAAAATTTCCCGACACAGGGCTTCCCTGGTGGCGCAGCGGTTGAGAGTCCGCCTGCCGATGTGGGGGACGCGGGTTCGTGCCCCGGTCCGGGAGTATCCCATGTGCCGCGGAGCGGCTGGGCCCGTGGGCCATGGCCGCTGGGCCTGTGCGTCCGGAGCCTGTGCTCCAAAACGGGAGAGGCCGCAGCAGTGAGAGGCCCGCGTACCGCCAAAAAAAAAAAAAAAATTTCCCAACACAAACAGCTATGCCAGAGCTGATGGCAAAGCACTGCAGTTTTGAAGTATGCAGCCCATGGTTGAGCCCTTTCTACTGCCAGCCCTGGGTTTCTCTAATCTGTCATTGTATATTTACAGTGATTGGCTCAATGGGCAGGGAATCGTGCTCCTTCAATGCAGCCTGGTCTCGCTCACTGCTGGTATCTGTCACAGTGAAGCTGGTGCTGCCTGGTGGAATAATGCCTGCACTGCTCTAGCTTGGAAAGGTCCCTTAGCCCTCCCCGGAGGTAGAAGGAAAAATTCCATCCTTTGTTTCTCACCATATTGCCTACTACTAGAGGACTAGTATGAACTGCAAGAATTTAAGCTCCATGAACGTAGGGATATTGGACTGTTTTACTCACCACTGTATCCCCAGGGCCCAGAAGAGTCCCTGGTAAATATTGGGTGTTCAATAAATATCTGTTGAATGAATAAACAAATACCTATTTTTCTGTACGTTTGTTTTCTTGGGGACAAGGATGGCTTTTTATCTCTAGTACCTAGCAAAGTGCCAGGCACATAGTAGATGCTTAATAAATGTGTCATGAATGAGTAGATGAATGGACAGGTGGACGGAGAAATAGAAAACTGTTCCAAGACAGAGACTCATCAAAACACAGAGCCTGGGCTTCCCTGGTGGCACAGTGGTTGAGAATCCGCCTGCCAATGCAGGGGACACGGGTTCGAGCCCTGATCTGGGAAGATCCCACAAGCCGTGGAGCACCTAAGCCAGTGTGCCACAGCTCGTGAGCCTGCTCTCTGGAGCCCGCAAGCCACAACTACTGAGCCCATGCACCTAGAGCCCATGCTCCGCAACAAGAGAAGCCACTGCAATGAGAAGCCCGCGCACCGCCGCAACTAGAGAAAGCCCGCACGCAGCAACGAAGATCCTACACAGCCAAAAACAAACAAACAAAAAAAAACACAGAGCCTACTGAGAAATTACCATCAACAACTAGTTTTATTAAGAGAAAAGACAGGGCACTATCTCGCTTAATGGTTCTTTTCAACAAAATTTCCCTTCCCTTGAGCACACACATGCATGCATGCCCACATGCACACGCCTGGTACACAGAACGTTAATGAATTATGTTAAGTCCACCTGGAAGATGTGAATTTGATTATGGAATGTGACAGAGTTAAAAGGCCAAAAACTGATAAGCAGACTATGGCATAAAGAAGTGTTTATCAAAGGTGATCTAGGGTCTACCTACCTCAAATTCATCTGTAGATCTTGTTAAAAAGCAAGATTTCTGAGCCCTACTCCTGTCTATAGAATTAGAGTCTTTGGGGAAAGGCGCCCAGTAACTGGCAATTTTGACAAGCTCCCCAGGTGATTTGTATCCACATAAAATTTGAGAATCATAGGCATCTATATATATAGTCTTCAACTTTAGCTACTGCCAAGGATGTATCTGAAAGTTAGGGAAAGGGAACTACCTAGAAGGTAATGCAAAGGACTTTTCCCAGTGAGAACTCCCTCTTAGTGACTCAAAGACTCAAAATGTAGGGCATTATAGTTGATGCTATGTTACCTAAGAAACTTCTACTGGTCCAGGCCCAGCAAGATCTAAGACGACCTCCTCAAACTCGGTGACCTGTGCAGAGGTTGATACAGGAACTAGGTACAGAGGTGCAGGTAGGGTTACAGGGAAGCCACACGGGCATTGCAGGGCTAGGAGCCATGGGGACTTATTACTGGGGAGCGGCTCCTACCCCAAGGCCTGAAGGGACAGTGGGGCGGAGTGGTTACTAGAACTTAATACTGAGAGGCTGGGTGGAGAGGGCCATTCTATGGGTCTGTGACCTCTGACGGAGAAAAGCAGCCAGGCTGCAGTGATCCTGAAGTGACAGAGGTGGGAGAATAAGGTTCCCACCTTTACTTGGGGCCCTCTGTCAGCCCACTGCCAGTGTTCCCACCAGCCAAAGAAAGCAGAAGCCAGAGGACAAGCATGTTAATGGAATCACAGAGGTCCGCCTCCCAGGACCCAGAGGGACAAATGGAAGATGTCCAGCACAAACCCCCAAATCTCCGCAGAGAATTCGATCCTGACACTCTGTATCGGTGACTCCTCTGCCGGAGGCCAAGTGCCTCCAAATAATTACAACTGGAAGAGCCATTCTATTATCACTCACAGTCCCAAGGTTAGTTTAGTGACAACGACAAAAACTGCAAACACTCCGCCTCTGCCTAAAATTGAGAGGGAAGCAGGCAGCAAAGAAATAAGAGGAGTTTTAGAGTTGAAGACCTTGTTGAGAATCCTGGAGCACTGGAGCCTCAAATCTGAATGTCTTTCTTAACTCTGAAATGGGTATAAATCAAGCCCCCTAACTCTGCCCACCTCGGAATGTCTGCCCTAATCATCACACGAGATATGGTGTCTTGTAGTGCCTTCCTAAAATTGGCAAGCCCTATAAGACGTAAGTTATAATTGCCCCCCTCAGTACAGTACAGATGTGCAAAATCCGCGCATGAGGAGGAGGGGGCAACCGATTCTGTTTTCACACTTGGATGATCTGTGCCCAAATCAAAGGCGAACCACAACATATGCTCTCGCGTGAGTTTCTGTATTTTTAGCACCGCGTTAGGGAGATGGGGTCCCTGGGATGTACTGAATCTGGCACCGCGGCGCAGCATGCCTCAGCAACTTGGAGGTGGGCTACGAACATATGTTTAACAGCCTTTTTCATGAACCCAAAAGGGGAAGAGAGGATGTCACTGCTTACTAGAATTGAGGCTACTTGAAGCATTTTCTACCTTTGATTAGCTTTCCTTTCAAAGTAAATGAATGGTGGGGAAGTGAAATGATCACTGGAAAAAAATGTCAAAAGACCCTGCTTTGCGATGCTGCCTTTGTCACCAGCTTAGCTCTACCTCTTGAGGGTTGAAGCTAATCTGGAGTTTCCAAACTGTGACGGACATGGGTGGCCTTAGGGTGATTTTTTTGCAGTTGTCTCAGGGCCTAACAGGAGGGTCCCTGAAGTTGAGGACGAGGAGGTGGTGCAAAGGGGCTGCCAGCTGAGAACCCCTTCCCAGGTCTACCAGTTTCATACAGTGGAGTTATGGGTGGAATCTCACTTTTAAACAGGTTCTCACTGCCTAACATACAAAACAAATGAGCAAAAAGAAAACACTTAAAGCAGATGAACTTTAAGATCCCTTAAAATGTAATATGAGATAGATTTATGAACTCCATCGCATCTCATTGCATTTGGAGCTGTGAAGCCAGCAGTATTTGCCCAAATCTCCCTTCCAGTCTAAAGCATGAACCAACGTACCTAATGAAGCTACAAAGTAAGAATCATCTACTCAGAGTGAAATTAATACTATGGCTCACAGGCGGGTTTGTAATAAATATTTTTTACAACAAAGGTAGACTGGGTCTCCTGCCCCAGGAACGGCTTAGCTGCTTTAGTGAGAGTTTGATCACTGCCTGTTAGCAACCGCCTATGGCTGGAAACAGGGGAGCCAACGTCCATCATTCAACCAAGCGGCGCCCCCAGGGAAACACAGACGATGCTGTCTGCATGCTCACCAGCTGCAGCAACCACCTCCCACATTATACAAATGAGGACCGACTCAGCATCAGTCACTGGATAAAGTTTAATCTCCAAGTTACACATCAAACATGATTTACCACTCTCTCCATTTTGCAGACAGGGAAACAGACATGGAAGCAAGAAATCAAACCTTCGTGTTGAAATTCAAGGACTTGCTTTAGAACTCCATCACTGACGAACGCCTGATTTGGGGTCAGTTATCTCACCACTCTGGTTCCAGTTTTTCCAATTGCCAAATGGAAACGGTGACATTACTTCACGTGTGACGCCACGTGAAGTTCTTAGAAAAGCGCTTGGCGCGTAGAAAGCACTCCGTTAATGCTGGCTATCGTTTTTATTATTTTAGTTGTCAATAAGTTAATACGTGCCAAGCACTTTGCAGAGTTTGAACAGACCATTCAACAAACATTTACTCAGCACCTACAAGGTGCTAGACACCATTCCTATTTCATGTAATGCCACAACAATGCTGTGAAGTAGGTATTATCATCTCCATTGTACAGATATGAAAATTGAGCCTTAGAGAAATTAATAACAACTAAAGAGTAAAATCGTCTGACCCAAAACAAAGCTGTATCTTTTCTTGAGGCTGCTGTTAAGCTGATCTGGTATTATGTAAATAAGTTACCTAGCCCAGAAGAGGTCCTAATAAACAGTGGCTACCGTCATTAACAGAATCATTTATGTTACCACACTGTTTAGTGTGCTGTTTCCCAAATATCAATCAGTCATATACCTATTTCTGGACTTTTAACACCTGTGTCTTTACATATCAATTTTTTTTATTTGGTATAGATTTATGCTACTGTAAAATGGGGGAACAATTTTTACCACACTCAAAAACTATACCTATGTTATTTATATGTCTTGGCACCTCAGAAAATCCTTGTGGGATTTTTAAAAAATTATCTCTTGATCTTAAAAATTTTAGGCCAGTCAGCTTATGTTTCTGAAATGTGAGGAAATTAATTTATGACAGCTTTTAAAAATGACTTTTGCCATGCTCTATATATGTAAAAGAAGTCTTTAATAGTTATTACCACAGGATGATAATCGACACATTAACTTCTGATAAAGTGATTTGTCTAGATTTTTTTTACTTGAAGTATAGCTGGTTTACAATGTTGTGTTAATTTCTGCTGTACAGCAAAGTGATCCTACATACTGAATATTTTTTAATAAGTGATCAGCATTTGCGATAATTCAGATAAACTTCGTGGCACAAAGCCTGAAACACAGTAATAGTGATAATAATAACCATGTGTTTACTATTACTATTATTATTATTGCATGTCAGCACTAGGGATACAAAGGTGAAATAGCATAGGTCTCTCTGCTCATACAGGGCTAAGTCTAGTGGGGAGACACATAAACCAGCGCCAAGCACGCGAAGGAACATTTTACAGCAGGAGCTAAGATGTGGGTCTGGCGAGAATAATCAAGAAAGGCTTCACACAACCTACGTGTCCATCGACAGATGAATGGATAAAGATGTGGCACATATATACAATGGAATATTACTCAGGCATAAGAAGAAATGAAACTGAGTTATTTGTAGTGAGGTGGATGGACCTAGAGTCTGTCATACAGAGTGAAGTAAGTCAGAAAGAGAAAAACAAATACCATATGTTAACACACATATATGGAACCTAAAAAAAAAAATGGTTCTGAAGAACCTAGGGGCAGGACAGGAATAAAGACGCAGACGTAGAGAATGGACTTGAGGACACGGGGAGGGGGAAGGGTAAGCTGGGACGAAATGAGAAGCAGCAGGGACATATATATATACGCTACCAAATGTAAAACAGATAGCTAGTGGGAAGCAGCTGCATAGCACAGGGAGATCAGCTCAGTGCTTTGTGACCGCCTAGAGGGGTGGGACAGGGAGGGTGAGAGGGAGACGTAAGAGGGAGGGGATAGGGAGATATATGTACACTATAGCTGATCCACTTTCTTGTACAGCAGAAACTAACACACCATTGTAAAGCAATTATACTCCAATAAAGTTGTTAAAAAAAGAAAGGCTTCACAGAGGAGGTAGCCTTGATTTACAGCACGCAGGATGAAGAGGACTTTGTCAGATACACAATTAAAGGGCACTCCCAGCAGACAGGCTGTCTAGGTCCTCCTCCAAACCCCACCCCTAGTACAGGCATAACAGCCTGCAGATTACATCTGAAATGTAAAGAGTTGATGACTATGAATCTCCTATACCTCCTCCAAGTTTCTGATTCACCCCTCTCCTAAAATATTTTCATTCCAGAGACTTCCAGAGAGAAGGGTGAAGAGAAAGAGAATCTTGAGCAATCTGCTTATTGCAAAGAAATACAACCTTAAGTTCCTCTGTCATTCCCGAAGGGATGCTTCTGCAACAGGCTAATCACCTGCAAAATTCCCGCGAGGAGCTGATTCTTAGTTATACACAAGCAGAATAGTATTCAGAGCATCTTCACATCGTTGGTTTTATAACTCAAGAAAGACTGCTCTGATTTAGCTTATCTTTCCAATTCAAACTCGGAAGATAATGGAACAAATGGATACAGGTACCTGTCACATGAGAGGGAAACAGAAATGCAGGAAACAAGCCTTGGGTAATCAATCCAGGCTTCTCACATCTAGGCACGGAGATGGTATAATCATTTTGGAGGTCAGAGCATAAAGCATAAGGTTCTTGAGTATTTTTATATAGAAGATGTTACTCTTAAAACACTGATGATGTGTCAACGTCTGTAGATTAAGTACTGCCTGTATCGCGGAGCTGTACACGTCACTCATGCAGATCGCTCACTGTGTTCTCGCTTTCTGTCTGTTTTTACGGGTCCAAGAAGCATCCCCACCTCAGCCTAGCAAAGCTTTTAATGGAAAATTTTTATGAGGAAAACAGTCTCCCCACTATTTTCTCCCGCACACGCCATCTGCCTTGGCTTGCCTGCCATGCACAGAGGCTTCAAACTCCACTGAAATAGATCTGTGGTGTCTGTATAAGCAAGTCTCAAAAAATACGACTTTACAGCTCCTCGGCCCCTACCAACCCCTTCGTATTAACAATTGGGCATTGCTGTCAAGATTTCTCTCAAACCTGATAGTGTGAAATTAAATTTTTAGCTCACTGCTTACCCAGATCTAACACTAGCCCCTGGTCCTGGGATGCCCTAACCAAGAGAGTTTCCCAAGACGAGATGCTAAAGGCAGATATGGCTGCTTCTTGTAGGTTCCAGCAAAGAAGCTGCGGGATGCCACTTTTTGTGTGTGTGTGGTACGCGGGCCTCTCACTGTTGTGGCCTCTCCCGTTGCGGAGCACAGGCTCTGGACGCGCAGGCTCAGCGGCCATGGCTCACGGGCCCAGCCGCTCTGCGGCACGTGGGATCCTCCCGGGCCGGGGCACGAACCCGCGTCCCCCTGCATCGGCAGGCGGACTTTCAACCACTGCATGGATGGCACTTTTGTTTGTTTGTACAGAGGAACGGAGCACGTGCACTGAGGCTGAGGTTTTTAATTATGTCTCTCAAGTATACAGGGCGGCATAATGCTTTCATTCTCCTTTGCCCGTCTCAGCCAGGAGACACACCCACGCTGCAACCCACTTTATCCGAGGATGAACCAATAGGAGACTCGCTGTGCATGGCTGGGAAGATCAATGACAAACCAACATCCTCACACATCAGCAAGGAGGAAACATGGAGGGTGGGTGACAGTCAGGTTAGAGATCCCGCTCTGCTAATCACCTACTCTGAGCCACTGGCCAAGTGGCTTCACCTTGCCGAGTCTGTTCCCTCTTAATGAGGATGAATCCTTACCTCTCTATGCTGATAGGAGGTTCACTCGTTCATTCTTTCAGCAAATATTTACTGCGTGCTGTATTAGTTTTCTACTGCTACCCTAACAAATTACCACAAATTTAATGGCTTCAAACAACACAACTGTAATTATGTTCAGTGCTGTATAAGTCCAACAAAGGTCTCACTGGGCGAAAAGCAGTTGTAAAGAGGGCTACATTCCCTTCTGGAGTCTCTAGTGGTGAATTCATTTCCTTGCTTTTTTCTAGCTTCTAGAGGCCACTGATTCCTTGGCTTGTGGCCCCTTCTTACATCTACAAAGCCAGCAATGGCAGGCTGAGTCCTTCTCATGCTGCCATCTCTCTGGTTCTCTGCAGCCAGGTACATTCTCAGCTTTTAAGGACTTGTGTGATTAGATTGAGCCCACCTAGATAATCCAGGATAATCTGCCATCTCAGGGTCCTCATCTTAATCCTATCTGCAGAGTTCTTCTGCCATATAAGGTAACTTACTCACAGGCCCTGAGAAGTGAGGCATGGAAGTCTTTGGGGGCCGTTATTCTGCCCACCACAAACACACACTCTATACATACATCAGTGACCGAAAGGAAAATCCCTGCTTGAGACAGTAAACATTCTAGTGGGTGGGGACAGACAATAAACGTTAAAAAAGAAGCAAAGTATTCAGTATGTTAGAAGGTCTGAGCACTGTGGAAAAGACATAAGCAAAAGAAGGTAAAGAGGAATAGGAGTGTCAGGGTTGGGGGACAGATTAGGATTAAAGATGGTGGGAATATATATTACAGGGTGGAATGCATGAAATTGAGATCACGAAAGGGCTGCAATTATTGGAAAATTATAAGATCATTAATTTTCAAAAATGTAGTTAGAGGGCCTAGCAGATACTAGTTTCTTTTTCCCTTCCAACGGTGATGATTCTCCTATGAAGAACCCTGGTTAAGGTCTGTCCCTCTGATTCTTAGGGTGGGGTATCTTGGCCCAGGAGGCAACAAGCTTTGTAGCACAGTGAAGAGTGCAGAGGTCCAGCTCCGCAAATTACTGGCTGGGAGACCTGGAGATATCATTTTCCCTGTCCGGACCTCAAAGTTTTCATAGATTGATTGGCACTTACGCCTGGAACCTCACACTATTTGGAGAATAAAGAGCAGTAGGTGTAATCAAAACAGTGTGGTAGTAGCATAAAGATAGACCTATAGACCAAAAACATGGAGAGGCCATAAATAAACCGTCGCATACATGGTCAAATGATTTTGGACGAGTTCCAAGACCATTCAGTGGGGGAAAAGATAGTCTCTTCAACAAATAGTGTTGGGAAAATTAGATAGCCACATGCAAAAGAATGAACTTGGACCCTTACCTTACACCATATCCAAAAATTATCTCAAAATGGATCAAAGACCAAAAGGCAAAACTGTAAAAATTTTAGGAGAAAACACAGGGGAAATTTTTCATGACATTGGATTTGGCAATGGTCTCTTGGATATGACACCAAAAGCACCGGCAACAAAAGAAAAAAAAACAGATAAATTAGACCGCATAAAAATGTAAAACTTCTGTGTATCAGAGGATACCAACGACAGGATAAAACTGCACAGGAGGAAATATTTGCAAATCATATATCTGACAAGGGGTTAATATCCAGAATATATTAAGAATTCATATAACTCAACAACAAAAAAACCACAAATAACTGAATTTAAAATGGGCAGAGGACTCTGGAGATTTCTTCCAAAGAATACATATGAATGGTCACAAAGCGTATAAAAAGACGTTCAACATTACTAATCATTAAAAAGATGCAAATCAAAACTGCAGTGGGATATCACCTCACGTCCACCAAAATGGCTACTGTCATAAAAACACATCCCAAGTACAGGCATGGATGTGGAGAAATTGCAACCCCTGTGCACTACTGATGGGTACATAAAATGGTTCAGTTCCTATGGAAAACAGCATGGTATTCCTCAAAAAATGAGAAATAAAACCACCATATTACCCAGTAATTTCGATCCTGGGTACATACCCAAAAGAACTGAAACCAGAGTCTTGGGGAGCTATCTGTACGTTCACGTTCATCTCGGCATTATTCACAAATAGCCCAGCGGTGGAAGCAACCCAAGCGTCCAACAGTGGATGAATGGATAAACAACACATAGTACGCACATACAGTGGAATATCGTTCAGCCATAGAAAAGGAAATTCTGACATATTCTACAACATGGAAGAAACCTGAGGCGATTATAGTAAGTGAAATAAGCCAGTCCCCACCCCCCAAAAACACGACTACTATATGATTCCACTTACATGAGGTACCTAGAGTCCTCAAATTTATGGAAACAGAAAGTAGAATGGTGGTGGCTGGGGGTGGGGGAGGGGAGAAATCAGGAGTTGTTACCATGAGTACAGAGTTTCAATTTTGCAAGAGAAGAACTTCTAGAGATTGGCTGCACAACACTGTGAATCTCCTCAGCACTTGTAAAGTGGCTGGGGTGGCAAATTTTATGGCATGTGTGTTTCACCACCATAAATTTTTTTAATTTATAAAGCAGTAACGTAAGATCAGTAAGGAGGTACGTGTAGGATGTTTGTAGAGCACCAACAGAAATGTAAGCACTGCCCCCATGTTATGATGTGCTCCTTGATGAGAAGTGACAGGTTTTATTAAGAAGCACACACCCCCTCCCAGATCTTCCATGATGAACAGCACACAAAATGGGGTGCCTGCCCACGGCCCAGAGCAGCCGCAGGACACCATTTCTCAAGGTTTCTGGGGCAGACTGTGTACTCCCCCCGGCCAGAGGAAGTACTAATGGAGTGGCTATTATTCAAACACTGCAAATCAACACGCATAAAATATGGTACTATGTTTTGCAACAGGAGACTCAGGGCAACCTTGAGTTTAAATGTTTCACATAAAACTCTTCCTTGGGTTTGTGTCAGCTCCTTTCAGTTCTTCCAGATTTCACGGGCAGGGACCTGGCTGCGCCTGTGTAAAACAAGATGTGCGGCTGCATTGAGCTTCACAAGCTCACTTCTCTGGGCAGGTTCTGGGTGTGAGAAACATCACTTCTCGGATTATCTGTAACACATTCATCCAACAAACATTCACTTAGCAACTACCATATGCCAGCTCTTGGCCAGGTAAATAAGACATAGCCTCTGCCTTCCAGGAGACTCCGTGGAGTTGAGGGGTCAGAGACAAAAACCTGTGATTCCATTTCAAGGTGTGCAAAATCCAGAGGCAGAGACAGCATGACATACTCCGGGAAAGCGTAAATAGCTCAGTAAGGGTGGAATTCAGGCTTCAAGGCAGGGAAGGAGAAAGAGAAGGGGCTAAAAAGCTACTGGATTAGAACACAGTGCAACTGAGCTCTAGCCACATGGCAGTGTTTCCCATTAAAGACGTCCTCAAAATGGCAAGGTGCCGTGGAGACGGCCCACTGGTACTTCATTCATCACTGATTCTATTTTGCTTCCTAAGAAATGGATGGTTCATTGTTCGGTCCCTTTGGGAGGTATTTATCGGTGTCCTCAGCCTCCTCTTGAGAGATGCACGTTCCAGAGAGTTAAGAGCACGGGTTACAGTCAGCAACAGTCAAGGTTTTGATCCGAACTCTGTCACCCGTTGGCTATGAGGTCTCGGGTGAGGGACTGAACTGCCCAGTGTCTATATATACAGTATAACGAGGGGAAAAAGGAAGGCTCCTATCTCACTGGATTGTTGTGTGGTTTACAAGAGGAAACTGGTGTCAAGGGCTTAGTACATAGTAAGCACTTCATAAATGGCATGGATGGTATTCGTCCACCTATTCATTCTTTCATCAGACATTTAATAGGCACTGTTCCAGACACCAGGCGTTAAAGATAAATAAAGCACAGTCCTCAGTCCGCAAAAGCCCTCAGGCTAGTGGGTCAGATAGACATAAATATACAGGATGACAGAATGTCAAATGCCTGGCACCAGGTCATCTCACTAGAAAGGCAAGAAACAGATTTGAAATGAGGTGTCTGCAACTAAACCCATAATCCATCAGCTATATTCACCGCATCCTCTTTCTCGCATCATACAACAGATTCTAAACAAAAGCTTCAAAGGTTTACTTGCTGTCCATTTCCAGGTACATAGATGACCCGCCGGAGCCCCCTCCCAACCAGGACCCTTCCCCTGACGCAGTGAAGACCTCAGATCCGTGCATACGTCTTCCCTTACGTGTTGCTCCTTGTGGGGTACATACATTCATAACTGTGATTATTTCCCCTTCTGAGCAAATAAACCTTGAGACCAGATGTCTTTCAACAAAGATGTCCCTCCACCCATCCACCTGACGTCTGTTAAACAACAATCCTGTCCTTAAACGATTCTTCTCCTACTGACCAACCGTGCAGTCCCGATTCACCCAGAACACTTCCATCACCCTAGACAGCCTTGTTCCTTGTGCTAACATTATAACAGGCTTCTCCTCTGCTGGAGCTCCATGGGCCTTTTGTATTTCACGCTATTTGTGCTCCCGGGTCCGTGTGCAGGTTTTTGTTCCCATTGTGATGTGATCTCCTTGAACTCCTCGAGGCTCCTTTGTACCCCCTTCTTCTTTCTCAGGTTGCCTCTGACTGCCCACCAGCTCCATCCCAAGCTCCAGGCTCCCTGCCCTCTTCTGTATCTCCTTATCTCTCCACCTTCTGCAACTCGGGTTCTACCTACAGTTGGCCTATCATCTCCATCTGCTTTAGTCTCTACCTCCGTCTTTCTCTGAAGGCTCCTCCCCCTTCCCCTTTCTTTCCTCTTCTGTGCATTTCAGACAGAGACAGCCCTCTCTGTTTTTTGTTTTTTTGTGGTACGCGGGCCTCTCACTGTTGCGGCCTCTCCCGTTGCGGAGCACAGGCTCCGGACGCGCAGGCTCAGCGGCCATGGCCCACGGGCCCAGCCGCTCCGCGGCATGTGGGATCTTCCCGGACCGGGGCACGAACCCGTGCCCCCTGCATCGGCAGGCAGACTCTCAACCACTGCGCCACCAGGGAAGCCCGAGACAGCCCTCTCCGAAGTGAGCAAGTGAGTCTAGCTCCCCATCCGCACAGCTCATTTCCCCTTCTGCTCTTCTTCTTAGGACTCTTGTTTATCCCTCATTACTGTATCACCTTCCTTCTCTGTGACCCTCAATCTTGCATCTCCACCGAATCCCACTCCCCCCTCACAAAGTTCTCCTTCTCCTACCCACTCTGAAGCCTCAACAACATTATTTCAAAATGTGTCACTGGCTCTGCTTTGCTCCCTCTTTCCACCGGTGCCCTTGAAGCTGTCCCAGCTGTGCTTGCCTCATTTTTATGTCATCCTTTTAGAAAAACATTCAAAGATATTCTCTTTTACGCCCCAAGGGTAATAATCAATTCGTGCTTCAACGCTTCATTTTATTTTAAATAGGAGGCATAGTTGGAACCGCGCTTTGTGCACCCCAAACACACACATCCTCTCCTCGCCATTCCTGTTGTCACTATCTTGGCTCTGGTCCTAATTATTTCTCTCCTACGCCCTTCACCCACATCTCTGACTTATTTTTTGTCACTTTCCATCTGCCCTTCACACCCTCTACTTGAGACTGGTTCCAAAAAGCAAATGTGATCAATTAACTCCCCAGACTTACAAGGCTCCAATAGCTTCCTGTGACTTTCAGCACAGAGTCTAAACACTCCAGGATGGAACGTAAGGCACTTTGGGATCTGGTCCCTGCCTACGACTGCAAGCTCACATCCTCTACTCACCACCATCTAAGCTCACTGGAGACAGTAACATGGGACCACTCCATGGGTACAACCAGAGGAAACACATTATGGTAGTTCACGCTGCCATGCCTCTAATATGATGTTCTTGTGTTGGGAATGCCCATTTTAGGTAGACAGACAGATAAACTCCGATTATCTTTTCTCTTTGATCCCGTTATCCTTCTAGCCTCAAGCCAACAGAAGTAACAAAGAATAGATGGAGGGAGGGAGAAGTGACACAAGGAGACAGAGAACAAGCAACTGCACGGTATACTCAGATAATTTCTTCACCAATAGATAATTTCTAACCCCGTATCAATTATAACTAAATTGTTCTTCAAATGAAATGGAAGGCGGGTAACTAGCCCTATACTTCCCTGGACACAGTCATCTGGATACCCAGCTGTCCCCATATAAACCAGCATGACAATAAGAACAATAAAAATAAGAGCTAATAGACCATACTCCGGAAAACGTCCGAGTTCTTTACCTACGTTAACTCATAAATGGTGAGGAGGCACAAACATCTTATTTGCTCAAAGCCGTACAGCTTTTCGTGGAGGGCCAGAGTGCAAACCCCAAAGCCAATGCTCTTAACTGGCAGTACACCAATACTGCCTCTGTGATCTGCTATTTTAAACAGCACTATTAACACATACCAAACTTCCTTCAACAGTCTCATTATAGACAATGAAGGTTTGGGCCCCGCAGAGTCCTCTTAAATAGACCGTAGCATTCTTCCAGAAGCACATCAGAGTGAAAAGAATACAGAGTTTGAATCAGAAGGCCTGATGGGATTCAAGTTCTATCTATGTTACTCAGTAGTGGTGTGGCCTTAAGGCAAATCATTTAACTTGGTCCTCAATTTCCGCCTGTAATGGAGATACTGACACCTACCCTCACAGGGACGCTCCAAAGTATAAATGAGATAAAGTCTATAAAACGTTGCAGAGGCACTCATTTCAATTCTAGCAGTCCTCGTCGGACACCAAACTATCCATGATTATTTTCCTGATATGAACAGCACCTGGAGCTCCTTAATTCCTGGACACTGAAGTCCTGCAAGCATCTGCCCTGAATTTCATCCCCATGGTGTGAACAATCAGAGCCCTGGCAGGTAGCTTTTTCTGGACCACAATGTCTTATCCTGTATGAACTTACTTCTCCTTTCAAATCTTCCCTCGAAAGGGGCCTGTAGAGATGATTTCAGCTCCCCCTCAAGAATGAGATAAGGAGAAATCAAAGAGAAAGAGAAAGAAAAGCCAGCTTTGGTCCTTTTCATTTCATTTTTCAACCTATCATGACCTGGATAATTTTCATTTTTTCTGCTGTATTTTCCCTCTTCTCTCAACTCCCTGTTCACAAACTGTTACCATGCTTACTACAGTCCTAGCTAATGCCATTAAGGAAGTCTGCTTTCAGGGTATCCAAATTCCCAGCTTGCTTTCTCCAGCTGTGGCTATCTTTCCTTCTACATCCTCATGCCCCATGGCTCACATAACCATCTCAGTGGCATCCTCCCAACCTCTAAGGATCCACACGATCATTTCCTGTAAATAAATTAAGTCCTTCAGCCATGTTGCTGGTAACCATGCTTTTCCTCCAGCTGTGCAGGAGAAACTAACTCACTGATCCTTACCACAGCCAGCCAGTGATGGAGCTGGGATTTGAACCCAGGCTCCCTGCCCACAACCAAAGCTCATTCCAGAATAACACACTACTCTACATTCTTAGTGCCAAGAATGTTCAGTAATTCACAAGTATTCAATAGCCCAATACTATGCTTGGTACTGGGGATGCTCTAAGAGGCAAGAGGGATACAAAATACATTCAGAGAGGTATGAAAAAAGAAGAGGATGCAACAGAGCCATCTGACAGTTCTTCATCATGTATTCTGTGGCAAGGGTGTAGCACTAATGAATGCAGTAACTCACAGGTGTTGATTATAGAATTTATCATACGTAAGACAATCAAAAGGAACAATCGAGTCATGGTGTTCACTGCTGTATCCTCAAGATCTAACTCCCTGCTTGGCATATGCGAGGCATACTAAAAATATCAATTAATTAATGCTTTCATGTACTTAGTTAAGCTTGAATCTCTAAGAGCATGGGTCTTGAATGTTTCGTGGTTCACTTATTTATTTAACAACCATCTTTTACTGAACATTACTATGTTGGGAAATGTTACTATAATGACCCCTGAGATATCTTGATGCTAGCAGGTAAAAATAACTTTCTATAAGACATCTGAAGCCATTTCTCGACGCGTGCATTCTACACAGGCAGATGAATATATACATACACGTACACACAGAGGATGCCACTTTATGTTCCTGGAAAACTGCATTTTTAAAGTAATATAGTGTTCATGCCCAAAGTAACTCTGATCACAGTTCTTATCGATTGCCTCTCTTCGATACATTTAGTTTGTATCAGGCTCTTGGAACAAAAAAGAAGGGAGGAATTCATTCTGCCCAGTGGTGTTTCAGAAAACAGAAAAGATATTTTTGTTGGGTCTTGAAAGTCGAGTACAGTGGTGAAGAAGGGAAAGAAGGCCGGGAATGTACTCCCTTTATATGGGACAGCACTTCCAAACCCTGATGTGTGAGAGGCATGTTCTAGAAGCAGCCAGAAGACCCATGTGGTTCAAGGAAAACTGCATGTGGGCCTGGGGAGGCGGAGGTAAAGACAAGGGGATGTCTGTGAAGTCCAAGGAGCACTGTGCTAGCCTGTAAACCAGCGAGGCCTGTTTTTCCAGACGAGAGTCTGGTGCTGGGGGAAGAGCAAAGGCCCTGGGGCGGCACCCCGGGGCTGCACAGTCAGGCCCAGCACCGGCCTCCCTGTGTGACCTCTGGCAGGCTAACTCCTCTGCCTTAGTTTCTGATACAAAATTCAGATGATAATTATAGTATCTAACTCATCGGGGTGTTGTGACAGCTGAATGAGCATTTAGAATCATACCCGATGACTAAATACTAGCAGTAACGATCCACCTATAAGCAAAGCCGTTACTGCCCGAGATTCACTAAAAGGACTTTTGGTTTTCCCAAAGTTCCACATCAGCGTAAGGATCTGATTCAGGCAAGCATTTCAGAAACTGCCTGCTAACTGGTGCTTATACTGATTATCAAGGAGATAGATCCTCCGCAAACTCCGGCCTGTGGGCCAAACCTGGCTCGCTGCCTGTTTTTGTAAGTTTTATTGGAACACATTCATTCGTGTATTGTCTACGGCTACTACTGAGCTACAGTGGCAGAGTTGAGTAGTTGCAACAAAGACCCTAGGGCCTGCCGGGCCAAAAATATTTACTATCTGGTTCCTTTCAGAAAAATGTTTGCTGACCCCTGAGACAGATGACTGAATGATATAGAGAGAGAGATGACATCCATATATACGGTACATGAGAGAGAAATATCTCTATCCAGAATCTTGATTCAAGAACTTGCTACTGAGCCTCTCCTGCTTTGGCAGCTCTCTTAGACAAGTGGTTCTCAATGGCCCACCCTCTTGTGATTTGCTTATATGAGTGGGTTTATCCGTCAGCCTTTATCAAAGGTGGTACAGAGAGAGAACAAAATTGAGAACACTGCCTTAGATCTTAGCAGATTATTCGAGCCAACCCAGGTAGAGCTTTATTCAAAGTAATCATTTCACTCACACAGGTTGAATTACTTTCCCCTTTTTCTATCAGACCAACGTCAGACCCAGTGGGCCTTGTGTTGCCAAGACAAACTGGTGAAGGCAGAGAGCCTTGCAAACCAATAGAAACACATGGCTACATTAGCCTCTAGTCCTGAAGTACAAAAACCGCCTTTGTGGTTGTCTGAAATACAAGAGATCTCAATCGCTGTTTACTGAACCTTAAACCTCGACAAAATAGGTTACTTTTAGGTCCTGAACTAACTTCCAATTTATCCTTTCCTTAAGGAACTACAAAAGAGATTGAGCTGGATACACCACATCACTTTTGTTATGTTAGAATTAGGGATTAGAGCAGAAGCAAATGCTTTTCTTTTTTTTTTTTTTTTTTTTTTTTGGCTGCATTGGGTCTTCGTTGCTGTGCACGGGTTTTCTCTAGTTGCAGTGAGCAGGGGCTACTCTTCGTTGTGGTGCACGGGCTTCTCATTGCGGTGGCTTCTCTTGTTGCGGAGCACAGGCTCCAGTAGTTGCAGCACACGGGCCCTAGAGCACGCGGGCTTCAGTAGTTGCACCACGTGGGCTCAGTAGTTGCAGCACGCAGTCTCTAGGGCACACGGGCTTCAGTAGTTGCGACACGCGGGCTCAGTAGTTGTGGCTCGTGGGATCTAGAGCTCAAGCTCAGCAAATGTGGCACACGGGCTTAGATGCTCCGCGGCATGTGGGATCTTCCCAGACCAGGGATCGAACCCATGTCCCTGCACTGGCAGGCAGATTCTTAACCACTGCACCACCAGAGAAGTCCGCAAATGCTTTTCAATGAAGCTTCTCTGCAGATGCCTCTGGAAAACAGAGGTTGACCATGCCCTCAGAGCAGTATGTTCGAAATGGTTTCGGTGGACACTATTTTAATAGGTGTTCTGTAAGAACAGGGAGGGGTCCCATGTCTAGAAAAGCTCAAAACATTGAGTTTTACAACATATTTCTAATAAGGACCTGCTGTATACAGCAGGAGTTCTCTGAGTTCTCTTTATCTTGTGCATGATGAATCTCCAAGAGGGAGAGAGCATGAGGAGTTTCTCAAACTTATTTGATCAAAGAAACCCTTTATGGGTCTGATTTTTCTTGGAACGCAGGTCAAGCAACATGGTCTTTAGATTATGAAAAAGTTTCCTGAGAGATGTGACCTACTTTAGATACTCTCTTAGAAAGCAGCTACTGATTAAAAATTAGTTGTTTTTTGCCATTCTGCCTGTTAAAGCAGCAAAGAATTACTAACATACATGTTAAATTCTATATTATCACTCAGCCCCGGGAGACAACTTCTATGGAGGTGGGATTCACAAACCTCAGTCTTGCAAACTGGCTCTCAGCTATCAACCTGGATGTCACAGACCATGGGTAACTTAAAAAAGGAATAAATGTCCCTTGAGCCACTACTGCAAGCCAAGAACTGTTTGACCTATGACATTGCATTTAATCTCCAGAACGACCCTGCAACGCAAATATTTCCATTTTGAAGATGAGGAAATTGGAGGCCAGAGAGTAACCTTCCCAACTATAAAATAACTAGCATTGAACCCATGTCCGTCTGGTTCAATCTGTTCTCAGGTCTCCATATGAATTATCCCAAGCACTTTTTAAATTTACTTTTTTATGAAGTATAGTTGATTTACAATGTTGTGTTAGTTTCAGATGTACAGCAAAGTGATTCAGATATATATATACACACAACATATATATGTGTGTGTGTGTATATATATGTATGTATGTATATATATATATACATACATACATATATATACACACACACACTTTATCAGATTCTTTTCCCTTATAGGTTATTACAAAATACTGAGTATAGTTCTCTGTGCTGTACAGTAGGTCCTTGTTGGTAATCTAGCTTATATGTAGTAGTGTGTATCTGTACAAGAGAATTCTCTGTGATGATGGAAATGATAGGTGTCTGTGCTGTCCCCTAGCTCTACTAAGGTAGCCACTAGCCACGTGACACGACTGAGCCCTTGAAATGTGGCTAGTGTGTCTCAGAAACTGAGTATTTTATTTTAATTCATTTACATTTAAATATCCACAGGTGTTCCCCTGACTACCATACTGGAGAGTATAGATCTGTAGCATTCTTTTCTTAAGTACAGAGGCTCTTTGACTCAATTTTCAGAAACACCAAGTTTCTGAAAGATAGTTTTCTGCTATCCACCTCTGGTTTTACTTTTCATCATTAAGCAAGGAGCCAACAGATCCCAAGGACAGGGGTCAGAGAGCAAATGGGTGTGGGGAAGCTGACTGGCAAATAGAGTGGAGAAGTGAAAGCAGAAAATGTGGGTAAGAGAGAACACAAGCTAAAGGAAGAAAGCAGGTTAGGGAGATTCCTTGTTGGGCCAAACCAACCGAAGCATTTTAATAAGCCATAAGGTGGCGAGGCAAAGACACAGCAAGATCAAAGCACCCAAAGGTCTGGGGTAACTCAGAATATGTCCAGGGCACTTCAGTGGGCTCTGAGACACCATCTTACACATCCCTCATTCCATTTGTTGTCACTGAAGCGTAAGAAAAGCTTGGACACTTAAAATGTTAGACACAGGTTTTGGAGAAATCCATTTAACCTCGCATCTCTATGCCAAACACGCCAGGTGAGTGAGGCACAGTTGTGTCATGAAGCACTTTCGGGTGTAAGGTGCCAGATTCTCTGGGACCCTTTGGGACATTGTATCTTTTTTCAACTCTTCTTGCTAATTTTTTTTTTTAATATTTATTTATTTTGGCTGCACCGGGTCTTAGTTGCAGCATGCGGACTTCTTAGTTGCGGCATCCAGGCTTCTTAGTTGCGGCATGTATGCGGGATCTAGTTCCTTGACCAGGGATCGAACCCGGGTCCCCTGCATTGGGAGCTAAAGGAAGCCTTACCCACTGGACCACCAGGGAAGTCCCTTCCTGCTAACTTTTGACACAAATCCTAGGACTCCATGTTTGGAAAAAAACAGTTTTAGTTGTTAATTTTGCATTTTGATCATGTGAATGGTTGATAGCAAAGTAAATTGTTGGTTGCTCTTTGACTTAACGATTTTAGCAATTCATAATCAGAGATATCATGCTGACTCTAGAAATGCAAGCCAGCACAGAGGTTAAGAACAGGAGCTTTGAAATCACACGATCTGGATCCAACACGGGTTCTGCCACTTAACGGCTATGCGACATTGACTCTGTACTAGTACTTAACCTAAGCCTCTGTCTCTTCATCTACAACATGGGGACAAGAATGGAATCTGCCTCTTAGGGATGTTCTAACTGCTCACATAGAGCCACACTGCAAACACTTGTCAGTAAGTCAAGGACCTGGCTCCTCTAATAACCCTGAACAAGTCATCTGTCCATACCAAGTCAGCGGGTTGTTTAATCTACAGAATGACAAAAACAATTTTCCCCTATATTCATGTATCTTCATTATAGGGTTCACTTGAGATCATATAAATAAACATGCTTTAGGAAGGATAAAAAATTATAATAAGCATAGTTTATCTTTTATTAACACTATATTTTTCTAGGGTCAAAAAGGACTGTTATTCGCTAGAAATCATAAAATGTTAGAGTTAGAAGGATCCAGAGATCATTTTATTCAATCCCCCTATCCAATGTGGCAGTCTTCTACCATACCCTTTTCCATCAATTTTTTCATCCTACAAAATTTGGGAAAGGGAGCAAGGACATGATCATGTATAAACCATTTCCCACTTAGACAATTCCTTGAGCCAAAACTTGCTTTTTCTGACCTTCACTTCTTTGATGATACAATACCCATTCCCCATAGCAGTTTTTAAAATATTTGAAGATAGTGATTATATTTCACACTTCCACCATACACCCATCCCTGCCAACAAACACCTGTTTCAAAGTACAACTATCTCTGGTTGTTCTATTACTTTTCTAATTTTTGAGGGACAATCTTTTTTTTTTTTTTTCCTCATTCAACATTCTATCTCCAGACACACTCTGGTTTGATCAATTCCTGTTCCACTAACATTTATCTAACCTGCTACATTCTATGCCCAGTGCGGGGCTCCAGGGAAAAGAGTCGAGACGGAAAACACCATGCCACATTCACAGCCACCGCCTGGTACATGAGGCAGATGTGTTTACACTTACTTGAACTTCCGACTGGCCCTCCAGAGAAGAGGGACAGAAATCCACGATCAATTTCTTCTTTAGGTACTAAATACTTCTATTAATCTACCCCAACAGGCATCTCGCGTAGCCTATCGGTGACATGTATTAACTTAAATCAATTCCTCCTCTCCATCTCCTTAAGAACAGCTAGATATTCACTACATTCCCTTCTGCTATTAATATTAACGGCTGGCACCTAAGTCCAAGACTTTGCATGTAGCTCTTTCAAAGCTTACCTTGTTTGACTCAGTCAAGCCTTCTCGGGTCTGAAGACCTGTATTAAGCCTGGTGTGTTGGCTCTTTGGTCTCTGTGTCACCTGCCAATCAGTCTGGCGCACCTGGTCCACCTTCTCCCACTCCCTGATGAAACTGTTCACACCAAAAACGACTTCCACGTGGTGTAGTACGCCCACATTTACCAGGTTTATCAGAGACAGTGGATAGCGAAGGTTTTCCATGCATTCATTCAGTCAACATCAGCGAGTGCCTTTGAGCAAGGCCCAAAGGCAGGGGAGATTATAAAGAGAAGGAGACACAGTCACTGCACTGGGGACACTTGGAGTCTTACAGAGGTGACCATCACATATATGAAGAACTAGAATACGGGGCCCTAATGCTGGTGCCGTGGAGCGTGATCGGGAGAGCCATCCATTCTGACAGAGAGAACCTAGGACGGCCTGAGGGAGGGGAGGGCAATGAAATGGGGCTTTGACACATAAGGAGGAGCTCAGTAGGCAGTGATGCGGAATGAGTGGGTGCCCAATTACATCTCATCTTCTGTGTGGTCTTTTACTTCCTTTGAACACTGACTTGAAGGTTGGGTTATAGTTTTGAGCATGGTCATCCAATACTGAAGTCCAGTGATGGGGAAAAGGGGAGATCACAGAAACTGGTAGGAGCTGTTTTTTGTTTTTGTTTTAAAGAATATGTTGGGGGTAGGAGTTTATTAATTTATTTTTATTATTTATTTTTGCTGTGTTGGGTCTTCGTTTCTGTGAGAGGACTTTCTCTAGTTGTGGCAAGCGGGGGCCACTCTTCATCACGGTGCGCGGGCCTCTCACTATCGCGGCCTCTCCTGTTGCGGAGCACAGGCTCCAGACGCGCAGGCTCAGTAGTTGTGGCTCACAGGCCTAGTTGCTCCACAGCTTGTGGGATCTTCCCAGACCAGGGCTCGAACCCATGTCCCCTGCATTAGCAGGCAGATTCTCAACCACTGCGCCACCAGGGAAGCCCCGAGATGGGTTTTTAATGATGCAAGTGACATATCTATTTTTTGTTTGTTTGTTTTGGAATATTTTTCTCCTTTCTGGAAGTCTTCCTGAAAACCAGTCAGTATGTTAACTGCCATCTCACAAACTTCTCCTCAACCACAAACGGCCCTTTCTACTTCCAGCTTTTGATTCGGGAGTTTATAATAAAATTTATTTTTTTTCTGTCTTAAAATGCAAACCAAAACCACCCAATGTTTACAAGTCAGAGGCAAATGCTCCAGCCTTTGTTTCACAGCTCTGAATGTCTTAAGAGCACGTACGCCTGGGCTTCTGTTGGGAAGGCTGGAGATGTTGGCTCCAGGCTTGGGGCCCGGCCACGCTGAGGCTTTTCGAGGCCTCCTGGGTTTTGTCCCACTCCCCACGGGGTGCCCAATTACATCTCATTTTCTGTGTGGTCTTTTACTTCCTTTGAACACTGACTTGAAGGTTGGGTTACAGTTTTGAGCATGGTCATCCAAGACTGAAGTCCTTCTTCCCAGGAGATGCTGTCCAGCTCCTGGTGGGGCTTTTGTTCATAAAGAGGCTTTTTCACAGTTCTTCCCTCCAATTCCAACCTTAGTTTAAGCTTGAGGTGATTAAAGATGTTTGCAGGAGCCAGAATTGAGAAACCTTTTGCCCCCTTCTTTTCTATTGGGATTGCCAACTCACCAAAAACATCCTTCCAGCCACACAGAACCCAAGAGGCAATGCAATGAAGAGCGACTGGCTTGTAATGCAAGTTCTTCTTCCTTCATGGAGGATGAGGAGAGATTTGTGGACAAAGACTGTATCTTTCTTTGTTTTCTTAGCGCTGTGCAGAGCACCAAGCCTAGAGCAGGTGCTTAAGATTAACAAATACTGAGTAAGAGAGTAACATGATAAATGGACGGATGGCATAGTTGCCTGCTCTCCAAATGGGATTGTCCTAATTAAATAACATTTTCATATTAATTCAAGCCTGAGATTCCAGGCTTATGTCATTTTGTGAAATGAATCAGGACACTGACAGGCATATTTACTTGGATAACATGCATATGCTTTAGAAGGTAGGCCAAGTCTGAGAATCCCAGTAGCCTATAAAGTACCCATGACCCAAATGCCTCGCATCAGCTCACTGGTCTAGCAAGCACAGAACTACCAGAATCCTATCTATATATCACAGACTACGAAAGGTGAAAAAAACCCTCATTTCACAGATAAGAAAAGCGAGGCTGGGAGAAGTAAAGGGACTTGCCCAAGGTCACATAGCTAGTAAGCTGCATAACTTGGACTGAATTTATTGTTGCTTCCCCAGGAAAGCCGATCATTCATGTTCAAGGTAGAAAAATAATATGCATCAGCTCGAGCCGTAATAGACCTAACGGACTCAGATAACTCCAAGGTTCCTGCCTTGTTATGAAGACCCAGCAGCAAGTCTAAGACACCAGGAGCCAGAGCTGAACTGAAAAAGACAATTGCTCTAAAATGGATCGTGCCAAAGTATAATTGCCTGTCCAACCTCCCCAATGCTTCGGATACTCGCTCACTGACCACGTGGCTGCCTTTGCCCAGCACTCACTGTATGGGTAGTTTCCATTGGATTAGGAGCCAAGGGGGCCTTTGGAATTACCATCTAAATTTCTTTCAAACTTAAAATAGAGCTAGTGTTTGACAGCTCCAAGGGTCCATCCCTGCAAGAGCTCCCCTCCTGGTATGACCGGCTGGAGTTCGGAACCACCACCTCTGACTGTCTGCAAGTCAGTGCGACAAATGAACAGGACATCGGTATTAGAGCATTTATTTTTCAGGTAAATTTTTAACACCTGCGGTGGAGAGAATGAAAAACAACTGCAGGCTTTCAGTTCTACGGAGCTGTTCCTTTCTAAACACTCCAACCCCCCAATGCCCTGTACCTAAAATGGTGCTTGGCACACAGTAGGCATTTATTTCAAGCGGCTGAATGAACAAAAGTTATGAAAGTTCACCTGACCTGCCCATGGACTCCCCAGGTGGAAGCAGCAAACTGGAGGTTCTGTCCACAAACATGGTCGACCTACCCATGACTCTGTATTAAGCAAGATTACTGAAGTACTTCATGTCAATCAGTGTTTTGTTTTGTTTTGTTTTAACAAGCCACAAAGTGTGTTTCCCACTGTCTCTGGTTAACAGTCACCTCTTACACTGATCCATGGAGACTTCCTGAGTGCGGGCCCTAAATTATCTCATGTAGCCTGGACTGTTTATTTGAGACACTTCTCCTCACGTGAATCCACCACATTACCAGTTAGTAACGCTGAGGGGAGAGAGGCAATCAGAGCGCGTGCCCATCTAAACGCATTACACAATTCATACATGGGGCAATCACGAAATGGGATTCATTCAGTCTCAGGCACTGACGTTGATGTGGCTCAAACCTAATTTTCTAAAGGACAGCACAACTCTCATTGATTTGGGGAGATGTATTCACACTGTCTTGCTCTGCAGACTGGCTCTCCATGCAAGAACAATCTTGAAACATCAAAACTCCGGTGAGGATCGTGGGAGCTCTCTTTTCTTTCTTAAAAGCACATGAATGACCTTACCACCCAGAAGGCCGCATTTTGACGTGATGGGAAGGAACACAGCACAGCCCCACCATAAGGCGCTGAGTAATCGGAAATGTATAAAAGGATTCCATTACGGGCATGAAATGATTTACCTCTCCACTCGACCGCAAACATTTGGCATTTCACATACATTAAAATGAAATCTCCCTGAGAAACTACTGAATCTACTTTACATGGCCTAAGTGTCTAAGCGATTTCACAACTATACAGGAGTCCCTTGCCTTTTCAGATATATTTGCTGTTGTCTTTCCCTGTAAGATCTCTAAGATACCGATGCAAAATATTTACTGAGTGTCTCATTGCAAAATACTTTTCATATATGGGAGGATATATAAACAAAGGCATCTTCCCTCAAAGAACTCACAGCCTTGTAGGGAAGCCAAGATACCCAAAACTACCCGTTCTGATGTACAATCTCATGGGTGAAAAGTATAGTAAGAACAGAGAAGGACAGAGCCTCGGCCAAGGGAATGTGGAAAGGCTTTTGAGGCCGAGGGCAAGAGTGTGTGTGTGTAACCCTGAAATACACAGTCATTGGTATTATTACACATGAACAAAGATTCATGGTGTATAAAATCAGAGAGTTACAGTGGGCAGGGATCTTAGAGACAGATCACCCAAAGCCGCCTTTCTCAGCTGAGAATATGTAGGTGCAGAGAAGTCAAGTAAGTAGTTAAGGACACCAGATCATCTAACTCACCTGATAACATAACCCGTATGTCCTATCGTGTCCTAGAATTCCCCTGCTACACAGACTGTTAGCCCTTCATTTCTTTTACCTTCACAGGTAACTCAGCAGAAGTGCCCACAGAGTTTCCCTAAGACTGGGCTCCATGCTTTCAGCCCCTTTTACATATAGAGAGCTTGTCTATGATTCCACCTGGAATAAAACAACACTAAAAAAAAAAAAAAAAAAGCAAGCTGTGCTCCTGACACTGCCTGCATCTTTATACAATAATGACTAACTAGTTAAAAATTGGTAATATGATAGGGTGACACAATATCTGGATTGAGGTCCCTACTGCCACTCCTGCCACAATGAAAATGAAGTAAAAATATACAGATAGATAAAGAAAAGACCGCTAATTTCACGGTACAGTAGATGTTGGGACAAGAACTGAACTTATACCTGTGAGGTCAGTCTCATCTTACAGGCGGGGAATGTTAATTTGCTGATAGGTTTTATGCTGGAGAGTTTAAAGGAAAATTGGCATGAATGGTGCTACAAAATTTCAACCTCTCATACGAGGCTGAGCACAAGCAGTAGAAAGAAAACTGTCTGGGTCACCATATTTTATTGTGCAAAGGGCTGAATCACAAACTTGGAGTATTAATAAAATATTTTCTACATGGACTTTGCTGGTGAAATAAATGGCTTCATGCTTTTATGAAGATCTGATATGTCACTCACATTTAAGGGCAGTGAGTCCCCCTTTTTGTAATTACTAATAGGCATGGTTTAATTACACCTCTAAGTCCCAAGATACTGCTGCAATACACCAGCTGGGGACTGAAGTGCCCATTCTCTACCAGATTCCTAGATTATCTGGAGTCTGACATGCAAATCCCATCAGCTTTGATTCAGATACTTCCCGGGAGGGGCTCAGGCAATGTATCTTTTGCCTTATTTCTAAAGAAAAATACTCACGATAGACACATCGATTTACTTATTACCTTGTTAACTCTCTGGGGCATAGTTACCTACTTCCTAGAGAGGAAGAATTAACTTGTGAGCAATACTGTCATAAACACAGGCAGAACAAGACCAGACAGAATCCAAACATCCCAGTGCTTTCATAATTGGAAGACATCTAAGAACCCTCCTCTGGAGAGGGGAATTGTCCCGTAAAGTGACAGAAGCCTGCTATGTGAATTGACAGCAATTCACAGGACAGAAAATCCTCCCTCTCCCCCAACAAACTGGCTTTTCCTAAGAAGAGAATCAGGGGAGCTAAGAATGCTTCAAAGATACAGTGCAGCGAGCAGCGACTGTGTAGCCTGTGCCTGCCTGCCAAGCATGATTTCCCACCCTGATTTTCCTTTGGGGAATCATCCTCTCATCTCAGTTTCATTCCATATAGCTCGGTGGGGCTAACCCCACCCCCTCTGGCTCTGTAGGTGGGCCTTGGGTCCAGTACTGGCCAATGGGCAGGAATTCCACCTCCCCAGCCCCGACCCTCAGAGATGAATTCAGGAATCAGAACAAGCCCACTGAGCGCCAGCCCCAGGCTGTTCTGTGCTCCTGGGAAAAAGCCTTCTTCCCCTCTGCCAGGGTTGCTAAGCTAGTGGGATGTAAGCCTGGATGGCTGGGGGCCGTCTTTGCCACTGCTTAGGAAGAGCCTTCCCACAAAGCCAAGGCAGAGAAAGTCAAGCTAGCGCGTGGAACCAGAGCTGACAAAGCACTCGGCTCTAACCACACCTGCAGCCAGCCAGGCCACACCTACTGCCGGTTATGTGAGCAGAAATCCCTTTTAGACTGAAGTCGCGCTAAACTAGATTCCTGTCACTGGCAACCCGAAGAGTCCTCACAGAGTCAACATTTTCAACTCAGACTTTTAGTTTAAATCTTACACTAGTATAGTAGTACCTTTACTATAATTAATGAGCCAACTGATGAACCAGTACATTATTATTAACTAAAGTCCGCATGTTATTAACATTTCCTTGGTTGTTATGCAGTATCCTTTTTTTTTTTTTTTTTTTTGCAGTACGCGGGCCTCTCACTGCTGTGGCCTCTCCCGTTGCAGAGCACAGGCTCCGGACGGGCAGGCTCAGCGGCCATGGCTCACGGGGCCAGCCGCCCCGCGGCATGTGGGATCTTCCCGGGCCGGGGCACGAACCCGCGTCCCCTGCATCGGCAGGCGGACTCTCAACCACTGCGCCACCAGGGAAGCCCGCAGTGTCTTTTTTTTTTGTTCATTGTTCTAGGATCTCAACCATGGTACCACATAACATTTAGCCATTATAACTCGAGACTCTGACAGTTCTCAGACTTTGCTTATGTTTGATGACCTTGACAGCTTTAGGAAGTACTGGTTGAGTATTTTGCAGAATGTCCCTCCATTGGGATCTGTCATAATTAGATTGGGGTTATGTGTTTTGGGGACGAAGACTGAAGAGGTAAAGTGCCACCTTCGTCACATCGTATCAAAGGCACGTACTCTCAACGTGATCCATCCCTGCTGGTGTTAACCTCGATCATCTCGTTGATACGCTGTTTGTCAGGTTTTGCCACCACAAAGTTACTCTTTTTTATCCCCTTTCCATACTGTATTGTCTGGAAGGAGGTCACTATGAGCAATCCGTACTTAAGTATCAACTCAGACTTCTAACTTAACATGGCAGCAGGTATGTGAGGCACCCTACACCAACCTCCTGTCAAAATAAAGTAGAAACATATAGAAAGGGAAAATGCAATATCTTGAGATTGTACTGGAGCTTAAAAGCCCAGAAGAAAAAGCTAAATAGTCTATGGATGCCTGTATGAAAAACAAAATCCCAGCCCAAGCCCACTCTACTCTTTGAACCAGAACAGTGTAAGCCCATGCTGTCCAATATGGCAGCCACCAGCCCTGTAAGACTATTTAAACTAAAATTAAATAATGTTAAAAAATTTTTTTAATTTAGTTTCCCAGTCACACGAGATAACATTTCAAATGCTCAGAGCTACATGTGCCTTGTGGCTACTATACTGGACAGTGCAAAGAGCATCTCCATCATCACCAAAAGTGCCAATGGAGAATGCTGGCAGTAATTCTACCCATTTCCAGATGCAGGAGGCAGTCACTGTACTAACAAGAAAATCAAGCTGCTGCAAAAGACTGATGAATGAAGATATTTATCACAGAATTATTTACAGTAAAAAAGAATGAGCAACAACTTAAATATACAAAGGGAAAAGCTAAATGTGGATACAGGCGTGTTAATGAAATATTACATAACTTAAAAAGAACATTTAGATAGACACTTCTACAAAGACATGAAGATGGCCAACAGGCACATGAAAAGATGCTCAATATCAGTAACTCTCAGAGAAATGCAAATCAAAACTACAACGAGGTATCGCCTCACACTGGTCAGAAAGGCCATCATTAAAAAGTCTACAAATAATAAATGCTGGAGAGGGTGTGGAAAAAAGGGAACCCTCTTACACTGTTGGTGGGAATATAAACTGATGCAGCCACTATGGAGAACAATAGAAAGGTTCCTTAAAAACTAAAAATAGGGCTTCCCTGGTGGCACAGTGGTTGAGAGTCCGCCTGCCGATGCAGGGGACACAGGTTTGTGCCCCAATCCGGGAAGATCCCACATGCCGTGGAGCGGCTGGGCCCGTGAGCCATGGCTGCTGAGCCTGCACGTCTGGAGCCTGTGCTCCGTGACGGGAGAGGCCACAGCAGTGAGAGGCCCGTGTACTGCAAAAAAAAAAAACTAAAAATAGAATTACCATATGACCCAGCAATCCCACTTCTGGGCATATAGCTGGAGAAAAACTCTAATTTGAAAAGGTACATGCACCCCAATGTTCACAGCAGCACTATTTACAACAGGCAGGACATGGAAGCAACCTAAGTATCCACTGACAGATGAATGGATAAAGAAGATGTGGTACATATATATAATGGAATATTACTCAGCCATAAAAATGAGTGAAATAATGCCATTTGCAGCAACATGGATGGACTTAGTGATTTTCATACTAAATTAAATAAGTCAGACAAAGAAAGACAAATATCGTATGATGTCACTTACATGAGGAGTCTAAAAAATGATATAAGTGGGGCTTCCCTGGTGGCGCAGTAGTTGAGAGTCCACCTGCCAATGCAGGGGACGCGGGCTCGTGCCCTGGTCCGGGAAGATCCCACATGCCGCGGAGTGGCTGGGGCCGTGAGCCATGGCCGCTGAGCCTGCACGTCCGGAGCCTGTGCTCCGTAACGGGAGAGGCCACAACAGTGAGAGGCCCGCGTACCGCAAAAAAAAAGATATAAGTGAACTTATTTACAAAACAGAAACAGACTAGAAAACAAACTTATGGTTACCAGAGGGGATATCAGGGAGGAGGTAAATTAGGAGATTACCATATTCACACTACTATGTATAAAATATATGAACAACAAGGACCTACTGAAGAGCACAAGGAACTATATTCAGTATCTTGAAATAACCTATAATGCAAAAGAATCTGAAAAAGAATATGTATATATATAACTGAATCACTCTGCTTATACTTGAAGCTAATACAGCATTGCAAATTAACTATACTTCAATTAAAAAAAAATAGAAACATAGAACCTACTGTGTACCACTGGAGAGGCAGAGGACATTTTAAAGAGTATTTTTAAAAGAGATATGGGAACATCAGTTGTTTTATTTTTACAAAATAAGTAGTGTTTTGACAACTATTTTTGATGAACTCCACCAGGTAAAATGTTTATAGCAAAAAGGGCCCTTTCTCATCTACTGAGATGGCCCACTCTCTCTGTGGAGTGTGTCTGTCTCTAAAAAAATCCACTTCTTACCTATCAAAAAAAAATGTTTATAGCAAAAAGAATAGAAAATACAATAGCTCAGTTTTTAAGTGATTTCTATGTGCCGAGTAATGAGCTAAATGCTTAATATGCAGTATCTGGTTTAATAATCCACATGTTAAATAAAATAGATGTTATTATTTCTATTTCACAGATGAGAAAAAATAAGCAGTGTCAAGATTAAATAAACAGAAGAACCTGGACTAAAATCCATGTTGGTCTGACCTCAAACCACAGACTATTTATCTCTGCAACTCAAAAACATTAACAGTGATTGCTTCCGGATAGAAATATTATAAGTGACTTTTTTCTCTCTTATACTTTTTTGTGTTTTCCAAATTCAATAAACAGAGATTGTTTCTTTAAAAAAAAATTCTGAAAGAAACATTCATTAAACTTGACCATAGCACTATACGGTTAAAAGAAGACTGCTGTATGCAACGGATCCTCGCTGAAAACGGGTTAATTACGAACACTAAGAGCTTTCATATTCAGCTGAAGCTTCTATTCAAATCTAATTCCTCAAAGTATATTGCTAGACACTAATGGAAACCCAAAGAGACACACGCATTCAGGAGATGTATAGCCAATGAATTTTCTGTTGTTTTTATAGTGAACAACTTTTTTATATCCTAACATTTTTGTGCCAGCTATGAAAAAGATAAATAAACATTTATGACACTTGCTCAATTCCACAGTAACTACTAAGTTGCTCATGTTCTCACTCTGCTTTGAAATGTGCATATTTTAGTGGCTGGGAGTCTCAACCCTAAGTGAGAAAGCCATAGAACGCTATCACTTTCAAACCCTAAAACTATTCATTTGACTCACTACAGGGATTTGCCTTGGTAGCAGCACATAACAAGCTTAATCAAGGCAGCTGTAGACTCAGACAGATACAAAGCTTGGTGCTGCCCAACAAACAGCTAAGAACACGCCAGAATTGCCATGGACACTGGTTTTACAAAGCTTCACCATGTATCAGAATCATCTGATCAAGAACAACAAACAAGGTGACTGAGGGAACACACAAATAAATGAGAACAATTTCCACCGTTCAACTGTCTTGCAGAAACCTTCCTTTACCAAAAAATGGCCCAATTTACCCCCTGGTAATATCGACTGAACTTCCACTTGAGGGAGATTTATGTAGTCATAACATACTAATTATAACGAATAGGCCAAAATTCACCAACGGGTAGTTCATGAGCTAAAAGCCCACAGGCCAGTCATCTTCTGCCGACACATATTTTTTGTTTGTTGTTTGTTTTAACTGATTTAGCGCCAAATTTTTAAACAGAGGGATTTCTAATTAAAAGGAAAAAAAAGTTTCTAGCTTTTCTTGGAAAAGCTGAAGACCTGGCTACATTGGTCTAGCACTCTCTTATTGCAATCATCATTTGGAGCTGAACAGTGGCTTACCCAGTGCCCCCTCCCCCCCTGCCACTCCAGACTATTCCACCAGCTAATGTCAGCTGCATGGCCCTTGTAAGCACCTGAGCTTGCAGTTCTTTTAACAGGAGACACCATTAAACTATACCACACCTAACAGTGCTCATTTCACCCAAAAATCTACAACCGTATTTCTCCATAGACTACTCTTTGAACCCAGTCAATAGGAGAAGCGAGAGAATTGCAGAGAAGGCGACATAAACTGAAGTCTATTTGCCACCATCTACCCAACCACAACCTCCTGGCCAACATTTGGTAAAAAGGTGTTCCATGAACTGTCCCTGTTTACCCGTCCAGACTGACTTTCCTCAGCTCCTGACACCCCATCACTTTGTGATCCATCTGTACCAACTTATGTAGGGTTCCTCATACATGGAAGTGCCCATCTCTACCTTTGTCATCGTCCCCCAGTCTACAGGCCTCCTCCTGCCTTTACTGGTTTTGCGTTTTCCCCAGTGGACTGCATATGGAATACGGGCAACTAGAGTTCCTGTCACACTCACTCTAAAAGCCCAACACAGGACTCAAAACACATTTACTGCACCAAGACTCACCGGCAAATTCCAAGCCACCTTCAGAATGCTTAGCTTAGATGCTGACCCTTCCCTACCCTGGCAAAATCCATCCTTCTGTCTTATTTTTCACCGTAACTAATACTTTTGGGGGCCATACTTAGCCATATTATTATCTGTTTATTTGTGCTTCCTGGGCTAATCCTGGATCTTGAGAAAGAAATCTGTGTCTTTTTTATGGCTTTAACAAAAAGGAGCTTGGGCTTCCCTGGTGGCACAGTGGTTGAGAGTCCGCCTGCCGATGCAGGGGACACGGGTTCGTGCCCTGGTCCGGGAAGATCCCACATGCCGCGGAGCGGCTGGGCCCGCGAGCCATGGCCACTGAGCCTGCGCGTCCGGAGCCTGTGCTCCGCAACGGGAGAGGCCACAGCAGTGAGAGGTCCACGTACCGCAAAAAAAAAAAAAAAAGGAGCTTGCCATTGTGCCAGTATGTTGCAGGGGCTCAAAAACACTGAGTAAATGGATGAAGTGATAGAGCCCCACGTCCTTTCCCATAAATCATCACTCCTTGTCATGGACACAGAGGTAGCCATCTGATAGGTTACCCCTATCATCATCATCCTCATCATCACCATCATCATTGCGGCCAGCACCACAATCTCCATTTGACAGACAGCAGAAACCCAGTGCGTGCAGCAAAAGAGCCAGGGTTCAAAAGCATGTCTTTGTGTCCAATGTAGCTGACGTGCAGCCAAGAGGACAGGAAGGATCACATCCCGAGGACTGGGATTATTCTACACATTGCCACCTCCTCTTTCACACCCTCCCAATTTAAAAATAAAAGGGAACAAATGCTTGTTTAGATCATGTCCAAGACAAGGTCACCATCACATCAGCAACCTGGAATGTACCCAGAAGATAGCTAGCGGAATAATGTATGCACAATTCAATTCTAGTGGTGGCAAGCCTGACGTCTTTACCTACAGAACATGTCTCGTATCTTCTTCCTCTGGAGTTTTCTATAAGTTACGGATTAATAAACTTCCCCCAAGAATGCTGCTTTATTAATCTTGAAAAATACTCAAAAGAAGAAAATATTTTATTAGGCCCACCTAACATGAATTATGACAAAGTCCCACGTGTGCTGACAATAAGGGTGCTTTCTGCAGAAAATTGTGTTTGTGGCCATGGTGGTTTCCCCTACAGTTGGACTTGGAGGAAACAAAATATCAAACTGTCTCCTGACCTTTGAAGACAATAGGGGCCACCAAGGTCACAGCAAATCGTGACGGATTTGAGGGTGGCATGACTTCAAGCCCCTACTCTGAAAGCTGAAAGAAGAAAAAAAGGCACAGAGACAGGAGTTCTGTTACTGTTCAACCACTGGACTCTTCATTATACTGAAGCGCGTCCTTTTCAAAGGGAATGGCTGTGGGGCTGTGCCATCTATTTCACTTGTCTGAAGGAGGAGGGGGAGGGAGAAAGGAACTACTGCTTATGGCATGACCACCGGTACCAGGCACAATTCTAATTGTGTTGTAGGCGTCACTTCTTTTGATTCACAAAACAGCCCTGTAGGAGCCCATTTTTCCATTGAGGCTCAGAGTTGAGGGTCTTGCCTGTGGCCACAGAGCTAATTATTGGCCAAGTCCCCTTGGTTTGACCATCTGTAAAATGGGGACAGTAATGCCCTCCCTATCTATTTGATGGGATTGTTCTGAAGATCAAAGGACAAGACATCTGAATTGTGTGTGTGTGTGTGTGTGTGTGTGTGTAGATTTACCTATATATTTCACTTGCTGGCTTCATTCATTCCATCTGAATGTCAACTGTTCAAATGTTTGAAGTAACCAAAGAATCAGACCTAAAATTCACTCACTAAATTCATTTGCCTAAAATTCATTCATTGTAAAGGGGCAATAAACGATTCCAGCTCCATGATTCACCCCTTGGTGACCCTGCGACATATTTGCCAGGTCTCCAGCCCAAGCAAAAGACATCTCACCTACAGAATGAAGTGGTGGTTCTGCTGGGCTACAGGGGCACATCCAGCCCTGGCATTCCATGATTCCGGAGGGGCTGGGCTGTTTACCATCAGCATTGCCCTAGAACTGCATGTTACTGGGCCACACTTCCATTCATTCTTCCTCTGCCATGTTGAAATACAGAGTCACAATACCTTATCCAAATACCCTGGGTCTTTTGTGTTCATAAAGTGGATTTTATTTTGCATTTTAGACAGGCAGCCTTTACTATGCCATACATTTACCTCTTATTTGTAATACCCCTAGCTGGGTTTGGGGTGATGCCCTGTAATCAAATTCATTAATGCTTCTAGAGCCGCTGTATGCCTATTCACGAAGGGATCACTAAAGATTACAAGGAACTTCAAGTCACTTCAGGTCAGGTCACATTTTGCCACTAAATGAGTTATTAAAAAAAAAAAAACTTTGAGTTCTCAGAGACTTGTAGTCCTACTCTGCTGTCCTACTCAGCAGGGCACCCAACATTAGCACAGCTCACCCTAACAAGATAGAGATTCAGCTGCCAGCAGAGTCACTCTCAATATTCTGTGAGGGAGGTTGGATGGGCTGGGGTGGGAGGAGAGAGAAGAGGAGGAACTCAGTTGTGTTCCTTTAGGTCTGCAATATTAATAAACACTTTTGTTTGTTGGTTTTTTTTTTTTTGCGGTACGTGGGCCTCTCACTGTTGTGGCCTCTCCTGTTGCGGAGCACAGGCTCCGGAGGCGCAGGCTCAGCGGCCATGGCTCACGGGCCCAGCCGCTCCGCGGCATGTGGGCTCTTCCCCGACCGGGGCACGAACCCGTGTCCCCTGCATCGGCAGGCGGACTCTCAACCACTGCGCCACCAGGGAAGCCCAATAAACACTTTTGTAAGAGATTTATTTCCCTGGCGTGTGAACTAGTCCTTTGCCTGTTTCTCTCAGATCCACTCCTGGCCCTTCCCCTCCACTCTGTTGAGTATGGCAGAAAGCTGGCCCCAAATACATTTCCCCGGGTTTTCTGGCCAACTAACTTCCTGTGAGGCTCACTGAATGGGAAAGATGGCAGGAGACAGGAAGGAAGGAAGGAGGAGGGTCAAGGGTCTCCCTCCCTTTCTGCTTCAAGGTGGCATCCCCTGCTGTGGCAGAGTCTCCTCCACAGCTCCAGCCCCTCCCTGTGTGGTACCACTCTTACACAGCCTCCGTTCCATTTCCAACAGCCTCAACACCTGGGCTCTGATAACACCACCCGCTCCCTTGATGCCTGCAGATTAAGATCTAGAAGCAAACTGACTTCCTGCTCTCGCTAGTGTCCATCCCTCGTCTCTCTGTCACACTTTCAGCTCTTCCAACATCTTTGTTACTAGTTCCCTATATTGAATTCTTCCAATTAAGGTACCTGGTATGTGTCTCCTGACTAGACTCTCACTGATACAGTGCATATCGTTAAAATAATTAAATTCTGCTTGAAAGTCGTGGTGGCGCAGCTGATGCTGTTTTGGATGTGTTCGGGGACAGGCACAGAAAGGCACTCTTCGGCGCTGACATATACTGGTTGGCAGAGTTTCGTTCTTTAGGCTGAAATTTTAAACCAGCTACAGGTCATCCACAAGGTGACCAATCACCCGCATAAAATACTTAATGCTACTATGGGATTTGACAGGGAACTGCAAAGTCCACCTCCCAACTACTGCCCAAATTCTTCCTCCTCCACTGAAATAATGCATGTGATAGACAGGGACTATTGCCCACTGCAGCAACTGTAAAATCACACTACAGACCCAGAAGTCGAGAAGTCTTTGTTGTTGATTTCATGCAACTCCTTTGATTTGATTTAAAAAAAAAAGGAAGGAGGGAAAGGAAGCAGAGGAGGGAGGACAGCAAAGAACAGGACAGGAAAGGCACAGTTTGGGAATAAAAGGAGCTAAAAACATGTCCCAAAAGAAACGGTTCAAAATTACAACAGAAAGCCCTATTTTGCTTTCACAGACTCAAAACAGTTCAGTAAAGGGATACTTTCCCCTCCACTGCAAAGGCACTGTGGTAGCCTTTAAAAATGAAAGGTAGCAAGTGTTTACAGTGAACTTCCTCAATCGGCCAAGCGTACGGGTCATGAAATCCAGAAGACAGTGCCCTTGAGAAACTCTCACATTTAAAGGACTCCAGATCAACACGCATGGAGCAGAACAACTGACGTAATGAAGTGTTGGTGCCGAGCAGAGCTGGGGCTCGGGAAGCCCGAGAAAGATACGCTTGCCTGGGAAAGGCAGACAGAAGGAAGCATCGAACTTAGATTGAGCCTATGGTGTAGAACCCTTATGTTTTTTTTAATTTTTATTTTATATTGGAGTACAGTTGATTAACAATGTTGCGTTAGTTTCAGGTGTACAGCAAAGTGATTCAGTTATACACATACATGTATCTTTTCTTTTTCAAATTATTTTCCTATTTAGGTTATTACAGAACATTGAGCAGCATTCCCTGTGCTATACAGTCGGTCCTTGTGTGTGTAAAGTCAATGACCTTTATATTTTTAAAGAGGGCGATGTTAGTCCAGTACCCAGCCCCCTTCCTCCCAGCCACGCTGACTTACGGCTACTAAAACAAGTCAAGACTTCCCCCTCCCCTGACACATCTGGAGCAGTCAAATGTATACAGTATGATATCTCACCTCACTCCTATGACCCCACATACACAGCAGAGAGAAAATTTATAGTGTTATCAGGAGAACCAAGTGGTTAGATTTTTGGTCCCTTAATCTTGCTTTCTTTGAGACATCCTCTTTTTACATCACCCTAACCTAGTGCGGTACGCATTAACTTCATTCCAGAAAATATAATGAAACATGTGCTGATGACAGAATGTGAGAGAAGAAGGAAAGAGGTACAGCATCTGGCAAGGGGAAGAGAGAAATTTGAAATTTTATGGGCACTGATGTCCTAGGGGTAACTTTCAGAGAGAAATAGATATCCTGCCCTAGGTCCTAATATACAAATACTATTTGAACGGGGATAAATGAGTGGGAGTAGGCTTATGAAAGAATTAATAGCATGAGGAAATCCAGAGAGACAGACAGACAGAGCAACAGAGAGAGGATAATAAATGGCAGGTAACAACCACCACATGGGCTATAGTCAGAAAGCTCTACAATTAGCCCTCTTTGGGCAGATATAAGTTACAATTTCCATGCATAATGGTGTTTCCTCAAATGAAAAATGCTTCAGTATTTCACTCTATCATCATCGTCAAATATTTGAGGATCTTAAGACAATAAGGTGCAATGAAAGAGCATTGATATGGGTGTAGCGAGACCTGGGTCTTCATTCCAGCTCAGCTAGATGGCTTGCACACGTCTTTTCAGTTCCCTAGACCTCTGGCTCCTTGATTGAAAGTGGGAACAATATTCACTGACCTGAGAGATCTACCTGAAAAGTCAAACCAGACTGGAGCTACCAGCCAAACTGCATCCCTCAGGCAGCCAGATGACTCTGCACAACCCCTCCCTCCAGGGGAAAACCAGAGACGTCTTTTAAAGGCCTCTGCCACCTGAACCAGGTGAGTGGCTGCTACTTGGGGTGATCACCCCTCATCGGCCGCAATCCTCACTTCCACAACCCCCTGACCCACGGGGACAAAGGAAAACCCAGCACTGCTGGTCTGCAAAGGACAGCAGTGATCCAGCAAAGGGTGGTACTAGGCCACCCAGAGCTCTTCCCTTGAGGCTGTTCTGCATTCAAATCAGAGTACGTAAAGAACCTAATGTTTAGTAAGCACGCATAACCACCAGTTTTTCTCCTCCCCTTCTAGCCCTCACCATCCAGAATAAGAAATACAGGTGAAGTACGATGAAAACTAATGCATGCCTAGAAAATATAATATTTTAAAGATGGCATTTACAATAGCAACAACAAAAATATCAAGCACCTGGAAATACATCTAACGGAAGAGTGCATACCTTTACGAAGAAATTTATAATCTGTATGGAAAGACATTAAATAAGAACTAAATAAATGGATGAAGGTACTATGTTTATGGGTAGAAAGGCTCAACATTATAATAATGTCATTTCCCTGAGTTAATCTATAAATTCAAACAATAATTCCAATCAAATCTCAATAAGTATTTGAGTGTAAGTTTAAAAGACAATTATAAAATGTATATGGAAAAAATGTATATGGAAGGCAAAAGGCCAAGAAAGGCCAAGTTACTTTTGAAGAAGGACATCATGGGGGGTTTGTCGTGCGATTACCAAGGCTTTTTATAAAGCTATAATAATAAAGAAGCGTGGCTGGCGCAAAAGGGTGGACAAAATATATGCCTATAAACTAACCCTAAATGCCAGGATGACTTTTCCCCATATGGAAGAAAATTAGAAAAAAACAGAATCAATTCCTACCTCACACACGTTTATATAGATCCCCCAATTAGAAATAACAATGCCCTTATTCGTGTAATAGCTGTTAATATTCCACCAAACATTAATTCCAGAAAATATACTATAAGAAAGGATTATAGAACCTAAATGTGAAAGAAAAAACAATAAAGCTTTTAGAGGATAATAAAGGAGAATATCTTTATGACATCAGGGTTTTTAAAAAGGCTTTCTTAAACAAGGCATAAAAGTACTAACCATAAGACAAGATTGATAAATTCAACTACATTAAAATTAAGAAGTTAGAGAGCAGAAGATTGGCAAGAATCCAACTGCTATGTGGCCTGTAAATCTATTCAGCTTCCCAAAGGAGTAAATTACAGTAACCTTTTTGCATTCATTGGAACTACGTTCTAACAATACATGCCGTAGCTCAGATTCAGCATATGGCTGGCCCATCTTTGACTTCAACTGGATTACCAGCACTTTTAGTCTAACTTGAGTACGTTTGAACAGTTGTGTTTTATATTCAGAACTTTTGTGAGCATGCATGTAATACTGCTCAAAATAACGTGTCCTGGGATGGAAGACAAGCACCACCACGTGCCATGGTCAGAGTGGGTGGGCATCACCGGGCAATCCCTAGGGAAGAGCAATGCGTGGCTTCTCTTCCTTACTCTCTGGGCGGTGTCCGGATCATGTACGATCATTCACATCCAAAGCTGACTCTCGTCCTGCCACCTGTTGGGATTTTTACTACTACTCCCAAGTCTACTGGGAAAAATCTGTACCAGCCAAGTCAAAGACAGAAAATCCTAGGGGTCTATCTTAGCTATAACCAACATTGAATCCTATGAGAAAAGCTAAGCCACCATCTTCCATATAAACATGATTTAGCGCGAAAAGCCTCTCCCAGGGAGCCTGTAAGTCTCCCGCTTTCTTTCTGCTCCCATTCTTTCTACTATGCATTCCTCAGCAACATTCTAACGCTCACTGTACATACTGACATACATGTATGCAGTAATATATGAATATAGGCTAGGACAATGAAAAAGGAAAATGTCACCCAAATATGACATACGTTTTAGATGACGAGAGCTTTTTCAAGAGGATGTCCCTCACTCCTATGAAGAGAGATGCCTGTCGTGGCATGACGGTGCGTAACTATAAAACTTTGTTACTGAAAATAAGTTACTCCCCCGGGAACCTCATAAACCTTCAAAGTATCTAGTGTCCAGGGACTGAGTAATTAATTAGCATTAATTGATAAATTTCCTTTTTGATTAAAAACATTTCTGGTTATCATTGTTCCTGTAATGAAAGTGGACAGTTCTGGTGGATCAGTTATAGGACAGATTTGAATAAGTTGTTACTGTTAATGATTCCAAAAGATGTCAAGAAAACAGAGATGACTTTCAATAGCTGATTGTTACTATTCATTTCCAAATCCAGATTACAAAATAAAGAACTGCAACCGAAAAAAAGAATGTGTTTTCAAGATCGTTGATCACAAAGAATTTCAATATTGTCAGTGAAAAACAACTTACCCCAATCTTTCTATCCACATGAGCTTAATGAACCACATAAAAGTACACACATTTAATTCAATTCAATCCAGCAGACACTTATTGAGCATCTACTACATTCTAGGCACTGTTGGTAAAAGTAAAAGCCACGTTCCTTCTCCCTAAAGAGCTTATACATGTCCTCTCCTGGACAGTTATTGGACAAACTACTATTTCTTATCATCTCTCTAGTGACTAGCTAGAAACTGGATGAGAATTCAATGGAATTCTTTTTAAGTCTGTTCTTCTGAAAAGCATATTCAGAATAATTATACGGAATGATAAATAACAATTGTGGAATAGTGGTTCTCTCTGGCAGGAGGGAAGGAGATCTGATGGGGAGAGGTTACTAAGTGGCTTTGACTACATTTACATGGCTTGCCTTCCTAGGCTGAGTGGTAGGGACAGAGTTTTCTACTCATTGTTATGTATACATTTTCATATGTCTTAGAAATATACCATACTACATTTCAAATCAAATGCATTACCTTCTCAATCAAATTAACTGTTTTGCTTAAAAATAATAAGTGCTTACCTACAAACCTTTTCTCCAGTCTATCTCATGAGACACTGAGAGGGACTTCTTGAAATCAAAGATTCTGCAGAAAATAAGTTTGGAAAACTCTTAATGAGGTACATGAGTTTCTTAACTGCAGGAAATCTCTGCAGCTTTCACATGTCAGTAAATACTGTGTCTTACTAAGGGTAGGATACATAATTCGGGGCTTCCTAAGTATTTTTGAGCATGCAACTTTTTTTCCTTGTGAACGCCCTTTCTTTTGAAATACTCATAACCATCCTGGGGGACACCAGTGCTCCCCAGAACAAAGTTTGGAAAAGGCTCTACAAAATAATCCATTTCAGCCACATATGCTACCTTACAGCCACTCTTAACAGGACGCCCATCCCCAAACCAACGATGAAGCTTCTTGCCCGCCTGTCTGTGCCCATATAGTTCTTTCCACCTGGAAGGCCTTCAACCCCTCAGAAACTCCTGGTCAACCTCCAGCTTCCAGCTGAAACAAAATCTCTTCTGTGAAGCCTTAGCCATCCTTTCCTTTCTCCAGGTAGAAATAATTCCTCATCTGGAAGCTTCCAGTGCTGCTATACAGATATTCTCTGTACCACATGTCATGCTGTAGCAGCTATTTATGTATAAGGCCAGGTGCCCAGATGGGAGAGACTGTACCTTTGCATCTTGGAACTGTCTGCAGTGCCTAGCACTGAACCAGAGCGAGGTAAAGGAGGTGCTAGTAAGACATGTTGAATGGACACAGGAGTGATGTCTGTATCAGGACATGTGTGGCCTCAATTTCCAGATACTCTTTATGCATATTCATAATTTTCAGCTGTTACTGTTGATTATGACACTAACAAGAATAGGAACAAACAGTCATAAAGAATGAAAAAGAGACAAAGACTGGGATAAACACAGAAGAGACAAAGGAAGAGAAAGAGATGCTTAACTGATAAAGAGTGAATGGATAGATCCAGTTGAGAAACAGAGTGACAGACCAACAGAGAGTCAGAAATCGGTATGATGCTCAAATTATCAACACAGGGCTGGTAATTTTCCAAGACTCCCTGTAGGTGGTCAACACAGCTGACTTGGGTTCACTCTGAACTTCACATCTGTCTGTTACCCTACCTCCTCTAATTTTATCCCCTAAGCCAAACAACACATCTTTGACACCACAAACTTTTACTATTTGAGCTGTGAGTTCTCCTGTTCAGTAGAATTTTATTTGTTTTCTCTTTATGAGAATCCCCCACTGCACTGTAGACTGGTTACATGTCAGGTTAAAATAAAATAATAATAATAAAAGCAAGTTGGCGATTTCTTTCCAATAGAATATGGTAGCCTATTCCATGAAATAGAAGCCAGAGAAGTTTTATGATTCCCAAACCAAAACCTTCCCGTTTCTAAGAACTCAATGGAAGAAAAATACAAAGAGCATCTCGCAGAAAAAGAAACCTGATCATTTGCTCTCCAACCTAAGGGAAGTGTTAAAGTGATTAATTGATTTAATGTCTTTTTTCTTTTTTGTACACAGGTTCATATCCCGATACACATTTCATAGATTGAGTTCTGTGCTAGTTTTTCATGGATATAACCCCAGAGGAGGGGTTTTCTTTTCCTACTGGACACTCTTTTTTCAGTACAGAACATCTGGCTGGCTTCCGCTCTTAGCTGGTAATACCCACCCCACCGCGCACCATCCCCTCCTGGGGATTCTATTTATATTTAATTCTATTTATATTTCAGGCCACTACTCTATCCTGGTATAGGAGACAGTCTGGTCTAGAAGCAGCAGCACTGGTCAAAGAATTCTGGGTCTGATGGTGTTTCTCAGTTGTGCAGTTATGCATCACCCCAAGTCTGATTTGCTTTCCAATCTATAAATTGGGAAGAGTTGACTGCTCCTAGAATTTAATCCATCCAATAGTCATCTTATTTCCTTGAAAATAACTGCTGAAAAGTGCAATGACATAGAGATCTTAGCATTATGAAGATTTCACCATTCCCTTCACAAAGAGGAGAAATGTTCAAGGAAATATTTCCAATAAGCCAAACACAAAACAAAACCTTTGCCTGAACTCCTTAAATACCTCTCCTCCTCTCTACCTCCTGGTTAACAAAAAAGCAAAACAAAAAACAACAGGCCAGATACTCTTAGGATATTTAAGTCTTAGGATATCAGTGACGAACAGAAAACTTTTTATTTTCAAGGAAAAGGATTTTTCTCTTCTTTGAAGGATAACATTAACAGCTAAGTAACATCACATGCTGGGTACTATTCTAAGCGCTTGGTGTTAATTCCTATAATTCTCGCAACAATCTTATGTGGCAGGTAGCTTTTTATTATAAAGAAAATTGAAGCACAGAGAAGTTAGATAAGCTGGTCAAAGCCACACAGCAGGCAGCGCTGGGGGAACTGAGGTCTGAACCCAGGCAGCCTAGCACCCAAGTCCAGACTTCTAAAGACCTGTTATACCACCTCTTAATTTTGAGAATCTCTGCGTTCCTCCACTGGTAACCAGTAAGAGCAGTAATGCAATCTCTGCCTACCCAGTTACTGAATAGACTAACACAGTAGACACATGTGAACCAATACCTGCCACAATGTCAGAAGTGTTCCAAATGCCCACCATCAGCCTAACGCCCTGCTGGTAATAGAGAAGTACCCATCTTATGTTGTTGGCATCTGAAATTGGCAACAACCTGTAGTTTTCTCCTACAGGAAGTCTAACTATTCCATTATTCCCCATTAAATGTGACAACCACCCTGGGAGATAGAGCTCACCTCCCCACTCAGAGGTAACGTAACGTAGTCGTTAGGACTGAAAGCTTGCATTTAAATTGTATTAGTTGCTGTATGACCTTGGGCCAGTTACCAACTCTCTCGGTGCCCCACTTTCCTTATCAATCGAATGAGAATAAGAATACAAGTATGCACTTCCTAGGGTTACTGAAGGATTAAATAAGTTAATGCATGTGAAGTGCTTAAGTCTGAGTCTTAGTAAGTGCCCCACAAGGGTTAATTATTCCTATTTTTATTATACTAAGAGAGGTGATTTGCCAATCCAGTACTTCCATCCTGCCCTTCCAATTCCAAATACCATCCTCTCTCCTTAGCAGAATTCCATGCTCTCTAGTACTAAAAGTTACCATTCTCCTGAAATCCTGCTAAGTGCCAAAGCGCCCAATGAGACATTTTCCCCCATAAAATTGCTCACAGCTCCACAGAGTAGATAATATTGTCCCTGTTGTGCAAATGATGAAACTGAGGTTCTGAGAGATCGATTCATTCTCAATCACTTAACTCCACCAGTGAACGTTTTTTGTTACAGTTAGCCCTAAGTAACACTTAAAGTTCCTGACAGCCGCCTTCAATCTATGCAACTTTGTAAAGTGCCAACTAACAGACATATACTGTGATTTCCTTGCTTTGTTAGCCTTATTAGCTTGAGAGAAGGATTAAACCCCAGCAAAACCAAATGTTTGACTTGAGTGAATTATCAAAATGCAAATGCTGCCTCCATTAGATTCTTCCTCTGCCTGCAGGGTGGCTTCAGGCACCCGAAATCCACCCAAGGCCATTTTTAAGATGGGTACTATCAGGGACCAAGCCAAACACCCACCCATTTAAGAAAAAAATTCCTTGGAGGGCAGAGGGGAGTGGGAGCAGAGGATTCCTCTCTGGCTTTGGGAAAAAATGAACAAGAAGTGATACCATGGCTTCCCTGCAGCCTCACACAATGGTCTGTCTTGCAAATGAAACATACTGTGAAACAGCTTGTGAGATGAGCTTCATCAACAGTAAACAATTTTTATTCAGATTTTATTGTTGAATACAATGAACATGATTAAATGTTTCAGATATGCCTATTCAGACCTTAAGCAAACCACCACCCAAAAGGAGAGGAAAAAAGAAACTAAAAATCACCTTCTAAATCTGCTTTAGTCAGAGATTTAATTGCTAACTTGATGTGGAGAACTGAATTCCCACTTGGTAGCAGCGAGATAGTAACAACACGTTTGTACTCCCCACTTCGCCCTCTTCTCTCATCCCTGCGGATCCGATCCTCTCACCGTTGCCTAATAGTTACAATGTCAGTCTTTAAAATCACCGCATTTTGAACTTCCTAAACCTTTAAGAAGGCCTCTCTGTATGGAAAAGAACAATAGCGCTTCAAAAGCCATTTCTTCGAGTTTTCAGTACTCCAATTGAATGCTGGGATTTCAATCAAGGACATCAGCAGACAATTTCTGATTGCTTAGAAGTTGACTTTTATACAGTTTTCATTAGGTCGCCCTTCTCAATAGGAAACCAAGAAAATCTGTGATCCCTTTCAGATTCCAGAATTGTCACCAAGCCTTGTCAGGATGGAGAGTGAAAGAGATGGGGGTGGGCTGAGGAGAAGCTGTGGAGTGTCCCTATTCCATCCAACCTCTCCACTTCCCCCTCCTCCTCTATCTTGCCTGTGCAATTAAGGGTTCCATCCAGAATCACTCATTGAGATAATAAAAACAATGGGTGCTGATTCAGGGGGTGAGGATGGTTTATAATTTTATGGATTTCCCGAAGACCTATAATTGGCACATAAATGTACAGACGTGAACCGGATAATTAGGGAGTTCTAAACGCAAGCCACCTTTAATTTATATGATTCCTAGAAAACATGTGAAGTGCGATGTAATGTCAGCGGAACCCCCCACAAGGCCTTCATTCAAAACCATCAACATTCTGAAAGTGCGTTGAACGGGCCAGTAGGAAGGGAGCAGGAGGGAGTAAGAAGCGACAGCGGCGGATCCTCGCTCCGGTCCCCGCCGGGATGTTAGGAGCTGCAGTGTAGCATCCTTCTCGGAGGACTCGCCCGCCCAGCTCCGGGCAGCAAAACACGCACTCTCTGCGGCAACCTCTCTACTAACCCCTCTTTCTGAACGAACTAAAACCCAGGTGTGCGCCGGCATCCAAATGCACACGCAGACGCCGACCCACGCAGCCGCGCACCCCACCCTGGGAGACAAGCGCCGTAGTTCACCGATGCCCGCGCCGCGGCGCTCTGCACTCCGTCCGCGGCCGCTGAGCACAAGGCGAGAGCCACACCGCGGTCGCCCGGCGCCCCCGGCCTCCCCACCCCCACCCCATTCCTCCAGATTCTCCCAGCCCAGGCGGAAGTGCCCAGGCAGACCCCCAACAATGAGGACTTGTGTGCTGCAGGCTGGAATTGGGGGGGGGGGTTAGTTCACAGGGAGTGAAACGTACACAGTCTGGCGGGTCCGGGAGGGAGCAACGCAGGAGCCAAGTGACATCAACCTCTTAAAGCAACCTTCCCCTCGTGCCCCCTTCATCCCGTCCGCCAGCACTACCACCAGAAAGAAAAAAGTGCTTTAAAAAGTGCACAGAAGGGCTTCCCTGGTGGCGCAGGGGTTGAGAGTCCGCCTGCCGATGCAGGGGACACGGGTTCGTGCCCGGGTCCGGGAGGATCCCACGTGCCGCGGAGCGGCTGGGCCCGTGAGCCATGGCCGCTGAGCCTGCGCGTCCGGAGCCTGTGCTCCGCAACGGGAGAGGCCACAACAGTGAGAGGCCCGCGTACCAAAAAAAAAAAAAAGTGCACAGAATACTCGCGCCCTCCCACCAGGGATCACAATAATACTCCGCGGGACGAGCCAGCCTCGGGAGGAGAGTCCCAGCTGCAGCAACCAGGGTTTTGAAATGTACTTGGTATACTCAGCCTACAGCTCCTTTCCGACGCCACGACACAACCTCCGCCATCCTTGACTCCCTGGCTCCAGGCTCTGTCGGCGGTTGAGTCCTGCTTTTAGGGCTCCTTTATGAACCGAACCACATGGATTTTAAAGTTTCCCCAGTAGGGGGGTGGGGAAACCTGGCTCTGCAGCCGAGGCAGAGCGTCAAGTCTGGATCAGAGAGAAGCAAGAGTGGGCGGGTGGGGAGGAGAGCTATCGGAGTGGAGGGCGGCGCGGGGTGGTGCTGGGGAGTGGAATGCAAGGGGCGGCAGCAGAGAACCGAGTCGATGGAGGACTCGGGAAGAGATGGGTTCCGAGGAGACGCGGGGTCCGGCTCTGATGGTGTTCGCGAAAGCGTAGGGGCCACGGGGATAGATCTCGCTTTTCGGCAGGTCGGAGCAGAACCGCAGCGCTACCGAGGAGTAGGGAAGTGAAAACCGGGTTTGGCTGAGCAGGGAAGAGGGTCCGACCTGGGGACGCCGGCAGCGCGGCTGAGGAAGGGTTCGGGAGTACCAGGTAGGTTTTGGAGTGGGAGAAGGAAGGCTCGTGGGTGGATAGCGACGTGCCGCAGGAAGGAGGAAGGTGCAGGGGGTCCCGGAGAGAGACGAATGTATTAGGTGAGCAGGTCTGGAAAGAGAACCGCGCGTGGTCAGAAGTAGGGAGATAAGGGGTGGTAGGGGGAGATCCATAAGGAAGGAACAGAGGCGCCTATCCTCTCCAGCAAGTGGAGGAACAGGGAGGAAAACTGCAGTCTCCATCCCCGCCGCACTCCTGGCCAAACTCCCGAGAGGAACGCCCCAGGAGCCCTCCTCCGCGCCCGGGGACCCCGACGGAGCCACCCGGGCATCCGGGCGCCGCGTACCCGCCGACACCTGCCCGCGCTGAACTCCGGGGCGGCCGCGAGCCCACCGCCGTGCCTCACCTAGGCTCGCCGAGAGCTTCCTCCTCCGCTGCCGCAGCCGCCCAGGAAGCGGTTCCCCATGCCCGGCGGGCGGCGGCACTTAGGCGCGCTCTCCAGCCCGGGGAAGCCCGGGCGAGAGCCGAGCTGGGTCCATTCTCCCCGGGCGCCACGGGCCCCGCGTCAGAGCAGGGGGAGGAGACCGCCTCGCGCGCAGACCCGCCTCCTCCCGCGCCCCCGCCCCCGCCCCCGCCCCGCCAGCCCCTCGCCCGCCCGGCGCCCTGCGGCGCCGCTCACCTGCCCGCTCCCCGGCCGCCGCCGCCGCCTGGCCGCCCGCCGCGCTCCCGTCGCCCCGGCCTCGCGGCTCTCGCTCCCGCCCGGGTGCTCTGTGCGCCGCCCGAGCGCGTTCCGAGAGCTTAGCGGAGTCGCGGTGGCGACGAGGAGGAGGAAGAGCTAGCGAGCGAGCGAGCGAGCGGGGGCGCCGCGGTTCGCAGTCGCGCCTCTGGAGCCTTGCCGCTCACTCCCCATCCCGGCGTGGTGGAGGAGAGCCGAGACCAGAGCGCCGGGTCTCCGCCCCGGCTGCGTGGGCGGGGAGGGAGTGAGGGCGAGATGGAGTAAAAGCCACCAGACTCGGGTTTTTCACAAAGTATTCCCTGTTTTTGCCACTCACCATCGCCACCAGCCGCCCCCGCCCGGCCTCCCTCATTTTTCTCTAGGGTCTACTCTCTTATCATCCAGGCCTCTAAACATGCGCATACCCAAATGGAAAAAGCGCTAGTGCGGGAAAACTCGAGGGCAGGTCCCGCGCCGACGTGTGGCCCCCGCTCCCCTTCGCAGGAGGGGGCGCTAGGTCCCAGCGGCCAACCCTGGCTCGTGCGCCCCTGTCGTCACCGAGGCTTCCCAGGCAAAGTTGGGAGAGGGAGGAGGCGTGCGTCTATCGCTCTTTCGTGCGTTCTAGGGAGGGACTCAGGCCCCTGAGGGTGTTCAGGCCCCAGTTAACCCCCAACGTTTCCCCCTGCCGTCCACGCTCCCAACTCTGGTTCTCAGAATGTCCGGGAGTAAACAATCCCAGATTAGGACACGCGCAGGAGAAGGCTCCAGCCAGGAGGCAATCACTTGCTCCCTACTTCTGGTCCTAGCTTACAAAGATCCGCCAAATCTCAGAAAAGTGTGTGAGTCTGAAAATTCTTCAGTCCTGAGACTGGATTCAACAGACCGTCGTGGCACACCCATCTCCAGAGTCCCGAATGCCAGGTGTGGGAGGGAAAAAAATCAAGTGAAGTCCTGTGCTGTTGAAGCAGGGCGCGGGGAAGGAAAAGAAGAGACTGGCTACAGTTCCTTAAAACGTTTATTTTTATTCTCTTTAAGGGCCACACTCCTGTTCTCCAGCTGGGTAATAAATGAAGCTAATGTGGCTGACTTGGGCTTTGTTTTTTGTTTGTTTGTTTGTTTGTTTTTCCTCGTAGTTTCCATCACTCAGCCATGAAAATTTAATGAAGCATTTAGGGTTATTACCTCCAGAGTCATTGGGCTAAAAATATTTAGCCTAATGCACTCCTTGTAGAGCCAGTAGGCCCATGGCTGGTACATACAAAGTGATGGAGAGACCCTCCCTGTCTCCACAAAATTCACGACCCATTAAACTTATTCCATAATAACAGCTTCTGTACAAATGGAGGCCCCAGCAAACAGAGGCTGTCGTGCTCCTCCTGAAAAGATAACAACTTACATAGAGACAGGAAAAATGCGTGAGGTCATTGGCCGGATGCAATCTTGGGAGAAAAGTTGATGGGCGGGAACTCCCAACAAGGTGAGAGGGAGGTACCACCGGTGGATACTACTGTTTCTATTTACTTACGGGTGTGACCAGCGAACCTAATGGTGGGGACCAGAGCAAGTGGCTCAAGTCTCTCCAACTTTTCTAAAGTTCTAGAAAGTGGCAAGAGTTGCTACAGAACACTTAAGATACATTAGTAGAAAGTTCAGGCTCTCCAGGCAACTCTATTAGTTTCCTCATCTATAAAGACAGACCTCCGGAGTCTGAACTCAATACAAAGAAAACCAGGGGACATGGACAAACCACAGAAGACTTCACTGAAATAGAGAAAGGGGGTGTAGAAAACTGTTAATGCACTTCAAACAACTGGGACAAATGTGAAACCTTATGTGATTGAACATAGGTCTAACTTTTCATTGACTCTCCCAAAAAGTTTCTCAATGCTTGAGACAGCTGTGAAACATCAAAACAATTTATACACATGTTAAGACCCTGCCTTTGAGAATTGTGGACTTCACCCCCTTCCACCTTGTTCTGTTTTCAGATGAGGTTATGATTACAGACTTTGAAGGGAATACCTGACACCGAGTGGCTCAGGGATAAAAATGGAAGATGCTCATGTAAAACTCTCTGTTCAGTGTTGGAGAAGGTGCACCAGGGAAACTCAGCAAATTCCCATTAAATCTGACAGGGGCAACAAGCTACAACTGTTCCCAACTCCAGGCTGGAAGAAAGTTATACAGATGCTAACTGCAAACAAGCTGCCCACCAAGGACCTAATAGTCTTCAGGGTTAAACCAAATCAAATCTTAAAGTACCATTTTAAGTTTTTATGCCAAACATGTCAAGAAACAACTTACTTCAATATTAGGGTGTTTTTTTTCTTCTCTTAAATAATAATATAGTTTGTATTATGTGTGGCATAAAGAAAAAATCAATAAACATTCCTTTATCATCTACCCTGAGAAACAGCAAAAATGTTTACATTGCTTATTACATTCCAGGCACCATTCTGGGTGCTTTCCATTCATTAACTCATTTAACCTTCATGACAGCCCAGATAGAGAAGTACTCCTCTTGGTGTGTACTGGATCCTGAGTCATCTTTGACAAGTTACTTACCTCTCTGAGCTTCAAAATCTCAGTTCTACAATAGTGATACTTCATGAGACTTCATGAGATTGTGCAAGCTTTAAATGGAAAAATATATTGAACATGGCTAGCACTGAATAAGTCACCCAGTAAACATTGGTTCTCATTCCAGAACAATTCCAAAAATAGTTCACTTTAAATCAACGAGCATTTACGGAGTCCATTTTATATATCAGGCATTGTGCAAGGCATTGGAAATAATGATGGTAAATCAGAAACAGATCCTGCCTTTAAGGATCTCTGAGTCAACTGAATAAAAAACATGGGCATGAGTAGTAGCATGCAGATGGGTAGAAAGGCGTTTTATTGAACTTCACGTAATTCATCCGTATGCACATGATTCTTAAGACACCCAGGGGGGCAGCCTCTATAAGTACTGTTTGAGACTGTCCTGCAATTGAAAGCAAAACCAAATGTCAGAAATCATAAATTCAACCAGCAATAATCACTCCTCCAAAGGAAGGGATGAAAAGTAGCTCATTTTGTGTATTATTACTTGTGTACATTACTTAAAATTCTGTTTATTCCTACAATCATTTCAAATATACCTCTCATTGGATGGAGTATAATAAAATGAATTTGCGCTGTAAGCTCTGGGGATTTCAAACAAATTATTACATAGCCACTGTTTATTAAATAGTTTGTAGTGCTCCCTTATGCCAGGAATATGCTAATATTTCTCTACACATAAAGCTCTCAAATTAATACAATTTTGAACAACGTTCAGTAGGAGCATTTCTACCCAGCTTATTAGAAACATCATGTGTTCCAAGTATACTAAAATACAGAATGCACAAAATTTCAAAGGTTAATACCAAAGGTATATAAGCCTCTCATGGTCCCTTTCATTCAAGATCACACTCAGATTCTATTTGTTTATTCAAAAAATAGTTACTGATTGCTTACTCTGTACTAGGCACAATGTTGGGCACTGACAGAAGAAGAAAACAAAAAGAAAAAAAAAAATTTGCTCTTAAACAACTTACAGGCCCATGAAGGAAACCCATCATTGCATTGCATTGCATTGCAGTAAATGCTATGATAGTGATAGTGCTAAGTATGGGATGCTAGGGGGGCATCAAATCTGGGCATTTAACCCAGAGAAGGATGTTAAGACTTTGTGAAGGAAGTGATACCATCTTGAAAGATAACTGAGTAACCAGGTGAAGCAGGGAAAGGTATTATGATTTCACCTATATGAGGATCAAAAACAGGAAAAATAAATCTATGATAAGAAATATTAGAACAGTAGTTACCTCTGTGGAGGGGGATTGCCTGGAAAGGGGCACAAGGTACTTTCTGGGATAATGGAATATATGATATCTTTAATGTAGGGTTGGTTTAAATAGGCAAATACGTTCATCAAAACTGATCAAACTAATCTTAAGATCTATGCATTTCAATATATATCTATTTTATCTTAATTTAAACAATTTTAAAAAGAGCACGCACAGAGAAAGTGGAGCAGCCAGTGAGACCCCACATGTTTATGGGAACCACACTACTGATCTCGGGTGGTCTTGGCCTGCAGCGGCTTGAAGCAGGGTTTTGGTTCCCGGCCAGAGATTAAAGTCAGGCCGCGGCAGTGAGAGCACTGAATCTTAGCCACTAGACCACCAGGGACCAGTGGTCAGTGACAAGACCCTGGCCTGTCAGCTGTATAGAAAAGAATTTCCACAGAGAGACAGAAAGTGGTGAAACAAGTAAAGTGTTTATTGGGAGGGAAACAGGTATGTGTGGATAGACACACAGGTGGGCTCAGAGAGAGTCGCTCCCCTGTGGTAGTTTGAATCACTTTTATGGGGCATTTCTTCCGGGTTTCCTTTGGCCAATCATCTTGCTTTACCTGGTTCTGAGTCCATATTTAGTTTATCTCAGGATCCTCCCATGCGTGTGCGCACATCTCTTAGCCAAGATGGATTCCAGCGAAGAGGTCTATGGGTAGGTTGACATCACCTACTATGAGGTGACGCCCCCTCCCTTTTTGACCTCCAAGGAGCCCTTCTGCATGTGTGTAGTCGGGAAGGTCTCCTTGACTTCGAGAATGAAGAATATGTGGTCTTTTATCTCTTATCTGGACAGGGCTTAGCTTCTCCTCCCTCCTGCCATTTTGGAGTATCTGTCCACAGGGGACAAACTCCAGCTGTTCAGACTGGGGCCCATCTATCTCCTGCCTCACTATGATGGCCCAACATATATCTGTGCTAATATTGCAAGTCCGGAATAAAATATTCTACTCTCAATATAAAAAGAGTGCTGTATGTTGTGCATAGCACTGCCAAAGCAATGAATGCGTTAAAAAAAAAAAAAAAAAAGTATCCTCTAAAGTACATTAATGCAAGGATAGTTAAGCCAAAGTGGAGCATCTTCCACAAAATGAAAGCACTGACCAGTGATGATGTGGGTGTCATCAGAAGGCAAAGAATTTCCTGGCACAGGAGTTAATCAAATATAGTTTGGATGATGGCTTGGCAGGAATTCAATGGAGAAATTCAAGCTTCAGATGGAGGAAGTAAATGGGGGAAAGACGTCTTGAGCAATAAGACCTTTACATTCTCCTTCTAAACCCTGATATTCTATGATGCCTTGAAGAGTTCTTATTAAAAAGCTCTGAAACCATAGTCACACTTCACATGGTTCTCTCCTCTCCTGTCTCAAGAAGCCAATAAGAGGCTATAACTCTATACTGGAAGATATAGGCTGCATGGTTGAATTTGTATGAAAACCTCACAAGGGAAAAGTCGCCACTTTTCCTGGAAGCATACTGATGCAAATCACACTTTATAAAATGTTTTTTAAAATAAAAAAGAATGTAATTGCTCATTGAATGGTAATATGAATGCAAATTAACTTACAGTAATTATACTGTGCAATTTTCTACTTTAAAAACTTAGAAAATGGAAGAGACCTGATAAGTAATTTGAACTTAATTCTTCATTGTGTTGCGTCATTATGCAATGGTTACCATAAGCAATTTGCTCTGCTTTAATGTAAAATGTTTTTAGTTCATACCTTTACATTGGCAGGACTTAAATGAGACCATTCCATAGATACAGGTACTTGTTTTTCCCTCCCACCAGTGCCTTGTAGAAACAATGAAGATTAAAATTAATATAGCACAAGGGAATTTGTGAAAGATTCTTCGTATATTTTCATTTTGGAACCTTTAGCACATTAAGTGTCTCTATCCTAAGCACTCAATGCGTTTTAGGTCAGGGAATTCCTAACCAAATAGGAGTCCGATGATCAGCATTCATGCTTTAATGGTAAGACTTTGGCATAGAAATAAAGAAAATGCGTGCTAGTCCCAGCTCTGCCACTAATTAACTGTGTGACCTTCCCTATTCAGGCCCTCATTTCACTCATATGTAAATTAAAAGGTTGGGCTAGGTGATTTCCAGCTTCCGTCTCAGCCTTTACAGTCTGAAATTGCTCTGCACTCACTCTTTGCTCTGCATTGTTTAAGCAACATGAGTGACAGTAAATGAATTTCTTATTTAGAATTAATGACCCTCTGAATGAACCGCAAGCCCTCTAGTTCAGTCATTCATTGCTAAAGAATGTCTAACACAAAGATTATCTGTGATGACGCGAATGTAAAAAATAATAATTACCCGTTTTCATGCTAATAATAATTTGCATGTGTAGTTCCCTCAGTGTGGATCCTGTTAACTGCAAGGCAAAGATGCAGAGAGCTGGGGATCTCATTAAGCAGCGGCACGGTGTAGTGGAAAGAGAGGGAGTAAGGCTTGGAATCGCAAGACTTGGGTTTGGTATTTCCTGCGGCTAATAACCAGAGGAAATTCATCAGCCTCAGGAATTTCATCTCTTAAGACAGGATGCTTTCTGTTACTTCCCTGGAAGTTGTAAAAATTAAACCCATAATGAATGGAAAAACATTTGGTCACCTGGATTGGTAAATGTCTCATTTCATCCTCTTAACAACCCTGTGAAGTAGGAGCTACTATTACCTCTGTTTTCCAGCCCTCTCCCCAAAAAAACCAAAGGTAAGAGAAGTTTAATAACTTACTCAGAGTCACAGCCCATGACACTTGTCTGCCCTGTCTCTGCAGAGGGGATAGTAACATTCCTTCACCTTCTGGAGTCCCATAATGACATATACAGTATAGATTTCTTTTTCTCTCAACGTATATAGCCTTTTTTTAAAAAAGGGAACTATTTCATCTTCGCGTAAGTAACAGGACTGTAAATGTCCACTCCTCAGCTACAAAATGGCAATAAAAGTACTTATATTTCTCTAAAGGACTCCCTTTAATTCCCTCCTTAGCATTTATCCCAACCACACCCAGTCCCTTTCTCCCTTCCTAAAAACCTCAATTCACATTTGGGAAAGTATGTAATTTCTCAGAAGCTGACTTCATCCACAGCTCTGGATTGGAGCACAGGACCTAAGCTAAGCCAGTCAACACACCCTATCCCCTTGACCAGACTGGTTGGTTCAGGGGCTAGCAGAAAACTTAACTTTGTCCATCCAAACTTCTGCTGGAAATACTGAGACAAAAAATAGCCTGTAGCCCAGGAAGCAACAGTGTGGGCTCCTAAAGGGAACAGCCCTTATGATAAAGTTGGACCCAATGAGGTCAAAGCAGAGAGAGCAAAAGAAATCACAACCTGTCACATCACTGAGTCACTGCCTAAAGCCAGCATTACCTTCAAAATAACATGAGGCAATATATCCTTTTTATTGTATTAGCCAGCATTATTTGCAGTTTTCATTACTTTCCACGAAAACCAAGCCATCAACTCAATGAAGAGGTATTAAAGACGTAATGAAATCATGAATGAGGAATTGTAAAAAGCTATGCAATCATAGGGCTTCCCTGGTGGCACATTGGTTAAGAATCTGCCTGCCAATGGAGGGTACATGGGTTCAAGCCCTGGTCCAGGAAGAGCCCACATGCCGCAGAGCAACTAAGCCCGTGTGCCACAACTACTGAGTCCGTGTGCCACAACTGCTGAAGCCCGTGCGCCTAGAGACCGTGCTCGCAACTAGAGAAGCCACCGTAATGAGAAAGCCCACACACCTCAACAAAGAGTAGCCCCCGCTCGCCGCAACTAGAGAAAGCCCGCACACAGCAACGAAGACCCAACGTAGCCAAAAATAAATAAATAAGTAAATTTTTAAAAAGCTATGCAGGGGGCTTCCCTGGTGGCGCAGTGGTTGAGAGTCCGCCTGCCGATGCAGGGGACACGGGTTCATGCCCCGGTCCGGGAAGATCCCACATGCCGCGGGGTGGCTGGGCCCGTGAGCCGTGGCCGCTGAGCCTGCGCATCCGGAGCCTGTGCTCCGCAACGGGAGAGGCCACAGCAGTGAGAGGCCCGCGTACCGCAAAAAACAAAAAAAAGCTATGCAATCATAAAGTTTAATAATGGTGATTATGACAACGATGAAAATGATGATGGAAGTGAAGAAGGAAATGAGAGTCTTTCAACAAATATGGCACCGAAATTTCATGCAGAGCAAAAGCTTCCCTCCGTGATTAAAAAAACCAGTTCGTTCCTCTATGTTCCCACAATTCATCTTATAATATTCTAGTAGCATACTCATATATCCCTGATCAAAGCACCACAGATGATGGGTCTTTTCCTGACCACACCTTCGACGTGTGTCTCCATTACTCTGCTCATGCTGTTTCCTCCTCCAGGATTGCTCTTTCCCTTTCCCATTTACTGAAATCCTTCCCAATCTGCAGGATCTCGTTTAAATGAAGCTCCTTCCCTTCTCCAATCATTCTCTCTTTTCACTTTTTTTATATGTTGGGTATCCTTATAATCCTGATCCCTGCCATGGAGCCATTTTCACATGTCTGGATCCCCCATAGAGACTGTAATCTCTTAGAGAAGATGCTAAGCTCCTTATAAACAGCAGAGAGAAAGAGATGTGTGCAACATCTGTCCCTGCACTGTCAAGGGTGACTGAGCCGATGTGGTTGTAATTCCACCAGTGAGCAGTCATCAACCAAAAATATATAAGGAGCACCTTAAGAAGAGATGAAAACACCCTGTAAATAAGAATGTTTAGATCATAATCTAACTGGGAGTTTTGAAGAAAGACAGGAGAATGGATGACAGAGGGAGGAAGGAAAGAAGGAAGGGAGGGAGGGAGGGAGGGAGGGAGGAGTATGGTTTGTGGAATGTTGTCAAAGGATGCCAAGGCAAAGTTCTCCATGGCTTTTGTCTGTCTTCCTGTGCCTTGGGGAGAAAAAACATGAAACTCTTGTTAGCCATGCCTATTCTCTAAGGGATATCTCCAGAATGATTAAATATAGAGTCTCTTCTATATGTATCCCAGGTAGCAGTCTTATTGTACATTTATAAATATAGAATAAAACATAAATAGTGATTAAGATCATATAATTTTAAACTACAGCTTCATTTCTAATATTAGTTCTGACACTACAAGGGAGTCAATTTGGGTGAGTTCTTCAACTCTCAGCTGCACTTACCTCACCTGTAAAATGGGGATAATGATAGATGATTCTAGTGTCTATTTTAATTATTCAATAAAATAGTGTTTGTAAATGTTTGCCATACTACTTGGTATATGCTAAGAAACTTAATAAATCAGTGGCTATCGGTAGTAGAGGTTGCAGCAGTAATCACTAATTGGCACATAGCTATCTCTTTTCTGGTCACTCAACTGTCTCTAGAAGAGTTACCCTTGGGATAATAAGCACAGATATTCCAGAGTATAGCCATGAAAAGCTTTGGTAACACTACTGCCAATCCTGGTACTCAAACTGCCTTAAAAAATGCCCTCAGTCATGCTAAGCATGACAAGTATTAAGACACTGGTAGATTTTTTTTTTTTTGAGTGAGCTTCTTTTCCCAAAAATCAATAATCATTGATCATAAAATTCCCCATATTTTCAAACATTTACTTGGGTGGTATACTATAGCACATCATTATCCCTATAAAAATGTTACTCTCGGGCTCTTGCATTCCCGTATGTTTTCCTGCCTAGGAGATAAAGAGTAAGACATACAGCTGACATGCCCGGAAGTGTCAATGACCCTGGGTCTTAGCCGGTAGAAGGGTGCCACTCCTGTGAATGTCATTTGCCACATGTGTATCAGTGGAAGCTACTTTGGAAACTACTGATACAGGTGAATGGAAACTATCAAAAGGCTTTGAACATTTGAGGGAAAGGGTCAGATTTGTGAGGTAGACACATCACTCTCATAGTAGAAAGAAGGTCAAGTAATATATCCAACCCACCCGACATCAGGCATTTCCTTCCTACTTTTTGCTGCATCACACCCCTACCCAAACACCACTACTCATGTACACTGAGAATAAAAGAGCCTGAAATTTCACTTAAAAATAAAAACTAAACAAGTATCTATCATGGGCACATAATGTTACTTCCAGAAGAAAGTTAATATTTCCTGCCAAATTCTAAAAAAGGACACTTAGTCATTGGGCAGCGTCTGTATCTGGATTAACTAAATCATAATGTTTATGCAGTTTAGGGACATGTGAGTCTGTAGTTGCTGGTTGAGTGGGATGACCTGAGATGGTCACACTAAGTTGGAATGGGTTTATAGTAGGAAGGCCAGGTCATAGGAAGAATCAACATACTACTGTGTGCAAAGGACCATGACAAACATTAAAAAGAGATGCTGTTGGGAACACAAACATTCTCTTGCACGCTTCCCTCCCAGGGATCCTCCTAGCTCCCTGACACACACACCATGCACCTTCACGTCTCTGGATTCTTTTCCTCATGCTCCTCCCTCTATATGAAATGCTCTTCTCTACCACTTTGCCTAACTAACATTCTTCAAAGCCTAATTCAAACTTTGGCCTTCTACTCACCGCATCCCAACCTTGTTCTAGGTACTATCACTTGTTCTCTAAACTGTATTATTTAATCACCTTATGAATCGCTGTATTATAGTCATTTGTTTAATGCCCGTCCCTCCAACAGACTGAAGGCATCCTTGAAGCTTCATTTCTCTATAGCCACTCCTTTCCCAAACCATGTCAATTCTACCTCCAACATGTAACTCGAGTACATTCACTTCCATCATCTCTCCTGCTATCACCCTGGACCCAGCCATAGCCACCTCTCGCCTAGAACTTCCTTTTCTTCTGCTTTTACTCTTGCTTCCCTAGAACACAAGGTCCAAATAGTAGCTGCAGTAACATTTAAAAAACGCAATTCAGGGCTTCCCTGGTGGCACGGTGGTTGAGAGTCCACCTGCCGGTGCAGGGGACACGGGTTCGTGCCCCAGTCCGGGAGGATCCCACATGCCGCGGAGCGGCTGGGCCCGTGAGCCATGGCCGCTGGGCCTGCGCGTCCGGAGCCTGTGCTCCGCAACGGGAGAGGCCACAAAAGTGAGAGGCCCGCGTACCGCAAAAAAGGAAAAACAAAAACGCAATTCAAATCCTCCTGTTTAGAATACATCAGTGGTTCCTCACTGTATTTAGGTTTCCAAAAGTCTTTATAAAGGCTTTCAAGTCCCTCGATGATCTGACCCAGCCTCAACTCACTCCACTCTTCCCCTGCTCAGTATGCTCCAGCCACAATGGCCTTCATTCACTTCTACAAAGCTCCATCTCAAAGCCTTGGCACATAATGTCCTGTTTGTTGGAACAGTCTCTCCCGACCTCTAACAGCCTCCCTCTCCCCAGGCCCCAACTCCTACACAGTCACTGCTGGTCAGCTTAAATGCCACTTGTCCAGAGGTCTGACCTGACCTCCATCCTTAATGAGGTCCCCTTGTTAAAATCTTTGAAGGCACCCTGTAATTTCCCTTCATAGACCTAATCACAGTCTATAACTATTATTTATAACTATCTATAATATATAATTGTATTTTATAATTATATCTTGACTTCATCTCTATTTCTTCCTACTAGACTATAAATTCCTTAAGAGTAAAGAAATGTTTTTGTTTTTGCTTGTTGTTTTTGTGTTTGTTTGGTCACTGTAGTGGGTTGAATGGTGTCTCCCGAAAATATATGTCCACCTCCTAATCCCAGGAATCTATGAATGTGAGCTTATTTGGAAAGAATTTTTGTAGTCTTGGTACACAAGTTAGGATCTTGAGATGAGAAGACAATCCTGGATTATACAAGTGGGTCCTAAATCCAATTATGAGTGTCCTTATAAGACACACATTGAGGAAAGACAGAGAAGAGAAGGAGGCAATGTGACCACAGAGGCAGAGATTGGAGTGATGTGGCCACAAGCCAAGGAACACCTGCAGCCACAGAAACTGGAAGAGGCAAGGAACAGATACTTCCCTAAGCACACAGCTGATTTTGGACTTCTGGCCTCTAGAGCTATAAGAAAATAAATATCTGGGTTTTTTTGTTTTTGTTTTTGTTTTTTGCGGTACGCGGGCCTCTCACTGTTGTGGCCTCTCCCGTTGCGGAGCACAGGCTCTGGACGCACAGGCTCAGAGGCCATGGCTCATGGGCCCAGCCGCTCCGCGGCATGTGGGATCTTCCCGGACCGGGGCACGAACCCGTGTCCCCTGCATTGGCAGGTGGACTCTCAACCACTGCGCCACCAGGGAAGCCCTATCTGTTGTTTTAAGTCACCAAGCCTGTGGTAATTTTTTACAGCAGACTTGGGAATCTAATACAGTAAGTTTACATTCCTAGTCCTAAACAGTAACTATGTGTTGGATGAATGAATGGGTGAGCATTCATTGAACAAACATCATAGACATTCATCACTACACACCAGAACCTACCACGGTGAACAGAACACAGTAGATGTTCAAATTATTTATTAAATTTTATCGAGTTGGATCTCATTTTGTGGAAATATAGGCCTATAACATTCTTAGAGCTGAAATATGCAAAAGAAACTTAAAGATAAAACTTAAGCAAATTTCTTCTTTTATAAATGAGAACAGTAGAGTTGAGAAAGGTTATCTGACTTACCCGTGGCCACACAGCAGGCTCAGGCTGCAGGGGATTGCATTTATTTATATAGTTCCTATACCAACATCTGCCAGAGTATCTTCCCTGAGTAGAGTTACATCATTCTCATTAAAATCATTTGCTATGTTGTTAGTTAAAGACGCCAGCGTTCATTGTCATTAAACTAGTCAGTGTGTGTAGGTCTACACTGATAATAAAATACATATTGACCTAAATCCCAAGATTTAGAATTGTAAGATAAAAAATGTATCCATTCAAATTCCAAGGAATCCAAGAGGGAATAGCAACACTAGATAGACATTTACTATTACATTTCACTTGATTTAATTATGATTTCATTACTGGTATTCAAATATTTAAGAGCTTATCAGGGATTATCTATTCATTTAAGAATTTACCCCAAAATATATTAAAATGTATAGAATAAAGCAACTCACTTCAGATCAAGGTCTTTCCCACTTAATTTCTTTTTTTGTTTGTTTGTTTGTTTTTGGTTTTTTTTGCTTGTTTTTGCGGTAAGCGGGCCTCTTAAGGTTGTGGCCTCTCCCGTTGTGGAGCACAGGCTCTGGACTCGCAGGCTCAGCGGCCATGGCTCACGGGCCCAGCCGCTCCGCGGCACGTGGGATCTTCCCAGACCGGGGCACGAACCCGTGTCCCCTGCATCGGCAGGCGGACTCTCAACCACTGCGCCACCAGGGAAGACCCCCACTTAATTTCTGACTTAGGGATAACTCCACTTGAGGGGCCTCTAATGATTATGGTATAAATTTAATTCTTTCCCTCAGATTACCTGGTGCGTGGCAGAAAAGACTGCATCTGTTTCTATCAATATAAAAGGAATATCTTGAATCAACCCTTCTTTCCTTCTTCTTCCTCTGCATGGGAACACAATATAACTCTGGAAATCAGAATTTGTGTAATTATTTCACCAGTCTAATTTTATGATCTGAGGCAACTAACATGACCTATTCCTGTGTCACTCACCCATCCACCTATCCAGCCACTCAGGCATTAATTCAGAAAGTACTGATGCCAACCTACATCATCTGATTCCGAAACTCAAGTTCTTTTTCATCATTGTGTCCCCAGTCAATTCATCCCCGTGTAAATGCACCATTAATACCTGTCTATACCTGTCTATAAAATGAACTATATGATGATATTTCTAAAAACTGGCATATTATGTCCTTTGGGTTTATTATGTATAACTAAATCTGGAGAATCTAGTTATAGTTGGAGGAATCCAGAAAGTCACTTAGTTACGTTCCCAGCTGCAGATCAGTTCTTAATTACGCACATCTATGTAAGTTTATGCATTATATTCCTACGTATCCTTGGGGCTGGCGCCTTCAAAATCTCACCTGAAATCTGTTCCTCTGAACAACTATGTCTGGTTCCATTCAGAAAGCCTATATTATGATCATTCATATGTTCATTTATTCAAAAACTCCCTGAGTGTACTCCTCGTGAATGCTGCGCTGGACTAAGCACTGATGCTGAGGCAATGAAAGACTAGTTCTGTTCCAAAGTAACTCACAGAATAATGGGAGAGGAAGGTAAGTAAACAGGTAGTTTTGTAAAATAGTGTCCTAAGTACTAAAACACAGATAATTACTAAATGCTTGAAACACCTCCCCATGTCCCCAAAGAGAAGTATTCAGGGTGGGAGAGTGACCAGCAAGCCTTCAAAAGCAGGGGATTTTGTGAGTCTGTTAGGACAAAGGTCATCCCTTCCTTAGCCACTCACCCACCAGATTCTTTACTACTCAAAGGGTCTCTCCAACTAATTCCTTTCCAGTGACACCGGTCACCCTGTTAAAATTCTCACAGAAGTTCCAAAGAGAGAAATCCTTGTGAAGATTTCTCTCTCTCTGGGCAACCACGGGGCCACTGCTCAGATGAGATATAACTGTTGTACCTTTATCTGTGCCCATATTTGCAAGCGGTTTGTTATTGCCTCAATATATTTCATAGTTTTTAGAGGAAGATTTATCCCTTCTGTGGGCTTTCTTTTCAGAAAGGTCAATAAAGAATCAGATTACTAGAGAAAAATACTGTATGATGGTACATAATGTGAAACCCAAATGTGATTATACCGAGCCCTTATTTAAAATCATTTAACGGCTCCCCAGTGGCTGCAGGTTAAAATCCAGTGTCTTTAATCTGGCGTACGGGACCTCCATGGTGAGCAGCTGCCCACGCTGCAGCTGCATATTTTATCAAGATGCCCTAACATGTTGGAAAGCACCAGGCAGAACCTTTAGGTTGTAGGAGTCACTGAAGGGCTTAGTGGAGAAGTGATAAGAGCTGGACTACATTTACAGAAGCTTGTTCTACATTCCCTGAATGAAGCAATTGAAAATCCATACGTAACTCAATTTGCTTCCTCAATACCCTTTTGGAATGAGGCAGACCATAAATTAGGAAGCGAAACACAAAGTAAGAAAATAAATAATAAAAATGTTCATATAACCCTTTACAAAAAATACAACTATAAAGGATCTCTACAGGGACTCCCCTGATGGTCCAGTGGTTAAGACTTTGCCTTTTAATGCAGAGGGTGAGGGTTCGATCCCTGGTCGGGGAGCTAAGATCCCACATGCCTCGCAGCCAAAAAACCAAAACATAAAACAGAAGCAATATTGTAACAAATTCAATAAGGACATTAAAAATGGTCCACATTAAAAAAAAAAAAAAGGATCTCCATGATATTTACTATTGCTTCTGTAAAGATGTCAGTCTGAAGGTTTGCAGACAGCCTCCCTGAGTTATGCCAGTGACAATCCATTAAGTATTCTCAGACAACTGGGAATCTTGACAAATCCTGAATCACCCAATAGTATGTAAATAGCACTCTATATGTCCCAACAGTTTTGCACAGGTGCATGGGGGTGTATATGTGAATTATTGTGTTTACTTATTGTCATACTGTCCTGCACCCATTTTTGAAGTGTGCCTTGAATTCAGATGTTGATTTTCCTTTTTGAGAAAATAAAATGTGAAACACAAAAACTCAAACCAGTTAAGAAATATACAACTGCTCTTCTCTACTGGGCAATAAACTACTTACAGGGGAAAAGACCCTCCAGCAACTTAGAATCAAAATAACCCAATCTGTCACTAATAACATTTGAGTGTTGTATTATTATATTGAACGAACAATCACTGAATTTGTCTCCTTTGATGGATTAATTAATTCAATAAATATTTGCTGTGTATGTATTAGACACACAAAAAATAAAATTATTGTCCAAGATATTATCGTTGCCTTCAAGGAGCAGAGTATTTCCATTTATTTTGAGGTCCCAGTAGCAAGAAATCAAAACAAATACAGGACATAATTTGATACATCCTTCATGCTATCAAGCTCACCCCTACACAGACACATACACACAGATAGACACACACACACACACACACACACACACACACACAAACATACAACACTGAAAACAGTGATTAAGAATTGGCCTTACACTGTTATTCAGCCCAGGTCTAAATCACTAAACCTCATCTACTTTATGCTCCAAATGTTGGTAGGTCCTTACCTTCCCACTTCTGACCTTAAGGCTCATTTTTTAATAAGAACTTTTATTCCCCCTTTTTTTTTTTTTACTAAATTTCCAACGAGGATTTTTTTTTTTTTTTTTCAGTACGCGGGCCTCTCACTGTTGTGGCCTCTCCCGTCGCGGAGCACAGGCTCTGGACGCGCAGGCTCAGCGGCCATGGCTCACGGGCCCAGCCGCTCCGCGGCATGTGGGATCCTCCCGGACCAGGGCACGAACCCGTGTCCCCTGCATCGGCAGGCGGACTCTCAACCACTGCGCCACCAGGGAAGCCCCCAGCTAGGATTTTGGTTCCTCCCGAGAAACAACAGCTCAACTTGTCTTGGATAAACATTTTGCCCTCTGATCTGCGGGCCAGAGGCCACTGTCAAGTTCAGTAGGAGAGGGACAACTCCCCAACCCACTCACCATGTTATAACAAGTCCCCATCCGACAGCCCAACATAACAGCCCCTCATTTCAAAGGAGAAATGTGTAAATGTAAGAAATATGATAGACCATGAACCGTAAGTCAGGATTCTGCTTGCTCTATGGCAGTATAAAAACAAACAAATATTGCACTAAAATAGTGACTAAAAACCAAGAAACTCTAGGTGTGCCACCTTGTGGAGATCCCTTTTTGCCACTATATCAGCTGGAGTCCCCACTCCCCCATTTTACCATTTTAGTCTCTTTTGGACCTGATTCCATAAGTGGTTCCTGGGCAGAAGGTGGATTATTTAGGGGCCTTAGAGACTCTTTTCCAATCTTACCAATGGCTCTGAAACATTTTTCAACTATATCATTTAGTATTTTTCCTCAGCTTGTGAAAATGTGACATATTTGACATGACTTGCTATATCTGTAAGGTTGATTTTATTTGTTCTATAATTATTTAGAGTGTTAAATATATGACAGTCTCTGTATCCAACCACTGAATAGCCAACAAGACAGCTATGATCCCTTCCTTTAGGGAGCTCACAATCCTGTGTTAAAAGACACTTTACATATTAGGGTCATGGATACACTGCAGGTTGTTTTTTACTAGGGGCTCCTAATAAAAATCCTTAAACAAAAACTACTGGAGCATCTTATGCTCCTGGAATTATTTTAATAGGCTAAACAGCCTTGTTATTATTTAACTGGAAGATAATGACTGAAATGTAAAAGACTAAGGGAGAGTGACCACATTGACTTAAATTCATCCTAAAGTGTAAATGACTAACATTGGATATTATTTTATGTATAAAGCTCTTGATAGGGTAGAGCCAAAGAGGAGGGTACACTGGGTTCTGAATTTGGGGGAATCATGGCAGAGAGAAACTTAATGTTATGAGGGGAGAAATTGTCTAGCAAATAATCCAGCTTGTGGTGGGTCCTTTGTAATATTTTTTTTGCTGCAAAGAATACCAAGCTTGAAATCAGAAGTTCTGGGTTCCTGTTTGGGCTCTACAGTTTTGTTTTGTGGCTCTGAAAAAGGCCCCTATTCTCTCTGGGACTGAAGTTACTTGTTTATAAAAACGGATAAGATATTCTGCCCAATGATATCACAGATTTATTAGGAAGGTAATATTGATCATAGGCCATAGAAATGTAAGGTGTTAATAAGGCAGGAACCCTGTTCTGTCACGTGGATACCTCAAATTATTTTCAAAACAAGAATGAGACCAGCGTAAGCTGCGGACACTGATTTAAAATTAATTATACACACACAAATCTTTGTTGGTCCGATTACAAAGTTTTACTTTCGAACTTTAAAACAATGAACTTCAATTTACCTAAAGCCATGCTTTCAGATTACAATAACAGATGATTCCTTTATGCCTTTCAAAGGAATTATTGTGCCACAGGGCTTAGCTCACAGTTTTGAAATAAATGTGTTCCAGTAGGATTGTCTGGTTTCTGTTATCCAATCATTCTACCGTTAACACATGTTATATATATTTCAATGAAAATACCATAACGCTTTTGAAAGAGTTGCGTTTTCCTAAGAAGGCATGTTTCTTGCTTTATATTAGCCATGATTTAATTGCGGGTCATGAAACCCAATGGACAAAAGTCTTTCAGGTCAGCATTCATTACACATCTCCTCCTTGCCTTGGGATGGATCAGCTAATTCTCGACCCCAGACTCCAAGACCACCAGCTTGCAGACACGCGTTTGCATTAGTCCCACTTGGGTAACTCTCCCCACTTTTGTTACCTCCCAATGCTTGCTGAGAGGTTAATTTACTGAGGTTCAAAGAAGTTAAGCTTCTGTTCACAGACACGTGGAAAAACGTGAACCTCTAAGACTTGAACTTAGGTTTCTAAGGCACCAAAGCCCATGTTTGTTCTTCCTACCACATCGTGCTAATTTGTAGAACATCTGACTTCTCCATAGTGAGAATCTTTTTTAGTGGGAGAGACCTGGGTTGTAGTATTCTATTAAAAAAAAAAAAACTATGTTAAAAGATGTTTTGTGATGTGTAGGACAAAAAAGGCTATTTAAATTGAAATCATTTTCCTAGTATCCAAGATCTCTAAATCTCACGCACATTAAGTTTGAATTAACACTAACAAGGGTCTAACAGCTTTGATGCTGTGTTCTTAGATAATTAAATTCTTAGAAAATCATTCCACATTTGAGGGAGAAGAGAAGGACACAGAGAGTTCAGTCTTAATTCAAAGTCACTTACACATTGTTACCTGCTGTTTCCAGGCCTTCACAGAATCAGCAGGGAGGATTTGATATTAAAAATGAGGGTTCCCTCTCTCTCTCTCTCTCTCTCTCTCTCTCTCTCTCTTTTCTTTGCCAAGCCCTCAGGGTTGGGGGAATGGTGGAACTGTCCACTAGAACTCTTCCTAAGCTATCACCTTACTTTGGCATCTGTCATATACTGGAAGATCCAGGCCGTTTGGCACATGAAACTGAGGCTCCTATCAGCAGTACCCCTTCCTTTACAACCACACCCCACTTTATGTGTACAAAGCGCTTCATAGTCTACAAAGCCCTTTCCATTCATTATTGCATGTGACCCTCAGATCCACCTGCAGAACCTTGAAAGATGGTACATACTTCCACATCACCATCCAGAGAAAGTGTCAGGCTGCCAATGGGCCTCATCAGGTAGCATTTACCTTGGATAACGCTTTCCATCCTAAACTAACATTTGACCCTGAGACTTAAAGCCACAAGCTAAATCTTGTTGTATCCTAGAAGTAAGCAGGCTTGGGAAGAGTAACTCACAATAACAAACCTCACAAGAGGCTGATGAATACACTTAAGTTCTAGCTTAAGATTTTAGGATGAGAAATAGAACTGCCAGTGGGTGGTAATCATTACATCGGCATAATCAGGGCACTTTGTTCCAGGACAGCCAAGTTATCAGAAGGTCGTTTGATTTTCAAGATGAGAAAGCTAAAGCTCAGAGAGGACTTCCCTGGTGGCGCAGTGGTTAAGAATCCACCTGCCAATGCAGGGGACACAGGTTCAATCCCTGGCCTGGGAAGGTCCCACGTGCTGCGGAACAACTAAGCCCGTGTGCCACAACTACTGAGCCTGTGCTCTAGAGCCTGCAAACCACAACTACTGAGCCTGCACGCCACAACTACTGAAGCCCACGTACCTAGAGCCCGTGATCCGCAACAAGAGAAGCCACCACAATGAGAAGCCCGTGCACCACAAGTAGAGAAAGCCTGCGTGCAGCAATGAAGACCCAGTGCAGCCATAAATACATAAATAAAAATTAAAAAAAAAATCTCAGAGAGATGAAATAACTTGCCGCAAACAATCTAGCTGGTAAGCAGAGAAAACAACTGGAACCCTCCATCTCACCCCAGGGATAGAACCAGCACAAGGACTGAAGAACCAGGGTAGCGGGGCTGGTGGTGGTCCTTGAGCTAGGCCCCTGTCTTCCTCCTTGTCAGTGCTTAGATGGGCACCATGGATGCTAATCCTCATGTCTCTCTCTTTAATGTCTTTGAGTGATCCCCAACCCTGAATTAGTAAAGTATAACTTCAGCTTTGTTCTGGTTTGGGAGGGGGATGCTGTCCCTTTAAGGCAATTTTGTATATTTCTGCTTTGATCTGATATGTGCTGGTTTAGAATTGGACCCTCAGACAGTCACCTTACTTCCTAGGTTAAGATGGCACTCTACAACCAGCTCTGTTCGCCAGCACATAACTCTTTCTAGTAGGCGGGGTGGGAATTATGACCCCCATTTTTCATTTGAGGAACTGGAAACTCAGAGAATTTCTCAAAGCTCCTACAGCTCGTAAGCAGAGGTTCCAGACTTACTCCACACTTCGGGCTTCAGGTCGTGTGCTCTTTCTACTATATCACAATGCCTAAGGACAACAATAATCATAATATTCATTGACCACTGTTCTAAATATCTTAAATGCACTAATACATTTGAGCATCACAGCAGCTCTCACTGTTATTATTCCCAGTTTTTCGATGATAAAATTATGGCACAGAGAAACCAACTAACTAGTGCAAGGGCGCACAGTGAGTAAGTAACAGAGCCAGGATTTAAACTCAGTCTGGCCCCAGCGTCTGTGCTCTTAACCACATCCTCACAAGTGGAAGAAAGAAGACTGCTCTGCTGTGGGGTTTCAGGGTCTTGGCTTGGCTGAATATCCTTTGCTCATCTATTGACCAGTGAGTGCTGAACTCTGACACTGGGGCCTCATTCTGGCTTCTAGGAGGGTTGTCTAGCTTCTAAAAAATGCAAACAGTGACTCATTAATTACTCACATAACAGTGTAGTGGAACATCTGATGAGATAAAGACTTTGTGAATGGAAATTACACCACACGGAGACCCTGCGGAGGAAGGCAAGGAAGCTCAGCCTCTGAATCCAAGGGTGCCAAACAAGAAGGAGAAAACTGGTATCTACTCGCTGGGACTCTCACATCCAGCCAGCCCACTCGTTACTGATAACGAGTCAATAATGTGTCATTTCACAACGTTTGCAACACTACACAGCTTGAGGGGAGAAATAAGAATTCAGACTCTGGTCTGTCTGACTCCAAAACCACTGTTTTTTCTCCATAGCATGATTGCTCCCAGGACATAATCATTTCATTGTAGTCACAATCTCAACCTCTGACTCCCACTTCCCACCTCCTAAAGGTGTCACTTTCCTAGATGTAAAGACTTAAAAGCCATAATTGAACCAGACTATCCAATACCAGGATAACCCATGTTTAGCAAACAGAATGTAGGGGAAAATTTCAAGAAAGAGTTTTCCGAGTGTTTGTTTTTGAAATGCCATTCCCGTGAAGCCCTTAATTCAATTACTCCCGGCCACAATATGGAGCTCAGGAACCAGTGTAGGCAGTTACTGTAAGAGAAAAGACCCAAATGCATGTTTCCCTGCTTTGGAAAGACGCTGTGAACTTGCAGGAAGAGGAGGGGAAAAGAGGGTCAGGACTAAACATTTCCTGGGCCTCTAGAATGGGCCAAGCACAGTCATCATTCCCCAGAGTTCTCTCAACAACCCTGTAAACTAGGTACTACTGCCTTTTTCTCCAGATGAGGAAACCAAAGACAGCTAACCAACAAGCATGGAGTCACCTAGCTTGTAAACGTTGGAGTCAAGTTTTCAGGACAACACTACCCTCCCCCATATTCCCAGCAGGCACATCCTCTCTTGGCTTAGCTTGAGAACGTCCATTTTCAGACATGTAAAGGTCCAATAAAGGTCAGAAAGGTTAAATGATAGAGCTACCATTTCTAGCCAGTCCTCTTTCCGCTCTTAAGCTCTTACTAGCCTATGCCCCAGGCTCTACCTGGTACAATGTGAACATTTCACTGCACTTCTGAAGAAAATACAACATGTAAAGGACCCTATAATAAGCATCTTGTGACTGGAGACCATACCTTGTCTGATCTATGCATCATCGTATCCAATGCCTGGCCCAGAGTAGGTACTCAATAAATGTGGAAGAGAGGGAGGGAGGGAGGAAATATTATAGAAGTAAAAGTAAACTGGTAAAATTTGGGAGTTTATTACATGGGAAGAAGTTAGAGAGAAGGGAGAGAAACCAAGAAGATGAAGACATGGGCCATCAAGAATCTTATTGTCTAGTAGATGAGGGTTATGTCTGTGAATATCTATCATCAGTTTACACAGTGTGTTCTTTTAATAAATGAGGAAGTGTTCCAATTATTTTTTTATTCTGAAGTTTATATTCACTTCCACCACTTGAACTACAAGGAAGGAAAAGATTTAACCACATTTGTACTTTCTGTATTCACATCTGAGAAAATCTGCTGAAATGTTTCTTTAATAAGATTCAAGAAAATGCCCCTAGCCAATCAATAAGCCAGGAAAAAAATACTCCTCTGGTGAGTCGGTGAATTATCCATGTGTTGGTATTTTGGAGCTACAAGAGCCTCATGTTGTTTTACTGAAACTTATCCCACAGGATATTATCAGGAAGTATCATGTAGTTCTGCAGGTTAGCTGATCTGCAAGAAGGAGGTCAAAGAGTGGCATGAATACCATGAAACACAACTCCAACTCTGTAATCTAATTTCTAAGTCCTCAGACACGTTCTTACTGGAAACATAACCCCGCACAAATAGTATAGACAGAAATCAATTTTCTCACTTAATCAGCTTCTTTGTGAATTCAACCATAAATTATGTGCTAGAGGAGCCCAATCACATTGTATATGAATCTCGCAAAATTTGCATTAATTACAAGCTAAGATGTAAGTGCATTATGTGGCATTGTATGTACTTTTAGTTTATCTCATAAAAAAGGTTATAGCTGCTTATGGTAGACATGACTTCTTTATTCTCCAAACGCATAAAAGAAGAAAAACAAAATCCTACTGGTTGGTTTAGGAAATGGTGCCTTTAGGAAGAAGATAATCTTTTTAACTCTGCTGGTTCTTGAATCGCTGCTAAAGCAGCATCTCCGAGACTCTTGCAAGAGTCCCCCTCTATAGCTAATCTCCTTTGAAGCCTAGAAGAGAAGTGCCTAAGAACCAGTTACCTGAATGATTACAAACCTCTGATAAGGTGATTCTGGGTTAGGTTTACTGTGTCCAGTCTTTACTACTATTCTTCAGACGCTCAGGTGACTAATAGTGAATGTGGTTCCTATTCTTTCCTATTTTATGGTCATGGGGCTAATTCCCAACTGTCTTGGAAGTACAGTTATAAGGGGGAATGAGGTAACTCTCCATAAACCAAGATGATAATTAGTTGAGGAGCTGTTTAGTTGGGAGGAAAAGTCCCTTTTATGGCTAGAGATGCCAGAATATAATACTCTGTTCATTCTTCCACTCATTTCATAGACCTCTACTGTATGCCTGTCATGCACTAAGAATTAAGTTGAGCACTGGGAATTCTAAAATGAACAAACAAGAAATTCTCCATCTTCAAAGACAGCAGTCTGGTAGAGAAGGCAGAATATAATCAAATTATATCAATATTGTGCTGCAAGTGCTTTAATAAAGATATGTGAAAGGAACAGTAATTGATACAAAGGAAAGAGAGAACAACTTCATCTAGCAGGAAGGGGACAATTAGGGAAAGAGGAGGAGAAGATGCAGAGCTTGGTCTTGAAAGATGAAAAGGGATGACAGTCCAGAAGAACAAAGGAGATTTCAGGTAGAGGGAAAAGCATGTTTCAGGTAGAGGACCACTGTATGTAAAGGGGACTGTAAGCAGTTTCTAAGGGGCAGCAGTGACAAGATGGAACAGGAAGGGATGCGTCAGTTCATGGAGCAGACAACCTTAACTGTGTGTGAGTGTGTGTGTGCGTGTGTGTGCATCAGCTCTATCTATCTGTCTATCTATCTATCTATCTATCTAGTGTGTGTATGATATAATTTAATGCTCATAAACCCGAGGTAGTAATTTTCATTATCTGAAATTTACAGATAAGAAAGCTGAGACACATCTGGCTATCCAAGGCCACATAGCTGGGAATTAACAGCAACTAAGTACAAATGTATGGAGTCTAATCTAGAGGCATGTCTCTTCATCATTACATGAGAGTTTGGACTTTACCCTTAAGACGTGGGGAAGAGTATTAAAGAGAGGAGTGTTATGGTAAGAGTAGGTTTTACGTAGATCCCCAAACCACAGTGTGGAGAATGGACCACAGGCAGAAAGACACTTAGGATACCAATGTTAACCATCAAAGCAGTATAACGAAGACCTAAACTACTGCAGCACAGTAAAGTGATTTACCCAAAGCAACATAACCAGCTAAGTCAGGACAAGAAAGCAGGGTCTGGACTCAGCTCACCATCCTGCATCATTCATGATCTTGTTAAATATGGAATCAAGAGAAAAGATCCTCTATTCTAATTTGCAGCTGGGGTCCTGAGTCAGAACCTAGAGTTGAGAGAAACTTAGGTTGATTCAGTACATCTGTCTTCTCCAATCAGGAATTCCTTATAGAACATCACTGTCAGATGATGATCCATTGTGTGCCTGAATTCATTTCCACAAAATGTCTTTCAAATGATTAACATTTACTCAGTAAACATTTATTGAGCATCTATTGTGGTTAAGGCTGTAGATACAATGAACGAAACCCAACAGCATCCTTCAGGAGCTTACAATGTAATACTAAAAGTTGTTTTCCTCTAATATCTACTTATTGTCACTAATTTTATTCCCTAGAATTATACATAGTAAGCTTATTCTCTTATGCATGGTAGCATTTCAAATACTGAAAGACTTGAAAGCTCTCGAGTGTTTCTTTTTCTCTTTTCCAAGCTAAACATTCAGTTTCTTCAACAGTTTTTCGTATAAGGCAGTCAGAGTCCAAGATTGACACAGAAATCAAATCAGTTATAATTAGAAAGATTGCAGATGTTGGTGGCTTTGAGGTATCTGATCACTAGGATCATGCAGGGCGCTGTATTAGAATTCAAATTAGAGTAAATTTAAAATAAAAATGTCTTAATATATTTGCACCTATGCTCAAGATCAAAATGAAGTTATTAAATGATTCTTAATAATCAGAGGCTTCTGATTTAAAATAGTATTAAAAAAGTAGTTGGAGAAAACCTCTGTCAATCTTCCAATAAAGACAGAAAATCCAAAAACTCATAAAAACACACTGATAACCAGTGTCAAGATAGTGACAAATTATTCAAGAATTGCTCATTAACTACAAGCATTGAACTGTTTAAAATGCAATCAATGTTCCAACCATATCATTCCCATCTGATCTTTAAAAGGATGCTTCTTCAGCCCTTCCCAGTTATCTCCACTCTGATTCCAAAAAATAAAATCTGTTTCAACTTGAAAACTGGACAAACATTCTTCTCCTAATGGTTTCCACTTTTGAAAGAAGAAAGTAGAGCCCAGAGTGTCCTTCCTAACTTTCCATATTAGAATTCTTTTTATAACCACTCCAAATCATAATTTCTGGAATTAAAAAGACAAACAAAATTGGAATCAGGAAGAAAGACAAAATGTTAACGGTAGTGCAATGAATCCAAGGAGGTATGATTTTCAAAAGTAAAACTGTAAAATTGCCAGAAACAAGGGAGGAGGAAACATGCAGTCCTGTAGCAGTGAATCCTGGGGACTGTGGTTCGTATACACTTCAACTGGGATCGTGGAGAGGAAGGCAAAGAGGAAAGAACCTGTCTCAGTAGCCCTAACCAGATGCATGGTAAACACAAGAATTGTACTAAGGACTCTGTGCATCAACCTGCCATCCACTGCAGATCTGTTAAAGGAATTGACCAGCATGTCAGTGGACAGAAATTGGAGTCAAGGGCAATCCACATATCACATTTGTTGGCAAACACTAGATCTGAATAGAGATCTCTCCTGTTAAAGGCTGAGTAAATAGAAAACAACAATATCAACATGGGGACGGTAAAGAAAAGTACTACAGAGAAAGAGAAAAGGAATTACATATTCAGAAGACTTTTGAAAATTATCTATTGCAGGAATTCTAGAAGAAATAATTTTGGAAATCTATTTGGCATCCTCAGTGTATGCAGGAAGGTATGACCTTCATGAAACCAGAACCAAAAGCCACAAGAAAGAAGGACAGAAGTAAACTAAAAATGTTAAAATTAAAGCTTACTTTGGAAGTGGTAAAGAACAAAATAAACCCTGAGAACAATGGGATTTGTGATGAAGAGGACAAATTTGAAAAATTTCCAGAGGGAGAAAAAGGGCAAGGACCCATCAAAATAATTAGAAGATGATAAAAATGGAGGACAGTAAAGAAAATCTGCTGTAAGAATTATAGGATTGTCTGAGGAGCAAATGAGAACTGAAACAGAAGTAATAATTTAAGATATAATTGAGGAAAGCTTTCCTGAGAGGAAAAACAAAGAGCAAAATGACAACGAATTTGAGCATACAGATAGCAAAAGCTTGTTGCATTTTAGGTAAAATCAGTTAACAACAGACATACATCTATGTAGAACCTGGAAAGAATGTCAGTTTATACTGTTTTACTAATAAATTGTGGCAAATACTTTGGTGTTTGTGTGTGTGGTGTGTGTGTCTGTGTGTGATTCCCTTCCAGTAAGACATTTAATACATAAGAATATATATATGAAATATAGATATAAGTATGAAATATACATACGTTTATATGTAGCACATATGTACACATAATATGCATATTCTTTTGTAGCTTTCTTTTTTCAATTAACAATGTGTCACAAACATTTTCTAGTGTCCTTAAGGATTCTAAAATATTTTTATAGTAGTCCATCACATCGTGAGCTATTTAACTAATGCTTTTAAGTCATTCTAATTTTTCATGATTATAAATATAACTGTATTATAAACTTTACCATAAACAACCACATTTCTCTTTATCTTATGAGGTAAATTTGTCAAACTTAAACTGTTAGATTAAACAATATAGATAATAATTTTAAGTTATAAATTTAAAAATCCTAGGTATTCCCTGACCAAACAGAAGACTTCCGTTTCCTTTGAGATGATCACCTGTAAGTTAGCCTAAGACTTCTCTTCAATACTTCAACCAGAAGACAGCAAGGAAAAGCCCGAAGTCTTCTCAGAATAAAAAGTTGCAACTCAAGATATTTAGGCTGAGCTAAGCTGTCTTAATGAGTAAAGGCCAAAGGAAGATGTGCAAAGGCTCAAATAATATGCCACTTGTGTACCCCTATTTTAAAAAATCCTTGATAGAGAAGATGTGGTAGATATATACAACAGAATATTACTCAGCCATAAAAAAGAATGAAATCATGCCAACATGGATGGACCTAGAGATGATCTTACTAAGTAAAGTAAGTAGGACAGAGAAAGACAAATACCATATGATATCACTTATATGGGGAATCTAAAATATGATACAAATGAATTTACTTACAAAACAGAAATAGACTCACAGACATAGAAAGCAAACTTATGGTTACCAAAGGGAAAAGGGGTGGGAAGAGATAAATTAGGAGTTTGGGATTAATAGGTACACACTGCTATATATAAAATAGATAAACAATAAGGACCTATTGTATAGCATAGGGAACTATATTCAATATCTTGTAATAATTTATAATGTTTTAAAATGTATAGTTTGATAATATTTTTTAATTAAAAAAAGAATGATTACAAATGCAGTCATGTAATCTTAGCTTTTATATGTGCAGCTAATAATTTTCTTATATAGATTCTACAAAAGATAGTTGTCTTCATGAGTCATGTGAAGACATGACATTTTGCTCTACCTTTAAAAAAATTAAATGAGATTAAATAATACATTATGTGTTTATAAACCTTTTAATGACACGGAAAAATATGACACAAAGTCAAATGATAAAAAGAAAAAAGAAAACAATTTAGATTTGTATAGAGGATGATCTGCTTATGTAAAGAAAAACCAAAATCAATGTTTAAAAGACTAGAAGACCAAAATCTTAAAATAGGTTTCCTGTGATCAGTAGAATTTGAATATTTTTCCCTTTCCTTATACTTTTTTTGAACTTCCAGAATTTATATACAAAGCATCACTTTTTATAATCACAGGAGGAATATATATAATTCAAAATGTTTTGATGAAATAACTTTGAGCAAAGTGAAATGAGATTTAAAATTTTTTAATTTTTGTAAACTACTTGTAAACCTATCACCAAAATATGCTATTTTATGTTGTGTTCTCTTTCAATCAATCTACCTATAAATGGTTTTTATACCTGTAATATAGCTATATACAATTTTAAATTCCCTATTTTCTACTCAGTTTTATTTCATAAACACATATGCATATTTCTACTTGGAGAGATATCACACTTGGTATGCTACGATGGTAAAACATTCCATCACATGTGTACACTATGATTTATAAAAACAGTCTCTTATTGTGGGGCATTTAGGTGTTGGAAGTTTGTCATGATGACAAATGCCACAACTTTGTACTCACAGCTCTTTTCTTCCTTTTATAAATTTTTGGGATATGCTCCAGAACTGTAATTTTTGTGCATAAGGGAATGCATGAACATTGTTATGGTTTTTGGTATGTGTTGCCAGATCACTCTCCAAAAAGTGAACCAAAGGAAAAGCCCACTGGGCTTCTTTTTTTTTTTTTTTTTTGCGGTACGCGGGCCTTTCACTGTTGCGGCCTCTCCCGTTGCATGGAGCACAGGCTCCGGACGCGCAGGCCCAGCGGCCATGGCTCGTGGGCCCAGCTGCTCCGTGGCATGTGGGATCTTCCCGGACCAGGGCATGAACCCGTGTCCCCTGCATCGGCAGGCGGACTCCCAACCACTGCGCCACCAGGGAAGCCCCCACTGGGCTTCTTGAACATGAAACTAGAAGAGGCGTTGGCAATCAGCTGAATGGTGCAATTCTAATTTTACAGGAAGAAATAGGAACTGAGAGTAGTCACTGGCTCCAGGACCCAAAGCAAGTTTCATACAGAGCAAAGATCAAACTTAGACCTCTTGACTACAGAGCTCCTCTCACATCACTGTGCCAATGTATTCTCTCTCTCCCTTCTCAATCCTTTTCCTGGAGATGAAGGAAGAAAACTGTGTTGATTTTAGTTTAAGGCAGCAGAGGAAGCAAGAATTTGCTTCAGATCAAATCCTTGCTTTGCCACTTGTAACTCTCACCATGCTGCTTCATTTTTCTGGCCCTCAGTTTTCTCATCTGTAATACAGAGATCCTAATACTGTGCCCATTTTACAGGTTGTTGTAACATTATCTCTATAATGTTGTGGAGCCAGCACTAGCTCATATGGCACTTTGTGAGGGTTGGAAGAAATCAGTCCCCTGAAAAGGTGTGCCAAAGCTAGAACGCACCATTTCTTGAGCAGATAGAACCTTTGTGCCAGTTAGAAAAGGCGTTCCTTCCCCAGGGGAAGCGGAGCCTAACAGTGTGGGGAGCATTAACACAGGATGATGTCAGCTCTCATTCATCCCTTCGTTCTGGAGCCTTCACGTTGAACCACAAGGGGAGGCCCAATCCGTGGGGCACCATTCGTATTCTCATTCTCATTATTATTTGGGAGAAAGGACAATTTCTTTAGGACACTCAGCCCATCCATCCTAACCCCACAACAGTGAAGGCAGAGAATACTTCCTGGCCAGCAAGAGTTAACAGAGGGCTAAATCCCACTGCTCTGAAGGCCGTCAAGGCCAAATGCGAGCGCTGACCTTCATTCATTCAGGCTTTGTGCTTCTGCTGAGGGGCTGCAGTTTGCCTGGTGCACCTGCTCTTCCTAATTTGGCCTGTTTGGGTAACAAAGCTCCCAGCGATCATCTAAACCTCATTTGATGCACCTGTGAACAATTCATTATATTAATATAACAGCAGGGGAGGAGCAGAGACACTAATAAATAGACTTTAGCTGCCAGGACTCCTCGTTGCAGCCGCGGAGGCCCTTTGCTTACACTCTCCGGCCCCAGCGGCACTGGGAAGGTCCTGCAGACCACACAGGATGTGTCAGTTCCCACAGCTGGCCAGAGTTAAGCACATCAATGAACTGTCTCTTCTCAAGATCTGTAGAATTTCCACCTTATCCGATTCGAAAAATTTGTTCTCAGGTAGAAATGGAGCACAAGTGTTGCTAACTAAGGTCGCTTTGTTCAGGATCTGGGCACCCTCTTCGTGGCTGAATCTCCATTTATCTCAGCGGATCTGTACCGCAGCGGCACACAGAGCGATTGGTCAATGTCTTTCTTTTGGTGACTCTCAGCACTTCTGTGCTGGCCTAATGCTGGAGAGAATTTTCCCTTTTCCATCCCTTGAGAAGATACCCACGTACGTTTTGTAGTGCTCTAGTTTACTGCTGCTTCCAAAACATGGGTTGTTTTTCTTTTTTTCCCCCATAAACATAACCCACCCAACTTCAAACTAAAACATGTAGGTTCTGGAAACCAAAATCAATCTATAGATGTTTCAACATGGTGTATGTCACGCCCCTCCCCCATCCTCCCCCAGTATGTGTGTGACCCCTGACTTCCTCTCCAGCCCTGTCTCTCCCCACTTCGCGTCGCATGCTTCATGCTCCAGTAGGAAAAGGAAACTGTTGGCAGTTCCTCGCAGATGTCACCCTGTTCCCTGCCCCTGTGTGTTTGCCCAAGCTGTGTCCTCTGCCACAAATGTCCCCCACTGCTCAGTGTGCCTTGTTACCTCTTACTCATCCTTCACATTTTGCTCAAGGCTGGATTAATTATCCGTCATCTGTGCTCCCTGCTCACACCTCTATCATTACATCAATTCTCTCCTATTGTAACTACCCTGTTATGTTTCTATCTCCCCCTCTCCCCTCCCCCGGGAGTGTGAGCTCCAGAAATGTAGGGGTTGCTCTTACTATATATACATCCTCACTGGATGAATAAAACCATGAACAGCTTTTTGCTGGAGGGAGATGAGGGTAGAGGAGAAAGAAATACATAAAGATGGTGAGACATGGAACTGAGTGGTGTAGGTGAGAACACTGGCCCGAGGCCAGACCTCCCTGCCTATCACTGGCTGTGTAAGCTTAGACAAGTCAGTTTACCTCTCTAGGCTTTTGTTTTTTATTCCATAAAGAATGTTGGGTGGTCTTTGGAGCTCAAGGGATTCTGGTGCGGTGAGGGTTGCCCACAAAGCAGGTGGGTAAAACAGATGGAACTCTAGTATTTTCTTTCCTCAGATTCAGCTTAATTTGAAGAATGAGCTCTATGTCTTTAACTGTTGGCCTGAGAAGCAGTTAACAACTACAGAAAACTCCCAAATGCTTGACATACACTAACTCATTTCCTCCTTACAATAACCCTATGAGAGGGAAATACTGTTCTCATTTTTTAAATGAGGAACTGAAGCACAGAGAAGTCAAATAAAATGCAAATGGACACACAGCTCAACAGTGATGAAGCTAAGATTTGAACTCGGAGTAAGGGGCCTTTCAGGACTAATACTCGGTGGTTTTAATATTGAGCTGAGGATGTAAATAAAAACTATACCTATGTACCTAATGTAGTACTTGCAGAGCACTAAGTCAGCGATGCAAACCTGATGGCTGAACAGCAGAGTCCAGAGAAGGCAGTAATCAGTCTGGCTTGGCATATTCAACAAGGGCGCTTGGTGGTGGTAAAACTTTGCAGAACCCCCAAACGAGAGCAGGAACCAGATAAGTGGACAAATGCAGGAGAAACATTAGATCTAGGAGAAAGGGAATATAATCTAATATAAAATGAATGTGTTTACCAAACCCAAAGGTAGCAAGGGCTTCCTAGTCTATCTTTAAAAGGCATCCATTCCCTCTTGTCACTGCACAGGCAGGCCCTAGTCAGGGTCTGAGTACCAGCTGTATCACCTACCAACTGTGCTACCCTGGACAGGTCCCTTGGCTATGATGCTACCTCAGTCTTCCCATCTTTAGAACAGGGTTAATGATAGTGGATTATATGTGACAGGATTTGTAGTTTATAATAAAGTGCAAAGGCACCAAGGTTATTACTATGCTTGGGCATATTTTAACTATTTTCAATATCCTTATTATAAAAATTATGTACCTATAATTCTTGAAATAGCAATATAATATGGATTTCTATTTTGGAGGTCTTAGATTTTTATTATCAGGTAATGCATTCTAGCTGCACATTTTTGCCTCAAGGGAGGCATGGAAAAGAAATATAATGCTCAAATTTATTCTAAGAGGCAAGAGGGAAGATCTCTAGGATGAGTGTGCTTTTTACTTTCCTGCTGTTCCAAACTTTTGGTGGCCTGGAGTAGCAGAGTTTTATAACAGCCATTGCAAAGTAAATATCTCAGTGACAATTAAAGAGCTACCCTTCTTTGAATTTCCCACAACACTTAGCTCAGCACCAAGATTCAGTGGGATTTTACTGGATTCTATTCTATTCTATTGTTTCTAATCTCTTCTATTTATTCATTCATTCGTGAAATATCTATTGAGAAACTATTTTGTGCCAGGCACTCTATTAGGTGTGTTGATACAACATAAATAAGACATAGCACTTGTCTGCAAAGAACCGATCATTTTGAGTCAGATACAGACATATAAACAACAAATATTTGCTACGTCTCTACATTGGAGAGCTCCTTATGTAGAACACAGGCTACATGCTAGTTGTAAAGAAAACCTGGTATACAGGATTGAAAGAAAACCCAAGAAGCCCAGTTATCCTAACCTTGAATTTTTCTTGGTTCCTCAATAAGTGAATAAATACTAGCTAACATTTCATGAGTACTTACTAATAAACACTAAACTAAATATTTTAATGGACTATCCAATGAACCCTTACAACACTATAAATATGGGTTTTATCATTATCCCCATTTTAAAGATGAGGAAACTGAGGCTTAGAGAAGTTAAGCAACTTGCCATGCTCTCTTTCACCTATGAACCCTTTTTTATGTGCTGTACCCTCTGGAAAATGCCATCTCCCTTTTTTTCACTGGTCCCCCCTCACTCATACCCCCCAAAAGGCTAGATAACTCCTAACTCCCACCTATGCTTCCAATTTTGTTTTGAATATCACTTTCTCAAAATAGCTGTCTTTGATCTCTTACACCTTTATTTCTCATAGCACGTGTACTCTGCAATCTTGGCTTACCATCATGTACCAGAATTGCTTGTAGAATCTTCCTCTCCTCCACCAGACATAATCTCCATGAAGGCCATTCTGCCTTGGGTTTGTTTCTTTCATTAGTATTTTCCAAGAGTCCAGCAAAGGGCTCGGCACGTAGAAGGTTTCAAAAAATATTTCTCAAATGAAAGAAGGGGGGAAAAGGTATGCGAAACATTTCAAGTAGCCATCAAATTCAAAAGATCTCCAAGTACTTAATAAGAAATTCTTCCTGGGGTCTTATCATACAGTTTCCACAGCTGGGAAAAGGACAGTAGATTGGTGAATTGCACCAGTTATCTTAGGCAAGTTGACATTTGTTGTACTGCAGGGAATTTCTCTTAGCACAATATTTCCTGGGAGGAGCAGGTAAATATTGAGACAAGATACACGTCAAGTTTTTTTTCCGTGAACCACTGTACAATAATCAATTCCAGAGATAACAAAGGCATTTGTTAACAGCTCCTTCTCCTTTTTCAGAGCTCAGTTCTCAGTCTGGCAATGTTACAAAGCTCAAGAAAAGAAGTGTTGTTAGCAGATGCCATCCACTTGTCAGAGGAAAAATCCAAAAGGCATTCTGTAATACCTCAGCTTTTTTACATACAGATAGTCTTTCTGTCCCCTAGTTCATCAAAATTCCTGATGGAGTGGCTGTAGAAATGGAAAGTGAGGGTTTTACAAGCAGATTAAATGAGAAAAAAACTCAGTCCAGCAGAAAAATCTCCTTGCACAGTCCTCTGGTTTTCAAGTTATATTTTCACAAACAAGAGTCATGGCTAGGGACATATGTTTCCCTCTGTTAGAGTATTTTGCACATTGAACGTGTTATTATTATTATTAATATTTTTTGGTCACCTGTGCTAGATTTTGAGGGCAAAACTTTGCTTCTTTTACCTTTCTACCTTTGCCTACCTGGGTAGCACGTCGAAGGCCCCTGGTGTACATGCTCTGAGCAAATGAATGAATGACATGAATGAACATTCAGTGAGTGAAGCCAGTGCAGCCCCTACTTGGAAGAGCTACATAATTCATTCTTGGATGGATTTCTGTAGAATTTCTATTAAGTACTTTTGGAATTTGCCTATGCAAACAGATTAATAGAGCTAAAAACTCTTTTCAAAAGATAGGATCAAAATTGGGGATAGATTTTCCTTTTTATTCTTTCTGAAGACAAGATGCTTTTCATTTTGGGCTTAAACTGTGGCCTGAGGAAGTCCAGTTGCCTCTGCATCCTACTGGACACACCAGCAGGGGCCTAATACGTGTGTAGGCAGGACAGATGAATGAGTGAATGATGGATCTTCCTGTTGTCTTGGCTTCCCTTAGTCAGTGTCTGAGAGAGCAGAGAAAAAACTGAATGGAAAGACCAGGTTGAAGCAAGCAGGCAGCACACAGCATACCTTTGGCAGAAGTGTCTTCTGATTCGACTGCCAGAGGACAGAGCTTCGTTGAGCCTCAATGTTTTATATCCCAGCCGTCATCATCACACTCTAAGTTCTGTTCTTGGAAGAAACACTGTCAAGGCCTTACCTAAATGTTCTCTTTATCTCTAGTGAGCCATGAGGATGTAAGACCCTGGTTAAGGACCAAGCCCAGCCATTTGTTCCTGGCCCCCTGACACACTGACTGCATTCCCAATCTTCAGGGCAAGTGTCAGGAGAATCTGATGTCCAGTCCCCTCCACTCCATGAATTGTGGCTCCATTAAGCCTGAAAGGATATCCCAACCCTCCCTCATCTGTTCAAACCATTCAACTATCTTACAGAGAGAGCCGAATGGAGTTTGCAATTTCTGTGGGTACATCAAAGAAATAGGATTCATTTTTTCCATGTCTAATGACTGGGGTCTTTCTTCTTCAGCTTTTCCAGTCTCCCAATTTCCTATATGCTTGATTCCCTGCCCCCTTTTTTGTGAGAGTTAGGGAATTTTGGAGAGAGAGAGAAAAAAAAAATACATATATATATATATATACACATACACACACACATTCAAATTATGGTTCTGCCATTAGGTGTGAGACTGTGGAAAAAGCAGATAAGCCCTCTGAGTCCACCCGGTCGTCCATAACTCGGGGATAATAATACTTAGGTATCAGAGCTCCAGGGAGGATCATATTACATAATGTAGTCACTGCTGAGCCCGAATGTTTATGCAGTAGTTTTCAATTTCTGCATAACAAATTACCGCACATTTACCAGCTTAAAACAATACCCATTTATTCTCTCCGAGTTTTGTAGGTGAGAAGTCTGGGCAGGCTTGGCTGAGTTCTCTGCTTAGGGTCTCACAAGGCCAAAGCCAGGGTGTTGGCTAGACTGGGCTCTTATCAGGAAGCTCTGGGGAGGAATCAGCTTCCAGGCCCATTCAGGTTGTTGGTGGACTTCAGTTCCCTGTGGCTGTAGGACCGAGGTCCCTGTCTCCTTGTTGGCTGTTGGTGGGCACTGCTCTCAGCCCCTAAGGCTACCTGCGTTCCTTCTCACACAACCCTCTCCGCCTTCTAGTCAGCAATGTGGTGCATTGACTTCTGATTTTTGAAACCTCTCCCACTTCTTCTTTTGCCACAAACCAGAGAAAACGCTGCTTTTAAATAGCATGTGTGATTAGATTAGACTCGCTAGGTAGTCTCCCTTTTGCCATATAATGTGACATAATCATGAGAATTACATATCATAGTATTCACAAGTTCCAACCACACTCAAAAAGGAGGAAATTACACAAGGGCAAGGCCACTGAAATCCATTCTTAGAATTCTGACTACCACAGTGTATCAGAATCACCTTGGAGTTTCTAAAAAAAATACTGATTTTTCTCTACCATAGGCCCTCTCAATCAGAATGTCTAAAAGTGGGTGCTGGGAATTTGTATATTTAAAAATTTCTTCATATAATCTGTACATAACCAGTCTATGAATGTAATGTGAAAACCATTGAGTTAATGTATTCAAAGAGCCTTGTACAGTGCCTGCGATATAACATGAACAGAACACGTGTTATTTTCTGTTCCTCTTACCTCTACTATCTTGCTACTAAAAGTGTGGTCCATGGGCCAGTATCATCATCCTTTAGAAGCATTTTAGAAATAAAGAAGCACAGGTATCACCTCATAGACTCAGAATCTGTATTGTAAAAAGATCTCCAGGTCATTTGTAACACTGCCTTAGGAAGCTCTCCTAAAATTGACCCATATTATAAACCCTAAAAGGCTATTTGAACTTACTGCTTATTTCCAAGTGGATGTGTTTATACAAATATTTCAATTCAATTAGAATCAATTCAACTAAATCCCAAACCATTTTCCCACATTTTATTGTACACCCGGCACAATGATAGATAGTATATGAAAAAAAAAGAATTGTAAGTTATAATCATGGTTTACTAATGCTCACTCTGTTACTGGATGCATAAAATACACAACAATTTGAGGCAGCAAGTTTGATAGAATGTTTCGAGAACTGTAAGAGCATTTTATTTCCGAGTAGACAGGGAGAAGACCTTGAGCTGGTTCTTGAAGGATAGAGGTAGACATTCTTTAAAAACTAGTTCAAATGTTACTTCATCATTCATTCATTCAACAAGTATTTGTTGAGCTCCCACAAGGTACTGGACACCCGGAGTTGACACTGTTCCTAAACTCCAGGGGCTCTCTTGTTCTATATTTTGGTCTCATGCATTTATTGTATCATTCAGCACATTGCACTGTATGTCCTTGTCGAGTATGTCAGGTTCCTGCAAAAGATCTTGCACTTAACAGAGACCAAGCTACACTTTTTTTGGTATCTGTTGCAGCACAACAGTGCTTGACATATGGTAAGAGCTCAAGGAGTGAGTGAATGAATGAATAGATGAATGACGACAAGAAAGAGAAAGGGCATTTCTGTGGGGAACATGCATGGATAAAGGTGTGGAGGGAAGAATGACCACAGCATCTTCCAGAGAGAATTCCAACCTGATCTGATATGAGAGTTCATATTGGAACAGTTGACGGAATAAGGTTCACTGGAGCTAGAGTATAGAAAAATTGGAATTTTAGGATGAAAACTGTACTTTCCAGTTAAATTCAACAGATATGTGTTAAGCTAATGAACAACAGGGAGCTACTATAGGACCTTGGGGGAAACTAAGGAGGTTGGCATATGGTTTGGAATTGCATTGATCAAGTGGTCCTAAATAAAAAAGATTAATATGGCAGAGATGGAGGCAGAAAGGCAACGTACAGGTGTGTGCACATACATGTGTGTGTTTAATGTGTGTATTTGGGGGTTGTAAAGACAGAGGTATCATAGCCATCCAAGCAAAAAAGCATGAGCAGATGCTCAATATGGAAACATTCCCATTTCAAACAAGCCAGAACATGTAAAAATAGACTGATAGGCCAACTCCGTCCCAACACAGCTCTGAGGAAACATCCTTGGAATGCTGACATACAGTTTACTCACTCATGTATTCAGTCTTGCATTCATTCAACAAATATTAACTCAGTGCTGGGCACTGTGCTAAGGTCTGGGATTACAGAGATGAATAAAATAAAAAACCCCTCCAAATTAAAGCTATTCACTCTGTTAGAGGATTAATCACGTTAGTGACAAGATAAAATTGCTCAAAATTGAAGATAAAAAACGCCTTCTGCAAGTCCTTTAAGCTTTCATTCAGAGTCTGATATTTTCTGGCTCAGCAATGTGGTTAAGTGGAAGGCAGACAGATAAACCTGGTGCTGAATCCATCCCTTACTAGTTACCTGAGTTTATGTCGGTTTCTTCATGGGCGTGATTCCTACGTTATAGGACTGTTGGGAAATTTAAGGAAATGATCCACATATGTGAAGCGCCTAGGTAAGTGCACGGCACATTTTTGAGAGGCTGAACCTAGAAACGGCGAATCCAGGCTACATTACTGTCTGGCTTCTAGTCACATTTAGCCAGGGGGGCACCAACAGAATCAGAGGGGAAAAGGAGAAAGAAGTTGGGTATGTTTTCTCCATTTCTCTCCTACTCCCTCCTCCTTCATCCCTGCGCCCCTGGCAGAAGACACATCCCTCTGAGATGCTAGGTCCCACCAACAGCCCCAGCTCCTCTCCTTACTCCTTCAAAGCAGTGGCAATGCTTCCTGCATTGCTTACCCCTGCATGGGTGCTTCACCATCCATTATTGGCTTCTTTAACGCTGCCCATATCTCTGTAAGTCCCTTTGTTGGTCTCATCATTTGAACCATCTAGGTTGAATTATAATTCCTATCAGTATCTGGACTGTTACAAAGATATTAAATTTTACCAGCAAGGCCACAACTTCTCCAAGTGTCTTCCGTGAGCTATTGTGCGGAAAAGAGGTTTCTATGGTCAAATAAGTTTGGGAAATGCTGTATATATGATCTCCCTCTTTGAGAGGCACAATATATATTAACATATTAAAGGTTCAGAGAAGTCTGAAATGAAGAAATGTGTTTAATTTTATTTAACAGCATTTTCTATACTCATTTGACCATGAAAGTATTATTTCATGTAACACCTATTAACATCCTACACTTGAGGAAATGCTGAACCAGGCTAAACTAATAAGATGATTTGTCACATTTATAGTGGTTTGAGGGCAAAAGAACATCGCATTTGGAAGCAAGATTTGCTACTTCTTGTCCTGAATCTGCAACTAATTCATGGAAGACCTTGGGCAGATATCTCACTCTACCGGAACTCAGTCTCCATAGAGAGGCTAGAGAAATGATCTGTTTTTTCCTTCCTACAAATCTGACTCCAAGGCACATTCAATATTTTCATCAACATGAGCAATCTTGGCAGTTGGGGTAGATGTATCCCAGGCATGTTTTGCTTTGTTTCTTTTGCAACTGCAGCTTTTCACCCCCAGAGTTTTACTTCTTCACAGTTTTCCTATCAGTCAAGACTCCATAATTTCAAACGCACTTGTATCGAACTACACAGAAATGTTTATAAAGCAGCATTCCACCGTTTGTAATGTTCTTTCCACTCCAGCACACTACCATTTCTGCAGTAGTAAAGTGATGGTACCGAAGGTATCTCCAGACCTAAGGTCTTATGATGAGCTGAATATGCTACTTTTCATTTAGTTATTTACGTATCATGGAGGGGAGAGCCCCCAAAAGAGTCTTGTAATGTAGTGGGTCAGATGCCCTCATTCTCAGAAGGTCTCATGCAGAAAAGCAAAGCCTGAACACATTTAAACTCTCGATGATGACTAGTGATGCACAAGAATCAAGGCATCAAGTAGCGTCTTAAACCCTAGAAAAACCAGCAAGAAAGAGCTCTGTCTATAGCCACCAGAGCAACCCCGCAGACATTGCACTCTGCTTGGCTGACATTATTCCATCCATAAAGCACAGTCCAGATATTTCTCTCCACAAGGCAAATTGTAGCTCACAGGAAATGGAATGGAATACAGATTTCAGTTCTCAGAGTTTTAGATAAAAATGTAAATGAGGAGCAATACAATAATTAAACAAATCATTCACAGGAATTTTTATGGCCTACTTAAAACCCATCAGCAGAATTCAAGACACAGCGAGACATTCTGAGTCCTCAAAATAATTGATCTGAGACAAGGCAAACACTCATCTAATCGCCATACTAGAGCTGAAGCAAAGGAGCAGGGAGTTTCCGACTTTCTCATACTTTTTCCCCCCCCGGATATTTGAGGAGAAGGTGATGTATCAAATTCCAAAGAAAGGTCAGCAAGATAGTCTCATATTAACAGGTGATATGATCTATCACCCAAATTCAAAGCCACCTGAGACGGTGATGACTAAAATTGTGTGTAAAGCAAAGCCATCCTTTCCAAATGGGGACAAGGAGAGGAAGGCACTCTGTGAAATGACTATTTTCTGTGTAATTAAAAAGTAAAAGTGTTCTCTCCAAAGGTGAAGTTAAAATTTCCTTAACGCACAAATCAAAATGTCGAATGCACTTCATAATTATTGACTAATGTTTGGAATTAGAATTGTGATGCACATATTTGGTTGTCTCTCAGATCGTCCCATATCTGTATTATACACCACTTGGGACAGAGCTAAAAGCCATTTGAGATGAGCTCAATGTAAATGTAGATGTTTGTCAAGGTTGACGTATGCGAAATGTAACTATGGCTGGAAAGGGCCTAGAGTGTAGGCTGGGGAAATAGAGTTATGCAAAAAAAAAATCTGGAATTGCCGAGAGAAAGAAAGGATGCTAGCGGTTAAAACCAGAGGAAGCAGGAGATTAGAGCACGTATTGTTTCCTTTCTACAAGTGAGACGATGAAGCTGAGAGAGGCACGCCATTGAAGTCCTCTGGTAAGTAGCAGAGCCAGGATGACAACTAAAAATGGATTCCCAGGCTGGTTCTCTTCCCTGCACATTTTGTTGGTCCCCAGCCAAGTTCTGGCCCATGCAGCTTTAGGCTGTTGCCTCTTAACTTTTAAGACCCATGGTGGGTCATTCTGGGAAGAGAGGTAAAGCTGTACCAGCTTGATTTAATTAGGGACATATTTTTACTTAGAAACAATACTCTCCTCTTAACATTTTGCTTAGCATGTTCATACCCTTATATTTATGGTGCACAAAAGAACTGGATTCTGTAGCAAAAAATACAGGAAGATCCTTCTTCCTTTCCCTCATGACTTTGGGTTTAAGAACAGTCTTCTCCTATCTAATGCACAGAGCAGGGAGGGTTTGCTTTATTTCTCTATATAGCACTGAAGCCCTTGACCTCTCTGGGAAGTTCATCATGCTCTCCTCTGTGTTATTTCTGGACTCTGTACAGGACTTAGGTTAGAAGTTATCACCCAGATTGCACTTATAGTGGAGGCAAAGTGGTCAAGAACTTGCCTTCAGACAGATCTGTGATCAAATCCCAATTTACTAAAAGTGACTGGACAAGTTAAACTCTTTGTGCCCTAGTTTCCTCATTTAAAACAATGGGGCAATAGCCCCCGCAAAGAGTGTGTGATAGATTCTCTTGGTGTCTTAGCTGGGCACCATCCCCCAGCTGCCCTGAATGTTGGCTGGGCACATCGTGAATCGATCATTTGCATAAGAATCCTCTTCTTAAGGTTCTGCTTCTAGGGAATCAACTAAAGACAGAGTTGTGAAGATTAAATGATAAATCAGTTTGCACATTGCCCAGCATGGGTAAAGTATTCCCAAATAGTAGCTATTATCATATTATTAGCTACATATCTGGAACCTTTAACACAATTCCTGGCACTTTGAGGTGCTCAATAAATTATACAAAGTGAAGCTATGTGAAATCACATCTTGTCACCTATGCCTCCAATCTGAGTACCCTGAATATCCGTGGAGGTGTCTGTATTGAACTCTATCTCTATCATCTCCAGGTAACACCTCCACCTCTATCCATTTCTGTATATTTTCCTTTAACCACAACAGCCATAAAAATGTCTATTGTTTTCCTAAAGACAAGATGCTTATCGTGGAGAGAGAAAAAATACAGTTTCTATTCTTAAGAAGTATAAATGTGTTCTCAGATTTACTATCAACATAAAATAAAAGAACAATGCATATCATTAGATTTCAGGAAGTATTTAGGGATAAACCATTAAACCATTATAGCTTTATAAGTAACCACATTAATGGGATATTGATCTATTTAAAGTACTTACTTGCTTTTTCTCCTCTTTAAAATGCTGGAGTAATGATAATACTGAGTGTACGATCTGAGGAATTCAAACAGCTGAACTTGTATTTTTAAAATTTAATTGCCCCGTGAAGCAGAGAGCAGGCTATTGTAAATACATAATAAAATTAAACAAGATTCTGACACTTGATGATTCAGATGTCATGACCCATGGGATACATTTGCTACGAAAATTAGTGGTGCTTCTGGGTTGCTTCCATTTTCACAGCCATGAAAACAAGTCCATCTCCCCTCATTCAACTGCCCCCCGCCATCTATGTCTGCTAAACAGACCAAACCTTATTTAATCCAAAAAGAGACAAACCACAATGAACAAGTTTTATGAATATGGGTTCACTTGTTTGCTTGCATTAGGAAGTATGAACTTACATTTCCCATTGTTCCAGAGAGCATTATAAGAGCAGGTCAGAAGTGTTAGGGAGAAGAGGTTTGGCTTCATGGCTCTGTAGGAAAGTATTTAGCCAGAAAGACACATCCTGTTATAAGAGATAAAAGTGTTTGTATTCATGATGAAATTCAACAGTTGGGCAAAAAAAAAGGGCGCTCTTCATCAAAAGAGGGACACATCCCAACAAAATAATTCTCCTTCAGAAACTCTAGTGTCAGAGGTAGACAAAAACACAGAGACTCTAGGGCATATTTGAGAATGTCAGGACATGGAAATATCCTTAAATATGTATTATAATGATGCTAGATGCCTGAAACCTGGAAATGTTGGGGTACTAAAAGGGGAGGTATTGGGTCTAGGAGAACAGAGGTTGTGTGGTCTGTACTCAGTAGGGGAATGAAGGATAAGTAAGGAGCACATTGGTCTGGGCCCCCAACCTAGGAAGCAAACTGGCATCCCAAGAAGGTACAACCTACCTCTTTTTCCATGGAGAATGGCCAACGAATAGTAATTAGCATTCAGATTCATAGGCTTAATCTTTGGCTAAGAAAATCATGGCAGAGAGAGGAATGTCACATAACTCGCTGGAGGTCACACATATTAAAAAACGTTATTTTGGGCCCTCAAACTGAAACTTCTATGTACAGAGTGCCATGTGCTTTCTGCACATGATCTGACAGCAGCCCTATGAGATGAGAAAATTGAGGCTCTGAGAAGCTACTTGAAGTACTGAAGATGTTACCAGCCCTCAGTGGTAGAGCCCAGCTATGAGCCCAGGACTTTTGCCCAACTGTTGAATTTCTTCATGAACATAAACACCTTTATCTCTTATCAATAGGATATTTCATTCTGGCTAAACACTTTCCTACAGAGCCATGACTGCCTGCTAAGTTCTGTCCCTTAACTGCTAGGTAATACTGGCCAACACCAGATTATAATCACCTATCTATTCACTCAGCTCCATTATAGACTGTGAGGTCCTTGAGGGGAGGAACTATGTCTTGTTATCCCTATTATTCCCAGGACAAGCCACAGGGCTTGGCTCAAAAATATTTGTTGAATGAATGAGTGAATGGACTAGATTAAATGGTACCTAGGATAAACCTGGTTCTCAGGTGTGCCTGTAAACAGTGTGATCATGAATGGAAAATTTTTAAAATGCACATTTTATATTATGTGTGACATTTCCCACAGTGCCTTTATCTACGTATAAAATTTCTCATTCCTTTGTGAAGATCTCCCTGACCTTCATCCAAAGCGATCACTCCTTCTACTAAACTTTGTTAATACATTTATTACAATAGAAAGAGGCCAAAGGGAACAATGGGCCAGGCTTCCTCTTGGATAAATATCAATTTCTTCATCTATGAAATGGTGGTCCTCCCATTGGCACTTACTCATTTAATATGTATTGAGTGATTTCTGGGTGGCAGGCATATATGTGCATGGTCCTAAAGCAAAAGAGTGGAATAGGACACAGTTCATGTTCTCACGGATTTTATAACTTAGTGTTGGAGACAGACATGGAAACAGACCATTACAACGTAGTGTAGAAAGTGCCGTCTTGAAGACCACGTGCCAGGGGGGCCCAGAAGAAAACTGCTGGGCTCAGCCCTGGGATTTTAGGGAGAATCTCTTCAATGTAGTGGCTAAGAGCTCAGGCTCTAGATTCCAATCCCAGCCTGACCACTCAGCACTTGTGTGACCTCAGGCAATTTACTCAATGCAGCGGTCACTTCCCATTTCCCTGTCTGTAAAATGGGAATAATATTAGCTCCAACCTCAGATGTTTGTTCTGAAGATGAAAATGGTAAATAACATCTAAACTTTAGCTCCGTGCCTGACACATAGTAAAAGTCTGACAAAGGCTTCACAGAAGAAGCTGTGTCTTGAACGGTGAGTTGGAATTTGTTGGAGAAACAAAGGTATTACATGGAGAAGGCCTTCTAGGTGGAACAAACAGAATGCAAAATGGTTGCGATGTGTGAGGTTTTCAGTCCATCAATTTTAAAACCCACAGTAAAAAATACACTTGACATCACAATTTGGTACACAAACATAACTAAAACCATAGTTTAGTAAGACAATACTTACTCTCACTCTGTGTAATATACTCTGATTTATTCCATTCCATTCCATTCTATTCTAATTTTTTTTGAATGTTAAGGTTCATTGAGCTAATTTTGTGACCTCTTAGTGGGTCAAGACATACAGTTTGGAAAACACTTATTTTAGAACACAGTAAGTGCTGTGGTTTTCCATAGCTGAAGTGTTGGGAATAAAAGGAACAAAACCTGATTATGCTACACATTGTTCCTGGTCCTAGGAATAAGAGTGATTAGAGATGAAGTGGAAAAGAAAGTCAGGGTCCTTATCCTAAAGACCCTCATAGAAAAGGGAACCATCCTACACTGCTGGTGGGAATGTAAATTGGTGCAGACACATGGAAAACAGTATGTAGGTTCCTCAAAAAACTAAAAGTATAGTTGCCATATGATCCAGAAATCCCACTCCTGGGCATATACCCAGACAAAACTATAATTTAAAAAGGTACATGCACGCCTACGTTCATAGCAGCACTATTTACAATAGCCAAGACATGGAAACAACCTAAATGTCCATTGACAGATGAATGGATGAAGAAGATGTGATGTGTGTATGTATATATATATACATACACACACACACACAATGGAATATTACTCAGCCATAAAAAAGAATGAACTAATGCCATTTGCAGCAACATGGATGGACCTAGAGATTTTCATACTAAGCGAAGTAAGTCAGAAAGACAAATACCATGTGATATCACTTACATGTGGAATATAAAATACAACACAAATGAACCTATCTACAAAACAGAAGGAGATTCACATACATAGAGAACAGACTTGTGCTTGCCAAGGGGGAGGAGCGATGGAGGAGGGAAGAATTGGGAGTTCGGGATTAGCACACGCAAACTATCATATATATAATGGATAAATAACAAGGTCCTACTGTCTAGCACAGGGAACTACTGATATATTCAGTACCCTGTGATAAACCACAATGGAAAGGAATATGATAAAGACTATATATGTATATATGTGTGTGTGTGTGTGTGTGTGTGTGTGTGTGTATAATTTACCAGGTTACCCAGGTGCTTGATGTGCAGGTGCTGAGGAACCACTGTGGAGTTCTGACACAATCGGTTTTAAGGGTCTGGGTGATCACTCTGGCAGTGGTGTGCAGGATGGCTCAGCAGGGGCCTGGATTAGAGGGATGTCATGGAGTTATGCTTTGATGAAAGCTCTCAATGACTGCTAGATTCTATTATGATAAACTTGGCAGTAAATTACACACCTCTTCCTAAAATTCAGTGCCTTTCCCAGGACGTTGAACCCTCTATCCTATTTATGCTTGTACAAAGATTTGGCTGGGGCTAGAGAAAGCCCAGGGCCTCAGGGCTACATGAGTAGATCTGCTTTCCAAGGGTAAGAGCATCTGGTAGTTAAAGTATTAGAGAGGCTTGTCATGATGAATTTTATTTTTAGCAAGTGATTTGAAAATACTGTGCACCTGATCTGAACTCTAACCCATGGGAAACGATTTTTCATAAACAGAAATGTAATGCATTTTCTGAAATAGTATGAAATTTAGGTGGTTATCAAAGGCTACTTTGTTAAAATTATCTGCTGGTATTTGATGTCAGAGGCTATTTGCAAGCAAAGTTTTTGGCAAATTAGGATTTAATGGTTAGAGAAACTAGCATTTAATGAGTGCCTACTGAATGCAAGTGCTTTTATACATATTATGGTAGAAGTTCTCGTAAACAGCCTTCACTTAAACAAACTGCTAGATTAACAGGGTTCCCATTCTTTTGATAAATCTATTAACTAGCATCTATTATAACTTTAAAGAACATGAGTAGCTTGTAGATTTTTTTTTTAGAACACCCGTGTACTTCCATTCACATTGGGTGAACTATATGCTCACCATATATTTGTTTATCCAAATTATACTTGTTATTTTTGTCCTGTAATCTACCAAGTAACATGCACATTGATGCAATATATTCACAAAAAGAAATATTTCATTTCATGAAATCCAAGTTGAATGCTTTGGAAAGACCTGATAAAATAAATGGACTGCCTAATAAAATGTTGAATTAAGTTGGAATAGCACAACTATAAAGGATAAAGGCAAGTGGTAAAATTTTTAAGTGTTGTTAAGCACTCATCCTATTTTTAAAAAACTGACACCGGAAATTATTTTTAAATGCTTTATACATATGGTTCATGCCAAGGGTCTGGTCAGTGGGCTGTATTCTCCAAGAAAAGCCCTTGGCTTTAGATGAGAAGATTGCTAAATAAAAGAATTTTTATACCCTCGCTGCGATCTATTGAAAGTCAGCCCTCGAGACAAGGGTTTGTAAAAAAATATAAAAAGAGAGAGAGAGAAAAAAAAAGAAAGAACAAAAAAAAAGAATTTTTATATTTATTTTGAAATACGCTATTTAATGTCTATATGTATTAGTTTTTTATTACTCACTGATATTCTGATTACCTAATGCAGCATAGTGAAACATACGAAAGTTAGTGGCTTAAAGTAACAATAATAGTCATTTTGGGGCTTCCCTGGTGGCGCAGTCGTTGGGAGTCCGCCTGCCGATGCGGGGGATGTGGATTCGTGCCCTGGTCTGGGGGGATCCCGCATGCCGCGGAGCGGCTGGGCCCGTGGGCCATGGCCGCTGGGCCTGCGCGTCCGGAGCCTGTGCTCCGCAATGGGAGAGACCGCGTACGGCAAAAAAAAAAAAAAAAAAAAGTCATTTTGTTAATGAATCTGCATTTTGGGCAGTGCTGGGTGGGACAGCTCGCGTCTGCTGCATTGGGGCAGCTGGAAGGTCGGGGGCTGGGGTCATGTGCAGGATAGTGCATTCACATCTGGCAAGCGATGCTGGGAAGACTCTAACAGCTTTGGGCGGGCACAACAGGGGCTCCTTGGGCATCTTTTTCTCTGTCTGTGAGGCTTCTCCACATGGGCTCTCCAGCATGGTGGCTTCAGGGGAGCCAGAGTTCTTACAAGTCGGTTCTGGGCTCCCAAAGCACAAATCACAAAAAAGAGTAAGCCAGGTGAAAGCTATATTGCCTTTTACGATCTAACCTTGTAAGTGTCCTTTCCACTGTAAGCTACCCATCAGAGCATTTACAAACATGCACCCAGGTTCAAGAGGAAGCAGCATGGACCTGCCTCCGATGGAGGAGTGTCAGTGTTACATAACAAGAAGACCACATGGGACGAGAGACAGTCTGGCCACCTTTGGAAAATACTATTTGCTACACCTGCCTTAACTTAATATTCTTTTCAAATAACTGGCTAAAGATCCTGCTATCATTAGATAAAGGAATTTCATTGGAATTAATTTAATTCTTACAGCAAACCTCCTAGATGGGCACCATAATCACCATGTTGCGAACCTGGAAGCTGAGGCTCAGAGAAGCAGAGTGACTAAAGCTTGCCCTCTTCCCAGTAAAACCTGCGGCCTTTCTTCTTCTGATAGGATTTGAGGCTCGTGTTGTAATGTAAGCATTATGACCATCACAAGACCTATAAACCGACACAACCCGCTGGGACATCCAGAAACTGTGATGGACAAAATGGAGTTTGGATGATTTCAGTTCCACTGCACATCAGACACCACCTATATAAGTGTCTCTAAATCTTTGCTATACATTAGAATCATCTGGGAAAACTTATAAAAAATTCTGATTCCCAGGTTGCATCTTATACCAATTAAATCACAACATCTGGGGGTAGAAGCCAGACATCAGTCATATTTAAAGATTCCCAGATGATCCCAAAGTGAAGCAAAGTTAGGGAGCTATGACCTAGATTCTCCCCAATCTAATGTCTCTTCATTTCAAGTTTCTAGGAAGTCTTGCCTCTATCCCTGTCTCTGTCACTGTCTCTTTCTCTCTCATTTTTGCTATTGTACTTGGTATCTCTAGTTCTCCCCCAAACTGCTTACCCCAGGGATTTTACTCCGGTAGTATCTTCTGCCCAAACTTCAGACCCTTAACTATAGCAGAGAGCTAGCTAATCAGTGTCTTTACTGTTCTGCGGCTTGGTTTTCTTATACATATTATAGGGAAATGATGATGATAACAATAATACCTACCTTGCCATGTTATTATGAGGATTAAAAGAGATAATGTAGGACATATTCAATAAGCTTCTTAAAATATTTGTTGAATGGATGAAAAAAATTGAATCATTTCACAAATTTATTTTATGACCGAAGAAATTAAGTCAACATGAATCTGGTTTCAGGTATTAAACACAGATTAAATATTCATTTTAGGACACATTTGTTTTAAGTTTAACACACGGGTTCATGAATAACACTATAAAGAATCCATTCCTTAAAATTTTAATATAAATATCTATACACAAGGGTAAATAATTGGGGGATTTTATCTCCTCTGACAAGGGGGGAAAAGGCCATTTAAAAATATTACTTTCTCCCCTTCAGACAGAGAGTGGAGGTGAGGCACAAGAAAACCAAGCTCACACGCAAGGGTCATGATAAAACATGCAGGTGCTGTGAAACATTTATAAGGGCCAAGTGTAAGGCGGCATGTAGGCTTGAATCTGAAATTACATTATGGCATAAAAGAGACCTCCCAGAGGCAGATTTGAAACCTCCAGAAAAGTCTGAAAATGACATCTTTCAAACCGAACAATCATCAAATATGCCCAAGTCATTACCACAAAGTACTTTGCTAATGAGATAGGCTGAAGAAATGGCTAAAAATAATTGACCCCAGTTTTACAGCTGAAAATTGTAAAAAAAAAAAATAAAAAAACAAAAAAGCTATTGCAGGGTACGAACCTAGAATTAGACATTGGCAACTGTTTGGCATATTAAAGACAAACATTAGGACATGTCTGGCTCAGTACAGAACCATTGCCAATAGCTTTTTATTCACGAACTTCAAATTGCTTTACAAATGACTTGATGTCATCTTTTCTCCTGTAAATTTTATTCCCCTTGTACAGTGCTATGACTTAAAAAAAAAAAAAGACAGTCTCCCCAATATCTAATGAGATGTTTGCTCCAATATCTTATTAGGTCCTTGCACAATGCTATCAATTAGGCAAGGCAGATTTTATTGTTCCCATTTTGTAGATAAAGACATTGAGGTCTGGAGAGGTTAATAACTTGCTTACATCTTTCAAAATCTTTCAAATGTTCTGCTCTGTCTCAGCTAAACAGAAACCACAGAACAGCGTGGGTACCTGTATAAGTGTTTTTCAGGAAGGAAGTCAAGATAGGAAGAAGGAAATTAATGTCTATGGAGCACTTATTATGTGAATTATTGGACATATGTGGAGAATTGCTTCTGATGTGTTAAATATAACAAGTAGGCTATGAATTGGATGTACCTAATAATCCCAACTTGAAAATATGCAGAGGAAAAAGACGGGAAGAAAATATACCAAAAGGTTCAATTTTGATTACCATCATTTCTCAATTTTCTGTCATAAACATGTATTATGTTGACCATTGAAAAGAATAATTTATTAATTCAACTTGTCTATGGAGTATATACCAGGCATTGTTCTAGACACTGTAACTTGGCAGCAGAGAAGACAGATGCAATCCCTGCCCTTATGCAGCATACGCGCTGGAGGTGAAATGAACAATAAAGAGGAAAATCAGTCCATCCATCAATCAAAAATATTTCCTATGGTGATAGTGTTACGGTGACTGTAGGAGTAAGATGACAACAAATGCGCAAGACGGGAGTCGGGGCAACATGGGCAAAATTGAACATAAACCTGAAGGATGTTAAAGAACATACTATACAAGGTCTCAGAAAGAAGCATGTCAGGGCAGGAAACATCGAGAATAAAAGCCTGAGGTAGGAATGAGATTCAAGTGGTGGAAGAACAGCCTACAGGTCAGTGTCACCAAGCAGAGCCAGAGATGAGGGGGCAGAGGAAATAGTAGTCAGGGGCCAGATCATGTTGGGCCTTGGGAGCCATGTAAGTTGTCTGGACTTTATTTAAATGTGATGAGTAAATTCGGAGTTTCTTGAATACAAGAGTCCTCCCTTACCAGGGCGGGGGCGGGATACATTTGAAGACCCTGATGGATGCTTTAAAGTGCAGGTAGTACCATAGTACCAAACCCTATATATACTATGTTATTTCCTATACATATATACCTATGATAAAGTTTAATTTATACGTTAGGCACAGTAAGAGATCAACAAGAACTAATAATAAAATAGAACAATATACTGTAATAAAAGTTACATGAATGTGGTCTTTCTCTCAAAATACTGTACATATTTAAGGCCTTTTCCATCTTAACTAATAAGCACTTACCATGCACTGTTGAGGTGTAACTAGCATGAATTTCTTCTTCCTCCTTCACAATTTCATGAATAGAAGATTTGATCTTAGCGACCTCGGCCTACAACTTTTTTTTCTTTCTATGTTGAGAACTTTCACCTTTTCAATTAAAGGAAGCACTTTACAGTTTCTCTTTGGCATATCTGATTTGCCAGCATCACTACTCTTGTGCTTTGGGACCCTTATGAAGTAAAGCGAGGGTTACTTGAACATAAGTACTGAGATACCAGGACTGTCGACCTGATAACCAGGATGGCTACTAAGTGACTAACAGAAAAGGGGATGATTCAGGTCCTGTTCGGGATGAACTGGGGTGACGCCATATTTCATCATGCTACTCAGCATGGCACGCAATTTAAAACTTACGAATTGTTTACTTGTGGAATTTTCCATTTACTATTTTTGGACCATGGTTGACCATGGGTAACTAAAACCGCAGAAAGTGAAACCTGTGGATAAGGGGGTACTATTGCATGTGTTTTGGGTAGGGGAATCACGAATGATCTGATTTACATGTTGCAATACCTGTCTGGTTGCACGTAGAAAAGAGCTTGTAAGGAGGAAGCAAATGAAGGAGACCAGAGAGTGAGAATTTTTCAAACTGTCTAGTCCAAGTAAGAAAAGATGATGGTTATTAGTGAAGTAGGACTAGAGGTGGTGAGAAATAATTTGACTCAAGTTTTTTTGTTTTGGTCTGAGTTCAAATGATGCTTCCATTTACTAGGTAGGGAAGCCCAGGGAAGGAGCAGGTTTGGGAGAACACTGAAAAGTTCTGTTTAGGACAGCCTCGATTTCCCAGTGGGGACACGGTGTAGGCGGTCTGGAGCTTAGGGTAGTGGTCAGGGCTGCAGACATATATTTGGGAGTCATGAGTATATGAATGGCATTTAAAGCCATGTGGCTAGGTAAGCTCACCCAGGGAGAGAGTAGTCAGAGAAGAGGGCTCAGAACAGAGCCTGGGAGTCCTCCAGCATTTAAAGGTCTGGAAGAGGAGAAGCCAGCAGCCAAGAGTGAAGACTGCAAATGAACAGCCATGAGTTGATAGAAGGTAGAAGAAAACTGGGATTTTAAGTTTTCTTGGGGAATAAAAGAGAAAGAAAGAGAAAGAATGGGTTCTTGGGGTTGGTGTTATATACACAAAATGCCTCCATGCCGCTGGTAAATAAATTATCTCAAAAATGTGTTAACATTTCCTGGAAAATCACAAGAAGAGGGTAAGAAAGGGTTACTGACCTCTGAGGCAGAGAGCTGGAACTTGAGATAAAGTCCTGACACTGCCTCTTAGCATTTCTCTCAACTTGAACACATCAAAACTGTGGGCAGCTTGGCCGTCTCTTCTGGAAAACCAGGATGACAGAAGCCAACTGTAAAACCTACAGGCGGGACTCCCCTGGTGGCGCAGTGGTTAAGAATCCACCTGCCCATGCAGGGGACACGGGTTCGAGCCCTGGTCCGGGAAGATCCCACATGCTGCGGAGCAACTAAGCCCGTGCGCCACAACTACTGAGCCTGTGCTCTAGAGCCTGCGAGTCACAACTACTGAGCCCGCATGCCACAACTATTGAAGCCTGCGGGCCTAGAGCCCGTGCTCCATAACAAGAGAAGCCACTGCTGTGAGAAGCCCGTGCACCGCAACGAAGAGTAGCCCTCCCACCCCCGCGCCGCAAATAAGAGAAAGCCCGCGCACAGCAACAAAGACCCAATGCAGCAAAAATAAATAAATAAATTAATTAAATTAAATACATTTATCTTAAAAAAACCCTACAGGCTTAGCAGAGCACCCCTCCTCTGTGCTACCCTCTTCCTGCGACTCTTCCCCCAACAGTGCGTTGGACTGAAACGTGCTGCTTCCAGATCTGACTCCAGCTTCCAGGCAGTGAGCTCCCCGAGGCCAATGACACCATTTTATATATGCTGGCTCCCAAGCGAGGCCTGGTGCATGGAATAGAGGAGGATCTGGCTCTTTGGATGAAATTTCTACCATCTTTACTAGCAGTGTAACACTGGACGCTTTACTTACCCTCTCTGCTCCTCAACTTCCTGATGGTAAAATGGGAATTGACACCTACGTCAGAAGGAGATAACGTATGTAATGTGCTTAGCATAGCGCTTGGCGTTGGCTAGGAGGGAATACATTATTAGCACAAGCACATCTCGTTTTATTGCACTTTGCTTTGTTGCATTTCACAGATATTGCATTGTTTTTTTTTTTTTTTTTTACAAATTGAAGGTTTGTGGCAACCCTGCATCGAGCAAGTCTATCAGCACCATTTTTCCAAGAGCATTTGTTCACTTTGTGTCTCTGTGTCACATTTTGCTAATTCTTACAATATTTCAAGCTTTTTCATTATTATTATACTTGTATGGTGAGCTGTGGTCAGTGATCTTTGATGTTATTATTGTAATTGATTTGGGGCATCACAAACTGCGACCATATAAGACAGCAAACTTAATTGATAAATGTTGTGTGCATTCTGACTGCTCCACCAACTGGCCATCTCCCCATCTTTCTCCCTCTTCTTAGGCCTCTCTATTTCTGGAAACACAACAGTATTGAAATCAGGCCAGTTAATTCCCCTAAAAGTGGTTTCTTGAGATGAAATCTACTTCTGGTGAAGATGCTATGAAGATTGCTGAAATGACAACATAAGATTTAAAATATTACATAAACTTAGTAGACGAAGCAGTGGCAGGGTTTGAGAGGATTGACTCCAATTTTGAAAGAATTTCTACTGTGGGTAAAATGCTATCAAACAGCATTGCATGCTACAGAGAAATTGTTCATGAAAGGAAGGATCAATTGATGTGACAAACTTCATTGCTGTCTTATTTTAAGAAATCGCCACAACTATCCCAACCTTCAGCAACCACCACCCTGACCAGTCAGCCTCTATAGACATCAAGGCAACATCCTCTCCCAGCAAAAAGGTTACGACTCATTGAAGACGCAGATAATGGTTAACATTATGGTTAAATGGTTAAAATTAAGGTATGTACTTTTGCTTTTCTAGACATGATCCTATCACATACTTAATAGACTATGGTATAGTGAAAACATAATTTTTATATGCACTGGGAAACGAAAATATTTGTGCAACTCATTTTACTGTAATATTCACTTTATCACAGTGGTCTGGAACTGAACCTGCAATATCTCTAAAGTCTGGCTGTATTTGTGTTGCCACACCTTTGTGATCCACTATCTGCCCTTCTCCATCCTGCTGTGAGCCGCAGAGGATAATATGATTAAAACCACAGGGTCAGGTAGATCTGAATTTAGATCTATGCTCTTCTGTTTACCAGCTGACTTCGACACCGACGTGTGACTTTTAGCACCCTGAGCCTTAGTTTCCTCTTCTGGAAAGAGGGGAGAGTAACACCAAGCCCAATGGGCTGTTGGTAGGATAACTGTGAAAATGTGATTAAGTCCTTAGCACCGGTATCCTCATTGTGTCATTATCTCTGTGATGTGTAAGAAAGCCCTTGTAAACTGTAAACGATCATACAAATGCAAGAGATGTTTTAATTGTTATTCACAGGAAGGTCCATTGCTGCCAGCTATAAGGCTGCCCTTCACTGAAAGGCTGCATTTTTCCTTTCTGTCTTTTACAGGGATCTGCGATCATTGACTCCTCTAAGATTTGGCCCTGGCTCACCCCCTCCAGGAAGCCTTCCCTAATTAATTGTACTTTGTCTAGTCTTTTATTCTCCAAACACTCTATCCTTGGAAGTAATTCAGATTGACAAAACAGATGAATTAGGGTTAATTAGTTATAGCACTAGAGGATTCCTCAGGATTGTTTTAAATCATGCACTCCCAAAGCACAGTTCAACCACATGCAATTTACAAACATTTGATTAACACTCAGGGGCTCTGGGACGTCACTATTGCCCAAACTGAGGTCCAGATTTAGTTTGGGCTACTTAGTGCACGTATGTTAAATGTTGCTCTGCTAGTCTCAGAGTTGGCTTTGCCTCTTTCAGCATTTAATATTAAATTCCCAAATGAAGGGGACCCTGACTTTAATTTTTATTACTTTCAGGGAGGAAATACCCCAAAGGGGTGTCATAGGTGGGACTCAGAGGCAGGTAGACTGCCAAGCTGATTTTTGACAAGCAAAGTAGTTCATACCTATTGTACTGTCTTAATTGCCTCTCTGTTATGGAAAGTGTGGACTTCCTGGACTGGCAGCAAACTGCAGACCAAAAGAGGGGCCCTGAGGGGAATATCACTCATAGAAGCAAGGGATTGTAAAACTAAAGACCAAGACAATAGTTCTAGAATTGTTTTTTCTTAATTTGTTCCTTTGTTCCTCTCCTGATCTGTCTCAGGATAAAGATCTGCTGTAGTTCTGGTACCTGGCTTTTGTATTTGGTGTCTCTGGCTCTTAACCCCTGGTTATCCAGTCAAGGACTCAGGCTTGGTCACATTCTCTCCCATCCATCCAGTGTAAACAATGGTAACAGTCTGCTATTAACAGTCTCCTGAGACAGGAGGGAAAGGGGCAGGACACAACTGCTAGAAAAGTGAAGAAGGGGCGCAGCTGTTAGGATGAGATAAAAATAGGCTGGAACTGGCTGAAACCAAGGTGGCATCACAAATAGTCCGGTCATTGACCTTTAGCTCCTTATACCTTTATTATAATACTAAAATTCACTCCCCCTTACGCCCTCCATCTGAACATTTCTTTAGATCAATATATATATATATATATATAGAATCGACACATCCTCTTAACAGCTGAATAATATTCCATAGTATAAACTGTCACAATGTATTTAACCATTACTATACTGAAGAACATTGAGGTTATGTCCTTTCTTTCACCGTTATAAATAATACTGTAAGAAGCATCCTTATACAGTTGCACTCACAACCTACAACTTTTATTTCTATTGAAGATATCTAATTATTCCAATGGGTTCATAGATGCATGGGTATAATTAGGCTGACTTAGAATGAATCGTCGCTCAGCTGGTACGCACATTTAAAATTTTATAGGTGTCATACAGAGTGAAGTAAGTCAGAAAGAGAAAAACAAATAGCATATATTAACGCATGTTTATGGAATCTGAAAAAATTGATACAGACGATCTTATTTACAAAGCAGAAATAGAGACACAGACGTAGAGAACAAACATATGGATACCAAGGGGGAAAAGGGGGGTGGGATGAATTGGGAGATTGGGATTGACATATATACACTATTGATACTGTGTATAAAATAGATAACTAATGAGAACCTATTGTATAGCACAGGGAACTCTACTCAGTGCTCTGTGGTGACCTAAATGGGAAGGAAATCCGAAAAAGAGCGTATATATGTATACGTATTGCTGATTCACTTTGCTGTACGGTAGAAACTAACACAATATTGTAAAGCACCTATACTCCAATAAAAATTTAAATAAATAAGTTAATAAAATTTTATACGTGCTGCACTGCCAGTTATTATAAGACAGTATAATTTATAGCTAGACTCCCTTTCCACTCACTAGTTGTTGATTTGGGACAAATTATTCAGATTTCTGAACTTCATTTCCTCATCCACAAAATGGAAATAATACATTTTTTGAAGCATAAAGGTAATGAATCTATGCCACCTGGGACAATCTAGACACTTAATAAATTCAACTCTTTTATTATTTTGTTTGCTACTAAAAGGCAAATCCTAAATATACAATTAGCAGAAAAACAAAACCAAAGGCATATGGCTGGAAGACTCAGGCTAATCCTAGCTCTCCCATTATTTGGTGTCAGCCTGGGCAAATCGTTTGAATCTTCAGGGCCTTCAAATCCACAATTATTGAAAGTGGGGGTCAGAATAAGCTGCCTCTAGGTTCTTCTGTAGTTCCACGACTTCTGTAATTGGTTATTTTATTTCCAGGGATTACTAGGAAGAAGCTATCAATCTTTTAGATCTACACAGATTATTTGCACTGAGACAGAGGCAAGATTATAAAATAAAACAAACAAACATCCCAGGCCGGTGCCTTAAATACATGGTGGAGAAACACAATCAGCCCCTAAAGAAAGCATATTCTCTCTGATCTGAGCTGTTGGCAGATCAAAGCTGTGGTACCCATATCTACTAGGTTATCAAACTTTCTTTACAAAGAGGGGCATTAAATCATCTCTGGGGAGACTTGGAATTAGGAAATAGGCTGGTCTTTAAGGTACTTTTAAAAAAAGCCAGTCACAATTCCTCAGTCCTCCAGGCAGGCTCCATCTGTCCCCACCAAGCTCCCAAAAGCCTCCATTGACCATGACCCCTCAGTCTGTTCTGTAGTCTAATTACATGTGTGTCTAAACTCAACAATCAGCCCTTACATTTAACTGACTGTTGTTGTCCCGAAATGTCTGGCCCAGGGCCTTTCTTTGGCCTGAAAGAGGACCAAGAAACTATCGCTGAGTGGAATGAAACTGTGCAATTATTTTCCTTATATAGTTACACTGATTAAATGCTATAATTGAAGATACTCAGAATACATCTTTTGGAAATGTAGCTAAATTGAAAGTATGACTCATAAACCATTAATGTGGGAGAAATTTTAGAGAGTCTCTCTCCCAATACCTTCATTTATTAATTTACTCATTCACTCAACTAAGGTTACTGTGTTCTAGAAGAGGAAACTTCTAGAAAAGGTCCAAGTTAAGTGACGATTTCAAGGGTGCACAGTTAGCTGGTAGAAGAGCTGAGACCAAGACTTGGGCTTTCTGATTCCTGATTTAGTGCTCACTTTGCCACATTGCAGCAATAATCAGCAATTTAGTGACTATAATTCCATGCACCATAGCTTTCCATGATATTTTTAATATATACACATCATTGAGTTTCTTGAAATTTTAGTTCTCTGGGATTTTTATGAAAAAAAATCATAACCCATAAATTTCCCTTGTGATTGTTTTCTCTTAAATCATCATGTTATATAGCAGAACATTTGTTTTGGTTTAGGCCTACAAACTAGAGAATCCGTTAATAATGTCTGGAGAAGCTACCATGTTTCTGATAGAAAATGTCATTCATTTAACAAAACGTCAAAATCCATAGCCACTGCTATTTGGATGGTGTCTAAACAGTGAGTTATGGAGTTTCTTCAAACCAAAGCAAGGGCTGTGAATTGTATGTTCCTCCTGACCCCCCATAATGTCTGAAATCTGATGCCATGTCCAAGGTGGAAAGTTGATATAATAGGAACTTGCAGAGTTTTGGAGTAACAACTGTAACAGATTCTTTTTTGGTGTGTGCTGAATATAATTTACAGGTAGGAGTTTTTCAAAGCTGAGAAGGACACAACTTCTACATACTCACTGTAATTACTGGAAGTGTCTAAACAAATGCAGGGAAGGCTTGTCCCACAACAAAGAAGAAAGCATAGGCTTTGGAGCCAGGTTTAAATTCTGACCCTGTCACTTCACATCTTTGTGAATTAGAAACTCATCTGTCCTCACTGAGTCTCAATTACCTCTTGGGTAAAATAGGGATAACGATACATTCCTCATAGGGTTGTTGGAAGACAACACAGAAAAAAATGTGACTGTGCTCAGTACAATGGCTGGCACATAGCAGGTGGAGCCAGAGACACAAAAATCATGGATAAAATGAATCCAGTAAGTAATGACAGCAGAGTTGAGAACAACTACCAAGAAGGGTCCATACTGGCACCAACAGTTCATCAAGATGAGGAATGTGGTCTACGTGAGGTCCTACATGGGCAATGCCACATCGAAGGAGAAGAAAGGACGGCCTCTTATTAAAGCAGAGAAGTAGTTTCCCACGAAGTAACACATGAGATGCTTCCTGTTAAGAGAGGAACAGGAGCTCTTTGCAGCCCAGATTGAGATTGGTCAAGTAAGATTTTCCAGAATAGGTGAGTCATGCACTAGAGCTTGAAAGTTAAGTGAGATTCCAATAGACAGAAAGGAAGAGGGTAGTAGTCCGGGAAGACTACCTGCACAGCAAAACCTCAAAGGCTGGAAAGTGACTGATATATTCTGTACCTGGAGCAGAGATAAGTATTGAGAAAGAGGAAAGGATAGAAGAAGAAACTGCAAAGTGTATGTACTCTAATTTGTGGAAGGCCTTGGTTGTCAAACTAAGGGATTTGTGTTCTCTCCGGTTGACAAAGAAAAGTCACATGCATGATCTCATGAAAAGTGGCCTTTTAGGAAGAATAATCTCAAGTTTGAGCAGAAGTACTGAAGAGAAGTACTGAAGAAGAGGCTGAAGGCAGTAGGAGGTTATGGATTAATGCAGGGTGCTCTGGGGCTGGGCTCAAAGGGCTGGTGATTTTATGTTCCAGCATCACTACTTGATAGCTGTGAAACCATCGGTAACGTATTCAGCATCCCTAAGCTGCAGTTCCCTTTTCTACAAAATGGGAATAAGAAAACCAGGATTTTGTGTGATGTTCACACCCACAAATAAATTGATAGGTAGAGAATTACTCTGTAAACTCTGCAGCAGGGCTGGTCAATAGAAATTTCTGTGATGATGGAAATTCTTTATGTTTATGCTGGCCATATTGCTTGTCACTAGCCACACTTGAAATGTCACAGCCACACTTGAAATGTCACTAGCCATCCTTGAAATGTGGCTAGTGTGACTCAGTAATTGAATCATTCATTTCAATGAATTAGATTTAAACTAAGTAGCCACCATGTTGGACAGCATGACTCTAGAGTCTAGGAAAGTGGTAACAGAAACAACTTTTAAAGGAGAAAGACCCAAGTTTCAAATACGTTTTGACCCAATAGGGCCAGTCACTTTAACTCTCCAGGAGGAAGAGGAACAGATATATTGTCAAAGTAGCTAGATGTCATTGAACTCTGGGCTCTAGCCACCAAGGACTTCTTGCACCTTCTACACCACACCAGGCTCTTGTGAGCCTCTGTGTAGCTCTGTCTGCATGGAGTGACCCTCCACCTTGGTCCCTTGACTTTGCTTGGAGAAATCAGAGTTCCTTTCAGACTTCATTAAGGCATCTGCCACACAGCATTCACAGAGTGGTTCCCAGCCTCTGTGTAGATTCTTAGGCTGGGTTATGTCCTCAGGCTGCCCTGTGATTCCCACTACCACAGCACATGTCACATGTCACACTGCAGCCTGTCTCCCCCCAGGGGCTGTTAGTACAGAGTGGGTCCCACTGAATGTTAGGGATCAAATGTTTTTTATGGCAAACTATACAAAGCATAACATTTGCTACTTTAACTGTTTTTTTAAGTATCCAGTTCAGTGGCATTAAGTACATTCACATTATCTACAACTATCACCACCATCCATCTCCACAACTTCTTCATCTTCCCCAAACTCAAACTCTGTACCCATTAAACAATGAATCCCTATTCCCTACTCCCCCCAGCCCCTGACCACCACCATTTTACTTTCTGTCTCTATGGATTAGATTATTCTAGGTACTTCATAGATGCAGAAACATATAGTATTTGTCCCTTTGGGACTACCCCACCTCACCTAGCGTAATGTCCTAAAGGTTCATCTATGTTGTAGCACATGTCAGAATTGCCTTCCTTTTTAAGGCTGGATGATAGCCCCTTGTATGTATCTACCACATATTGTTTCTACATTCATCCGTTAATGGACACTTGGGTTGCTTCCACCTTTTGGTGAAATTATGATTGTGAATAATACAGCTATGAACATAGGTGTATGGGATCAAATTTTGTATCATATTTTTCTGTGTCTCCAACTCAAACTGGCTGACCTACAAAGGGTATAAAATGATAAAAGATGTTTTATTCATCACAGGATGCAAATAGAATTTCTGTGCCACGCACTATTCCTGGAAATACAGGAGATATCCAGTAAAAGTACTGAGTACAAGGAAGTAAGAAAGGGAAAGATGAAAGAAAGGAAAAAGAGAAGAAGGAGGGAAGGATGAAAGAAAGAAAAATAGAAGGAGGGAAAGAGGCAGGCTGATTTATTCACAGCTCAGGCCTACACATGGATTGACTTGGCTTTCCCATTGAGAATGTCCATCACACTGGAAAAGCCCATCTCAAACTTCACCTGAAAGGTGTTCCTTCTCTTTCTTTCTCTATCTTTTTCTTTCTCTTCCTTCCTTCTTTCCTTCCTTCCTTTCCTTTCCCTTCCCTTCCCTTTCTTTTTCTTTCCTTTTCTTCCTTTCTTTTCCTTCTTTATTATTTTTTAAAACTTGGTCTCAGAATCAGAAGGCTTGTGTACATTTCTGCCATTTGACTGAGATAAGTCACAACCCCTGAAGCTCAACTTCTTCATCTTTGCAATGAGACAAGCTCATCTTCCCAGATCTGTGCATGAATGTGTGTTTGGTGCGAGGATGAAATATCAGTATACACGGTGAACCCTAAAGAACTATATGAACTATAGAGATTTCAATTCTTCTCCACAACTTTCCTTCTTCTGTGTTTTAATTATAAGAAGTCAATTAAAATCCATAATGGAAAAAGAGACTGGAGACTTAGGGAGAGTTTCATTTTAAATTCCATTTCTAAGCATAGAGACGAGGCGTGTCAAATTGTTAAAAAAATTTTTACATTCTAATCACTTTCTGACTCGCAGTTTCAAGTGTTCTATTTGGGCTTGACACAGTCAGTGAAGATATTAAGCTTTTATAACACCAAAAAGTGCTAACACACAACTACAGTAATACTCCAGCCACGGGCGACATTTAAAGAATCCCCAGCTACATAATCACATTAATATTTAATGTGCCCAAGTTCAGCTAAAATATGTTTCCTCTCTTCTACATCTCCTTCCTGAAGCAAAACTGCCAGTGGAACTCGAGAATTCCATTTGTGTCCTGTGTTGAGTCCCCCGCAGAAAGGGGGATCCTCCAGACCTCTTTCCCACGCAGGCAGCTCCCCGAGGTAAACACAGCTTGTACAGGTGGGCAAACATCTTTTATCATTTTCCACCCTTTATAGGTCAGCCAGTTTGAGCTGGAGACACAGGAGAGTTCCCAGAGAAATTCATTACCGCCACTCATTCTGGTTTTCCATCTCAATATAATTAAACTTGGCTAATTGTCTATCATGATTAAAATCATGCCAATAACAACCTTGTTCTCACGTTTGGCTCTGTTCCAAACTTGTTAATCGCTCTTGTTTTAGAGGAGGTCATTCTGTACCTCACCTCAGCTGTGAAATTCCTTAGACATAACGTGCTTAGATAATAAGATCATCCTTGGGTGACCAGGAACCGTCAACAAGGATGGCACAGGCTGTGGCTAATATACTGGA